>NC_091995.1:85873425-86473425 GCF_044704955.1 Pristiophorus japonicus
CTATCCAGCCTAATCCCACTTTCCAGCTCTTGGTCCGTAGCCCTGTAGGTTACGGCATTTCAAGAGCACATCCAAGTACTTTTTAAATGTGGGGAGGGTTTTTGCCTCTACCACCCTTTCAGGCAGTGAGTTCCAGACCCCCACCACCCTCTGGGTGAAAAAAGTTCTCAACTCTCCTCTAATCCTTCTACCAATTACCTTAAATCTACACTCTCTGGTTGTTGACCCCTCTGCTAAGGGAAATCGGTCCTTCCTATGCACTCTATCTGGGCCCCTCATAATTTTATACACCTCTCAATTAAATCCCCTCAGCCTTTTCTGCTGTAAAGAAAACAACCCCAGCCTATCCAATCTTTCCTCAAAGCTAAAATTCTCCAGTCCAGACAACATCCTCGTAAATCTCCTCTGTACCCTCTCTAGTGCGATCACATTTTCCCGGTAATGTGGTGACCAGAACAGTAAGCAGAACTGGATTAGTAGAGCAGAGGTCCAGATTAATGATCCGGAGACACGAGTTCACATCCCATTGTGGCAGCTGGGGAATTTAAATTCAGTTAATGACACAGGAGGCCATTCGGCCCATCGTGTTCGTGCCAGTTGAAAAAGAGCTACCCAGCCTAATCCCATCTTCCAGCACTCGGTCCGTAGCCCTGTAGGTTACGGCACTTCAAATGCAAATCCAGGTACTTTTTAAATGTGGCGAGGGTTTCTGCCTCTACCACTCTTTCAGGCAGTGAGTTCCAGACCCCCACCGCCCTCTGGGTGGTGAAGAAAGTTCTCAACTCCCCTCTAAACCTCCAACCAATTACTTTGAATCTAACCTCCCTGGCTGTTGACCACTCTGTGAAGGGAAATAGGTCCTTCCTATCCACTCTATCTAGGCCCCTCAATTTTATACACCTCACAATTAAATGTCCCCTCAACCTCCTCTGTTCCAAAGAAAACAACCCCAGCCTATCCAATCTTTACACATAGCTAAAATACCACCTTGGTTTTTACTGCTGCTTGGTTGACGATGGCTGCTTCTTTGATTAAAACAGTCATGAATGTTGCATGTCCTCTCAAGATATTGGACCGTGGTGCAAGAGCTCACAGGATATTGGTTTATTGCAGGTGGTGAATTACTGAGGAAGTTAAACCTCTGCCATTTAAAGCATGTTCTGAAAATCTGGGGTTGTTTAGTCAGACTTTAAGTTGGCTGCTGTGCAAGGCACAAAAAAGGGATTTTCTCAGGGACCAGCACCTTCACCATCACCTCTGCAGTTTCCAACAGTGGCCTTCTGCTCATCGACATGCTGCCCCTTGGCGACGTCAGCCACAGATTATAAAGTCAGCTTCCACATGTACGCTGGTGACACCCGGCTCCAACACCCCACCATCTCACCAGAAACCCGTCAGACCGCTTGCCCAACACGCGGTTGTGGGTGAGTCTCAACGCCTTTTGGCTCAGCATCGGGATGATTGGAGCCATGGTCCCTCACCGCAAACACCTTTACACCTGCCACCGACTCCGTCCTCTTCCCCCAGTCACCGTCGCGGGCTTAACCAGACGGTGCACAGCCTCAGCGTCCTGATACGCAAGAAATAGGAGCAGGAGTAGGCTATTTGGCCCCTCAAGCCTGCTCCGTCATTCAATACGATCATGGCTGATCTGATCCTGGCCTCAACTCCACTTCCCTGCCCGCTCCCCATAACCCTTAACTCCCTTATCATTCAAAAATCTGTCTATCTCCACTTTAAATATATTCAATGACCCAGTCTCCACAGCTCTCTGGTGTAGAGAATTCCACAGATTTACAACCCTCAGGAGAAATTCCTCCTTATCTCAGTTCTAAACGGGCGACCCTTATTCTGAGACTATGTTCCCTAGTTCTAGATTCTACCCCCCCCCCCTCCCCCCTCCAGCAAGTGTAAACATCCTCTCTGCATCTACCCTGTCAAGCCCCCTCAGTATCTTATATATATTTCAATAAGATCACCTCATTCTTCTAAATTCCAATGAGCAAAGGCCCAACCTTTCTTCATAAGTCAACTCCTTCGTCTCCGGAATCAACCTAGTGAACCTTCACTGAACTGCCTCCAATGCAAGTATATCCCTCGTTAAATACGGACACCAAAGTTGTACGCAGCACTCTAGATGTGGTCTCACCAATCCCTGTATAGTTGTAGCAGGACTTCCCTGCTTTTATACTCATCCCCCTGTTCGACCCATATTCTCTCCATCACGATGACCACCTAATCTCACCCTCGAACATCGCCTTGCCTGACATTCTTGCACATACTTGTCACCTTCACACTCCATTAACCCAACGCGCATCCTATTGAAAAAGTACTTGGATGTGCACTTAAAGTGCCGTAACCCACAGGGCTACGGACCAAGAGGAATTAGGCCGGGTGGCTCTTTTTTGGCTGTCACAGACACGATGGGCCGAATGGCCTCCTTCTGTGCCGTAAATTTCTATTGCTACGACTCGAGTATTTAAAAAAAGAAAATTGCTGTCAGGATCACGGGCAGTAATCTAATTTCAGGACTCGGGTGACGATTAAACCATTTTCATAGTTGGATGTCATGTGCCATCCTCCACCATGCCCATAACCTCTAGCTTATCTACAACTCTGCTTCCTGTACCACACCCACACGATGTCCTGCTCACCCATCGCTCGTGTTCTCACTAACCTATATAGGCTCCCAGTCCCCCGATGCTTCATTGTTGTACCCGTGTTTAAATCCCTTCATGGACTCACATCTCCCTTTCTCTGTAATCTCACCCAGTCCCGCAATCTCCCCAGTCCTCGGATAACAGCCTCTCATACACCCTCCCCTCCCTTTGTTATGCTGAAGTCCAACTCTCTAGAACTATTCCCTCCCCACCACAAACCTCTAGGACTCTCCACCCCCTACAAAATATATCCCACACGACCAAGGTTTTGGGGACCAGCATCCATTTTCCTTGTGCCGATGTGAAGCACCTTGAGACATAAAAAGATACCCAATATAAATCCAAGATGCTGCAGTGTATGAAGTCTTCACAACAATGGAGCAAGACATTTTAAGGATCTTAACCTTCTTAAAATTAAGACTAACTAGATTTTTGGAAAAGAGCCAAAAGCAGATTCCAATTTGATCATGCGAGCAGAGTTTCTGGCACGGACAGTCCCTTCAAAGTCAACGATCTGTACCGTGTGTGTGTGAAAGTTTCATGCAATCAATTTTCACCCCATTATTTGCGTTATTCAATAACTATTAGGCACTTGCTGCAGAAATAACAGCAGAGTACATGCTGACATGGGTGCCCCACGGATCGTGATTGGTCATCAAGGCCTTGGGCCTTGCCATGACTCGGCTAATGAGGGGGTCACCACCCTGGGGGTACCATCTCAGATCGCCGCTCATGGACAATGTGAAGCCAACTATTGGTAGGAGAGAATCCAAGAGAAGATAGCGCATCATGCCCCTCATGGGAACAGGAGCTTTCGGAAGCTAATCGTTCGCCCGCCCAATCCCGAAAGCGATAAGGTTCAAAAGGCACCAATAATTGCGGTTAGTTAACCTTTGGCAGTGTCAGCAGTGGGTAGTGCACTCAGCTCCGAGTCAGAAGGTTATGGGTTCAAGTCCAACTCCAGAGACTTGAGCACATAAATCTAGGCTGACACTCCCAGTGCAGTGCTGAGGGAGTGCTGCACTGTTGGAGGTGCCATCTTTTGGACGAGACGTTAAACCGAGGCCCCGTCTGCTCTCTCAGGTGGATGTAAAAGATCACATGGCACTATTTTGAAGAGCAGGGGAGTTATCCCCGGTATCCTGGACCAATATTTATCCCTCAACTAACATTAAAAAAAACAGATTATCTGGTCATTATCACATTGCTGTTTGTGGGAGTTTGCTGTGCCCAAATTGGTTGCTGCGTTTCCCGCATTACAACAGTGACTACACTCCAAAAGTACTTCATTGGCTGTAAAGCACTTTGAGATGTCCGGTGGTCTTGAAAGGCGCTATATAAATCCAAGTCTTTCTTGCAGATCAGTCATGATCTAATTGAATGGCGAAGCAGGCTCGAGGGCCTGAATAGGCCTGCTCCTGTTCCTATTCAGACCCTCAGTTTGTCAAAGAAATTAAGAGGCTTCAAAATGGGGCAAATTCCAGATTCAATGGGTTGCCATTGGGCCAAATCAACATCAGGCCTGCCCAATTACATTTAACAGATGACTGGTCCTCAGTCACACAGTTCATAAACTAAGGCCTTAAACATTGCTCATTAATTGTCCCAATACCTCAACAGACTCACTAAAAATACTTCAGTTGGGGGCTCAGGGCTGTTTTTGGGGAAGGGGGAAGAAGGGGGAAGGAGGGGTAGAGTGTGTGGAGGAGAGAGGAGACAGGTTGTAGATGGTGTGTTTGAAAGCTGATCCAATAAATCGATGCACATTGACTAATTATAGAGAGAACTGGCATTTATATAAGCGCCTTTCATGACCCTAGGACCTCCCAAAGCACTTTACAGCCAATGAAGTACGTTGTTGAAGTGCAGTCACTGTTGTAATGTGGGAAACGCAGCAGGCAATTTGCACACAGTAAGCTCCCACAAACAGCAATGAGGGAACAAAATAGTTTTTTTTTTAAAGTGATGTTGATTGAGGGATAAATATTGGCCCAGGACACCATGGATAACTCCCCTGCTCCTCTTTGAAGTAGCGCCATGGGATCTTTTAAGTCCACCTGAATCACTCGTTCTGAACAATCTCCAGGAATAAGAGATTATTTCTTTTGCTCAGTGTACAGTCGGGCTGCGATGATTGTAATTTCGGATGCGTCAGCCTTTTGAGGTCCCGCCTAAAGAGATTTTAAAGGCCCCTGCAGCTAAAGATTGAGACACGACTGCCACACCTTCCTCGGTCCACCCGCAAATGGCACCGCGGGCTAAACAAAATCTTTCTTTTGAAAAGAAAAAGCAGCACAGATCCAAACGGGCTTGGGCGTAAAGAAACGAGTTCATATTCAGGAAATCGATGAGCAGCAAGACACAAGGTTGGTGGTGTCACAATCCCAGGTACGTCAGTGTGCCAAAACCCCAAACTGGTACCGAACTCTTTCACAAACACCGCACTAACAAATATATGCAAGCTACGGACATTTTACTAACATTTGATTTCAAATTGAATAACCAAAAGGCTTCTGGAAACATTACTGCTTAATAGGTGATGTTCACCTAAAAGCTGTAGCGAGTCATTTAGCTACAGAACATGACAGGAACTACGCATGTTTATTAAAAAAAAGAGAAATACAATACTTCTGTGTCACAAGGCTGTGGGTTCAAGTCCCACTCCAGAGAGCCGAGCACAAAATCTAGGATGACGCACCCAGTGCAGTGCTGAGGGGGTGCCGCATTGTCTTTCGGAGAGACGTTAAACCGAGGCCCCGTCTGCTCTCTCAGGCGAACGTAAAAGATCCCGTGGCCACTATTTCAAAGAAGAGCAGGGGAGTTCTCCCTGGTGTCCTGGGCCAATATTTATTCTCAACTCGACATACATGTTATCTGGTCATTATCACATTGCTGTTTGTGGGAGCTTGCTGTACACAAATTATCTGCCGCGTTTCCCACATTACAAGTGACTACACTCCAAAAGTACATCATTGGCAGTAAAGCACTTTGGGATGTCCTGTGGTCGTGAAAGGCGCTATATAAATGCAAGTATTTTTTTAAATAAGTACACAGTTTTTTATAGTTATAGACCAGAGATGGGAAACACAAGATAATTATAAAATGTAGTAACATTGTAGACATGAAATCAGGCAAGTGGTGGCTGCATGTGGAGCACAAACTCTGGCACAGACCAGTTGGCCGAATAACCTCTTTCTGTGCTGTAAATTCAATGCAAAAGAAAAATTTGCATTTATATAGTGCCTTCCATGACCACCGGACATTTCAAAACACTTTACAGACAATGAAGTACTTTTTGAAGTGCAGGCACTGTTGTAATGAAGGAAACGCAGCAGTCAATTTGCGCACAGCAAGCTCCCACAAACAGCAATGTGATGACCAGACAGGATGGGCCGAATGGCCTCTTTCCGTCATAAATTTCTATTAAAAATTGCGATAATTTATTTTGATGTTGGTTCAGGGATAAATATTGGCTCACATACTAATGTAATTCAATGCAAAGATAACATGGAACTTTTAAAAGTCAGCTAGAATTAAATTATATCCCCACGAGATGTCACAGTCACACTTATAAAAAGTTTAAAAAAAAACTTTGAGAGAACATCACTCTTTGAATTCTACTCAAAGCAACACAAAGCCCAGGTTTTCACATCTGCATTCTGCAATATTAATCTTCATTGAAAACACATGAACCAAAAGCAACAGATGTGGATAATTTAAACACAATGAAGGTTCAGGAAGGGATTGAAGGTCTTTCCAATCTATTGCAAGTTTTTTCATCTTTAAAAAGAACAGGGTAAACTGCATCAAGTGCAACTGTGTTACAGAACGACGAAAAATGTCCCCAAAAATAAAACTGATACAGAAAAAAAAAGTAAATGAAAGAGAGGAAATTCCATTCTCTGCTATTTAACCATTTTCTTAACCTCCAAATCTGCCATGAAAAATTCGAAAGCACAAAGTCGAATTCTTGCAAGAAGGCCATTTCAAACTAAAACTAACGGGAGGAAAAAAGTTTACTTTTAAAGAAAAAGTTTGAAGGTTGCAATACTCACCCATCCCCCACCACCACACACTTGATGGCCTGCATCTTCCAACTTTTAACTCAGGCTTCAAAGTCTCCCTCAACAAGTTAAATTTGCAAAAAAGCAAAACAGAAATAGAAGGGGAGCAGAAGTTAAGAAGCAGTTTGCGGAAAGTTCTCTGCACTCGCTCGCCAGCCACCACCCAAACTCAGCGCTGCAGCTGAAACTAGCATGAATCACTGGCCCTCCCTCCACGCGCTCTCATTGGCCCGCCTCCGCCGCTTTTCCGCACCTGATTGGCCGGGGCGGCTGTTACTCAAGACCAGCAGGTTTGCCCGCCTCGACTGTCCATCACCGCCCCTCCTGGTCCCGCCCCCTCCCAATTTGATTGGTTCGTTTCTGCAAGTGGGCGGGGAGTAGGGAGTTTTAAGCTGTCACTCTGGGACAAGTTGCACTGGCTGAATTTGCCTATCACCAGTTATCTCAACCTGTGCAATCAAAGTCTCCCTGTCCCTGTCCATGTCTCTGTTTGTCTAAATCCCTTTTGAAAGTGTTTGGAGTGTCCCCCAGATCAGGGCGCACTTGAGTTAATGTTTATTTTTTTCTAATCAAAAGAGTTGTCTAAATCCCTAAAGGGGAAAAATATACAAAGGATTACATAGGCAGGTCACCATCATCATCATAGGCAGTCCCTCGGAATCGAGGAAGACTTGCTTCCACTCTTAGAATGAGTCCGTAGGTGGCTGAACAGTCCAATACGAGAGCCACAGTCCGTGTCACAGATGGGACAGCTAGTCGTTGAGGGAAGGGGTGGGTGGGGAGTCTGGTTTGCCAGACACTCCTTCCGCTGCCTGCGCTTGATTTCTGCACGCTCTTGGCGACAAGACTCGAGGTGCTCAGCGCCCTCTCGGATGCACTTCCTCCAATTAGGGCGGTCTTTGGCCAGGGGCTCCCAGGTGTCGATGGGGATGTTGCACTTTATCAGGGAGGCTTTGAGGGTGTCCTTGTAATGTTTCCTCTGCCCACCTTGGGCTCGTTTGCCGTGTAGGAGTTCCGAGTAGAGCGCTTGCTTTGGGAGTCTTGTACAGGCATGTGGACAATGTGGCCCACCCAGCGGAACTAGTCGAGTCTGGTCAGTGCTTCAATGCTGGGGATGTTGGCCTGGTCGAGGACGCTAACGTTGGTGCGTGTGTCCTCCCAGGGGATTTGTAGGATATTGCGGAGACATCGTTGGTAGTATTTCCCCAGTGTCTACTGTATATGGTCCATGCCTCTGAGCCATACAGGAGGGCGGGTATCACTGCAGCCCTGTAGACCATGAGCTTGGTGGCAGATTTGAGGGCCTGGTCTTCAAATACTCTTTTCCTCAGGTGGCCGAAGGCTGCACTGGTGCACTGGAGGAGGTGTTGAATATTGTCGTCAATGTCTGCCCTTGTTGATAGAGACGGCTCCCGAGATATGGGAAGTGGTCCACATTGTCCAGGGCCGTGCTATGGATCTTGATGACTGGGGGGCAGTGCTGTGCGATGGGGACAGGTGGATGGAGGACCTTTGACTTACAGATGTTTAGTGTAAAGCCCATGCTTTCGTACGCCTCAGTGAAGATGTTGACTATGACTTGGAGTTCAGCCTCTGTATGTGCGCAGACGCAGGCGTCGTCCGTGTACTGTAGCTTGACGACAGAGGTTGGGACGGTCTTGGATCTGACCTGGAGACGACGAAGGTTGAACAGGTTCCCACTGGTTCTGCAGTTTAGTTCCACTCCAGCGGGGAGTGCTGCACTGTGGGAGGTGCCGTCCTTCGGATGAGATGTTAAACTGAGGCCCCGTCTGTCCTCTCAACTGCACGTAAAAGATCCCATGGCACTATTTCAAAGAAGAGCAGGGGTGTTAACCCCGGTGCCCTGCTCAATATTTATCTCTCAGCACAACAAAAAAACAGATTATCTGGTCATCATCACATCGCTGTTTGTGGGAGCTTGCTGTGCGCAAATTGGTTGCCGCATTTCCTACATTACAACAGTGACTACACTTCAAAAGTACTTCATTGGCTGTAAAGCGGTCCGGTGGCCGTGAAAGGCACTATTATCTGAATGGTGGCACATTAGGAAAAGGGGAGGTGCAACGAGACCCGGGTGTCATGGTACATCAGTCATTGAAAGTTAACATGCAGGTACAGCAGGCGGTGAAGAAGGCAAATGGTATGTTGGTCTTCATAGCTAGGGGATTTGAGTATAGGAGCATGGAGGTCTTACTGCGGTTATACAGGGCCTTAGTGAGGCCACACCTTGAATATTGTGTTCAGTTTTGGTCTCCTAATCTGAGGAAGGACGTTCTTGCTATTGAGGGAGTGCAGCGAAGGTTCACCAGACTGATTCCCGGGATGGCGTATGAGGAGAGAGTGGTTCGACTGGGACTGTATTCACTGGGGTTTAGAAGGATTAGAGGGGATCTCATAGAAACATATAAAATTCTGACAGGACTGGACAGGTTAGATGCAGGAAGAATGTTCCCGATGTTGGGGATGTCCAGAACCAGGGGTCACAGTCTAAGGATAAGGGGTAAGCCATTTAGGACTGAGATGAGGAGAAACTTCTTCACTCAGAGAGTTGTTAAACTGTGGAATTCCCTGCCGCAGAGAGTTGTTGATGCCAGTTCATTGGATATATTCAAGAGGGAGTTAGGTGTGGCCCTTATGGCTAAAGGGATCAAGGGGTATGGAGAGAAAGCAGGAAAGGGGTACTGAGGTGAATGATCAGCCATGATCTTATTGAATGGTGGTGCAGGCTCGAAGGGCCGAATGGCCTACTCCTGCACCTATTTTCTATGTTTCTATGTTTCTATATAAAACCAAGTCTTACTTTCTTTTAATGTATCGGGCATACGGTATAGAAACAGGCCATTCGGCCCAACCAGTCCATGCCGGCGTTTATGCTCCACTCGAGCCTCCTCCACTTTCCTAAAGAAGTGGATACAGAGAGAATGTTTCCACTTGTGGAAGAGCGTAACTAGAGGCCATCGATATAAGATAGTCACCAAGAACCATAGGGAATTCAGAAGAAACTTCTTTAAAAGAAAAGAAAGACTTGCATTTATATAGCGCCTTTCACGACCACCGGACGTCCGAAAGCCCTTTGCAGCCAGTGAAGTACTTTTTGAAATGTAGTCGATGTTGTAATGTGGGAGGGAATGTTAGAGATGTAAACTTGTACAGCCACCAGAAGGCTCATTCCCCGGAGTCCCAAGGGACCCTATAATCCCTTGGGAGCACAGGTATTTAATGAGGCTTCACAGGTTTCAGAGGCCTGCAATAAAAGACTAAGGTCACACTTTACTTTGAGCTCACAGTGTTCAGTCTGACTCTTTCTCCATACACAACAACTGGCGATGAGATACAGATAGCGAACCCAAAGATGCAGAGAACAGTGGGCACCCTGGAGAAATTCTCGGAGGGAGATGATTGGGAAACTTTTGTGGAGCGACTCGACCAATACTTCGTGGCCAACGAGCTAGATGGGGAAGAGAGCGCTGCCAAATGAAGGATGATCCTCCTCACCGTCTGTGGGGCACCAACGTATGGCCTCATGAAGAATCTGCTCACTCCAGTGAAACCCACGGAGAAATCGTACGATATTTTGTGCACACTGGTCCGAGAACATTTGAACCCGAAGGAAAGCGTTCTGATGGTGAGATACCGGTTCTACACCGACAAAAGGTCTGAAGGCCAGGAAGTGGCGAGTTATGTCGCCGAGCTAAGACACCTTGCAGGACATTGCGAATTTGAAGGACATTTGGAGCACATGCTCAGAGACTTTTTCATACTTGGCATTGGCCACGAAACCATACTTCGCAAACTTTTGACTGTAGAGACCCCAACCTTGAGTAAGGCCATAGCGATAGCCCAGACGTTCATTGCCACCAGTGACAATACTAAGCAAACCTCTCAACACACAAATGCTGGTACAAGTACTGTGAACAAAGTGACGTTGTTTTCGAATCGTAACGTACAGGGCAGGTCACACATACCTGCAGCTACACATCCGCAGATGTCTCAGAGTCCACCATCAAGGGTGATGAATGCAAGGCCATTAACACCTTGTTGGCGCTGCAGGGGTGATCATCGTTTTTCAGTCATGCCGATTCAAAGGATACGTTTGCAAGGGCTGTGGAACAATGGGACACCTCCAACGAGTGTGCAGGCGAGCTGCTAAGCCTGTTAAACCTGCAAACCACCATGTTGCAGAGGAGGACAGATCCACGGAGGATCACGATGAAACAGAGCCTCAGATAGAGGAGGCAGAGGTATATGGTGTACACACATTCACCACGAATTGTCCCCCGATAATGCTGAATGTTGAACTAAATAGACTCCCGGTGTCAATGGAGCTGGACACGGGCGCGAGCCAGTCCATCATGGGCAAAAAAACTTTCGAAACGTTATGGTGCAACAAGGCCTCAAGACCAGTCTTAACTCCAATTAACATGAAACTAAGAACTTACACAAAAGAACTGATTCCTGTCATCGGCAGTGCTACCATAAAGGTCTCCTACAATGGAGCGGTGCACAAGCTACAAGCTATCACTCTGGGTGGTACCGGGCTCGGCAGGAGCTGGCTGGGAAAGATACGCTGGAACTGGGAGGACATCCGAGCGCTATCGTCCGCTGACGATACTTTGTGTGCCCAGGTCTTAAACAAATTTCTTTCGCTGTTTGAACCAGGCATCGGGAAATTCCAAAGAGCAAAAGTGCAGATCCACCTAATTCCGGGGGCGCAACCCATCCATCACAAGGCGAGAGCAGTACCGTACATGATGAGAGAAAGGGTAGAGATCGAGCTAGACCGGCTGCAATGAGAGGGCATCATTTCACCGATCGAGTTCAGCGAGTGGGCCAGTCCTATTGTCCCAATTCTCAAGGGAGATGGCACTGTCAGAATCTGTGGCGATTACAAAGTAACTATCAATCGTTTCTCCCTGCAGAATCAATACCCACCACCAAAAGCTGACGACCTCTTTGCAACACTGATGGGAGGAAAAACATTCACGAAGCTGGATCTGACTTCAGCCTACATGATGCAGGAACTGGAGGAATCATCGAAGGCCCTCACCTGTATCAACACACACAAAGGTCTTTTTGTTTATAACAGGTGCCCGTTTGGAATCCGATCAGCGGCGGCGATATTCCAGAGAAACATGGAACGTTTACTGAAGTCGGTCCCGCACACCGTGGTCTTCCAGGACAACATCTTGGTCACAGGTCAGAACACAGTCGAGCACCTGCAGAACCTGGAGGAGCTTCTCGGTTGACTCAACCGCGTGGGGCTCAGGTTAAAACGCTCGAAGTGCTTTTTCCTGGCACCTGAAGTAGAGTTCTTGGGGAGGAGGATTGCGGCGGACGGCATCAGTCCTGCTAATGCGAAGACGGAGGCAATCGAGAACACACCGAGGCCACAGAACGCTACGGAGCTGCGATCATTTCTGGGACTCTTGAACTAATTTGGTAACTTCTTACCGGGTCTCAGCACACTGCTAGAACCATTACATGTCTTACTACAAAAAGGGGGCGAATGGGTTTGGCGCAAAAGCCAAGAAAATGCCTTTGTAAAAGTGAGAAAATTGTTATGCTCAAACAAATTGCTTGTGTTGTATGATCCATGTAAGCGTTTGGTACTAGCATGTGATGCTTCGTCATATGGCGTCGGGTGTGTATTGCAACAAGCTAATGATTTCGGGAAACTGCAACCGGTTGCTTATGCATCCAGGAGTCTGTCTAAGGCTGAGAGAGCCTACAGCATGATTGAAAAAGAAGCGTTAGCGTGTGTCTATGGGGTTAAGAAAATGCATCAATACCTGTTTGGGCTAAAATTCGAATTGGAAACTGACCATAAGCCAGTTATATCCCTGTTTTCCGAGAGTAAAGGGATAAATACCAACGCATCGGCCCGCATCCAGAGATAGGCACTCATGTTGTCAGCATACAACTATGCCATCCGCCACAGGCCAGGCACAGAAAACTGCGGCGATGCTCTCAGTAGGCTGCCATTGCCCACCACGGGGGTGGAAATGGCGCAGCCCGCAGATCTAGCCATGGTTATGGAAGTATTTGAGAGTGAGCAATCACCCGTCACTGCTTGGCAGATCAAAACCTGGACAAGCCAGGACTCCTTATTATTACTAGTCAAAAGCTGTGTGCTTCACGGGAGCTTGTTCAGTGTCCCAGTGGAAATGCAGGAAGAGATAAAGCCGCTTCAGCGGCGCAAAGATAAAATGTCTATACAGGCAGACTGCCTTCTGTGGGGCAATTGAGTAGTGGTCCCCAAGAAGGGCAGAGACACCTTCATCAATGACCTCCACAGTATCCACCCACGCATCATAATGATGAAAGCGATAGCCAGATCCCACATGTGGTGGCCCGGTATCGATGCGGACTTAGAGTCCTGCATTCACACATGTAATACATGCTCGCTGTTAAGCAATGTACCCAGGGAGGCGCCGCTAAGTCTATGGTTTTGGCCCTCCAAACTGTGGTCTAGGGTACACGTCAACTATGCAGGCCCGTTCTTGGGTAAAATGTATCTTGTGGTTGTAGATGCGTACTCCAAGTGAGATAAAATCCAAGATTGAATGTGAGATAATGTTGGCTAGCACGTCCGCTGCCACTACTGAAAGCCTGTGGGCCCTGTTTGGCACTCACGGCTTACTTGATGTCCTGGTGAGCGACAACGGGCCATATTTTACCAGTGCTGAGTTCAAAGAATTCATGACCAGTAATGGGATCAAACATGTCACATCTGCCCCATTTAAACCAGTGTTCAATGGTCAGGCAGAGAGAGCAGTGCAAACCATCAAGCAAGGCTTGAAGAGGGTAACTGAAGGCTCACTGCAGACCCGCCTATCCCAAGTCCTGCTTAGCTACCACACGAGACTCCACTCACTCACTGGGATCCCACCTGCTGAACTGCTCATGAAAATGGCACTGAAGTCAAGGCTCTCGTTAGTTCACTCTGATCTACATGAACAGGTAGAGAGCAAGCGGCTTCAACAAAGTGCATACCATGATAGCACAAATGTGTCATGCGAGATTGAAATCAATGATCCTGTATTTGTTTTAAATTATGGACAAGGTCCCAAGTGGCTTCCCGGCACTGTCGTGGCCAAAGAGGGGAGCAGGGTGTTTAGGGTCAAACTTTCAAATGGACTCATTCACCGGAAACACTTGGACTAAATCAAACTCAGATTCACGGACTACCCTGAGCAACCCACCTTGGACCCTACCTTTTTTGATCCCCCAACATACACACCAGTGACAACCGACACCACGGTTGACCACGAAGCAGAACCCATCATCCACAGCAGCCCAGCAGGGCCCAACGCACAGCAGCCCAGCGAGGGCCCAACAAATGATTTAACACCAGCTTTCACACCGAGATGATCAACCAGAGCAAGAAGGGCCCCAGATCGACTCACATTGTAATTAGTTACACTATTGACTTTGGGGGGGAATGTTGTTCTATATGTGGACTTGTATTTACTTCTGTACAACCAATAGAGGGCTCATTTCCCGGAGTCCCAAGGGACCCCATAATCCCTTGGGAGCACAGGTATTTAAGGAGGCCTCACGGGTTGGAGAGGCACTCTGGAGACCTGCAATAAAAGACTAAGGTCACACATTACTTTGAGCTCACAGTGTTCAATCTGACTCTTTAACCATACACTACAGGAAACCCGGCAGCCAATGTGTGCACAGCAAGCTCCCACAAACAGCAATGTGATAATACAAAAGAAAAATATTGCGGATGCTGGAAGTCTGAATTAAAAACAGAAAATGCTGGAAATACTCAGCAGGTCAGGCAGCGTCTGTGGAGAGAGGAACAAAGTTAATGTCAATGACAATGTGATAATGACCAGATAATGATGTTGGTTGAGGGAATATTGGCCAGGACACCAGGGATAACTCCCCTGCTCTTCTTCAAAATAGTGCCTGTGGAATCTTGTACATCCACCTGAGAGGGCAGACGAGGCCTCAGTTTAACATCTCATCCATAAGACGGCACCTCCAACAGTGCAGCGTTCATTCAACACTGCCCTAGAGTGTCAGCCTAGATTTTTATGCTCAAGTTCCTGGTGTGGGACTGTGCACCCACAACCTTCTGATGCAGAGGTGAGGGTGCAACCCACTGAGCCACAGCTGACACAATGGGGAAAAGAGCAGCGGCTAATTGGATAGCTCTTTCAAAGAGCCAGCACAGGCACGATGGGCCGAATGGCCTCCTGTGCTGTATCATTAAATGATTCTATGGAATCAAGATGGATTTATGGAAGTTAAGGTACAGATCAGCCATGATCTAAACTGGATGGCTGAACAGTCTCGAGGGGTTGAATGGCTTCCTTCTGTTCCTACATCACAGGATAATTATAAAGAAGGTCATTCGGGTAATCCTAGTTCATAAGAACATAAGAATGTGAGCAATAGGAGCAGGAGTCGGCCCCTTGGCCCCTTGAGCCTGCTCCGCCCTTCAATAAGATCTTGACTGATCTGATCTTGGCCTCAACTCCACTTCCTTGCCCGCTCCCCATAACCCTTGACTCCCTTATCATTCAAAAATCTATCTCTCTCCACCTTAAATATATTCAATGACCCAGCCTCCACAGCTCTATGGGACAGAGAATTCCATAGATTCTCTAAGAAATTCCTCCTCATCTCCGTTTTAAATGGGCAACCCCTTATTCTGAAACTATGCCCCTAGTTCTAGAGGGGAAACATCCTCTCTACATCTACCCTGGCCAGCCCTCTCAGAATCTTAAAAGTTTCAATAAGATCACCTCTCATTCTTCTAAATTCCAAAGAGTATAGGCCCAACCTGCTCAACCTTTCTTCATAAGACAACCCCTTCACCTCAGGAATCAACCTCGTGAACCTTCTCTGAACTGCCATCCATCCAGGGAGATCCTAAACCCTCCCCATTGCAGCATCCAGGTGTTTCTCAAATTATTCCAGAGTTTTCACCAACACTGCTCTATCTGGAAGTTTATTCCGTACTTTGATCATTCTTTGGGTGAAGAAGAATTTCTTGATATCAGTTCCTAGATTAGCTTTTATTAGTTTTGTTGTGTCTTTAATACTCTTATGAATGACTCCATGAGGTGTAATATTGTACTTGAGCTGTTGTGACCTTAGTCGCATTTATTGTAACTCCAGAGTGAGGCACAAGCATGGTGGGCAACCTTTTATACTGGGCCCTGCACACCTGTGCAGGTGACCCTCAGGTCTCCCACCGCAGTGCCCTCTGGTGGCACACCTTATGTGATTGTACAGTTAGTATACATGGTCTACAGACATGACATCACTTCCCCCCAAGTCTTTAATGCAAATTGACTCGTACATTGACGGTGACCTGGGCTTTGCTCTTCCTGGTTGACCATTGGAGGGTTGCTTCTAGCTTGGGTGGATTGGTAGTGAGATTTGTTGCCAGTGGAGGTCCCCGTGGTTTCTGGTTGTGCATCCATGACTACTCCATTCTCCCCCCCCACCCCCTACCCCCGACACAGAGATCATGCTAATGGCCCGTTACAGGCAAGTTGCATTCAAGTTCATCACATGGGTTTTGCATTTACATCTTGGTACATTTGTTGGGTGGATTACAGTTTGTGTGGTGCAGTTACATGATCAGTACAGGTATATCAGTACAGGTACACAAGGACAGTCTAGTTCCAGCATGGCCGGATGAGATCCGGGTCGTCCGGTGGTGGTGCAGCGCCCCATGCTGGTGGGTCTGTGGGCGAGGTGAGCTCATTTTGCTCGGGTTGCCGGAGCTCAGGGCTCTTGCCGTTACTCCTAGTGTCGGGCAGGCCCGAAGTCAGCTGATGTGTCTGTGACCTCCCTGTCCTTTTTGTTTGCACAGTGTCGCTGCTGCTCCCTGGGAAGTGGTCTGAGCGAGTGAGTGCTTCGTCTAAGCGACGGTGGGGCTGCCTCGCCTTGTCTAGCAGTTCACAGGGGACTGCTGACTCGCTTTCCTTGAGGGCACCGTGTTGAGCACTCTCTAGTTTGGGATCCTGCCTGGTCCAGGTTCCATTCGGAGGAGCCGTTACGGGTGACCCTTCGCTCTTGGGCATTGCCGTGGTGGCAAATGGGTTTGCAGGCTGCGCCTTTTCCACCCGGGTGGTGGGCGACAGTAGCCGAGTGCGAGCATAGGCGCAATTTACTGTTTCTGGCCCGTGGCAGTTCATGTCATCGGGTGACTGCAATGTTAAACCGATCTGAGGCAGGGTATCGCTACCAGTGCCTCTGCTTTCTGGGGATCGTTTACTCTGTGGTTTGTCTACGTCTGTCAGCTGTGGGTTCTGTTACACTCATAATAAATGGTGAGACTGAGTACTGTGTGTAATGAGCAAGTGTGACCTTAGCTCCTTTATTACGATTCCAGAGTACAGGTACCTCAGGGGGTGGCCTGCTTATATACTGTGCTCCCAAGGGATGCTGGGATCCCCTGGGACTCCAACAGGTAGGCCCTCTGGTGGTCAGGTGTGATGCAGGTTACAAAGGGTTAAATACATAACATCACTCCCCCGGGAAGTCAACAGTACACTTATTTACAAGGTGAGACGACCTGGGGCTTTGCGCTCCCTTGTCGATTGTCTCGGTTCAAATGCTGGTGTGGGTGGGTTGGTCAATTCTTCATTGGGCTGTTAGGCAGCCGGCCTTGCTGGGCTGCTGGGGATGGTGAGTTCGATTTCATGGTCAACTATAATGTCAGTTGCCACTTGTGTGTGTGTTTGAAGGTCAAAGTTGGTGGTGTCCTCTTCGGGTTGTTTGTAGCTGTTGGTAAACCACAATTTGATTTGTGCATTGGTCATTGATCTCAATATCGCGTGCTAAATTTGCGCGGTCATGGTACACACTTTGTTGATGCCGCCTGCCCTCCACGTGATCATGGAGATTAGGATAGACAAGAGAGAGCCTTGTTTTAAGCACCCTTTTCATGAGCAGCTCAACTGGGGGAACCCCGGTGAGTGAGTGGGGTCTGGTGCAGTAGCTGAGCAGCACTCGGGATAACCGGGTCAGCAGGGAGCCTTCTGACACACGTTTCAAGCTTTACTTGATGGTCTGAACTGCCCGTTCTGCCTGGCCGTTGTGATGCGGGCTTGAACGGGGCAGATGTGACATGTTTGATCCCATTGGATCCCCTGGGATTGGTGAAGCACGGCCCATTGTCGCTGACTAGGACATCAGGCAAGCCATGCGTGGCAAACACGGCTCGTAGGCTTTCGATGGTGGCCGTGAATGTGGTTACAGACGTTATTGCACATTCAATCCATTTTGAGTAAGCGTCCATGACAACCAAAAACATTTTGCCGAGGAATGGGCCCGCATAGTCTACATGGATCCTCGACCACGGTTTGGATGGCCATGACCACAAACTTAGTGGTGTCTCTCTGGGTGCATTGCTCAACTGAGGGCAAGTGTTGCGCTGGCGCACGCATGACTCTAAATCTGAGTCGATACCAGGCCACCACATGTGAGACCTGGTTATGGCTTTCATCATTACGATGCCTGGGTGGATGTTGTGCAGTTCACAAATAAATATGTCTCTGCCTTTCTTGGGCAAGACCACACGATTGCCCCACAAAAGTCAGCCCGCCTGCAATTCGTCTTTGCCGCTGTGGCTTAATCGTTTCCTGCATCTCCACTGGGACACTGGATCAGCTCCCATGGAAGACACAGTTTTTTTTAACCAAGGACAGTAAAGGATCCTGGCTGGTCCAGGTCCTGATCTGGCGGGCCGTAACGGGGGAATTCTCATTCTCAAATGCCTCCATGACCATGAGCAAATCCGTTGGCTGTGCCATTTCCACCCCGGTGGTGGGCAATGGTAGCCGACTGAGAGCATCTGTGCAGTTCTCTGTGCCCGGTCTGTGGCGGATTACATAGCTGACAGCGTGAGTGCCAATCTTTGGATGCGGGCAGAGGCATTGGTATTAATCCCTTTGCTCTCTGAGAATAGTGATATGAACGGCTTGTGGTCAGTTTCAAGCTCGGACTTGAGGCCAAATAAGTACTGGTGCATTTTTTTTACCCCGTAAACGCACTCCAGAGCTTCTTGGCCTTGGACAAACTCTTGGACGTATACGCAACCGGTTGCAAAATCCCCGATTCATTAGCCTGTTGTAACACACACCCGACTCCGTATGACGACGCATCGCAAGCCAACACTAATCGTTTACATGGGTTATACAGGACAAGCAGTTTGTTAGAACACAATAAATTTCTGGCTTTCTTAAAGGCAGCCTCTTGTGAATTCCCCCATACCCAGTCGTCTCTCTTGCGCAGTAGCACATGTAGGGGTTCTAGCAGGGTGCTTAACCCAGGTAGTAAATTACCGAAATAGTTGAGGAGTCCCAGGAACGATGCAGCTTCGGTTCTGTGTTCGCGGCGCGTTCTTGATGGCCTCCTTCTTGGCGTCGGTGGGTCTGATGCCGTCTGCCTCGATTCTCCTTCCTAAGAATTCGACGTCCTGTGCCAGGAAAACACACTTCGAGTGTTTCAACCTGAGCCCCGCGATCCAACCGACTAAGAACCTCCTCCAGGTTCCTCAAGTGCTCCATGGTGTACCGACCTGTAACCAATATGTTGCCCTGGAAGACCACTGTGCAAGGAACCGACTTTAGCAGGCTCTCCATGTTCCGCTGGAAGATCGCTGCGGCCGACCGAATACCAAACGAGCACCGGTTGTAGATAAACAGACCTTTGTGCGTGTTGATGCAGATGAGGTCTTTCGAAGACTCCTCCAGCTCCTGCATCATGTAGGCCGAGGTCAGGTCCAGTTTGTTGAACGTCTTCACTCCAGCCAGGATTGTAAATAGATCGTCTGCCTTGGGTAGCGGGTACTAGTCCTGCAGCGAAAAACAGTTAATCGTTACTTTATAGTCCCCGCAAATCCTAACCGTACCATCCCCCTTGACTACCAGGACAACCAGATTGGCCCAGTCATTGAATTCCACTGGTGTGATGATGCCTTCGTGTTGCAGCCTGTCCAGCTCGATTTCCACTTTTTCACGCATCATGTACAGTACCGTCCGAGCCTTGTGGTGGATGGGTCGTGTTATGTATTGTCCAGGTACATTAAATGTATAAGTGCCACAGAGGGCACTGTGGTGGGAGACCTGGAAGTACCTGCAAGACAGAGTATAAAAGGCTGCCCACCACACCTGAGAGGCACTCTGGAGTTACACAATAGAGGACTAAGGTCACAGCAGTTACTACAACACCAGACTTAGTGGAGTCAGTGCTTTGAGTGCTACATACATCACATTGGCGATGAGGACACGGACGAGCTTCACTCAACCATGTATACTCTGGGCTCGCTAAAGGATGTTACGGTGGACAATGATTGGGAGGCCTTTACGGAAAGGCTCGAGTACTACTTTATAGCAAACGACCTGACGGAGGACACGAACGCAGAGAGAGAGAAGCGTAAGGCGATATTGCTGTCCAGTTGTGGCGATGAGGTTTACTGTCTCGTCAGGGATTTGCTGGCACCCGTGAGCACCAAGGACAAGTCATTGAACTCATTCGTGACCAACTGAAACCGAAGGAGAGCATCCTCACGGCCAGGCACAAGTTCTACCACCACTGCAGACCTGAGGGCCAAGATGTCACCAAATATGCTGCGGACATCAGGAGACTCGCGGCGCTGTGTGATTTAGGCACACACCTTGATGAGGCGCTGCGAGACGTTTTTGTTATGGGGATTGGCCACGAGGGTCTCCTTCACAAGCTGCTATCCACTGAACGTACAGTCACCCTGAAGCAAGCCACCACCATCAGCCGGGCATTTATGACCTCTACTTGCAGCACCAGGCAGATGATCCCCCACACAGTCTCGAACCTGGCAGGCACTGTCCACAGGATAGCGCCCACCACGGACAAAACTGCAGAACGTGGCTCTGCCCGGGGCAGAGAGCATGGACCTCGGGGTCCTGGAACTCAGAGTCCGCCGAGGGGGGCTAATCGAGTAGCACCATGCTGGTGCTGCGGAGGAAGCCATGGGGCTCACCGGTGCAGGTTTGTGGAGTATACGTGCAATACCTGCCACACGAAAGGCCACCTTCAGCGTATGTGCAAAAGAAACCTGACTCACCGTGTGGCTGAGGAGATGGTAGATGATCCACCATCCAGCGAGGAGCAGGCAGAGGAAGATGAGGCGTTTGGACTGTATACTTGTACCGACGATTCAGCCCCAGTGGTTTTGGAAGTCAAGATTAACAGAGTCCCAGTGAATATGGAAGTGGACACTGGATCAGGTCAGTCGCTGATGAGTCAGGAAACTTTTGATAAACTGTGGGTCAACCCAGCTGCACGACCCGAGCCGGTCCCGGGTCACGGCGAAGCTGCGTACCTACACCAAGGAACTGATACCCGTTCTTGGCAGAGCGGAGTATTGTATGTACTGAGCAAGTGTGACCTTAGCTCCTTTATTACGATTTCAGAGTGCAAGTACCTCGTGGGTGGCCTGCTTATATACTGTGCTCCCAAGGGATGCTGGGATCCCTTGGGACTCCACCGGTAGGCCCTCTGGTGGTCAGGTGTGATGCAGGTTGCAAGGGGTTAAATACATAACAGGGACACTTTATGATACATCGTTGTGGTCCCATGGACGCAGGCTACAGCATTGGGTAGCCTGCTGGACCTGTATACGATCGTTAGGTGTTCGCCCGCTACATTGGCTGATTGAAATTTGCACCCGACATCGCTCAACAACATTTTGCTCATTACAACTGGACTTTTACATTGGTCACCAATTTCAAGCAGTTCATTCAAAAATGGCGGGTTGCTGGCCTCCTTTAAAATGGCCTTACTATTTTTACCCCAATCATCTTCCTTGCGTGGAACCACGTGTCGTTGCTCCATTAGCGCTGCACCTTGTGCTTTGGACTTCTTTTCCCTGTCCATGTTGTCGACTGGTGCGATCTTCTTTCCTAGGGACTCTGCCACTGAAGCTGGGAAGGCGCCCTGGGATCCAATCTTCCTGCCCAGGAGTCCTGCCACTGGAACCGGGAAGGTGCGCTTGGGTCGTCTCGGCCGGATCATCGCCACGTGATGAGCGGTTTGTGGCTCGGGGGCTGCACGGATCTGCTCTCCGGTGCCTGGTCCAATCGAAGGTGGGGTCTTGCTCTGCCTCTGAGCACAGGGGACGTCGATCGCTGGAGGGATGAAGTCTTCCCAGTTCCAATGAATCTTCCCCATCCATCTTCTTCCAAGTAGCGTTGGTCCATCACCTGAAACAATCCTCAATGGTAAATTGTGCACCGCGCCATCATGGGATATACTTACTTCCGCACTACCAACAACTGATATCAGTTCCTTGGTGTAGGTACGCAGCTTTGCCTGAACCGGGACCAGCTTGGGTCTTCAGCTTGATCGTTTCATAGCCTCTCAAAGGCTTCCTGGCTCATTACTGACTGACTCGCCCCCGTGTCCATTTCCATGAAAACTGGAATGCCATTTATCTCGACTTCTATTATCACTGGAGGACAATCTGTGGTGCAGGTATATACTCTATACACTTCATCCTGGGACTGAGCTGCCTCTCTAGCCATCTCTTTGTAATCCGCGCTGGATTCACAGCCATCTGCTGACTCCTCTTCCACGTGGTGAGTCACAGCTCTTTTGCACATTCGCTGGAGGTGGCCCTTTGTGCTGCAGTCTTTGCACACGCAGTCTCTGAACCGAAACTGATGAGCCCTGTGATTGCCTCCGCAACGCCAGCATGGTGCTACTCGACTTACGTTTGCACCCCTCGGCGGACTCCGAGTTAAAGGACTCGGGGGCCTGTACACTCTGCGCTGAGCTGATTCAGGTTCAACAGTTCTGCCTGTGAAAGGCGCCATTCTATTTACAGAACTTGCCGGGTTTGAGTCCTGAGAGTGAGTCATCATCTGCTTGGAGCTGCAGCTTGAGGTCGAGAATGCCTGGCTGATGCTGATGGCCTTCTGCAGAGTGATGGTGGTTTCGGCAGACAGTAGCCTGTGAAGAAGGGCCTCGTGACCGATTCCAATTACGAAGACGTCCCGCAACACATCGGCGAGGGATGTGCCAAATTCACACGGTCCTGCCAGCCTCCTGAGGTCGGCAGCGTACTTCACGATTTCCTTGGCCTCGGGACGGCGGTGTGTATAAAATCGATGTCTGACCGTGAGGATGCTCTCCTTCGGTTTGAGTTGGTCCTGAATTAGCACTTTCAGCTCCTCGTATGACTTGGTCGTTGTTTTCTCTGGTGCGAGCAAGTCCCTGACGAGGCCGTAGACCGCGGGCCCACAACTGGTCAACAGATAGCTCTGCACTTATCTGCCAGTGTGGCCGGATCATCGCCTACCAGGTCGTTTGCTACGAAATATTGGTTGAGCCCGCTCCGTAAAGGCTTCCCAATCTTCACCCTCTGAGAACTTTTCTAATGCACCAACGTTAGTCAGTTTTGCGTGAAAGTTCATAATCTCATCGTCAGTTGTTAAGTCTTTAATACTCTTATGAATGACTCCACGAGGTCTAGTATTGTACTTGAGCTGTTGTGACCTTAGTCCCATTTATTGTAACTCCAGAGTGAGGAACAAGCATGGTGAGCAGCCTTTTATACTGGGCCCTGCACACCTATGCAGGTGACCCTCAGGTCTCCCACCGCAGTGCCCTCTGGTGGCACACCTTATGTGACTATACAGTTAGTATACATGGTCTACATACATGACAAGTTTAACCTGTATTCCCTTGCTCTACTCACATACCTTAACTTAAAGTAATAGTTTTATGTTTAATTTCTGTTATATATCTATCTATCTATCTATCTATCTATCTATCGATCTATCTATCTATCTATCGATCTATACCTATCCATCTACCTCTGTCTATATCTATAACTCTATCTATATCTATTTCTGTCTATCTATTTACATGCATCAATTTATCTATCATCTAGCGAAGAAAGAACATAAGAAATAGGAGCAGGAGTAGGCTATATGATCCCTCGAGCCTGCTCCTCCATTCAATAAGATCATCGACCTCAACTCTACTTTCCCACCTAATCCCCATATCCCTTGATTCCCCTTTGTCTATAAATCTATCAAATTCAGCCTTGAGATCTATCTATATCTACTTAATTATATCTTTCCTCTATCTCTATCCACCTATCCACCTACCCACCTACCTACTCGGACCGCAAATATTAATCTATCTGCCCCTTTCGGCTATGCATTATTTTTATTTTCAGCATCCTGCACTACCAAAGTCGGAATACTGGAACCTGCGGAATTGGGCGAGACAGGACTGGATGCTGGGCGGAAGCCAGAAACCCCACCTGTGCACAATCCGATGTTCAAAAGTATGACTGGCAGTGATCCCAGACTTTTCTTGTGTACCAGACTTTCCCCTGAACTTCCCCCTGTGGTACATAAATATTACATCAGGGAGTGTGTCAGCTGTGGCTCAGTGGGTAGCACACTCGCCTCTGAGTCAGAAGGTTGTGGATTCATGTCCCACTCCAGGGACTTGAGCACATAAATCTAGGCTGACGCTCCCAGTGCAGTGCTGAGGGAGCGTGGCACTGTTAGCACTGTCTTTGGGAGGTGACGTTAAATTGAGGCTCCATCTGCTCTCTCAAATGAATGTAAAAGATCCTGTGGCACTATTTCGATGAAGAGCAGGGGAGTCATCCCTAGTGTCCTGACCAATATTTATCCCTCTATCAACATAAGGAAAGAAACAAATTACCTGGTCATTATCACATTGTTGTTTGTGGGAGCTTGCTGTGTGCAAACTGGCTTCCACGTTTCGTACATTACAACAGTGACTACACTCCAAAAGTCCCAAGCTCCTGATCTTTGGGCATCCTGTGCGGAAGGGAGTGGGCAGGTCAGAAGGACTGCTCCTGGGCATGGCCAACGTGGCCATTAACCGGTCCAGGCAGTGAGCAGTCGAGGGGGTCGTTTAGCCTGACTGTCTGCCTCTCTTCCATGGTTACAATCCGAGCCAGGGTATCCCTGGAGATGGAGCACGCGGTGTCCACCAGTACGCTCGCGGCCTTCCGCGAGAGGTGGGCGCCGGAGGGACTCGAGTGCATCATCACCCCTGGCAATCAAATTTTAATTTGATCATTTAAAATTAAAAGTTTAATTTGATTAATTTGTCGGCTTTCATGCCCCTTTAATATGGGGGGCACTTGATTTATAGGTTCCATGAAAATAGTTGTAGAGCTGCTGAGTTGTGAGTGGCTTAGCCAGTCACATGATTGTCACAAGACTCAATAAAACCCCAGCCAGTTGGGTTCGGGGGATCCACAATGACGCAAGTGGTTGTGAGCCTGGTGGATGAACTGGTAATGTGTACTGTGATTGTTAAACCTTTGCTAATAAACCAACTAGTCTCTTGAAGCAAATACATTACACTCTCCACACGAGCAAATAGTCCTGATCACATTTACTCCCCATGTTCTCCATATCCCTGAAACCCCTTTCCTTCATTCACCCATCCAATCCAATCCTGAACATTAACACAATTTCTGCCTCGACCACTAACCTGGAAGCGAATTCCACAGCCTCACACTCTCTGCTTGAAGAAGTGTCTCCTGCACTCTATTCTAAATCTCTTACAATTAATCTAAAGGGGATACAATTCCAAAGTGGGTGCATGAACAGAGGGACCTGGGGGGAGATGTGCACAAATCATTGAAGGTGGCGGGGCAGGTTGAGAAAGCAGTTCAAAAAGCTCACAGGATCCTGGGCTTCATAAATAGAGGCATAGAGTGCAAAAGCAAGGAAGTTATGGTAAATCTGTGTAAAAGACTGGTTCGGCCTTAACTGGAGTATTGTGTCCAATTCTGGGCACCGCACTGCAGGAAGGATGTGAAGGCCATAGAGAGGGTGCAGAAAAGATTTACGAGACTGGTTCCAGGGATGAGGGACTTCAGTTACGTGGATAGACTGGAGAAGCTGGGGTTGTTCTCCTTAGAGCAGAGAAGGTTGAGAGGAGATTTGATCGAGGTGTTCAAAATCATGAGGGGTCTGGACAGAGTAGAGAGAGAGAAACTGTTCCCATTGGTGGAAGGGTCGAGAACCAGAGGACACAGATTTAAGGCGATTGGCAGAAGAACCAAAGGTGACATGAGGGAGAACTATTTTATGCAGCGAGTGGTTAGGATCTGGAATGCGCTGCCTGAGAGGGTGGTGGAGGCAGACTCAATCGCGGCTTCCAAAAGGGAATTGGATAAGTATCTGAAGGAAAAAAAATTAGCAGAGCTATGGGGAAAGGGCAGGGGAGTGGGACTGGCTGAGCTGCTCTTGCAGAGAGCCGGCTCGACGGGCCGAATGGCCTTCTTCTCTGCTGTAACCGTTCTATGATTCTATGATTCTTGTATCTGTGGCCTCTCGTGCTGAGTATTTCCAGCATTTTCTATTTTTATTTCAGATACCCAGCACCCGCAGTATTTTGCCTTTGTTATATTGTCTCCATCTCGTTCCCCTCAGATCAGACTATTTCTCCATTTCTAGAAAAATTGGGAAGTGAAAGTCACAAACAGCGATGACATAAATGACCAGATCGTCTGTTTCTTAACGGTGTTGGTTGAGGGAGAAATGTTGTCATGGACACCAGATGTCAGCTGCAACTCGATATGAGTGCATGACAATGTTGTGGCATAGATGTGATTAAAAGCAGATAACAATTGTCAGTGTTTTTCTATCATATGAACAATGCCTAAATACTAACTGATGTTGGTGCACCTATCCTGCCAATGAATTTGCTGGATTTTGCCGAGGCAGCGTTGGTGATACTCCTCCAGTGCTTTGAGGTGCCTACTGTACAATGTCCATGTCTCTGAAGCATATAGGAGGGAGGGTATCACTACTGCTCTGTAGACCATGAGCTTGGTTCTGAGTTTTAGATCCTGGTCTTCGAACACTCTTTTCCTCAGACGGGCGAAGGCTGCACTGGCACACTGAAGGTAGTCTCTCTCAGGCCAACATCCCCAGCATCGAGGCATTGACCACGCTCAACCAGTTCCGGTGGGCGGGCCACACTGTCCGCACGCTCGATGCTAGACTCCCGAAACAAACGCTCTGCTCCGAGCTATGTCACGGCATGCGTTCCAAAGGAGGGCAGAGAAAACGCTTCAAGGACATCCTCAAAAGCTCCTTGAAAAAATGCAACATCCCCACCGACTCCTGGGAATCCCTGGCCCAAGAGCGCTCAAAGGGGAGGAGGAGCATCCGGGAAGGCGCCGAACACGTCGAGTTTCTTCGCCGGGAGCACGCGGAAGCCAAGTACAAACAGCGGAAGGAGCGTACGACAACCCAAGCCCCCCCACCCACCCGTCCCTCCAACCACCTTCTGCCCCAACTGTGACAGAGACTGTCGGTCCTGCTTCGGACTCATCAGTCACCTGAGAACTCATGTTAGTGTGGAAGCAAGTCATCCTCGACTCTGGGGGACTGCGTAAGAAGAAGAAGAAATACAAACTATATTTCCTCATTCCTATTTTGGGAAGAATAGGCAGAAAATCAACTGTCGATCAAAGTATACTTCAGGCGAGAGAGTCTTTACTTGGATTAAAAAGCACCTTTCCCACTATTAAGCATCCTGGGCCAACTTGCCTACAGTTCGGGACTTTGTCTGATAAATGTAAAAGATCTCAGGGCATTAGCTGAAGAGCAGGGAGTTCTCCTCGTGCCCTCGTCAACATTCCTCCCTCAAGCAACACCATACAGAACATATTTTCTAGTCGCTCGTGCGGTGTGTACCATGGCCCCATATTTGCCTATGTAACACTTTATATAGCGCCTTTCACGACCACTGGACGTCGCAAAGTGCTTTACAGCCAGTGAAATACTTTTGGGGTGCGCTCACTGTTGTAATGTGGGAAACGCAGCAGACAATTTGCTCACAGCAAGCTCCCACAACAGCAATGTGATAATGACCAGATAACCTGGTTTGGTGATGTTGGTTGAGGGATAAATATTCGCCCCAGGACACCGGGGATAACTCCCCCTGCTCTTCTTCGAAATAGTGCCATGGGATCTTTTGCATCCATCTATGAGGGTAAACGGGGCCTCGGTTTAAACATAGAAACATAGAAAATAGGTGCAGGAGTAGGCCATTCGGCCCTTCGAGTCAGCACCACCATTCAATAAGATCATGGCTGCTCATGCAACTTCAGTACCCCTTTCCTGCTTTCACTCCATACCCCTTGATCCCTTTAGCCGTAATGGCCACATCTAACTCCCTTTTGAATATATCTAATGAACTGGCCTCAACAACTTTCTGTGGTAGAGAATTCCAAAGGTTCACAATTCTCTGAGTGAAGAAGTTTCTCCTCATCTTGGTCCTAATTGGCTTACCACTTATCCTTAGACTGTGACTCCTGGTTCTGGACTTCCCCAACATTGGGAACATTCTTCCTGTATCTAACCTATCCAATCCCGTCAGAATTTTATATGTTTCTATGAGATCCCCTCTCGTTCTTCTAAATTCCACTGAATATGAGCCTAGTCGATCCAGTCTTTCTTCATATGTCAGTCCTGCCATCCCGGGAATCAGTCTGGTGAACCTTCGCTGCACTCCCTCAATAGCAAGAATGAACTTCCTCAGATTAGGAGACCAAAACTAAACACAATATTCAAGGTGTGCCCTCACCAAGGCCCTGTACAACTGCAGCAAGACCTCCCTGCTCCTATGCTCAAATCCTCTCACTATGAAGGTCAACATGCCATTTGCCTTCTTCACCGTCTGCTGTACCTGCATGCCAACTTTCAATGACTGATGTACCATGACACCCAGGTCTCGTTGCACCTCCCCTTATCCTAATCTGTCACCATTTAGATAATATTCTGCCTCCCTGTTTTTGCAACCAAAGTGGATAACCTCACATTCATCCACATTATACTGCATCTGCCATGCATTTGCCCACTCACCTAACCTGTCCAAGTTACCCTGCAGCCTCATAGCATCCTCCTCACAGCTCACACTGCCACCCAGCTTAGTGTCATCTGCAAACTTGGAGATATTACATTCAATTCCTTCATCCAAATCATTAATGTATATTGTAAATAGCTGGGGGCCCAGTACTGAACCTTGCGGTCATCATCATCATAGGCGGTCCCTTGAAACGAGGATGACTTGCTTCCACGCCAAAAAGGGATGAGTTCACAGATGCTTCAATGATATTCCAGGTCCCGAACTACATGTTGAAGGGTGGAAGATGCCTGTGCGTGGATTTTTTTTAAACGTGTGGTGGCCGTTGCACCCCAGCCACCTAACGGGCTTAACAGAGCTAGGTCTTGGTCCAGTGGCAAGGATTAACCTAGACGACTGGAGACCTGCTATGCTGCACGGACCTAGTGCACACATATCGCAGTGTGGGCTGGGCCCGTGCTGCCCCTGGGCCCTCGGCTCTCCTGAGCCCCGAACTCTTGCCTCTCCTGGGCCCCGATCACAGCCCTCGACGAACTCTTGCCACTCCTTAGCCCCGACATCGCCGCTCGTGCTGTATCTGCCCGCACTGCAGTCAGCCGTTGCTCTCTGCATCGACGAGTTCGTATTGCTTTTTTTTCACAGGGAACTATTTTTGGCACTCCACTAGTCACTGCCTGCCATTCTGAAAAGGACCCACTTATTCCTACTCTTTGCTTCCTGTCTGCCAACCAGTTCTCCATCCACGTCAATACATTACCCCCAATACCATGTGCTTTAATTTTGCACACCAATCTCTTGTGTGGGGACCATGTCAAAAGCCTTTTGAAAGTCCAAATACACCACATTCACTGGTTCTCCCTTGTCCACTCTACTAGTTACATCCTCAAAAAATTCTAAAAGGTTTGTCAAGCATGATTTCCCTTTCATAAATCCATGCTGACTTGGACCAATCATGTCACTGCTTTCCAAATGCGCTGCTATTACATCTTTAATAATTGATTCTAAAACTTTCCCCACTATCGATGTCAGGCTAACCGGTCTATAATTCCCTGTTTTCTCTCTCCCTCCTTTTTTAAAAAGTGGGGTTACATTAACTACCCTCCAATCCATAGGAACTGATCCAGAGTCTATAGAATGTTGGAAAATGACCACCAATGCGTCCACTATTTCTAGGGCCACTTCCTTAAGTACTCTGGGATGCAGTCCATCAGGCCCTGGGGATTTATCGGCCTTGAATCCCATCAATTTCCCTAACACAATTTCCTGACTAATAAGGATTCCCTTCAGTTCCTCCTTCTCGCTAGACCCTTGGTCCCCTAGTATTTTCGGAAGGTTATTTGTGTCCTCCTTAGTGAAGACAGAACCAAAGTTTTTGTTCAATTGGTCTGCCATTTCTTTGTTCCCCATTATAAATTCACCTGATTCTGACTGCAAGGGACCTACGTTTGTCTTCACTAATCTTTTTCTCTTCACATACCGTACATACTCGCGTATCATGCGACTTTTGAAGACCTAAATTGTAACCTAAATTTGGGGGGTCGCATGATACGCGAGATACAAAATTTGCGGGTGTGAAGTGCTGGCCAAGATTAGGCTGTTAGGCTGTTAAGCAGACCGTATCCACGCTGAATCTCGGCAGGTATCTCCTGGGCTGGATTGCAGCCTCTATTGTCGCTTGTACTGTATCGGGGGGGATGAGAGAGAGTCGCGGAGGTCGGGGGGGGAGAGAGAGTCGCGGAGGTCGGGGGGGGAGAGAGAGTCGCGGAGGTCGGGGGGTGGGGGGGGGAGGAAAGAGACCGGACCGGATCCGACCTGACCCCCGCTCTCCCTACCCCGGCGACCCGACCTCCGCTCCCCCAACTCCCCCCCCCACCCGGCAACCCGACCTCCGCTTCCCCCCGGTGACCCAACCCGACCTCCTCTTCACCCCCCCGGCGACCCGACCTCCGCCACCCACAACTCCCTCTGAAGTTTGCTGCATTATTAGAGGCTCCATCTATCTCAGCCCATGCTTCTTTTACCCGCAAACACAGTAGAGGCTGTGGCTGAACGACGCTAGTCAAGTCAGCTGGAACGATTGCTGTATCGGTGTTCGATTCGCGAACAGCTTTCACAGCAGAATCCACTCGATGTTTCATGTTAAGGTCTGTATTCGATCTCAAAAAAGTGACTGGCATGATACATGAGATATATGGTAAAATCATGTTTTAGGGCCGAAAATGTAGGGGTCGCATGATAGGCGAGATCGCAGGATACGCGAGTATATACGGTATCTAGAGAAGTTTTTGCAGTCAGTTTTTATGTTCCCTGCAAGCTTCCTCTCATACTCTATTTCCCCCCTCCTAATTAAACCCTTTGTCCTCCTCTGCTGAATTCTAAATTTCTCCCAGTCCTCAGGTTTGATGCTTTTTCTAGCTAATCTGGTAAAAGTAATCTGTTGGTTATAAAGCAGTCTGGGTCATTCTGGGGACATAATAAGGTGCTGTCGAAATCCAATATCCTTGTTTCTTTAAAATAATACGAATGAAAAAGTAACAATTCACAGTCCATTGTAATTTATGATGTAACTTGTATATAGGAACATAGGTACACGAGTAGGTCATTCAGCCCCTCGAACCTGTTCATATTCAGTGTCAGCTGTGGCCCAGTGGGTAGCACTCTCACCTCTGAGTCAGAAGGTTGTGGGTTCAAGTCCCACTCCAGGGACTTGAACACAAATCTAGGCTGACGCTCCCATTGCAATGCTGAGGGAGCGCTGCAATATCGGAGGTGCCGTCTTTCGGATGAGAAGTTAAACTGAGGCCCTGTCTGCTCTCTCAGGTGGATGTAAAAGATCCCATGCACTATTTTGAAGACGAGCAGGGGGAGTTATCCCCGGTGTTCTAGCCAATATTTATCACTCAATCAACATAACAAGCAAAAACAGATTATCTATTCATTAACACATTGCTGTTTGTGGGAGCTTGCTGTGCATAATTTGCCTGCCGCGTTTCCCACATTACAACAGTGACTGCACTCCAAAAGGGCTGTAAAGTGCTTTGAGACGTCCGATGGTCGTGAAAGGTGCTATATAAATGCAAGGCTTTCTTTCATTCTCTTCTATTAGTTCATGGCTGATCTGTATCTTATCTCCATCCACCCACCTTGACTCCGTAACTATTGATACCGTTTCTTATAGGTAGCTGTTTGCACTGAAACACACTAGCTACACTATGGAGCTCTTTACCTCATCGTCAGTCTTCTCATCCTCCGATGATTTACAGGGTTTCAAAACTCTGCGATTCCCTGACTTTTGATTTACCTCATCTTTTCTCCAAGCTTTTCAACCTTGCTGGCATTCTGCAATATGGTCCTTGGCTTAGAATCATCACCGGCCCTTTGATAGATCTATCCAAATAACCCAACACCCCTGCTCTTTCCCCATAGCCCTGTAATCTTCTTCCTTCAAGTATCTATCCAGTTCCCTTTTGAATGTTACTATTGAATCTGCTTCCACTGCCCCTTTCAGGCAGCGCGTTCCAGATCACAACAACTTCCTTGAAAAAAATTTTTTCCTCAAAAGGGAGTTATATGTGTCCCTTACAGCTAAAGGGATCAAATGGTATGGAGAGAAAGCAGGAATGGGGTACTGAAGTAGCATGATCAGCCATAATCATATTGAATGGTGGTGCAGGCTCGAAGGGCCGAATGGCCTACTCCTGCACCTATTTTCTATGTTTCTATGTTGCCTCTGGTTCTTTTGCTAATGACTTTAAATCTGTGTCCTCTGGTTACTGACCCTTTCGCCAATGGGAACAGTTTCTCCATCTACTCTGTCCAGACCTCTCATGATTTTGAACACCTCGATCAAATCTCCTCTCAACCTTCTCTGCTCTAAGGAGAACAACCCTAGCGTCTCCAGTCTTTCCACAAAACTAAAGTCCCTCATCCCTGGGGCACCATTCTAGTAAATCTCTTCTGCACCCTCTCCAAGGACTTGAAATCCTGCCTAGAGCCTGGTCTCCAGAATTGGACACAATACTCCAACTGAGGCCTAATCAGAAACGGTTAACACGACTTCCTTGCTTTTGTATCTCTATGCCTCTATTAATAAAGGCAAGGATTCCATATGTATTTTAACAGCCTTCTCAACTTGCCCTACTGTATTCAAAGATTTGTGCATATACACCCCCAGGTCTCTCTGTTCCTGCACCCCCTTTAAAATTGTACCAGTTAGTTTGTGTAATGTATGCACCGGTGAACATGCTCACAGGTTTGCACGCGGCATCCACCGATATGCTCGCGGCCTTCTGTGAGAGGTGGACACCGGAGGGACTGGAGTGCATCATCACCCCCGGCAATCAAATTTTAATTTGATGTTTTTTGTCTAAAGTTTAATTTGTTTATTGTGCTGATTTTAGTGCCCCCCCCACCCCACCCTTTTAGCCAGGGGTCACTTGTATAATTTGTGATTTAGTGCCCTCAAAAAAAAAACAAGGGGGCACTTGTTTGAAAGTGTTTGGTGTGTCTCCCCCCCTTTAATCTGATTGCAACAAAATAGTTGTTGAGTTGGGAATGGCTTAGCCAGTCACATGATGTTCACAAGACTCAATAAAACCCCGGCCAGTTGGGTTCGGGGGAATCCACGATGAGGCAGGTGGTTGTGAGCCTGGTGGATGAACCGGTAATTTGTGACTGTTAAACCTTTTGCTAATAAACCAACTCGTTCTTAATAGCAATGTGTTGCTATGAATTCTTGAACAAAGAGCCCATGCAAGATTCCAAAATTCGTGGAAACCCCCCAATGTCTGGACTCATTGAAAAGGAAATTCGATTTGGGACTATTAAGCAGAAAGTTTGGGATCCTAAAAAGCATATGGAAGAAATCTACGAGTTTTAACCAAGTTTGGGATTTTAAAAAGGTGCATGTTGGGTCTGCAAGAAAAGGGGTGGGGTCAATCTCTAAAAGGCCAGTTTGGACATTGGAGCTAATCAAATTGTCTGGGAACTGTTTACCCTCGAAACCTGCCCCTAGAAGACATTTACATTTTAACAATCAACCACGGAAGAAACATTATCCACCCCACCCTCAGGACCCAAATGTCACATACATATTCCAACACCTTTTCAACGGGCATAGAAATATCTGGCTCAGGCCAGACTTCCCGAAGCAAAAAGCAGTGCTTTCACAATGGACAAAAGCTCATCAACTCAGAAAAGTCTATCAACGCCAGATTAAAACTTAATCAAGTTTCAGTTAGCTGGGCAGCAAAACTTAAACAAAAGAAACGTTAGATTTGGCGCAAGGATTAAACAGGCTCTCAGAGTATAATTAAGGGCCTAGCATACCAAGAGAGCTATCTCTATTCTGACCATCACAGAAATAACTTTTCTGACCAAGCGCTTCGGAACAACAAGATCGAGAGCACACGGCAAGAAAACGCAGGAAGAAACATCGCGAGATAGGGAGAAAAGAACTCGCCCTAACTGGCTTCAATACGCAGCAGAGATCTTCTACCACGTCCGGGGTACGGCAAGGCAAACCGGCTATAACCAAAGAACCCCGAAACCACAAAACAACCCCAACTGTCAAAGGAAGGATTGGTGAGCATTATCCCTGTTACCCTAGAGTCTAACTTAGCTAGAGAGTAAGTGGGAGGTATTTCTGTCGTGTTTTTTTTTACCTGTAACAAAGTATTCCCCGTTGTTTAGAATCTTTTGTAAGATTTTACAGTTTTACTGGAGTGTGTTATTTGCTTTTTTGAATAAAACCCATACCTTCTTTGTACAAAAGAGTTCTCTGCTGCACTTTATCACACCCTGATTAATAAATCCAAGCTCGAGAGTGGGAGTGACTCGTAACCGCTCTGGGTCAGGGAAGGCAAACTGACCCCACACACCACCCTCTACTCCCATGAAGCAAATACATTACAGTTCGTACTTCCTCTCCTCATTGTTCCTACCAAAATGGATTACTTCACACTTCTCTGCGTTAAATTTCACCCGCCCCGAGTCCGCCTATTTTACCAGTCTGTCTATGTCCTCCTGAAGTTTGTTGCAGTCCTCCTCACCTTGCACCCACATTTCTTGTGGATGGTGGTGGCAGTGGATGGGGGAGGGCTGGCTGTATGAATAGAAGCAGTGCACATATTAGTAAGTTTTGAATTTTGACTGGGGAATTCAGGGTGAATATTAAGATCAGATTGGCGCTAAATTAGACAGGAAGTCCAAACATGATTCATGTGGTAATTTATGTGCAAGCTTCTGCTTGTACCATGCATACCAGGGGAGCATGCACATGATGCACCACCTTGTCCAGGGTGATTCATGCATGTCTCATAGCAAACTCATATTTTTTGTACCAAACACTTCAAGCAAAAAGGTCATGATTAACTCTGTCTGCAACTGTGTGACTCGTGTGTTGTGGGGTGAATCCCTGTGTCGGCACAGTGATAATAATAATAACTTGTATTTATATAGCGCCTTTAACGTAGTAAAACGTTCCAAGGCGCTTCACAACAGTGTTACAGACAAACAGATAAATTTGACACCGAACCACAGAAGAAATTAAGGCAGATGATCGAAAGCTTGTTTAAAGAGGTAGGTTTTAAGGAGTGTCTTAAAGGAGGAAAGCGAGGTGGAGAGGCGGAGAGGTTTGGGGAGGGAGTTCCAGAGCTTGGGGCCCAGGCAACAGAAGGCATGGCCACCAATGGTTGAGCAGTTATAATGAGCGATGTTCAAGAGGGCAAAATTTGAGGAGCGTAGATATCTCGGGGGGGTTGTGGGGCTGGAGGAGATTACAGAGATAGGGAGGGGCGAGGGCCATGGAGTGATTTGTAAACAAGGATGAGAATTTTGAAATTGAGGCTTTGCTTAACTGGGAGCCAATGTCAGAAAGCACAGGGGTGATGGGTGATCTTGACTTGGTGCAGGTTAGTAGACGGAAAGCCGAGTTTTGGATCACCGCTAGTTTACTTGGTGTGGAATGTGGGAGGCCAGCCAGGAGTGAGTTGGAGTAGTCAAGTCTGGAGGTAACAAAGGCATGAATGAGGGTTTCAGCAGCAGAAGAGCTGAGGCAGGGGCAGAGGACAAAAGGGAACGATTCACTTACAGCATCCCAAGATAAATTGCTCAACACCTTTGGCTGACGTCAATCCCAAATTCATTATTCATTCACCAGTACATGGCTTACTTACATAGTGGTTATGTTACTGATACTAGCTTTTTATTCTTTTTAAATGCGATGAGGGGTTCTACCCCTACCACCCATTCAGCCAGTGAGTTCCAGACCCTCACCAGCCTCTGGGTGAAAATAGTTCTCCTCAACTCCTCTCTAATCCTTCTACCAATTACTTTAAATCTATTCTCCTTGGTTATTGACTGCTTTGCTAAGGGAAATAAGAACATAAGAACATAAGAAATAGGAGCAGGAGTAGGCCATTTGGCCCCCCGAGCCTGCTCCACTATTCAATAAGATCATGGCTGATCTGATCCTGGCCTCAAATCCACCTCTCTATCCTCTCCCCATAACCCTTGACTCTCTTATTGTTCAAAAATCTGTCCATCTCCACCTTAAATATATTCAATGACCCAGCCTCAACAGCTCTCTGGGGTAGAAAATACCAAAGATTCACGACCCTCTGAGAAAAGAAATTCCTCCTCATTTCTGTTTTAAATGGGCGACCCCTTATTCTGAAACTATGCCCCCTAGTTCTAGATTCCCCCACGAGGGGAAACATCCTCTCTGCATCTACCCTGTCCAGCCCTCTCAGAATCTTAAAAGTTTCAATAAGATCACCTCTCATTCTTCTAAACTCCAATAAGTATAGGCCCAACCTGCTCAACATTTCTTCAGAAGGTCCTTCCTATCCACTCTATCCAGGCCCCGCATAATTTTACACACCTCAATTAAGTCTCCCCTCAGCCTCTTCTGTTCCAAAGAAAACAACCCCAGCCTATCCAATCTTTCCACATAGCTAAAATTCTCCAGTCCAGGCAACATCCTCGTAAATCTCCTCTGTAGCCTCTCTAGTGCGATCACATCTTTCCTGTAATGTGGTGACCAGAACTGGATTAGTAATCCAGAAGCCTGGACTAATAATCCGGAGACACGAGTTCACAGCCCACTGCGGCAGCTGGGGAATTTAAATTGAGTTTATAAAATAAATTTGAAATTAAAAGCTAGTATCATTAATGGTGACCATGAAACTACCGGATTGTCGTAAAAACCCATCTGGTTCACTAATGTCCTTCAGGGAAGGAAATCTGCCGTCCTTACCCAGTCTGGCCTATATGTGACTCCAGACCCACAGCAATGTGGTTGACTCTCAACTGCCCTCTGAATTGTAACAAAGCATTGCAAAGAAGTATCACTACACGGACTGCAGCGATTCAAGAAGGCGGCTTACCACCACCTTCTCACGGGCAATTAGGGATGGGCAATAATTGCCGGCCTTGCCAGCAACGCCCACATCCCAGGAACGAATAAATAAACATTTTGTAGTATTGTTTGGGATTTACCTTGCATCTTGTATGTGTTTCAGTGTCAACTCCTGTGCACAGCATTATAAACCATACATAGTGTAGGCTTTACTTTGAACCTCCTTTCACTGTTGCGATGGGCGTTTGCTAATCTAATGAGAAGCTTTGTTCATATTCGAGGATGGCACTGCAAAAGGATGTGGAAGAGGAGATACTTTCATCTGATTAGATTATATCTTGGGTAGAAGATGTGAAACTGCGTAACGAGGGTAGAAAGATAAAATAAACACAAACTGCATTACTTAACTACATTAACAAAACATGTTGAGGGAGAATTTCCAACAAAGTTCTCCAGATCTTCTGTTGTAAATTTGGTAGAATATCAATGGAAATCCTAGTTGTGGGTTTGGGCCAAATACCAGGACTTAATCTATGTTAACTGTGGCTCAGTGGGTAGCACACTCACCCCTAAATCAGAAGGTTGTGGGTTCAAGTACCACTCCATGAGACTTCAACATGATAAATCTACGTGGACACTACAGTGCAGTGCTAAGGGAGCGCTGCACTGTGGGAGGTGCTGCCTTTCGGATGAGACATTAAACCGAGGCCCCGAGTGCTCTCAGGTGAATGTAAAAGATCCCACGGCACTATTTCGAAGAAGAGCAGGGGGAGTTATCCCCGGTGTCCTTCAATCAACACAACATAAACCGATTATCTGGTCATTATCACATTGCTGTTTGTGGGAGCTTGCTGTGCGCAAATTGGCTGCAACATTACAACAGTGACTACACTTCAAAAAGAACTACATTGGCTGTAAAGCGCTTTGGGGCGTTCTGTGGTTGGGAAAGGCGCTCTATAAATACAAGTTTCTTTCCGTTTATTCTTTAAAACTAGGATTTAATCTATGTTAGCATTGCAGTGCAGTGCTGAGGAAGTGTTATATTGTTAAAGATGCCTCCTTGTAGATGAGACATTAAGCCAAAGCCAAGGCGAACATTAAAACTGTAATCTGAAGATGGTAGGGTTGTTATTCCGGACATAGAAATATAGAAACATAGAAAATAGGTGCAGGAGTAGGCCATTCGGCCCTTTGAGCCTGCACCACCATTCGATATGATCATGACTGATCATTCAACTTCAGTACCCCATTCCTGCTTTCACTCCATACCCCTTGATCTCTTTAGCCGTAAGGGACACATCTAACTCCCTTTTGAATACATCTAACGAACTGGCCTCAACAACTTTCTGTGACAGAGAATTCCACAGTTTCACCACTCTCTGAGTGAAGAAGTTTCTCCTCATCTCGGTCCTAAATGGCTTACCCCTTATCCTTAGACTGTGACCCCTGGTTCTGGACTTCCCCAAAATCGGGAACATTCTTCCTGCATCTAACCTGTCCAATCCCGTCAGAATTTTATATGTTTCTATGAGATCCCCTCTCATTCTTCTAAATTCCAGTGAATATAAGCCTAGTCGATCCAGTCTTTCTTCATATGTCAGTCCTGCCATCCTGGGAATCAGTCTGGTGAACCTTCGCTGTACTCCCTCAATAACAAGAATGCTCTTCCTCAGATTAGGAGACCAAAACTGTACACAATATTCAAGGTGTGGCCTCACCAAGGCCCTGTCCAACTGCAGTAAGACCTCCCTGCTCCTATACTCAAATCCCCTCGCTAAGAAGGCCAACATACCATTTGCTTTCTTTACTGCCTGCTGTACCTGCATGCCTACCTTCAATGACTGATGTACCATGACATCCAGGTTTCATTGCACCTCCCCTTTTACTAATCTGTCACCATTCAGATAATAATCTGCCTTCCTAATTTTGCCATCAAAGTGGATAACCTCACACTTATCCACATTATACTGCATCTGCCATGCATTTGCCCATTCACCTAACCTGTCCAAGTCCCCCTGCAGCCTCCTAGCATCCTCCTCACAGCTCGCACTGCCAACCAGCTTAGTGTCATCTGCAAACTTGGAGATATTACATTCAATTCCTTCGTCTAAATCATTAATGTATATTGTAAATAGCTGGGGTCCCAGCACTGAACCCTGCGACACCCCACTAGTAACTGCTTGCCATTCTGAAAAGCACCCATTTATTCCTACTCTTTGCTTCCTGTCTGCCAATCAGTTCTCTATCCACATCAGTACATTATCCCCAATACCATGTGCTTTAATTTTGCATACTAATCTCTTGTGTGGGACCTTGTCAAAAGCCTTTTGAAAGTCCAAATACACCACATCCACTAGTTCTCCCATATCCACTCTACTAGTTACATCCTCAAAAAACTCCAGAAGATTTGTCAAGCATGATTTCCCTTTCATAAATCTTTGCTGACTTGGACCGATCCTGTCACTGCTTTCCAAATGAGCTGCTATTTCATTTTTAATAATTGATTCCAGCATTTTCCCCACCACCAATGTCAGGCTAACCGGTCTATAATTCCCTGTTTTCTCTCTCCCTCCTTTTTTAAAAAGTGGGGTTACATTAGCTACTCTCCAATCCATAGGAACTGAACCAGAGTCTATAGAATGTTGGAAAATGATCACCAATGCATCCACTATTTCTAGGGCCACCTCCTTAAGTACTCTGGGATGCAGACTATCAGACCCCGGGGATTTATAGGCCTTCAGTCCCTTGAATTTCCCTAACATCATTTGCTGACAAATAAGGATTTCCTTCAGTTCCCCCTTCTCGCTAGACCATTGGTCCCCTAGTGTTTTCGGAAGGTTATTCGTGTCTTCCTTGGTGAAGACAGAACCAAAGTATTTGTTCAATTGGTCTGCCATTTCTTGTTCCCAGTTATGAATTTACCTGATTCTGACTGCAAGGGACCTACGTTTGTCTTCACTAATCTTTTTCTCTTCACATATCTATTGAAGCTTTTGCAGTCAGTTTTTATGTTCCCAGCAAGCTTCTTCTCATACTCTATTTCTCCCCTCCTAATTAGACTCTTTGTCCTCCTCTGCTGAATTGTAAATTTCTCCCAGTCCTCAGGTTTGCTGCTTTTTCTGGCCAATTTATATGCCTCTTCCTTGGATTTAACACTTTCCCTATTTTACCTTGTTAGCTACAGTTGTGCCACCTTCCCTTTTTTATTCTTACGCCACACAGGAATGTACAATTGTTGTAGTTCATCCATGTGATATTTAAGTGTCTGCCATTGCCTATCCACTGTCAACCCTTTAAGTATCATTCTCCAGTCTATCCTAGCCAATTCACGTCTCATACCATCGAAGTTTCCTTCCTTTAAGTTCAGGACCTTAGTCTCTGAATTAACTGTGTCACTCTCCATCTTAATGAAGAATTCTACCATATTATGGTCCCACACGACCAGATTGCTAATTAATCCTCTCTCGTTACACAAGACCCAGTCTAGGATGGCCTGCTCTCTAGTTGGTTCCTCGACATATGGTCGAGAAAACTATCCCTTATGCACTTCAGGAAATCCTCCTCCACAGTATTGCTCCCAGTTTGGTTAACCCAATCAATATGTAGATTAAGGTCACCCATCATAACTGCTGTACCCTAGTTTCTTGTTTGATGCCATCCCCAACCTCCCTACTACTGTTTGGTGGTCTGTACACAATCCCAACTAACGTTTTCTGCCCTTCGGTGTTTCGCAGCTCTACCCATATCGATTCCACATCACCCACGCTAATGTCCTTCCTTACTATTGCGTTAATCTCCTCTCTAACCAGCAACGCTACCCCACCTCCTTTTCCTTCCTGTCTGTCCTTCCTGAATATTGAATACCCCTGGATGTTGAGTTCCCAGCCTTGGTCACCCTAGAGCCATGTCTCCGTAATCCCAATTATATCATATCCGTTAATAGCTATCTGCGCAGTTAATTCATCCACCTTATTATGAATGCTCCTCACATTGAGACTCAGAGCCTTCAGGCTTGTTTTTTTAACATTCTTTGTCCTTTTAGAATTATGTTGTAATGTGGCCCTTTTTGATTTTTGCCCTTGATTTCTCTGCCCTCCAATCTTGCTTTTCTCCTTCCTGCCTTTTGCTTCTGCCCCCTTTTTACTTCCCTCTGCCTCTCTACATAGATTCCCATCCCCCTGCCATATTAGTTTAAACCCTCCCCACAGCACTAGCAAACACTCCCCCTAGGAAATCGGTTCCAGTCCTGCCCAGGTGCAGACTGTCCAGTTTGTACTGGTCCCAGCTCCCCAGAACCGGTTCCAATGTCCCTGAAATTTGAATCCCTTCCCCTTGCACCACTCCTCAAGCCACGTATTCATCTGAGCTGAAATCAATGAGATCCAAGGATCTCCTTCACTCAAACGTAACTTGTGCTGATGTAAGAGAATGACAAGGTATGTCGGTAGGGTTACCAATCCTCCAGGATTGGCCTGGAGTCTCCAAGAATTGAAGATTAATCCCCAGGAGACTGCTGGGTGCAACACCCGGGAGAAAAGTCACAGGGCCATGAAACACAAATGTGAGTTTTTTTCATCTCCTTTGAACACTTTCATTTATTAATTCTACACATATTGCAGATGGAGTTGGGGGGGAGGGGGGAAGACTGTTTGATTGACAGTCAAGAATTAGCCAATCAGATGGCCAAGAGTGTGTTCGCTTTCTGATTGGCTCGGGAAGTCAGTGCACCATGAGGATGTGTCAGGTGACCAATGGTGGGTGTGTGGGGGAGCGGGATGTTTGGAGGCCCAGTGATGAAATCTCCCAGAACACATCCAATCAGAGTTGACAACCGTATATGTTGGTGATTCCATTTTCTTCTCCAAGGAATCAGCAGTCAAATCAATCGGTGTTAATCAGTAATATGGTCGATTGATCGGCACGCTACCCACCATCTTCAACATTCACTCCCTCCACCACCGGCGCCCCCTGGCTGCAGTGTGTACCATCTACAAGATGCACTGCAGCAACTCGCCAAGGCTTCTTCGGCAGCACCTCCCAAACCCGCGACCTCTACCACCTAGAAGGACAAGGGCAGCAGGCCCATGGGAACACCACCACCTCCACGTTCCCCTCCAAGTCACACACCACCCTGACTTGGAAATATATCGGCCGTTCCTTCATCGTCGCCGGGTCAAAATCCTGGAACTCCCTCCCTAACAGCACTGTGGGAGCACCTTCACCACACGGGACTGCAGCGGTTCAAGAAGGCGGCTCACCACCACCTTCTCAAGGGGCAATTGGGGATGGGCAATAAATGCCGGCCTTGCCAGCGACGCCCAGATCTCGAAATGAATAAAACAAATATGGCGCACAAACCCTGCTTTTTGCACTTTGCGTTTTGAGACGGTAGGAAAAAAAAACTTTAAAAATATAATTTAAGAACTGGCAGTCAACTGTCCCATTAGAGGGCATTTCTGGGCCAATACTTTCGGGCTTGATATGTAAACCTGAAAAAGGGTTATTGCCATCTAGTGCTTGAAAATAAATTACAGTTTGCAATCTAAGGAGGAAGTGCGAGTTTGATATAAAAGTATCAAGGGCACATTTAATGAAAACCTCATACAATAATAATAGCTGTGTTGCTGTTCCAAGCTGTGTGTGTGCATCTGATTTGAAATAGGTCACATAATTATCACTATGGCAACAGTAGCGCAGATGGTGCTTCTCTTAGGAAGGAAGAACTTGCATTTAAACAACAACTTGCATTTATATAGCGCCTTTAGTGTAGTAAAACGTTCCAAGGCACTTCACAGGAGCGATTATCGAACAAAATTTGACACTGAGCCACATAAGGAAGAATTAGGACAGATCACCCAAAAACTTGGTCAAAGAGGTAGGTTTTAAGGAGTGTCATAAAGGAGAAAAGAGAGGCGGAGATGTTCAGGGAGGGAATTCCAGAACTTAGCGGCCCAGGCCACCATTCGTGGAGCAATTAAAATTGTGGACGGACAAGAGGGCAGAATTGGAGGAGTGCGGAGATCTCGGAGGGTTGTGAGGCTGGAGGAGGTTTCAGAGATCGGGAGGGTTGAGTCCGTGGAGGCATCCCAAAGCGCTTTACAGCCAATGAAGTACTTTTGAAGTGTAGTCACTGTTGTAACGTGGGAAACGCGGCAGTCAATTTTGGGCACAGCAAGCTCCCAGAAACAGCAACGTGATTATGACCAGATAATCTCTTTTTAGTGATGTTGGTTGAGGGGTAAATATTGTCCCAGAACACTGGGGAGAACTCCCCTGCTCTTCTTCGAAATAGTGCCATGGGATCTTTTACATCCATCTGAGAGAGCAGGCTCATCTACTTTATCTCATCTGAAAGACACCATCTCCGTCAGTGCAGTGCTCCCCTAGTAGAACTGATCTCCCTGAGTTTCAATGGCCTGATTGCTGGTGTGCAGGGCCCATGGACCACAGTTTTCACACACCTCCCCTATGGGGGATGGTTTTAATTTCCCCCGCCCAGTTTCCGTCGGGAGAGGAGGCAGTTAAAATTGAGTGGGGGTTGTAGTGTATGGAGAAAGAGTCAGACTGAACACTGTGAGCTCAAAGTTAAGTGTGACCTTAGTCTTTTATTGCAGGTCTCCAGAGTGCCTCTTCAACCTGTGAAGCCTCATTAAATACCTGTGCTCCCAAGGGACTCCAGGGGAAGAGCCCTCTGGTGGCTGTGCAGAGTAAATACAAGTCCACATATATAACAACACGACTCCCCCAAAGTCAACAGCGTAACTATTTACAATGTGAGTCGATCTGGGGCCTTTCTTGCTCTGGTTGATCGTCTCGGTGTGAAGGCTGGTGTTGTTGAATCATTTGTTGGGCCCTCGCTGGGCTGCTGTGCAGCTGGCCTTGCTGGGCTGCCTGGTGTGTTGGGCCCTGCTGGGCTGCTGTGGATGATGGGTTCTGCTTCGTGGTTAACCGTGGTGCCGGTTGCCACTGGTGTGTATGTTGGGAGGGTCAAAAAAGGTAGGGTCCAAGGTGGGTTGCTCAGGATAGTCCGTGAATCTGAGTTTGATTTGGCCCAAGGTGAATGAGTCCATTTGAAAGTTTGACCCTAAACACCCTGCTCCCCTCGTTGGCCATGACAGTGCCGGGAAGCCACTTGGGACCTTGCCCATAATTTAAAACAAATACAGGATCATTGACTTCAATCTCGCGTGAAACATTTGCGCTATCATGGTATGCACTTTGTTGAAGCCGCCTGCTCTCTGCCTGTTCATGTAGATCAGGGTGAACTAACGAGAGCCTTGTCTTAAGTGCTCTTTTCATGAGCAGTTCAGCAGGTGGGATCCCAGTGAGTGAGTGGGGTCTCGTGCGGTAGCTAAGCAGGACTCGGGATAGGCGAGTCTGCAGTGAGCTTTCAGTTACCCTCTTCAAGCCTTGCTTGATGGTTTGCACTGCTCTCTCTGCCTGACCATTGGACGCTGGTTTAAACGGGGCAGATGTGACATGTTTGATCCCGTTACGGGTCATGAATTCTTTGAACTCAGCACTGATAAAACATGGCCCGTTGTCACTCACCAGGACATCGGGTAGGCCGTGTGTGCCAAACATGGCCCGCAGGCTTTCAGTAGTGGCAGCAAACGTGCTGGCCGACATTATCTCACATTCAATCCACTTGGAGTACGCATCTACAACCACAAGAAACATTTTACCCAAGAACGGGCCTGCATAGTCGACATGTGCCCTAGACCACGGTTTGGAGGGCCAAGACCATAAACTTAGCGGCGCCTCCCTAGGTACATTGCTTAACAGCGAGCATGTATTACATGTGTGAACGCAGGACTCTAATTCCGCATCGATACCGGCCTACCACGCATGGGATCTGGCTATCGCTTTCATCATTACGATGCCTGGGTGGGTACTGTGGAGATCATTGATGAAGGTGTCTCTGCCCTTCTTGGGGACCACGACTCAATTGCTCCACAGAAGGCAGTTTGCCTGTATAGACATTTTATCTTTGCGCCGCTGGAACGGCTTTATCTCTTCCTACATTTCCACTGGGACGCTGGACCAGATCCCGTGAAGCTTTTGACTAGAGATAATAATGTGTCCTGGTTTGTCCAGGTTTTGATCTGCAGAACAGTGACGGGTGATTGCTCAGTCTCAAATGCTTCCATAACCATGGCTAGATCTGCGGGCTGTGCAATTTGCACCCCCGTGGTGGGCAATGGCAGCCTACTGAGAGCACCGGCACAGCTTTCTGTGCCTGCTCTGTGGCGGATGGCGTAGTTGTATGCAGACAATGTGAGCGCCCATTTCTGGATGCGGGCTGATGCGTTGGTATTTATCCCTTTACTCTTGGAAAACAGGGATATTAGTGGCTTATGATCAGTTTCCAATTCAAATTTTAGCCCAAACAGGTATTGATGCATTTTCTTTACCCCATAGACACATGCTAATGCTTCTTTTTCAATCATGCTGTCGGCTCTCTCAGCCTTAGACAGACTCCTGGATGCATAAGCAAGCGGTTGCAGTTTCCCAAAATCATTAGCTTGTTGCAATACACACCCGACGCCATATGACGACGCATCACATGCTCGTACTAAACACTTACATGGATCATACAGCACAAGCAATTTGTTTGAGCATAACAATTTTCTCGCTTTCACAAAGGCATTTTCTTGGCTTTTGCCCCAAACCCATTCGCCCCCTTTTCGTAGTAAGATATGCAGTGGTTCTAGCAGTGTGCTGAGACCCGGTAAGTAGTTACCAAAATAGTTCAGGAGTCCCAGAAACGATCGCAGCTCCGTAACGTTCTGTGGCCTCGGTGCGTTCTCGATTGCCTCCATCTTCACGTTGGTGGGCCTGATGCCGTCCGCCGCAATCCTCCTTCCCATGAACTCAACTTCAGGCGCCAGGAAAATGCATTTCGAGTGTTTTAACCTGAGCCCCACGCAGTTAAGTCGACTAAGAACCTCCTCCAGGTGCTCGACTGTGTTCCGACCTGTGACCAAGATGTCTTCCTGGAAGACCACGGTGTGCGGGACCGACTTCAGTAAACTTTCCATGTTTCTCTGGAAAACCGCCGCCACTGATCGGATTCCAAACGGGCATCTGTTATAAACAAAAAGACCTTTGAGCGTGTTGATGCAGGTGAGGGCCTTCAATGATTCCTCCAGTTCTTGCATCATGTAGGCTGAAGTCAGATCCAGCTTCGTGAATGTCTTTCCCCCCACCAGCGTTGCAAGAGGTTGTCGGCCTTTGGTAGTGGGTATTGGTCCTGCAGGGAGAAATGATTGATAGTTACTTTGTAATCGCCACAGATTCTGACGGTGCCGTCTCCCTTGAGGACTGGGACAATAGGACTGGCCCACTCGCTGAACTCGATCGGTGAAATGATGCCCTCTCTTTGCAGCCGGTCTAGCTCGATCTCTACCCTTTCTCTCATCATGTACGGTACTGTTCTCGCCTTGTGATGGATGGGTCGCGCCCCCAGAAGGTAGATCTGCACTTTTGCTTCTTGGAATTTCCCGATGCCTGGTTTGAACAGTGAAGGAAATTTATTTAAGACCTGGGCACACGAAGTGTCGTCAGCGGGCGATAGCGCTCGGACGTCGGCCCAGTTCCAGCGTATCTTTCCCAGCCAGCTCCTGTCGAGCAGAGTGGGACCATCGCCCGGTACCACCCAGAGTGGTAGCTTGTGCACCGCTCCATCGTAGGAGACCTTTATGGTCGAACTGCTGATTATGGGAATCAGTTCTTTTGTGAAAGTTCTTAGTTTTGTGCGAACTGGAGTTAAGACTGGCCTTGAGGCCTTGTTGTACCACAACCTTTCAAAAGTTTTTTTGCCCATGCTGGACTGGCTCGCGCCCATGTCCAGCTCCATTGACACTGGGAATCCATTTAGTTTAACATTCAGTATTATCGGGGGACAATTCGTGGTGATTGTGTGCACCCCATGTACCTCTGCCTCCTCGATCCGAGGCTCTGGTTCATTGTGATCCTCCGTGGATCTGTCCTTCTCTGCAACATAGTGGTTTGTTTAACAGGCTTTCCAGCTTGCCTGCACGGTGTCCCATTGTTCCACAGCCCTTGCAAACATACCCTTTGAATCGGCATGAATGGAAACAATGATCACCCCTGCAGTGCCAACAAGGTGTTAATGGCCTTGCATTCATCACCCTTGATAGTGGACTCTGAGACATCTGCGGACTTGTAGCTGCAGGTATGTGTGACCTGCCCTGTATGTTACGATTCGAAAACAACATCACTTTGTTCGCAGAACTTGTAGCAGCACTTGTGTGCTGAGAGATTTGCTTTGTATTTTCACTGGTGACAATGAACGTCTGGGCTATCGCTATGGCCTTACTCAAGGTTGGGGTCTCTACAGTCAAAAGTTTGCGAAGTATGTTTTCGTGACCAATGCCAAGTACGAAAAAGTCTCTGAGCATGTGCTCCAAATGTCCTTCAAATTCACAATGTCCTGCAAGGTGTCTTAGCTTGGCGACATAACTCGCCACTTCCTGGCCTTCAGACCTTTTGTAGGTGTAGAACCGGTACCTCACCATCAGAACGCTTTCCTTTGGGTTCAAATGCTCTCGGACCAGTGTGCACAAATCGTCATTCGATTTCTCCGTGGGTTTCGCTGGAGTGAGCAGGTTCTTCATGAGGCCATACGTTGGTGCCCCACAGACGGTGAGGAGGATCATCTTTTGTTTGGCAGCGCTCTCTTCCCCATCTAGCTTGTTGGCCACGAAGTATTGATCGAGTCACTCCACAAAAGTTTCCCAATCATCTCCCTCCCAAAATTTCTCCAGGGTGCCCACTGTTCTCTGCATCTTTGGGTTCGCTATCTGTATCTCGTCGCCAGTTGTTGTGTATGGAGAAAGAGTCAGACTGAACACTGTGAGCTCAAAGTAAAGTGTGACTTTAGTCTTTTATTGCAGGTCTCCAGAGTGCCTATCCAACCTGTGAAGCCTCCTTAAATACCTGTGCTCCCAAGGGATTTTGCAATCCCTTGGTGTAATGTCCCTGCACCTTACTACAAACTCACACGAGGCATAGATATATCAGGCACAGTCACTCTGTGACCTTCACCTTTATTGCCAGGACCAAGGAGTGCTGACCCTGGGTGGGACCTCCCTTTTATACCTGGAAACGCAGGTGAGGAGTGTCTCCCACAAGTTCACCCCCTGTGGTCAGGGTTTGCATTTCTAGGGTACAGGTACAGTGTACATGAGTCACAGTTACATGATTATGTCATTGCAAGATGGTTAAATACATGACATCACCTCCCTCCTTAAGTCTTTTGGTTTCAGAGGTTAAGTCTGTCGGCTGTCGACGCTCTCTCGTGGAGCGCCGCAGTTGTGGCTCTGGTGGCTGAGCCTCGGCATGCGTCTCTGTCACCTGGGGTGATTCCGGCCTGTCCGGGCTGGCCGCAGGGACTGTGCATGCTGAGGACTGTAATTGTTCGTCCGCTGGCAGTGGTGTGGGTGCCATCTCATGCTCTTCTTCAGGTTCCTCCGTGTCTATGCTGAACCTTTTCTTTACTTGGTCCAAGTGTTTGCGGAATACCTGCCCATTGTTTAGTCGGACCACCATGACTCTATTTCCTTCTTTGCCAATTACGGTGCCCTCAAGCCACTTGGGTCCCAAAGCATGGTTAAGAACAAATACTGGGTCATCTATTTCTATACACCTCCCCCTTGAGTTTCGATCATGGAGCTCGGTTTAGGACTGGCGCTTGCCCTCAACAATGTCTGCCAGGGCTGGGTGAATGAGGGACAGCCGCGCCTTGAGCGTGCGTTTCATGAGGAGTGCCGCTGGCGGGACTCCCGTGAGCGAGTGCGGGCGGGACTTGTAGGCCAGCAAGAAGTGCGATAGGTGGTACTGAAGGGAGGGTCCTTGGATGCATAGCATGCCTTGTTTTATGACTTGGATCGCCCGTTCCGCCTGGTCATTGGGAGCCGGCTTGAAGGGTGCTGTCCGGACGTGCTTGGTACCATTGCCCGACATAAACTCCTGGAATTCATGGCTGGTGAAACACGGGCCATTGTCGCTGACCAGGCTGTCTGACAAGCCGTGGGTCGCGAAAACTGTACGCAGACTCTCCACGGTGATGGATGTTGTGCACGAGTTCAATATGATGCACTCGATCCACTTCGAGTGTGCATTGACAACGATCAGGAACATTTTCCCCATGAACGGGCCCGCATAGTCTATGTGAATACGTGACCATGGTTTGGTGGGCCAGGGCCACGGGCTGAGTGGGGCCTCTCTGGGGGCATTTCCCAGCTGGGCACACGTTGTGCACCTGTGAACCCAGTGTTCCAGGTCTGAGTCAATCCCTGGCCACCACAGAAACATAGAAACATAGAAAATAGGTGCAGGAGCAGGCCATTCAGCCCTTCTAGCCTGCACCGCCATTCAACGAGTTCATGGCTGAACATGAAACTTCAGTACCCACTTCCTGCTTTCACGCCATACCCCTTGATCCCCCGAGTAGTAAGGACTTCATCTAACTCCCTTTTGAATATATTTAGTGAATTGGCCTCAACTACTTCCTGTGGTAGAGAATTCCACAGGTTCACCACTCTCTGGGTGAAGAAGTTTCTCCTTATCTCGGTCCTAAATGGTTTACCCCTTATCCTTAGACTGTGACCCCTGGTTCTGGACTTCCCCAACATTGGGAACATTCTTCCTGCATCCAACCTGTCCAAACCCGTCAGAATTTTAAACGTTTCTATGAGGTCCCCTCTCACTCTTCTGAACTCCAGTGAATACAAGCCCAGTTGATCCAGTCTTTCTTGATAGGTCAGTCCCACCATCCCGGGAATCAGTCTGGTGAATCTTCGCTGCACTCCCTCAATAGCAAGTATGTCCTTCCTCAAGTTAGGAGACCAAAACTGTACACAATACTCCAGGTGTGGCCTCACCAAGGCCCTGTACAACTGTAGCAACACCTCCCTGCCCCTGTACTCAAATCCCCTCGCTATGAAGGCCAACATGCCATTTGCTTTCTTAACCGCCTGCTGTACCTGCATGCCAACCTTCAATGACTGATGTACCATGACACCCAGGTCTCGTTGCACCTTCCCTTTTCCTAATCTGTCACCATTCAGATAATAGTCTGTCTCTCTGTTTTTACCACCAAAGTGGATAACCTCACATTTATCCACATTATACTTCATCTGCCACGCATTTGCCCACTCACCTAACCTATCCAAGTCACTCTGTAACCTCATAGCATCCTCCTCGCAGCTCACACTGCCACCCAACTTAGTGTCATCCGCAAATTTGGAGATACTACATTTAATCCCCTCGTCTAAATCATTAATGTACAATGTAAACAGCTGGGGCCCCAGCACAGAACCCTGCGGTACCCCACTAGTCACTGCCTGCCATTCCGAAAAGTACCCATTTACTCCTACTCTTTGCTTCCTGTCTGACAACCAGTTCTCAATCCACGTCAGCACACTACCCCCAATCCCATGTGCTTTAACTTTGCACATTAATCTCCTGTGTGGGACCTTGTCGAAAGCCTTCTGAAAGTCCAAATATACCACATCAACTGGTACTCCTTTGTCCACTTTATTGGAAACATCCTCAAAAAATTCCAGAAGATTTGTCAAGCATGATCTCCCTTTCACAAATCCATGCTGACTTGGACCTATCATGTCACCATTTTCCAAATGCGCTGCTATGACATCCTTAATAATTGATTCCATCATTTTACCCACTACTGAGGTCAGGCTGACCGGTCTATAATTCCCTGCTTTCTCTCTCCCTCCTTTTTTAAAAAGTGGGGTTACATTGGCTACCCTCCACTCGATAGGAACTGATCCAGAGTCAATGGAATGTTGGAAAATGACTGTCAATGCATCCGCTATTTCCAAGGCCACCTCCTTAAGTACTCTGGGATGCAGTCCATCAGGCCCTGGGGATTTACCGGCCTTCAATCCCATCAATTTCCCCAACACAATTTCCCGACTAATAAAGATTTCCCTCAGTTCCTCCTCCTTAATAGACCCTCTGACCACTTTTATATCCGGAAGGTTGTTTGTGTCCTCCTTAGTGAATACTGAACCAAAGTACTTGTTCAATTGGTCTGCCATTTCTTTGTTCCCCGTTATGACTTCCCCTGATTCTGACTGCAGGGGACCTACGTTTGTCTTTACTAACCTCTTTCTCTTTACATACCTATAGAAACTTTTGCAATCCGCCTTAATGTTCCCTGCAAGCTTCTTCTCGTACTCCATTTTCCCTACCCTAATCAAACCCTTTGTCCTCCTCTGCTGAGTTCTAAATTTCTCCCAGTCCCCAGGTTCGCTGCTATTTCTGGCCAATTTGTATGCCACTTCCTTGGCTTTAATACTATCCCTGATTTCCCTAGATAGCCACGGTTGAGCCACCTTCCCTTTTTTATTTTTACGCCAGACAGGAATGTACAATTGTTGTAATTCATCCATGCGTTCTCTAAATGTCTGCCATTGCCCATCCACAGTCAACCCCTTAAGTATCATTAGCCAATCTATCTTAGCCAATTCATGCCTCATACCTTCAAAGTTACCCTTCTTTAAGTTCTGGACCATGGTCTCTGAATTAACTGTTTCATTCTCCATCCTAATGCAGAATTCCACCATATTATGGTCACTCTTCCCCAAGGGGCCTCGCACAATGAGATTGCTAATTAATCCTCTCTCATTACACAACACCCAGTCTAAGATGGCCTCCCCCCTAGTTGGTTCCTCGACATATTGGTCTAGAAAACCATCCCTTATGCATTCCAGGAAATCCTCCTCCACCGTATTGCTTCCAGTTTGGCTAGCCCAATCTATGTGCATATTAAAGTCACCCATTATAACTGCTGCACCTTTATTGCATGCACTCCTAATTTCCTGTTTGATGCCCTCCCCAACATCACTACTACTGTTTGGAGGTCTGTACACAACTCCCACTAACGATTTTTGCCCTTTAGTGTTCTGCAGCTCTACCCATATAGATTCCACATCATCCAAGCTAATGTCTTTCCTAACTATTGCATTAATCCCCTCTTTAACCAGCAATGCTACCCCACCTCCTTTTCCTTTTATTCTATCCTTCCTGAATGTTGAATACCCCTGGATGTTGAGTTCCCAGCCCTGATCATCCTGGAACCACGTCTCCGTAATCCCAATCACATCATATTTGTTAACATCTATTTGCACAATTAATTCATCCACCTTATTGCGGATACTCCTTGCATTAAGACACAAAGCCTTCAGGCTTGCTTTTTTAACACCCTTTGTCCTTTTAGAATTTTGCTTTTTGTTCTTTGCCTTGGGTTTCTCTGCCCTCCACTTTTCCTCATCTCCTTTCTGTCTTTTGCTTTTGCCTCCTTTTTGTCTCCCTCTGTCTCCCTGTATAGGTTCCCATCCCCCTGCAATATTAGTTTAACTCCTCCCCAACAGCACTAGCAAACACTCCCCCTAGGACATTGGTTCCGGACCTGCCCAGGTGCAGACCGTCCGGTTTGTACTGGTCCCACCTCCCCCAGAACCGGTTCCAATGCCCCAAGAATTTGAATCCCTCCCTGCTGCACCACTGCTCAAGCCATGTATTCATCTGCGCTATCCTGCGATTCCTACTCTGACTAGCACGTGGCACTGGTAGCAATCCCGAGATTACTACTTTTGAGGTCCTACTTTTTAATTTAGCTCCTAGCTCCTTAAATTCTTTTCGTAGGACCTCATCCCTTTTTTTACCTATGTCGTTGGTACCAATGTGCACCACGACAACTGGCTGTTCTCCCTCCCATTTCAGAATGTCCTGCACCCGCTCCGAGACATCCTTGACCCTTGCACCAGGGAGGCAACATACCATCCTGGAGTCTCGGTTGCGTCCGCAGAAACGCCTATCTATTCCCCTCACCATCGAATCCCCTATCACTATCGCGCTCCCACTCTTTTTCCTGCCCTCCTTTGCAGCAGAGCCACCTACGGTGCCATGAACTTGGCTGCTGCTGCCCTCCCCTGATGAGTCATCCTCCCCAACAGTACTCAAAGCAGTGTATCTGTTTTGCAGGGGGATGACCACAGGGGACCCCTGCACTATCTTTCTTGCACTGCTCTTCCTGTTGGTCTTCCATTCCCTATCTGGCTGTGGACCCTTCTCCTGCGGTAAGACCAACTCACTACACGTGATACTCACGTCATTCTCAGCATCGTGGATGCTCCAGAGTGAATCCACCCTCAGCTCCAATTCCGCAACGCGGACCGTCAAGAGCTCGAGGCGGATACACTTCCCACACACGTAGTCGTCAGGGACACCGGAAGTGTCCCCGAGTTCCCACATGGTACAGGAGGAGCATATCACATGACCGAGCTCTCCTGCCATGTCTTAACCTTAGATACCCTTAAATTGGTAATAACAATGTTACAGTTCACTTACTGATATAAAAAATAAAAGAAAAGCTACTCACCAATCACCAGCCAATCACTTACCCCATTGGCTGTGACGTCACTTTTTGATTACTTTCTACTTCTATTTTGCTTTCTCTCCCGCTGTAGCTGCACCAGTATGCTTTTGACAGGTCGCTCCCCTCTCACCAACTGCCGTGACTGGGCAATGGCCTTCATTAACACGATGCCTGGGTGCTCGCTGTGGAGTTCCCTGATTAACGCTTCCCTTCCTTTCTGGGGCATGACTACCCGGTTGCCCCATAGCAGGCAGTCGGCTTGGATGGAGAGCTCAACCATCCATCTCTGAAACGGTCTGACTTCCTCAGGGCACGCCCTGTGTGCAGGCACCCAATCCCCAGTCAGGACACATTTCTTTATCATGGATAGGAGGGGGTCCCTGTTGGTCCAGAGTTTGATCTGGCGGGCTGTGATGGGGGAGGCCTCAGTGTCAAAAGCCTCAACGGCCATGACCATCGGAAGGCCAGTGGGAGCCTGCTGAGCGCGTCAGCGCAATTTTCGGTGCCTGGCCGGTGCCGTATGGTGTAGTCATACGCAGCCAGCGTGAGGGCCCAGCGCTGTATGCGAGCTGACGCATTGGCGTTGACAGCCTTGCTGTCGGACAACAAGGATATTAACGGCTTGTGGTCCGTCTCTAGCTCGAACTGTCTGCCAAAAAGGTACTGGTGCATCTTTTTCACACCGTAAACACAAGCGAGTGCTTCCTTCTCGACCATGCCATATCCACGCTCTGCCTGGGAGAGCGACCTGGAGGCGTAAGCCACCGGTTGGAGTTGGCCGTCATCATTACCCTGCTGCAACACACCCCCAACCCCGTAGGATGACGCATCACATGTTAAGACCAGTTTTTTACAAGGGTCATGCAAAGTCAACAGTTTGTTGGAACACAGCAGGTTCCTCGCCTTATTGAAAGCCCGTTCTTGACAGTCCCCCCAAACCATTCACAACCTTTACGCAGGAGCATGTGTAACGGCAGAAAGTTCCCAAAATAGTTCAAAAGTCCCAGGAATGATCGCAACTCCGACGTGTTGCCGGGCCTGGGCGCCCGGCGGGTCGCCTCCGTTTTGGATTCAGTCGGCCGGATTCCCTCTGCAGCAACCCTCCTGCCCAAAAACTCGACCTCTGGGACCAAGAACACACACTTGGCCTTTTTCAGCCGCAAGCCTACCCGGTCCAGTTGGTGTAGCACCTCCTCCAGGTTGTGGAGGTGTTCTTCGGTGTCTCGACCCGTTATGAGAATGTCGTCTTGGAATACGATCGTTCCAGGAATGGATTTGAGCAAGCTTTCCATGTTTCTCTGAAAGATGGCTGCTGCCGAACGATTGGCAAACAGACACCTGTTGTAGACAAATAATCCCTTGTGCGTGGTGATGGTGGTCAGAAGCTTAGATTCTTCAGCCAGTTCCTGAGTGATGTAGGCCGAAGTGAGGTCCAACTTCGTGAACAGCTTGCCACCTGCCAGCGTGGCAAAAAGATCCTCCGCTCTCGGAAGCGGGTATTGGTCTTGCAGCGACACTCGGTTGATGGTGGCTTTGTAGTCGCCACAAATCCTAACCGAGCCATCTGCTTTGAGGACGGGAATGATGGGACTTGCCCAGTCGCTGAATTCAACGGCCGAAATTATGCCCTCTCTGAGTAGCCTGTCCAGTTCACATTCAATTTTTTCACGCATCACATACAGCTGGCTTTGTGGTGCACTGGTCTGGCATCCAGAGTGATGCGTATCACTACTTTAGTGCCCTTGAACATTCCGACACCGGGTTGAAACAGTGACCTAAATTTTTGCAGGACCTGTGAACATGAACTTCGCTCCACGGATGAAATGGCGTGCACATTCCCCCCATTTCCAATTCATCTCAGCTAGACAACTCCTCCCCAAGAGCGCGGGGCCATTTCCCGGGACGATCCAGAGTGGCAGCCGGTTCTGTGATCCATTATGTGTTACCACCAAGTTTGCACTGCCCAGCACTGGGATGATCTCTTTGGTGTACGTCCGTAGCTGCGTCTCAATGCGTTCCAGTTTGGGCCTGCTAGCTCTGTGTGGCCATAGTCTCTCAAATTGTTGGGCGCTCATGAGTGACTGGCTAGCTCCCGTATCCAGCTCCATGTGCACCGGGATGCCATTCAGTAATACTTTCATCATCATGGGTGGCGTTTTAGTGTATGAGCTATGGACGTCAGCCACATGAACCCGCTGAACTTCAGCATCTATGGCTTTTCCCCAGGCCTCATCCTGCATTGCAGACCCCTCGTCTTGTTCCTCTGTCTCGCAGATTAGCCTTGCTACAGACTTTTTGCACATCCTGGCCAAGTGTCCACTGACGTTACAAATCCTACAGGTATATTGCTGGAACCTGCAGCTTTTCGCAGTATGTCTACCCCCCGCACCTCCAGCATGAGCTGAGATTGCTGTTAACAAAAGGACTATTACCAGGCATTCCTCTCTGATTGCCCATTTAGCTGTTAATAAGCACTCTGATGGTGGGTGTTAATGGTCCCATCGCGGACGCATTATTCCTCGAGATGGCATGAATTGCCGATCCCCTTTCCATTGTCCCTGTTGCGGGCCCACCTTAGAGCTTGCTGCTGCCTGGGCGGTTTCGAAATGCCCTTGCCTGCCTGCGGGGTCCTGAGCCGCATTCACAAAGTTAACTCCCTGGTCCGTCGCCACGTTTGGACCAGGGCTGCGCGCGTCGATTAGCTTGGTCTCCTCTTCCCCTGCCATAAAGGTCTGAGCTATCAACGCCGCCCCTTCTAAAGTCAAGTCCTTAGTCTTTATGAGCTTCCTGAAAATGCCGGCATGATTAATGCCCTCGATGAAAAAAATCCCTTAACATCTCCCCCTTGCAGGCATCAGAGAACTTACAGAGACTGGCCAAGCGCTGCAGTTCCGTCACGAAGTCCGAGACGTTTTGTCCCTCCCGATGCCGGTGAGAGTAGAACCGGTGCCGGGCCATGTGTACGCTACTCGGCGGCTTGAGATGCTCACTGATCAGGTGAATGAGCTCTTCAAAGGACTTGTCCGCCTGCTTTTGGGGTGCGATCAGGTCTTTCATCAGCGCATACGTCTGTGGACCACAGCTGGTTAGTAGATGCGCCCTCCGCTTGTCAGCCGCTGTCTCTTCCAGCCAGTCCTTTGTGACAAAGCTCTGCTGGAGTCTTTCCACGAAGTCGTCCCAGTCCTCACCCACACAGTAACGTTCCTCTGTGCCACCGGTGGCCATCCTCGTGATTCGGTGATTCCCATTCCTCGTCACCAAATGTAGTGTCCCTGCACCTTACTACAAACTCACACGAGGCATAGATATATCAGACACGGTCACTCTGGCAATAAAGGTGAAGGTCACAGAGTGACTGTGTCTGATATATCTATGCCTCGTGTGAGTTTGTAGTAAGGTGCAGGGACATTACACCAAGGGATTGCAAAATCCCTTGGGAGCACAGGTATTTAAGGAGGCTTCACAGGTTGGAGAGGCACTCTGGAGACCTGCAATAAAAGACTAAAGTCACACTTTACTTTGAGCTCACAGTGTTCAGTCTGACTCTTTCTCCATACACAACAACTGGCGACGAGATACAGATAGCAAACCCAAAGATGCAGAGAACAGTGGGCATCCTGGAAAAATTTTGGGAGGGAGATGATTGGGAAACTTTTGTGGAGCGACTCGACCAATACTTCATGGCCAACGAGCTAGATGGGGAAGAGAGCGCTGCCTTTATTGCCAGGACCAAGGAGTGCTGACCCTGGGTGGGACCTCCCCTTTTATACCGAGAAACCCAGGTGAGGAGTGTCTCCCGCAAGTTCACCCCCTGTGGTCAGGGTGTGCATTTCTAGGGTACAGGTACAGTGTACATGAGTTACAGTTACATGACTATGTCATTGCAAGATGGTTACATACATGACACTTGGGACTCCAGGTGAAGAGCCCTCTGGTGGCTGTGCAGAGTAAATACAAATCTACATACATAACAGGGGTCGTGTGGTGTAGGGCGGTGGTCAGACGGACCTACCCACTCCGTCCCCCCGTACTGATCTGGCCTGACTGCAATTTTAAACTGCACCAATCCAGCAGGGTCCTTTAAATATGCAGATCGGTCTTTGATGACATCATCGGGGGGGCCCCACTGCCATTTTTACCTGAGGGCTGAGCGAAGAAGCAGTGAACGTTTCCCAGCTGGGCCAAAGCGGCCGATTATCGCACCCAGGACCAGAAGAGGCCCGGGTAAGTGTGTATTTGTAATTTCTTTTTTACAGGTTTCCTCGTCTGCCACAAAGAGGAGCAGAAGTGCCTCGTTCACACCGGCCCACCCGCCCCCTCCCCACCCCACCCTGAACTTGCCCCTCCCCGAACCCTTGCATCGAGGGCCATTCCTTGGGTCCCCAGCCTCCGAGACACTCGATTTTAATTGCTGACCTCTGGGCCCGTTTCGGCGTGAAGCTGGCAAGCGGCATGCTAATGAGCCTTTAAAAATTATTTTTATTCATTCACGGGTTGCCAATTAGATGCGCCTGCTTGAATGTCTGAATTCAGCACGCAATATTGTTCCCAACTGCGTCACCATCACTTGACATTGCCCAGAGGTGCTGAACCAGACGCCCGCAGGTTTTAGCACTCGAGCACTGATTAGACACAATTTTCGGGGAGCGGTGTACATGGGCTCCTCGCACCCACTTACACTGAAGGCGTGGAGTGCTCTGGCTGGCACACAACGGCACGTGGCAGGGTGGCTCAGGGACCGAGGGAGAGGGACCACAGGTTCTCGGACACGGCACTGGAGGTGCCGGTGGAGGAGGTCACGAGGGGGAGGGATGCCCTTTACCCGCAGGGGAGGGTTAGGAGCCCACCTCGCCCCCTCCTGCCCCTCCCTCCTGCAGCAGCTAGTGCTGCTCTACCTGCCCTCGGCTCCTCCTCCCGTTCCTCCCGCAGACCAAGCGGGAATCCCGAGCAAAATGTCCATGGCCAAGAAAGCGCGTTCTCCTGGTGACTCCTGTAAGGGGGAGTCACAAAGCGCTTTGGGGCGGATTTTCGGCTCCTCTGCGCTCCGTTTTTCACCCCGGAACGACGGCTATGGTGGCGGTGAGGTGTTCTGGGCGGGCGGTCAGCCTCCAGCGCCCCGCGGCGATCCTCGGGTCCGGTTTTGCGGCAGCGGAGCAGCACCGCCCGGAAGAACTGAGCCCGGTGTGCAACCCCCCCCCCCCCACACCCTCCGTTACAATACCAGCGCGAGTTTGAGCTCCTGCCCGACCCACGGCGGGCCCCGCAGTGACCGCCTGGGCAATCAGGGCAGTCCACCCATCCCGACTGCGGAGAGGCGAGTAACGGCCTCCTAAGGTCATTGTTTGTTCTTTTAATTCTTTTTGTGATTTGTCTTGTGGTGGCGTGGGCAATGTTTTGGGAATGTTTTTGTGAATTTTTTGGGGGGGATTTTTCTCCTCCCTCCGGCGTCTCTCGAAGCGCTCCCGGCCTGGCTCTTTAGCTCGGGAGTTTCCCATCTTAACGCCCCACGAGAGCTGTACAACGCCTTCCTTAGCACTGCGCCCCCTGACTCAGGGCCCAGCTGCCCAATGTTATCGACTGAGGCGCAAACTGTTCCCGGGCGCTAACTTTACCGCCCCGCCGCCATTACCGCCCCAAAAACATCAAAGCCGAAAATCCAGAATAAATGTTGCTGGAGTGTCGGTGAAATCTTTACAGCTTCTCAGAATGTCTCCCCATGTCCTTTTCGCAGCTCCAGCAGCAAGTGAACGTGAAATGGTGAGAGTACCCCTTTAAATAACACTCGGAATCCACATCAACGCCGTGTTTACACCCAAAGCTGGTCGCTGTTCGGAGAGGGGGTGTTACAGCAATCAGTCATGAACTCATTGAATGGCGGTGCAGGCTCGAAGGGCCGAATGGCCGACTCCTGCACCTATTTTCTATGTTTAAAGAGCCAAATGGCAGCCGTTCCAAGCACGTGCTTCAAATCTTTCACCAAGATGGCGTCTTGCACTAAAGGCGTTTCAGCCCCAGACCCCATCTTGGCCCACCTTAGAGGATCTATTATAGAACGGACTGTGAAAATCGCCTCCGCTAGACAGCAATTCTGAAGCTGAATGGAGTAAGGGGAAGACAAAGGTAAATGATAGATGATAACAAGCTTGGATCTTCAGAGATTATAGAAGGAAGGGAGAGCTGACGCAGATAAAAAGTCCTGCAGTTTTGAGGTCCCAGGAGAGCATGTGTGAGTCTTGATTTCAACACACAGTGAGGATGCTGGGAGGAGGAGTATGTGTTTGACAGCACATTAGGATCAGTAGAAGAATGAGGGAATTAAAGAGGAACTATGATAATCGATAACATGGGACAATGTTCGCTGTAAGCTGCACTTTGTTCTGTGCAGCCTGTTCCTTTAAGTGCGCGGTACCTTTAAATTTCAGACAGGATAGCGATGGGGAGTTAATGGTGAAGGCACTCATAGGAATGAAATGGCACTGATCTACACCGCCGTGGATCAGTGGGTAGCACCCTTGGCTTTGAATCAGAAGCTTGTGGGTTCACAGCCCCACTCCAGAGACTTGAGCACAAAAAATCTAGGCTGATACTCCAGTGCAGTGCTGAGGGAGCGCTGCTCGGTCAGAGGTACCGTCGTTCAGATGAGATGTTAAACCAAGACCCTGTTTGCCCTCTCAGATGGATGTAAAAGATTCCATGGCACTATTTCTAAGAAGATCAGTGGAGTCCTCTCCGATGTCCTGGGACCAATTTTTATTCCTCAACCAACATCACTAAAAACAGATTCTCTGGTTATTATCACATTGCTGTTTGTGGGAACTTGCTGTATGCAAATTGGCCGCTGTGTTTCCTATATTGCAACAGTGACCACACTCCAAAAGCCATGCTATGACTGTTAAGCGCTCTGGGATGTCCGGTGGATGTGAAAGGCACTATAGAAATGCAAGTCTTTATTTTTTTCTAGCTGTACCAAAATTGGCTGCCAGGAAGAGCCATTGTTTTACTGGGTCTTCTCGGAGGACGGGGGGAGCTTTATCAAAGATGCCACTGGACGGACAATAGAAATCAGTGGCATGAACACCCCTCTAAAGCCACAGGTAAAAGCAGCTCCAGCCTCCTAATAAAAAACCAGATGAATCACACACCTTGACCAGACAGATAGCGGTGGGGCACAAATGGCGAAGGCACTCACAGGAATTAAATGGCACTAAAATATACCAAAAAACAAAAATAATGGAATACTCAGCAGGTCAGGCAGTGCATATCTGAAAATATGCCAACAGGTCATTACAGTTCATGCAGACACATATACACGTATATATATATACACATACATGTACATACATATACATTATATATATATATTTACACATACATGTACATACATATACATTATATATATCTATATCTATATATACACACACCACTTATGTACACATATATAAATATATGCTTACACAGATGTGGTTATTTTTATTCATCCCTGCGATGTGGGCGTCGCTGGCAAGGCCGGTATTTATTGCCCATCCCTAATTGTCCCTTGAGAAGGTGGTCGTGAGCCTCCTTCTTGAATCGCTGCAGTCCGTGTGGTGAAGATGCTCCCACAGTGCTGTTAGGGAGGGAATTGCAGGATTTTGAACCAGTGAATATATACATATATCGATATACATACACACATTTACATTTATATATTTATATACCGACACACTTATAAAAAAACATATGCATACATTCATATTTTAATACATGTTAAAGTCATGTCATCATCATCATGGGCAGTCCCTCGGAATTGAGGAAGACTTGTTTCCACTCTTAACATGAGTTCTTAGGTGACTGTATGGTCCAATACGAGAACCACAGTCCCTGTCACAGGTGGGGCAGATAGGCGTTGAGGGAAGGGGTGGGTGGGACCGGTTTGCCGCACGCTCCTTCCGCTGCCTGCGCTTGATTTCTGCATGTCCTCGACGACGAGACTTGAGGTGCTTAGTGCCCTCCCGGATGCGCTTCCTCCACTTAGGACGGTCTTTGGCCAGGGACTCCCAGGTGTCGGTGGGGATGTTGCACTTTATCAGGGAGGCTTTGAGGGCGTCCTAGTAATGTTTCCGCTGCCCACCTTTGGCTCGTTTGCCGTGAAGGAGTTCCGAGTCGAGCGCTTGCTTTGGGAGTCTCGTGTCTGGCAAGCGAACAATGTGGCCTGACAGAACAGCAATACACTTTGGTTTGCAGTTCTTTACTCTCACTGCAAGAGGGCGACAAAATGCTTTATAAATGAGCCAGCGATAGTGGTTTCATGGAGCCTTGGACATATACAGCCCACAACACGGCAGCCAATGATCGCCTTTAGCTAAGCAGCGGAGACATCGCTGGTGGTATTTCTCCAGCGACTTGAGGTGCCTACTGAACATGGTCCACGTCTCTGAGCCATACAGGAGGGCAGGTATTACTACAGCCCTGTAGACCATGAGCGTGGTGGCAGATTTGAGGGCCTGGTCTTCCAAGATCCTACAAATCCCCTGGGAGGACAGACGCGCCAACATTAGCGTCCTCGACCAGGCCAACATCCCCAGCATTGAAGCACTGGCCACACTTGATCAGCTCCGCTGGGCAGGCCACACAGTTCGCATGTCAGACACAAGTCTCCCAAAGCAAGCGCTCTACTCGGAACTCCTTCACGGCAAACAAGTCAAAGATGGACAGAGGAAACGTTACAAGGACACCCTCAAAGCCTCCCTGATAAAGTGCAACATCCCCACTGACACCTGGCCAAAGATCGCCCTAAGTGGAGGAAGAGCATCTGGGAGGGCGCTGAGCACCTCGAGTCTCATCGCCGAGAGCATGCAGAAACCAAGCACAGGCAGCGGAAAGAGCGTGCGGCAAACCAGTCCCACCCTCCCTTACCCTCAACGACTATCTGTCCCACCTGTGACAGGGACTGTGGTTCTCGTATTGTACTGTTCAGCCACCTAAGGACTCATTTTAAGAGTGGAAGCAAGTCTTCCTCGATTCCGAGGGACTGCCTAGGATGATGGTTAGCTCAGCAGCTATGAATGAGAAGGTGGACGAATATAATGGATGGTCTACCACACCAGTCATTGTTTCAGCTCAAGGTGTTGTACACTTGTTCCCCCCGATCATCCAAAGTCGTTTCTTGTGCCAAATACATGTTGAATTACCCAATAATCAAGCAACGCAAATATCGCAGCAAAGTGGAGACTTAGTGCCATAAAATACATAATTTGAATGAATTAACTTTGAATTAAGAAAAAAGAAAGACTTGCATTTATATAGCGCCTTTCACAACCTCAGGGCGTCCCAAAGCACTTTACAGCCAATGAAGTACTTTTGTAATGTGGGAAACGCAGCAGCCAATTTGCACAAGCAAGCTTCCACACGCAGCACTGTGATAATGACCAGATAATCTGTTTTTAGTGATGTTGATTGAGGGATAAATATTGGCCCAGGGCACCAAGGATAACTCCCCTGCCCTTCTTCGAAATAGTGTCATGGGATCTTTTACATCACCTGAGAGAGCAGACGGAACTTCGGTTTAATGTCTCCTCCGAAAGATGCGCTTCACAGGAGTATTTTCATGCTCAAGTCTCTGGAGTGGAACTTGGACCCATAACCTTCTGATTCAGAGGCAAGAGTGCTGCCCACTGAGCCACAGCTGACACAAGAGCTATACACTCTTGATGAGCACAGCAATGAATATTTGATCCCTTTTGTCTCTCTAATCTCTCCTGCCTTCCACCCTATCACTGACCATCCCTTTTGTTCTTTCCTCCCCTCCCTCTTTCAGTGATCCTTAAGAATCTGTTCTTTTCGAACACTCTCCAGTTCTGACGAAGGTTCATCAACCCGAAACGTTAACTCTGTTTCTCTCCACAGATGCTGCCTGACCCGCTGAGATTTCCAGCACTTTTGTTTCAGATTCCAGCATTTTGCGTTTGTATTGAATATTTGATGACTGTTTTAATTTTGACGTAAACTTTATTTCAAGAAGCCACGGGTAAACACATGACAAATCCAAGGAATAAAATGGTGAAGCATTTAGCACTCAAGATACAAACATTTTTTGATGAAATTTCTCAAGAGAAGGATCAGACCATAATGGGCTAGTCATACATTTTCTTCACACTTTCATGGGCGAGTATATGGACAGTAGAGCTACACATATTTGTACAGAAATATTATACACATATAGGATCAGTAAGGAGATTGGGCAAACTGGTTAGTTGCACTCTAAGCCATAGGGCTTTCCTACCCTTTAACTGTTGAACTTTGAACTATAACATGCTGGGCCATATTTTCCTCATTGAGAAAAAAGGCTACTCTAATTCTAGTAGAATTTAGTGACCCCCCTCCCTCCGATTAAAGTGGTAGGTGTGGCTAACTTTGCTGCCGACTCTCTTGCACGATACAACAACAATAACTTGTGTTTATATAGCGCCTTTAACATAGTGAAACGTCCCAAGGCGTTTCACAGGAGTATTATGAGATAGAAATTTGACACCAAGCCACATAAGTAGAAATCAGGGCAGGTGACCAAAAGCTCAGTCAAAGAGGTAGGTTGTAAGGATCGTCTTGAAGGAGGAAAGAGAGGTAGAGAGGCGGAGAGGTTTAGGGAGGGAGTTCCAGAGCTTGTGGCCCAGGCAACAGAAGGCACGGCCACCGATAGTTGAGCGATTATAATCAGGGATGCCCAAGAGGCCAGAATTGGAGGAGTGCAGACATCTCGGGGGGTTGTGGGGCTGGAGGAGATTACAGAGATAGGGAGGGGGCGAGGGCCATGCAGGGATTTGTAAACAAGGATGAGCATTTTGAAATCGAGGCGTTGCTTAACCGGGAGCCAATGTAGGTCGGCGAGCACAGGGGGCGATGGGTGAGCGGGATTTGGTGCGAGTTGGGACACGGGCTGCCGAGTTTCGGATCAGCTCTAGATACGAACGTTAATGCGCGAATGATACGAAACCACGCCAGTCACAACGTCCACGATGACACCTTCACACTTGCGGAGGAGCCCCTTAACCAATGCAATTGATGGATACAGTATTGAGCCAACCACAGCGTACCTCCACCAACAACAAAATGGCACCACAAAATGCTTCGAAAGCCTGTTCGACTGACTGGGGCACGGAGGTGGTTCCGTTAGACGGCCTCTGTTTGGGGAGGAAGGGAATAAGTGAGACTTGATAGACCGGGGCAACTTGAACTCAATTGGTCAGAAGGAACAGGAAGGAAGTCTGGGAGAGATATCACGATTTCAACAGGAGCGCCAAGGCAAGTCAATGCTTCTTTTAAAAATGTATTCGTTCACGGGATGTGGGCGTCGCTGGCAAGGCCGGCATTTGCTGCCCAGCCCTCGAGAAGGTGGTGGTGAGCCGCTGCAGTCCGTCTGGTGAAGGTTCTCCCACAGCGTTGGCTTTGTCGAAGCGGTTTTGATACAACTGAGTGGCTCGCTGGGCCATGAAGTGGGGCTTCCGAGCTCTGTTATAATTAAAGGGTTAAGATGGGATCTCAGAATTAAAATGAGCTGACATAGGCTTTTGTAGTGGTCAACTTTCTAAAGGCGTTAAAAGGGAAATAACATGTGGGAATGATTAATTGTTGCAAGCTGTATAACCTGAAGACAATTACAAATAGCCAAAGTATTGAACCACAGGAAGCCCAGAGAGGCAGTTAAACAGGGTGGGGGGTCAAAGGTGGCACACTGGAAAAACTCCATCTGGTGTGAGACATAGGCCAATGATTGTGTGACGTGAAAGGGAATTCGTCAAGCAGCGATTGTGCACGCGGGCTTTGGGCCAATTAAACGGCATGGGGGGGGATCGTGCACGAGGCTGACATGCATCATTAGGTGTATAAAAGGTTGCTTTGTATCATCGGAGAAGCCTGGCTGCAGACAGAGAGCAGGTGGTCTCCCCACCGGTGCGAATAAAGACTACTTGAATCTTCGAACTCAGACCTGGTGTTGAGTGTTTACTTTAAATACTCCACTACAGCCATTTCAGAGGGGCAGTTAAGAGTCAACCACATTGACTGTGGGTCAGTAGTCACATATAGGCCAGACTGGGTAACGACGGCAGATTTCTATAATTGTACGATGATATTAAGTCTCAGTTCTTGGCATGGTACTCCTTAGAGTAGAGAAGGAAAAGGGGCGATTTAATAGAGGTGTTCAAAATGATGAAGGCTTTTGTTGGAGTAGATAAGGAGAAAGTGTTTCCAGTGGCAGGAGGGCTGGTAACCAGAGGACACAGATTTAAGGTAACAGGCAAAAGAATGAGTGGGGAGATGAGGAGAACATTTTTAATACAGTGATCTGGAACACGCTGCCTGAAAGGATGGTGGGAGCAGATTCAATCGTAACTTTCAAAAGGGGATTGGATAAGGACTTGAAAAGGAAAAATTCGCTAAGCTATGGGGAAAGAGCGGGGGAGAGTGGGAGTAATTGGAGAGCTCTTTCAAAGAGCCGGCACAGGCACGATGGGCCAAATGGCCCCCTTCAATGCTGTAAGATGATACGATTCTTAAAAATATAAATTAGAGAAGCACAGAAAAGAATCATACATTTTCAAATGCCAGGTAAGCCAGTCTTAACATGTAGACGAAGGACCTATCTGGGTGATAAAGTTAAAGGTGGGAGCTGTTTATACACACGTGAAAGAAATATTGATTGAATGCAGAGAAACATTAAGCAGGATGAGGAATTCGAGATGCAGGTTCGAAAATCAGATCAATGCACTACAACAAAAGCAACAACAATAGCTTGTATTTATATAGCGCCTTTAACATAGTGAAATGTCCCAAGGCGCTTCACAGGAGTATTATGAGATAAAAAATTTGACACCGAACCGCGTATGTAGAAATTAGCGCAGGTGACGTGGTCAAAGAGGTAGGTTTTAAGGAGCATCTTGAAGGAGGAAAGAGAGGTAGAGAGGAGGAGAGGTTTAGGCAGGGAGTTCCAGAGCTTGGGGCCCAGGTAACAGAAGGCACGGCCACCGATAGTGGAGCGATTATAATCAGGGAGGGTAGAATTAGAGGAGCGCAGACATCTCGCGGGGGGGGGGGGAGGGGGGCGGGGGGGCAGGCGGCTGGAGGAGATTACAGAGATTCATGAAGGAAGGCTCCGCGGGAATGAATTTTCGCGGCTCAGGTCACCCTGTCTTACTCCATGGTGGTCTTCCGCTCAAGACCACCTTCAGGCGGGATGTGAGCAAACATTCCCAATGCACGTAAACAGTGACAGGAGTAGAGGGGGAAAGCTGCCTTCAGGGTCAATCCTCTGTCGGGCGGACAGTTTGGGGCAGCTAAGACGGACCCTGTTAGCTCCACATTCTCCACTTTCGCACCGTCATGTCACATCACCGGGTCCATGCACACGTACCGGGGTTGCTTTTCACCGCCTTAGCCTGGCATTAACGGACGGCTAAGGGCCTCAAAATGGACTCAGAGGCCTTAACCCCACGCTCCCCCCTCCCCCTTGTTAACACCTGTGATGCAGCCGGTTCCATTTTGAAAGGGGCCCAAAAATTAGGTGGTCCAAAGTGCCCACCTGTTTCAGGAAAGCCCAGGAGTGGCCCTGGTGCTCTGGCAGTGCCCAGCCGCCCAAAAATAAAGGGATGGCAGAACCAAATATCACCCCGCTGGCACTGCCCTGGAGATATCAGACGTGCCCTCCTCCAAATTAACCTTCCTTTAAGAAAAGAAAGTTAAAATCAATGTCTGCTCTCCCTCATCATGGTCCACAAAAGTAGTTCCAGTTAAGCGGCCAATTAGCTTGGATTGCCCCTCATGCCGCTGATCCAATGAAAGACTCGATAAGAGTAGCCTGTAGTGATAACGCGAGCCCAGTCCTCTCGTCATAAAGATGCACTTGCTCCATCCCATTCGAGCACATCATGGCTTCGCACTGTTTAAATCTGCATTGGAAATATAGAGAGAGCAAGAGATATGACTGGAAATACTTGACATAGAGGTTGGCTTTCTTATCGATTTTCTTTCATCCTCTCCTGATGGGTGGGAGGGAAGGAAGGAAAGGAAGGAAGGAAGGAAGGAAGGAAGGAAGGAAGGAAGGAAGGAAGGAAGGAAGGAAGGAAGGAAGGAAGGAAGGAAGGAAGGAAGGAAGGAAGGCAGGAAGGAAGGAAGGAAGGAAGACTTGCATTTATACAGCGCCTTTCAAGACAGAGATCAATAGATTTTTGAATATTAAGGGAATCAAGGGATATGGGGATAGTGCAGGAAGGTGGAGTTGAGGAAGAAGATCAGCCCATGAGCTTATTGAATGGCGGAGCAGGCTCGAGGGGCCAAATGGCCTTCTCCTGCCCCAACTTCTTATGTTCTTTTGTTCTTATGAGATTAGATGAGATGTTAAACCGAGGCCCCGTCTGCTCTCTCAAGTGTACGTAAAAGATCCCATAGCGCTATTTTGAAGAAGAGCAAGGGAGTTATCCCCGGTGTCCTGGCCAATAGTTATCCCAGAATTAACATAACAAAACAGATTATCTGGTCATTCATCATCATAGGCAGTCCCTCGGAATCGAGGAAGACTTGCTTCCACTCCCAAAGTGAGTTCTCTGGTGGCTGAACAGTCCAATACGAGAGCCACAGACCCTGTCACAGGTGGGACAGACGATCGTCGAGGGAAGGGGTGGGTGGGGCCGGTTTGCCGCGCGCTCCTTCCGCTGTCTGCGCTTGACTTCTTCACGCTCTTTACGTTGAGACTCGAAGAACTCAACGCACTCTCGGATGCACTTTCTCCACCTTGGGCGGTCTTCGGCCAGGGTCTCTCAGGTGTCAGTGATGATGTCGCACTTTACCAGGAAAGCTTTGAGGGTGTCCTTGTAACGCTTCCGCTGCCCACCTTTGGCTCGTTTACCATGAAGGAGCTCCGCATAAAGCATTTGCTTAGTGAGCCTCGTATCTGGCTTGCGTACTATGTGGCCTGCCCAGCGAAGCTGATCAAGTGTGGTCAGTGCTTCAATACTGGGGATGTTAGCCTGGACGAGGACACTGATGTTGGTGTGCCTGTCCTCCCAGGGGATTTACAGGATCTTGCGGAGACATCGTTGGTGATATATCTCCAGTGACTTGAGGTGCTTTCTATACATCGTCCATGCCTCAGATCCATACAGGAGGGCAGGTATTACTACAGCCCTGTAGACCATGAGCTTGGTGGTAGATTTTAGGGCCAGGTCTTCAAACTCTCTTTTCCTCAGACAGCCGAAGGATGCACTGGTGCACTGGAGGCGATGTTGAATCTCCGCATCAATGTCTGCCTTATCATAATCTGGTCATTATCACATTGCTGTGTGTGGGAGCTTGCTGTGCGCAAATTGGCCGCTGCGTTCCCTACATTACAACAGTGACTACACTTCAAAAAGTACTTCATTGGCTGTAAAGCGCTTTGGGTCGTCCGGAGGCTGCACGTCTTTCTCTGTTTTCTTTTCTTACTGAAATTGCCAGGTCAAATGCTCCACCACACCCCCCAAAAACAATAAAGATTAAAGAACAAAGGGCTCCAAACACATGCTTGATAATCTGGTGCGTAAAAGGGACAGTGACGTCTACCCAACCAGCTACTGTCTCACATATGAAGAATAGACACTTGGGAGACATACAGGAGAGATCCAGTACCCATGGGACTTCATCCCCAAGACCTTCAGGAGAAGAGGTGTTCTAAATCGTGAGGGGTGTTGATCAGAGTTGATCAAGTTGATCCAGTGGCAGGAGGTTCGGTAACTAGAGGACGCAGATTTAAGATAACTGGCAAAAGAGATGAGCTGAGGAGCACTTTTTTAAGCAGCGAGTTGTTACAATCTGGAATGCGCTGCCTGAAAGGGCGATGGGAGCAGATTCAAGAGTAACTTTCAAAGGCGAATTGGACAAGAGGAGAAAATTGCAGAGCTATGGGGAAAGGGCGGGGGAGTGGGACTGACTGGGTTGCTCTTTCAAAGAACCAGCACAGGCACGATGGGCCGAATGGCCTCCTTCTGTGCTGTAAGCTGCTGTAAGAGGGGAGAAGATTGGCAAAAAAAATTGATTTGCAACTCCATTATTGTGCCCAACCTCTCAGAAATTGCCGTGGATTTAACCCACCAATAATTACCTATAGTTAGTCTATAGAATACGACACTGTATCTTTCGTTTGTTGACTGCTTGGAAGATCACAGCCCGAATGGCCTCCTCGAATATTGTCTTGAGGCCCTTCTGTTTGAAGGCCGAGCTTTCAATAAACTTCACAGCTCCTGTAATAAAAGGCAGACATTTTGAACTGATGCCATCTGTTTTTTTTCGTTTGCTTAGCTTTTCTCCCTACATTCCAGAAATAACTTTTCTTTATCGATGTGGATGACCGTGGGCAACATGCCTGTGATTTCCTGATATGATCAGCTGGTGAGTTTTTAAAAAATTCATTCATGGGATGTGGGTGTCGCTGGCAAGGCCAGCATTTATTGCCCATCCCTGATTGCCCTTGTGAAGGAGGTGGTGAACCGCCATTTGAGAGGGGCAGTTAAGAGTCAATCACGTTGCTGTGGGTCCGGAGTCACATATAGGCCAGACCGGGTAAGGACGGCAGATTTTCTTCCCTAAAAGACATCAGTGAACCAGATGGGTTTTTACGACAATCCAGCAGTTTCATGGTCACCATTACTGAGACTAGCTTTTTATTCAGGATTTATTTAACTGAATTTAAATTCCCCAGCTGCCGTGGTGGGATTTGAACACATGTCTCCAGATCGCTAGTCCAGGCCTCTGGATTATTAGTCCAGCGACTGTAATGTATTTGCTTCATGGGGTCTTTGCTTAAGAATTCATAGCAACACATTGCTATTAAGAACTAGTTGATTTATTAGTAAAGGTTTAACAATCACATTACACATGACAGACTCCCAACTCAACAGCCCCACAACTCTTTTTGTAGAAAACAATAAATAAACATTAAATCAAGTGCCCCCTAAAATTAAAGAGGGGACACGACAAACAGTTTACAAGTGCCTTTTTGTTTTTTGGTTTTTTTTTGTGTCTTTTTGCTTTTTTTTGGCACTAAAACCACAAATATATATACAAGTGCCCCCTATAAAAGGGGAGGGGGACACTAAAACCCGGCAATTAAAACAAATTAAACTTTAAAACATATAAAATCAAATTAAAATTTGGTTGCCGGGGGTGATGATGCACTCCAGTCCCTCTGGTGTCCACCTCTCGAACAGCCCCACAAACCTGTGAGCATGCTCACAGGTGCATACAATGCAGTGACATTGCCACTAATTGAGTGAGGCTCACTACAGTGAGCAGGCCTTTGTAAAATTAGCATAATGCGGGCGTTTCCGAACTAACTCTTGATAAGATAGAAGGGCCACGAGATTTGGGTGTGCCCATTTTATGGCTGCGCAGGGAACCGTCCATGAATGGTGATGCCCGAGGTGCCCCCTCCGACGGTCTTGGACCTTGTTTACATTGAGGCGATTGAGCTGCCTGAGCAGTGGCCCTCGGGTAAGTGAGGAAGGGAGGGAGACCGGGAAGGTGGGGCCGAGTGGGCCGAGGGGTGAGCAGCGATGGGCGGCGGGGTGGGAGGGGCTGGCGGAGACCAGCGGCGGTCCACGTTCTTTGAACGCGAGGTCAGGAGCAGCACTCCTGCTCTTCCCGTCCCCACATTCAGGTAAGTATTTTGTAAAAGCTTACCTTGTTGGTTGTGGTCCAACAGGTGGTCCATATTTAAGATAGTCCCATTGGTAGACCAGTCTTGCAAAGGGGGCCTAAAACGGGCAAAGATCCCAAAGTCTCAGGTGTGGACACAGCACCAATGTATTGTCCTTTACCAATATGGCAGGCAGTGAACTTCCAGCTTGTAATGAGCATGGGTTTCCTGACCGTCCTATCGGAGGCTTAGGGGGCTATTTAGCGCCCGTAAAAAGGGACGCCGCGCTGCTGAATTTCTAGATCAAGCTGTTTGCAAAATGGAGCACTGGTGTTGGTGTTGGGGGTGTGGTGAAGGAGATGATTTTCAGGGTACAGCGTAAATGCAGTGTTTTTGACTTGCAGATCAGATATTATGAGGAGATCGTGGTCCAGGGCTAATCCAATTGTGCCTCGTAAAAACATGAACGGGTATCGAGCCCGAGAGGAAATGTGAACATTTGTTCATCAAGTGACAACAACAACTTGTATTTATATAGCACCCAGGCGCGTTGTAAGACAAAAATTTGACACTGAGTCACACGAGAATAAATTACGGCAGATGACCAGAAGCTTGGTCAAAGAGGTAGGTTTTATGGAGCGCCTTGAAAGAGAGGCGGACAGGTTTAGGCAGGGAGTTCCAGAGCTTGGGGCCCAGGCAACAGAAGACACGGCCACCAATGGTTGAGGGATTATAATCAGTGATGCTCAGGAGGGCAGAAGTAGAGGAGCGCAGACATCTCGGGGGGGTGTGGGCCTGGAGGAGATTACAAAGATAAGGAGGGGCGAGGCCATGGAGGGATTTGTAAACAAGGATTTGCATCTTGAACTTGATTGATAGCTTTTTGTTCAGGGGACGAGACACACCATATCCCATTATTGGCAGTGCGATCTGATATATGTCACTACCCATGAGACGGCCATTGGTCAAATTAATGTGCCAACAAGCTTTATGTAAAAATGTCATGTACCAATCTCCTTCGCTGTCTGTGCACCTTGTTCTTGGCTGATGGGCACCAGGTTTTTCTCCTTCAGCTTCTCGATGGTTTCTTTGTCATCCCGCAAGTCGAGCTTCGTGCCCACAAGGATGATGGGGGAGTTGGGGCAATGCCGTTTCACCTCAGGGTACCACTGTGTAAGGAGAAAGGAAAAAAAAGGGGGCAAGTGCTGGTTTATTGGTACAGAGCATCGGCCCAACGTGGTTCCATTTGAGGTACAGGTATTGCGTTTGTACACCAAAGCTATGGAAAGTCATAGCTTTGTTCAGTCCTTAAGCATGACCCCGAGCTTCCAGTTGCCTGTCACTTTAATTCCCACTCCACTCTGACCTCTCCCTCCTCTCCCTCCTACACTGTTCCAACAAAGCTCAACGCAAGTTCGAGGAACAGCATCTCATCTTTCGTTTAGGCACTTTACAGCCTTCTGGACTCAACATCGAGTTCAACAATTTCAGACCATAACCTCTGCCCATATATTTTTTTTCCCTTGCCTCCTTTTTTGTTTAACAAACCCCCCCCCCCCCACCTTTCTTTTTTTCTCTTTCCCAGGGCAGCTGGTAATTATTCCACCATTCATACCCCATCTAGACTCATCTTTTGTTTCCTAACTTGTGCCATTGCCATCTCAGTTTTGCCCATCATCCATTCTGTCTCTCTAATCTCGCCTGCCTTTCACCCTATCACAGACTTTCCCTTTTATTCTTTTCTCCCCTCCTCCCTTTCACAGCCCCCTGCACTTCCTTAAAAACCTGTTATATCTCCAACTTTTCCAGTTCTGACGAAGGGTCGTCGACCCGGAACGTTAACTCTGTTTCTCTCTCTGCAGATGCTGCCTGACCCACTGAGTATTTCCAGCATTTTCTGTCTTTATTACTATGGAAGGTCGTGTTGTGCTCCATTCACATGATGGCACGGTCATCCATTCTTAGTCAATGGATGGAAAATCTAGTCTATTATTTGTATCATATCTGGGGAATCTCTGAGACTTCTCCAACATTCCTGGTACGGAAACTTGAAGAAGGCTCGGCATCAGACAGGTGATCATGAAAGCATAAGAAATAGGAGCTTGAGTAAGCCATTTGGCATCGAGCCATTCAGCAAGATCATAGCTGATCTTCTACCTCAACTCCACCTTCCCGTACTATCCTCATATCCCTTAATTTCTTCATTCCTATGAATTTATCAACTTCTTTCTTCAATATACTCAAAGACTGAGCATCCACAGCTCTCTGGGGGCACAGAATTCCAACTAGTCACAACTCTTTGAGTGAAGAAATGTCTCCACCTCTCAGTCCTAAATGGCCGACCCCTTATTCTGAGACTGTGACCCCTGGTTCTAGATTCCCCAGCCAGGGGCAACATCTTCTCAGCATTAACCCTGTCAAACCCCTGAGAAATTTTATATGTTTCAACTAGATCACCTCTCATTCTTCTAAACTCTAAGGAATATAGGCCTAGTCTGCTCAATCTGTCCTCATAGGGGAAATCCACTCATCCCAGGAACCAGTCGAGTGAACCTTCGTTGCACGCCCTCTAAGGCAAGTATGTCTGACCATTTCATTTTTCCTCTCTTGCTTTCACTAGAATCCAAATTTGCAATTCTGCATGTTCCCTCTCCCTATATCCTCATTCTTATTGAAATCAAGATTCATTACAACAACAACTTGTATTTATATAGCTCCTTTAACATGGTGAAATGTCCCAAGGCGCTTCACAGGAGTATTCTGAGATAAAAAATTTGACGCCGCGTCTGATAAGGTGAAATTAGCGCAGGTGACCAAAAGCTTGGTTAAAGAGGTAGGTTTTAAGCAGCGTCTTGAAGGAGGAAAGAGAGATAGAGAGCGGGAGAGGTTTAGGGAGGGAGTTCCAGAGCTTGGGGCCAGGCAACAGAAGACACGGCCACTGATGGTGAAGCGATTATAATCAGGGTTGCTCAAGAGGGCACAATTAGAGGAGCGCAGCCATCTCCACCTCCTACTCAAATTCATGGCTTCCGAGTGTTCGAAACTGCGGGACTTTGCATGGCCAGTTATTCAACAACGCGATGCCTAATTTTTCGCTCGGTGATGTACCATTGAACTGCATTATAATGGATGCCAGGCTGCAGCCTTTTGAGAATAAGGCCAATAGTTTACTGCACAAAATAGATAGCGACGTGACAAAATAGTTTAGAGTAAAAAAAATAACAGGAACAGACTGGTAACCTCTGAGATCTGTGCTCCTGTTCATTGAATCAGCACAGAAGGAGGCTATTCGGCCCGTCGTGCCTGTGTCGGCTCTGTGAAAGAGCAGTCATGCTTAGTCCAACTTCCCCGCTTTTTCTCCTTAACCTGGTAAGTTCCTCATCCTCCAGTACCTGTCCAACTCCCTTTTAGAATTACTTACTGAATCATCTTCCACCTCTATTTCAGGTCGAGCGTTCCAGATCACGGCAACTCTGAATGAACAAAAACTCTGCTCATCTCCCTTCTGTCAGTGTCAGCCGTGGCTCAGTGGGTAGCACCCTTGCCTCTGAGTCAGGAGATTGTGGGTTCAAGTCCCAGGGACTTGAGCACAAAAAAAAAAAAATCCAGGCTGACACTCCAGTGCAGTGCTGAGAGAGCGCTGCACTGTCGGAGGTGCCGTCTTTCGGAAGCGACGTGAAACCGAGGCCCCGTCTGCTCTCTCGGGTGGATGTTAAAGATCCCATGGCACTATTTCGAAAAAGAGCAGCAGAGTTCTCCCTGGTGTCCTGCCCAATATTTATCCCTCAATTAACAAACAGATTATATGGTCATTATCACATTGCTGTTTGTGGGAGCTTGCTGTGTGCAAATTGGCTGCTGTGTTTCCCACATTACAATAGTGGCTACACTCCAAACGTACTTCATTGGCTGTAAAGGGCTTTGAGACATCTGGTGGTTGTGAAAGGCGCTATATAAATGCAAGCCTTTCTTTCTCTAGATCTTTTGCCAGTGATTTGACGTCTGGTTATTGAGCTGCTCGCCATTTTTCTCTGTCTACTCTATCAAATCCTCTCACCAGCTTGAAAACGTCGATTAGGCCTCCTCTTCGCCTTACAAGCCCTAACCTTTCCGACCTCTCCTCTTTACTGAAGTCCCTCCTCCTCGAGTAACACGCTGCCGCAGTCATCCAAATTGTCACTGCCTTCCTGCTGGGAGTAAGTGGGTTGGTTTGCCTGCCGCAAAGAAATAATGTGAGAGGACTGAACCAAGACAGGCCAAAACTCGCATTCAAATTCCATCCAGCATTTGCATTTTCTTCCTCTCCTGCCTACAAGGGCTGGGGATTTCTAAGCATTCAATGCAAATTGAAACAAATAAACTGAAAGCCATTTCAACAAAATGCTGAACAGAAACAGTTAGCAGCTTGGGATAGTGGATTAGACCAGTGGTTTACTGGTTCTCCTATGTCAGTGGATTCCCTGCAAAGATTGACACATCTCGAGTGCAAAACACACCTGCATATGATGGACATGATGGGCCGAAATGGCCTCCTTCCGTGTTGTACATTTCTATGATTCTATGAATGACTAGATAGGCTGGGTTTGTTTTCTTTGGAACAGAGGAGGCTGAGGTGTATAAAATGATGAGGGGCCTGGATAGAGTGGATAGGAAGGACCTATTTCTCTTAGCAGAGGGGTCATCAACCAGCGGGCATAGATTTAAAGTAATTGGTAGGAAGTTTAGAGGGGGTTTGAGGGGAAATTTCTTCACCCAGAGGGGGGTGGGGGTCTGGAACTCAGTGCCTGAAAGGGTGGTAGAGGCAGAAACCCTCACCACATTTAAAAAGTACTTGGATGTGCACTTGAAGTGCCGTAACCTACAGGGAAGAGCGGGAAGGTGGGATTAGGCTGGATAGCTCTTTGTCGGCCGGCACGGACACGATGGCCCTTCCGTACTGTACTTTTCTATGATTCCCTGGGGCTCGCTTTGTCTCGACTTCTGACACTGGGTCGGAAATCCGCCTTGGGCACGCGGGCCGCTCGACATACGCCCGGCTGGATATTCAGATCCGTTCAAGTCTTGACCCGCGAGGCGAATCTCAACCCCAGTGTCCTTCCCCTAAAGGCAAGCGTCATCACCATTGCAGACGCTCGTCAGGGAATTTCTGCCAGGGCACTCCTCCGATCTCCCACCGTGACTTTGGCGGAAACCCCGTGGAACTACGGTGCAACCCGTCCTTCAGGCCATTGGCGGTGGGAGATCGGAGGAGTGCCCTGGCAGAAATTCCCTGACAAGCGTCTGGGAGGCCAGAGGATTGAGAAACTTTTAAAAGCCAGAAAAGAACATAGAGAGGGAAGATAGATTATGGAAGTAAACGAGCATGAAATATAAAACCAGATAGTAAGAGTTTCTACAGGTATATAAAAAGGAAAAAAGTGGCTAAAGTAAATGTTAGTCCCCCAGAGGATGAGACTGGGGAATTAATAATGGGGAACAGGGAAATGGCAGAGACTTTGAACAAATATTTTGTATTGGTCTTCACGGTAGAAGACACTAAAAGCATCCCAATAGTGGATAATCAAGGGGCTATAGGGAGGGAGGAACTTAATACAATCACTATCACTAAAGAAGTAGAAGTAAACTAATGGGACTAAAGACAGACAAGTTCCCTGGACCTGATGGCCTGCATCGTAGAGTCATGAAAGAAGTGGCTGCAGAGATAGTGGCTGCATTGGTTGTAATCCACCAAAATTCCCTAGATTCTGGGGCGGTCCCACAGATTGGAAAACAGCAAATGAAACATCCCTATTTAAAAAAGGAGGCAGACAGAAAGCAGGAAACTGTAGATCAATTAGCCTAACATCGGTCGTTGGGAAAATGCTGGAGTCCATTATTAAGGAAGCAGTAGCAGGACATTTGGAAAAGCAAAATTCAATCAAGCAGAGTCAGCATGGTTTTATGAAAGGGAAATCATGTTTGACAAATTTGCTGGAGTTCTTTGAGGATGTAAGAAGCAGGGTGGATAAGGGGTAACCAGTGGATGTGGTGTATTTGGATTTCCAGAAGGCATCCGATAACATGTTACATAAAAGGTTACTGCACAAGATAAAAGTTCATGGGGTTAAGGGTAATATATTAGCATGGATAGAGGATTGGCTAACTAACAGAAAACAGAGATTCAGGATAAACGGGTCTTAAAGGAGGAGGGAGAGGTTTAAGGAGGGAATTGCTGTGCTAGGGGCCTAGGCAGCCGAAGGCATGGCAACCAATAACAACAACAACTTGTATTCATATAGCGCCTTTAATATAGTGAAACATTCCAAGGCGCTTCACAGGAGTATTAAGCGATAAAAATTTGACACCGAGCCGCATAAGGAGAAATTAGCGCAGGTGACCAAAAGCTTGGTCAAAGAGGTAGGTTTTAAGGACGTCTTGATGGAGGAAAGAGAGCTAGAGAGGCGGAGAGGTTTAGGCAGAGAGTTCCAGAGCTTGGGGTCTAGGCAACAGAAGGCACGGCCACCGATGGTTGAACGATTATAATCAGGGATGCTCAAGAGGGCAGAATTAGAGGAGCGCAGATATCTCAGTGGGTTGTGGGGCTGGAGGAGATTACAGAGATAGGGAGGGGGTGAGGGGCCATGGAGGGATTTGAAAATAAAGATGAGAATTTTGACATCGAGGCATTGCTTAACCAGAAGCCAATGTAGGTCAGCGAGCACAGGGGGTGATGGGTGAACGGGGCCTGGTGCGAGTTAGGACATGGGTAGCTGAGTTCTGGATCACCTCTAGTTCACGTAGGGTAGAATGTGGTGGAATAAAGGACAAGGAGACCAGAGTTGGAGGAACGCAGGGTTTCTGAAGGGTTGTGGGGCTGGAGGAGGTTACAGAGATGGGGAGGGCGGGGGGGGGGGGCGGGGGGGAGCAGGACATGAAGGGCTGTGAACACAAGGATGAGAACTTTAAAATGGAGGTGATTGGGGGCCTTTACACTTTGTCAATTTGCCTGGAAAACCAAATTAAGGCATCCACAAAGAAGCTCCACGGCTAATGAGCTATTGCGTAGGCCTGGCAACCAAGGGAATGTGGGAAATGTGTGAGGATAGCTACTGAAAGGAGTTGGAAGTGGTTCCACAGAACATTTCTCAGTTCAGAGATTTGGTCAGATGGTTGGGACTGTGCAGGGTGAAGCTGGTGTTATATACACATCATCCAACAAGCCAAAGACTAACCACCACCCCTTGACATTCAACGGCATTACCATCGCCGAATCCCCGCCATCAATCTTTTTGGATATTATGGGAATCAAGGGATATGGGGATAGTGTAGGAAAGTGGAGTTGAGGTAGAAGATCAGCCATGATCTCAATGAATGGCGGAGCAGGCTCGAGGGGCCGAATGGCCTACTCCAGCTCCTATTTCTTATGTTCTAACATCCTGGGGGTCACTATTGACCAGATACTGAACTGGACCAGCCACATAAACACTGTGGCTACAAGCGCAGGTCAGAGGCTGGGTATTCTGCGGCAAGTAACTCACCTCCTGACTCCCCAGAGCCTTTTCACCATCAACAAGGCACAAGTCAGGAGTGTGATGGAACACTTACCTGGACGAGTGCAGCTCCAAATGGGATGGTGGTACCAGGGTTGAGAGGATATACTTATGACGAGAGAGGCTTGAAAGTTGAGGCTTGGATTCACTGGTGCAGAAATGGTTACGGGGGAATTGAATGATTCTCAAAATTATTGAAGGGTTCCAGAGAATAAATAGGGAAATATTATTTCTACTGGGTTGTGAATCTGGAACAGGATGACGTAAACTCGGAAATATATACAGGAAGATTATTTTTCCCCCGCAGGGAGCCATTAGAATATGGATTGCACTACAACAACAACTTGCATTTATATAGCGCCTTTAACGTAGAACAACGTCCCAAGACCCATAGAATCATGGAAAAATTATGATGCATTGTGTCCGTGCCGGTCAAAAAAGAGCTACCTAGCCTAATCCCACCTTCCAGCACTAGGTCCGTAGTTCTATAGGCCACAGCTCTTTAAGTGCACATCCAAGTACTTTTTAAATGTGATGAGGGTTTCTGCCTCTGCCACCCTTTCAGGCAGTGAGTTCCAGACCCCCACCACCCTCTGAATTTTTTTTCCTCATCTCCCCTCTAAACCTCCTATCTGCAATTATTTGTATTCTATTCTCTCTGGTTATCTACCCCTCTGCTAAGAGAAATAGGTCCTTCCTATACACTCTATTTAGGCCCCTCATAATTTTATACACCTCAATGAAATCTCCTCTCAGTCTCCTCTGTTCCAAAGAAAAAAAAACAGCCTATCCAATCTTTCCTCATGGCTAAAGTGCTCCAGTCCAGGCAACATCCTCATAAACCTCCTCTGTACCCTCTCCCTTGCGATCACATCTTTCCTGTAATGTGGTGACCAGAACTGCACGCAGTACTCAAGCTGTGGCCTAACTAGTGTTTGTAAAGGAAAATATGAAAATTTACAGGGAAGAAAGCGGAGAATCGGGAATGGAGACGATCTTTCTGGTGTGGCCCACACAGATACAATCATTTGGATGGCCTCTTCCTGTGCTTCAGGTTCTAGCGTCCCATGACTCACCTTGAGGCGGACATTCAGAAAAGAAGTCGGGCTGACCAGGGAAAAACAGATCACAAATACATCCTGGAAAAGAGGAAAGTAAAATGAACAGACTAGCAGTAGTCCTCTAATAATACTCTTTCATTCACTCAACTCTATGCCAAACCATTGAAATATAGGAACAGGAGGAGGCCATTGAGACCCTTGAGCCTGTTCCACCATTCAATGAGATCATGGCTGATCTGCGATCAAACAACATATACCCGTCTTTGCCCCGTATCCCTTAATACCTTTGGAAAAGCAAATTATAATTTAAATGGAGAAAAATTGCAAAGTATTGCAATACAGAGGCACCTGGGGGTCCTTGTTCATGAAACAGAAAAAGTTAGTATGCAGGTAATCAGGAAAGCAAATGGAATGTTGACCTTCATTGCAAGGGGGATAGAGTATAAAAGCATGGAAGTCCTGCTACAACTGTACAGGGTATTGGTGAGGCCACACCTGGAGTACTGCATTCAGTTTTGGTCTCCGTATTTAAGGAAGGATATACTTGCATTGGAGGCTGTTCAGAGAAGGTTCACTAGGTTGATTCTGGAGATGAGGGGGTTGACTTATGAAGATAGGTTGAGTAGGTTGGGCCTCTACTCATTGGAGGTCAGAAGAATGAGAGTTATCTTATCGAAACATATAAGATAATGAGGGGGCTCGACAAGGTGGATGCAGAGAGGATATTTCCACTCATAGGGGAAACTAAAACTAGGGGACATAGTCTCAGAATAAGGGGCCGCCCATTTAAAACTGAGATGAGGAGAAATTTCTTCTCTCAGAGGTTGTAAATCTGTGGAATTCTCTGCCCCAGAGAGCTGTGGAGGCTGGGTCATTGAATATATTTAAGGCAGAGATAGACAGATTTTTGAACGATAAGGAAGTGAAGGGTTATGGGGAGCAGGCAGGGAAGTGGAGCTGAGTCCATGATCGGATCAGCCATGATCTTATTGAATGGTGGAGCAGGCTCGAGGGGCCAGTTGGCCTACTCCTGCTTCTATTTCTTATGTTCTTATATTCTTGACAAAAATCTATCAATTTCCGATTTAAAATTAACAATTGATCGAGCATCAATTGCCGTTTGCGGAAGAGAGTTCCAAACTTTGTGTAGAAGTGTTTCCTAACTTCACTCCTAAAAGGTCTGGCTCTAATTTTTAGGGTATGCACCTTAGTTCTAAACTCCCCAACCAGCAGAAATAATTTCTCTCTATCTGCTCTATCAGTTCGCCATAATGTCTTGAAAACCACAGAATCATAGAACGGTTACAGCACAGAAGGAGGACATTTGGTCTGTTGAGCCCGTGCCGGCTCTTTGTAAGAGCACCTCAGTCAGTCCCACTCCCCCGCCCTTTCCCCGTAGCCCTGCAAATTTATTCCTTCAGGACCTTATCCAGCTCCCTTTTGAAAGCCACGATTGAGTCTGATTCCACCACCCTCTCAGGCAGCGCATTCCAGATCCTAACCACTCGCTGTGTAAAAACCTTTTATCTCATGTCGCCTTTGGTTCTTCTGCCAATCACCTTAAATCTGTGTCCTCTGGTTCTCCACCCTTCCGTCAATGGGAACAGTTTCTCTCTCTCTACTCTGTCCAGACCCCTCGTGATTTTGAACACTTCCATCAAATCTCCTCTCAACCTTCTCTGCTCTAAGGAGAACAATCCCAGCTTCTCCAGTCTATCCACGTAACTGAAGTCCCTCATCCCTGGAACCATTCTTGTAAATATTTTCTGCACCCTCTCTAAAGCCTTCACATCCTTCCTAAAGTGCGGTGCCCAGAATTGGACACAATACTCCAGTTGAGGCCGAACCAGTGTTTTATAAAGGTACTGATACGTCCTTACTATACAGTATAAATGCACACGAGGCCCATGCTTGAGAGGTCAGTCTGTGACCTGTCCTTTATTCCATAGCACTCAAGTGATGGAAGTAGGTGGAGCTTCCCCTTTTATATCTGAAGGTCCAGGTTAGGAGTGTCTCCCACAAGTTCACCACCTAGTGGTCATTGTTCTCACAGTGTACAACTTAGGTCAGATTATACATGGGTTACAATGCTGGTTGAATACATGACAGGTACAACCTTCTCTGCTCTATACTTTGATCAAATCACCCCTTAACCTTCTTAGGAGGCAGTTTGGTAAAAGGAAGAAAGAGAGTAAAAGAGAGATTTGCTGTGAAAATATTCTTACGGTCTGCGGGTAGGAGAGCGGTCGGAGACGGTCGTAGTCTTCCTGACCTGCCGTGTCCCACAATCCTAGGTTCACTACATGACCATCAACGGTCACAGTGGTGGAATAGTTATCAAAACTGTAAAGGAAAGCAGGAAAAGACATCAGTCCAAACAGAAACGAATAGTTTGGAGCCTCTCTAGGCCGATTTCCATTTAGTAGGCAGGTGTTGATTTTGTGGGAGAAATTGGCCTCCTTTGCGCCTGCGGGGTCGATAACGGAGCGTTAACGGAATTCCGACCGGGAGCAGTGAAAGTACGGGCGCCATCGAACGTCCCTTGTAGGTTAGCGCTGGCAATAACCATTAACGCCGCAATCTCCTGGGCGCAAGAGATCATGACATCATCGGTGCACAGTGCCCCGGATCCTAAATTTGCTTCCGAGCCCTGCAGCATCGCCGGGTGTCCAACAACAGCAGCTGCAGGAGGTGTTGTGAGGTCGGGGAGCGGTAATGAAAGGCATTAGTGCTCAGCTAGGCAGTGCGGCACAGGACAGGCACAGCAGGAGGGGCGAAGGAGCGGCAAGAGTTTGTAGAGGGACATGATCGGGCCCCAGAAGAGGTGTGAGTCTGGGGCCCAGAAGAGGCGAGGGCTCAGGGGCAGCACAGGCCAGCCCACACTGCGATATGTGTGCGCACTGGGTCCGTGCAGCAGAGCAGGTCTCCAGTCATCTTGGGTAATCCTTGCCACTGGACCAAAACCTAGCTCTGTCAAGCCCATGTGGTGGCTGGTGTGCAACGGCCACCCCACGTTAAAAAAATCCACGCACAGGCATCTTCCACCCTTCAGGATGTAGTTCGTGATCTGGAATATTAGGTCCTTCATTGAAACACCTTTTCTGCCGTGGAAGCAAGTCATCCTCGATACGAGGGACCGCCTATGATGATGATGGCTGATTTTAGCGCCAGGCGTTAGGAGCAGCCTCAAAATGCCAAATTCAGCTTTTTTACGCCCAAAGATGAGAGAGCGCCGCTAAAAGTGGCGTTGAGCACTCTACCTCGGGGACCAACGGGGCGGGAGCTCAGGAAGCCGACCGAATTTCATGATGTGAGGCTTCCGGCATGCGAGCTGGGAAAACGGTGACAGCAAAAAAAAAAACAGGAAAGCTTCTCTGACCCACACCCACACTTCCCCACCGGTACAACTAGTAAATAAAAGCTGTAATAAATAAAGAAAAAAAACTTACCTTGCTCTCTGGGCGCTTCCGCCCGAGATCCGCTATGCTGACACCACTTTTCCCAGGCAGTACGGCCACTTGGCCGTTCGACCTCCGTACAAACCAAATATCGCGGGAGTGGCGCCAAGAGGGCCTGTTGCACGCTGGATGGCGTCACCACGTGGGTGACGTTAGAGGGCGCGGCGTTACCTCTTGGCGCCTCCACCAACGACCAACTCGATTTGCCGTGAGGCGTGGACGCCGCTCACCGCCGACGGTAGGCCTTTGCCGTCCATTAGCCGCCCATCCTCGCCGTTAACGGGCGGCGTTAGCAAGGGAATTTCGGCCCCTTTGTCTTTAAATTGGGCCCTTATAAAACACGTGGCGCACCGTGGCACATTTTCAAAATCTGTTGCGGTCAGAGGCAATTTCCCACCGGTTAAAATCACCCACTGCATTACCAGAAGCACTGGAGCTACAGGAAGACTGGCGGTGTGTGACATGGCGGAAATGTGAACGCCGGGATCTCAACCCCAGAAAATTCAACGCCTCTGTCCCCAAAGTAAGGGGCAGAAAGTACAGACGACAAAAAGATATCGGCAGATACTCACACGGTCGGAATGTACTCCTCAGGGAAGTCGTTGGTGGTGTAAGTGATGAGAAGGCAGGTTTTCCCAACAGCTCTGCAAAAGAGAAGAGAGTCCAGATTGCGGTCAGTCCCACAGGAAGCAAGTGCACGACGTTAGTCAGTAGAGTCGGAGCAACACCCACTTGCCTTTGCTCTTGCGTCATCCCCTAAATGCCAAATATCTGCTACATCGATAACAACTTGCATTTATATAGCGCCTTTAACGTAGCAAAACATCCCAGGGCGCTTCACGGGAGCATTATGAAACAAAATTTGACACCGAGCCACATGAAGGAGATATTAGGACAGGTGACTAAAAGCTTGGTCAAAGAGGTAAGTTTCAAGAAGCATCTCAAAAGGAAAGAGAGTTAGAGAGGCGGAGAGGGAATTCCAGAGCTTACGGCCTCGGCAGCTGAAGGCACGGCCGCCGATGGTGGAGCGATGGAAATCGGGGACGTTCAAGAGGCCAGAATTGGAGGAGCGCAGAGATCTCGGAGGGCTGTGGGGCTGGGGGAGGTTGCAGAGATCTCGGAGGGCTGTGGGGCTGGGGGAGGTTACAGAGATCTCGGAGGGCTGTGGGGCTGGAGGAGGTTACAGAGATAGGGAGGGGCTGTGGGGCTGGAGGAAGTTACAGAGATCTCGGAGGGCTGAGGGGCTGGAGGAGGTTACAGAGATCTCGGAGGGCTGTGGGGCTGGGGGAGGTTACAGAGATCTCGGAGGGCTGTGAGGCTGGAGGAGGTTACAGAGATCTCGGAGGGCTGTGGGGCTGGAGGAGGTTACAGAGATCTCGGAGGGCTGTGGGGCTGGAGGAGGTTACAGAGATCTCGGAGGGCTGTGGGGCTGGAGGAGGTTACAGAGATCTCGGAGGGCTGTGGGGCTGGAGGAGGTTACAGAGATCTCGGAGGGCTGTGGGGCTGGAGGAGGTTACAGAGATCTCGGAGGGCTGTGGGGCTGGAGGAGGTTACAGAGATCTCGGAGGGCTGTGGGGATGGAGGAGGTTACAGAGATCTCGGAGGGCTGTGGGGCTGGAGGAGGTTACAGAGATCTCGGAGGGCTGTGGGGCTGGAGGAGGTTACAGAGATCTCGGAGGGCTGTGGGAGGTTACAGAGATCTCGGAGGGCTGTGGGGCTGGGGGAGGTTACAGAGAGAGGGAGGGGCTGTGGGGCTGGAGGAGGTTACAGAGATCTCGGAGGGCTGTGGGGCTGGAGGAGGTTACAGAGATCTCAGAGGGCTGTGGGGCTGGGGGAGGTTGCAGAGATTTCAGAGGGCTGTGGGGCTGGGGGAGGTTACAGAGATCTCGGAGGGCTGTGGGGCTGGAGGAGGTTGCAGAGATCTCGGAGGGCTGTGGGGCTGGAGGAGGTTACAGAGATCTCGGAGGGCTGTGGGGCTGGAGGAGGTTACAGAGATCTCGGAGGGCTGTGGGGCTGGGGGAGGTTACAGAGATCTCGGAGGGCTGTGGGGCTGGAGGAGGTTACAGAGATCTCGGAGGGATGTGGGGCTGGAGGAGGTTACAGAGATCTCGGAGGGCTGTGGGGCTGGAGGAGGTTACAGAGATCTCGGAGGGCTGTGGGGCTGGAGGAAGTTACAGAGATCTCGGAGGGCTGTGGGGCTGGAGGAGGTTACAGAGATCTCGGAGGGCTGTGGGGCTGGGGGAGGTTACAGAGATCTCGGAGGGCTGTGGGGCTGGAGGAGGTTACAGAGATCTCGGAGGGATGTGAGGCTGGAGGAGGTTACAGAGATCTCGCAGGGCTGTGGGGCTGGAGGAGGTTACAGAGATCTCGGAGGGCTGTGGGGCTGGAGGAGGTTACAGAGATCTCGGAGGGCTGTGGGGCTGGGGGAGGTTACAGAGATCTTGGAGGGCTGTGGGGCTGGGGGAGGTTACAGAGATCTCGGAGGGCTGTGGGGCTGGGGGAGGTTACAGAGATAGGGAGGGGCTGTGGGGCTGGAAGAGGTTACAGAGATCTCGGAGGGCTGTGGGGCTGGAGGAGGTTGCAGAGATCTCGGAGGGCTGTGGGGCTGGGGGAGGTTACAGAGATCTCGGAGGGCTGTGGGGCTGGGGGAGGTTGCAGAGATCTCGGAGGGCTGTGGGGCTGGGGGAGGTTGCAAAGATCTCGGCGGACTGTGGGGCTGGGGGAGGTTGCAGAGATCTCGGAGGGCTGTGGGGCTGGGGGAGGTTGCAGAGATCTCGGAGGGCTGTGGGGCTGGGGGAGGTTGCAGAGATCTCGGAGGGCTGTGGGGCTGGGGGAGGTTACAGAGATCTCGGTGGTCTGTGGGGCTGCGGGAGGTTGCAGAGATCTCGGAGGGCTGTGGGGCTGGAGGAGGTTACAGAGATCTCAGATGTCTGTAGGGCTGGGGGAGGTTGCAAATATCTCGGAGGGCTGTGGGGCTGGGGGAGGTTGCAGAGATCTCGGAGGTCTGTGGGGCTGGGGGAGGTTACAGAGATCTCGGAGGGCTGTGGGGCTGCGGGAGGTTGCAGAGATCTCGGAGGGCTGTGGGGCTGGAGGAGGTTACAGAGATCTCAGATGTCTGTAGGGCTGGGGGAGGTTGCAAATATCTCGGAGGGCTATGGGGCTGGAGGAGGTTACAGAGATCTCGGAGGGCTGTGGGGCTGGGGGAGGTTGCAGAGATCTCGGAGGGCTGTGGGGCTGGAGGAGGTTGCAGAGATCTCGGAGGGCTGTGGGGCTGGAGGAGGTTACAGAGATAGGGAAGGGCGAGGCCACAGAGACCAATTTTGCTCCACGTCTGCTCTTTGGAACCGTCTTTCAAAAACACTATACTATCTCGGCATTCTTTCAAAAGCCGATGGGGGCGAAATTCAGTCCCGCTTTCTGAGGCGGTGACATCGGCTGAATGCTGATTTTAAGACCAGGTGGTAGCTGCCGCCTCAAACTGCAAAATTCAGTTTTACCGCCCAAAGATGAGAGAGCAGCACTAACGGTGGCGTTGCACACTCTCCCCCGGGCACCAACGGTGTGGGAGCTCAGAAGGCCTATTGAATTTCCCCCCAAAAATGAAAAAAAAAAGTTTCCGACACTTTCTCTCACTCACACCCACAGTTCCCCACTGGCGGACAAGTCCCCGGGACCTGATGGCTTGCATCCTGGGGTCTTAAAGGAAGTGGCTGCAGAGATACTGAATGCATTGGTTGTAATCTACCAAAATTCACTGGATTCTGGAGAGGTCCCAGCAGATTGGAAAACAGCAAATGTAACGCCCCTATTTAAAAAAGGAGGCAGACAGAAAGCAGGGAACTATAGACCAGTTAGCCTAACATCGGTCGTTGGGAAAATGCTGGAGTCCATTATTAAGGAAGCAGTAGCAGGACATTTGGAAAAGCATAATTCAATCAAGCAGAGCCAGCATGGTTTTATGAAAGGGAAATCATGTTTGACAAATTTGCTGAAGTTCTCTGAGGATGTAACAAGCAGGGTGGATAAGGGGAACCAGTGGATGTGGTGTATTTGGATTTCCAGAAGGCATTCGATAAGGTGCCACAAGATAAACGTTCACGGGGTTGGGGGTAATATATTAGCATGGATAGAGGATTGGCTAACTAACATAAAACAGAGAGTCAGGATAAAAGGGTCATTTTCCGATTGGCAATCAGTGACTAGTGGGGTGCCGCAGGGATCGGTGCTGGGGCCTCTACTATTTACAATGTATATTAATGACTTGGATGAAGGGACCAAGTGTAATGTAGCCATGTTTGATGATACAAAGATGGGTGAAAAAGCAAATTGTGAGGAGGATGCAAGAAATCTGCAAAGGGATATAGACAGGCTAAGTGAGTGGGCAAAAATTTGGCAGATGGAGAATTATGTGGGAAAATGGAGGGTTAATGTTACTAGGTTTGGTCAATGTTACTAGGTTGAGTCAATATTGCTGGTGATTTTTCCAGTTTAAATAACTTTTAAAAATAAACTCACAGTTCGAATTTTATGTAAAGTTGATGGTTCTGACAGAATTCTCTAAATCTGCTTCTTTATTTCTCATTTGGGAAGTCCGGCGACAACACATAAAACATGGCACCAGAACTGCGCAATGACTTCTTCTTTGTTGGCAGCAGTCACGCCCAAAAGGAAAGTCAGCCATGGTTCCCATTCCTGTTGACTTTCCATTAACAACTGCGAGAAAGGGTGTGGTTTGGGCGTGGGATGAGAACCGGCGCTGTGATAACTGGCATAGTTCAATAACAACTTGCATTTATATAGCGCCTTTAACGTAGCAAAACGTCCCAAGGCGCCTCACAGGAGCATGATTGGACGAAAGTTGACACATAAGGTGACCAAAAGCTTGGTCAATGGTAGGTTTTAAGGAGCATCTTAAAGGAGGAGAGAGCGATAGAGAGGCAGAGAGGTTTAAGCAGGGAATTCCAGAGCTCAGGGCACCAATGGTTGAGGGATTATAATCAGGGTGGTTCAAGAGGCCAGAATTAAAAGGGTGCAGACATCTCAGGGGGATGTGGGGCTGGGGGAGATTACAGAGATAGGGAGGGGGCGAGGCCATGAAGGGATTTGAAAACAAGGATGAGAATTTTGAAATCGAGGTGTTGCTTAACCGGGAGCCAATGTAGGTCAGCGAGCGCAGGGGGTGATGGGGACACGGGCAGCCGAGTTTTGGATCCACCTCTAGTTTTAGGGAGTGTCTTAAAGGAGGATAGTGGAGAAGAGACTTAAGGAGGGAATTCCAAAGGTTAGGGCCCAGACAGCTGAAGGCACGGCGAAGGAAATGGGGGATGCACAAGAGGCCAGAATAGGAGAAGGGCAAAATAGCTGAACAATCACCAAGTTTACAGTTAAAGAATGGTCTCTTGGTCTGAAGAGCGACTGGCATCTGTGGAACTGTACTCAAGTCACAAGTCAGGGCCTTCAGGAAAGGGAGAGTGGAAAGGAAACAATGGTTGGATCACTTCTAGATAGTGCAGATCAAATCTAATTTTTTATAAAACAGGTAGAAACATCAGGGAGGTAATAACAAGGATTGCTCACCCATCACCCACCACCACGCATTTGATGTTTTGCATCATTTAGCAGCTGGCACTTATAATTTTCTCTCAGTAGAATACTGGAACAAATGCACGAAGACCTCTCGTTTGTAAAGTTAACGTCCTCTGCTAAACTCGCTTCCTCTCAGCCATTCACCTCTGGGTCTGGTGCTAACTGAATGCGTGCCCACGGTGCACACACCCTGACCAGCTACGTAGGCAGAGCCATTTATGGTTCATTTCACTACCAAATGAGGGGGTTGGGCTGGAAGGAAAGGCTTTGGATTTTATGAATAAGCTTTCTGCTCAAACTAGAAGATGGGCAGAACGGAGTAATCCTGGACCGTTGAGCTCCGGGTCAAACTTTGGGCCAGTTGGAGGGCAGGGGGAAGAGTGGGGGGGGGACAATGTTTGAGGTGGAATGGCCAGTCAGATACAAAGAGCAAGCACCCGGGAACTGGCTGCGTCTACATTCTGTACCCCAGCAGGAGTGGGTTTCCGGGGACGTTATAGAGATAGTGATGCTGGTCGAGGATAAATGTTGCCCAGGATATCTCACTGCTCTTCCTTGAATAATGCCATGGGATCTTTTATGTCCACCCGAGAGGGCAGATGGTGCCTTGGTTTAAAGTCTCATCCAGCAGATCGGACCTTGCAGAGAAGATTTACTGGAAAGCTACCAAGGATGAGAGGCGTCAGTTATGTGGAGAGGTTTGGAGAAACTGGAATTATTCCAATAGGGAATTCAAAAGAAAGTGACAAGAATGTGGAACTCGCTACCACAGGGAGTGGTTGATGTGAATAGTATCGATGCATTTAAGGGGAGCCTGGACAAGCATATGGGGGAGAAGGGAGTAGAGGGTTATGCTGATAGATTTAGATGAGGATTGACGGGAGGAGGCTCGAGTGGAGCATAAACGGCGGCATGGACTGGTTGGGCTGAATGGCCTGTTTCTGTGCCATATATCCTGTGTAAACCTCGGCCACCTCGCCTTTAATGATTGCCCGAAGCAGCCGGCTGCCCTATGCACGCCCCCGGCAGCTGTCGGTGGCAAAAACCATTTGCGACCTGTTACCGCCCCCTGGTAAAACTGCCACAGCTGAATTATTACCAACTATTTATTAAATTCTTGGAGCATTGCTCATAGTCAACACTAGAAATAAAATTGCCTCATTTATAATTGCATGTCTGTCTCCCTCACACTTTAATTCTGTGGCAATGGCTTCTCTTTCTGCTCCTGCACCGTTACCTCTGGAGATCCCCCAAAGGTCTACCCTTGGACCTCTCATCTACAAGCTGCCCCTCGGCAACATCATCCGAAAACACACCCAAAACTCAGCAGTCACCGTGTCCTAACTCGCACCAAGCCCCATTCACCCATCACCCGCTGTGCTCGCTGACCTACATTGGTTCCCGGTTAAGCCACGCCTCGATTTTAAAACTCTCATCCTTGTTTCCAAATCCCTCCATGGCCTCGCCCCTCCCTACCTCTGTAATCTCCTCCAGCCCCATAACGCTCCGAGATCTCTGTGCTCCTGCAATTCTGGCCTCTTGCGCATCCCTGATTATAATCACTCCACCATTGCTCCAGCCTTCAGCTGCCTGGGCCCCAAGCTCTGGAACTCCCTGCCTAAACCTCTCCGCCTCTCTACCTCCCTTTCCTCCTTTAAGACGCTCTTTAAAACCTACCTCTTTGACCAAGCATTTGGTCGCCTCCCCTAGTTTCTCCTTCTGTGGCTTGGTGTCAAATTTTGTTTGATAACGCTCCTGTAAAATGCCTGGGGACGTTTAAGTACATTAAAGGTTCTATACAAATGCAAGTTGTTGTCTCCCACCTTTTTTTTTTTCTTTCACTCTCCGTATGTGACACACCTTCTCATTGTGGTTTGCCTGTTCTCTTGTTCCCACTTTGTACTTCCCACCCCATTGCATGTTGATACACTAATTTGCATCTTTTATTTAAACGAGGCAGGGCACAGAGCCAGATGACAGCCAGTATCTTTCATGCTGAGGCCAGTAACTGCACCGGGGAGAGAAGAAGCATTATAGGAGTTGCTACAACATGCACAGGCCAGAGAAGTTTGTTGGATGCGCAGATGAGGGTTGAAGGAATAGTGTGGTAAAAAGAAAGATATTGCATTTATATGGCTCCTTTCACGACCTCAAGGCATTCCAAAGTGCTTTACAGCCAATGAAGGCACCGGGATCGATATTGGCCCAGGACACCGGGGATAACTCCCCTGCTCTTCTTCGAATAGTGGCCGTGGGATCTTTTACGGGGCCTCGGTTTAACGTCTCATCCGAAAGATGGCACCTCCGACAGTGCAGCACTCCCTCAGCACTGCACTGGGAGTGTCAGCCTAGATTTTATGCTCAAGTCTCTGGGGTGGGACTTTGAATCCAACACAATGAAGGAACAGTGATATATGTCCAAGTCACGATGGTCTGTGACTTGGAGGGGAATTTGGAGTTGATGGTGTTCCCATGCATCCACTACCCTTCTACTAAATGGTGAAGGTTGCCAGTTCAGGATGTGTGGTCAAAGAAGCCTTGGCAAATTGCTGCAGTGCATCCTGTAGATAGTACAACCTCCAGTCATGGTCTTCCAGTGGTGGAGGGAGTGGAGGGTTTAAGCTTGTGCATGGGGTACCGATCAGGTTTTACATAAGAGCACAAAAAATAGGAGCAGGAGTCGACCATTTGGCCCCTCGAGCCTGCTCCGTCATTCAATAAGATCATGGCTCTTCTGATCTTGGGCTCAGCTCCACTTCCCTGCCTGCTCACCATAACCCTTTACTCTCTTATTGCTCAAAAATCTGTCTATCTCCACCTTAAATATATTCAATGACCCAGCCTCCACAGCTCTCTGGGGCAGAGAATTCCACGGATTTACTTGAAGAAATTTTTCCTCATCTCAGTTCTAAATGGGCGACCCCTTATTCTGAAACTATGCCCCCTAGTTCTAGACTCCCCCACGAGGGGAAATATCCTCTCTGCATCCACCTTGTCGAGCCCTCTCAGTATCTTATATATTTCAATAAGATCACCTCTCATGTTTCTAAACGCCAATGAGTTTTGTTCTGGATAGTGTCAAACATCTTGAAGTTGTAGCAGCTGCACCCATTCAGGCAAGTGAAGAGTGTTCTGTAGCACACGTTGACTTGTATCCAGTTAGTGGTGGGCAGGTTTCGGGGTGGGGTGGGGGGCAGGAGAATGATTCAACCGCCACAGAATTCCTGGTCAATGGAAACCCCTGTAATGTTGCTCGTGGGGGATTTGGTACTGGTACTGTCATTGAATATCAATGGGAGTTGGTGATGCTCTTTCTTGTTGGAAATGGTCATTGCCCGGAAGCCTAAGCCTGGATGTTGTCCAGGTCTTGCTGCATGCCGGCATAAACTGCATCATTAGCTGAGGGATTGCAAACAGAGCTAAACACTAATCATCAGTGAACAGCTTCACTTCTGACCTTATAACAACAGCAGCTTGTATTTATATAGCGCCTTTTGAGCGATAAGGGAGTAAAGGGTTATGGGGAGCGGGCAGGGAAGTGGAGCTGAGTCCATGATCCGATCAGCCATGATCTTATTGAATGGCAGAACAGGCTCGAAGGGCCAAATAGCCTACTCCTGTTCCTATTTCTTATGTTCTTTAACGTCCCAAGGCGCTTACAGGATTATTATAAGACAAAAAAATTGATCCCTAAGGAGAAATTAGGGCGGGTGACCAAAAGCTTGGTCAGAGAAACATAGAAACATGGAAACATAGAAAATAGGTGCAGGAGTAGGCCATTCAGCCCTTCGAGCCTGCACCACCATACAATATGATCATGGCTGAACATGCAACTTCAGTACCCCACTCCTGCTTTCTCTCCATACCCCTTAATCCCTTAAGCCATAAGGGCCACGTCTAACTCCCTTTTGAATATATCTAACGAACTGGCCTCAACAACTTTCTGTGGTAGAGAATTCCACAGGTTCATAATTCTCTGAGTGAAGAAGTTTCTCCTCATCTCAGTCCTAAATGGCTTACCCCTTATCCTTAGACTGTGACCCCTGGTTCTGGACTTCTCCAACATCAAGAACATTCTTCCTGCATCTAACCTGTCCAATCCCGTCAGAATTTTATATGTTTCTATCCCCTCTCATTCTTCTAAATTCCAGTGAATATAGGCCTAGTCGATCCAGTCTTTCTTCATATATCAGTCCTGCCATCCCGGGAATCAATCTGGTGAACCTTCGCTGCACTCCCTCAATAGCAAGAATGTCCTTCCTCAGATTAGGAGACCAAAACTGTACACAATATTCAAGGTGTGGCCTCACCAAGGCCCTGTACAACTGTAGTAAGACCTCCCTGCTCCTATACTCAAATCCTCTCGCTATAAAGGCCAACATGCCATTTGCCTTCTTCACCGCCTGCTGTACCTGCATGCCAACTTTCAATGACTGATGTACCATGACACCCAGGTCTCATTGCACCTCCCCTTTTCCTAATCTGCCACCATTCAGATAATATTCTGCCTTCCTGTTTTTGCCACCAAAGTGGATAACCTCACTTTTATCTACATTATACTGCATCTGCCATTCATTAACCTAACCTGTCCAAGTCACCCTGCAGCCTCTTAGCATCCTCCTCATAGCTCACACTGCCACCCAGCTTAGTAGATTTTAAGAGGCGTCTTAAAGAAGGAAAGAGCGGTAGAGACCCTGAGAGGTTTAGGCAGGGAGTTCCAGAGCTTGGGGGCTAAGCAGCTGAAGGCACGGCCACCGATGGTTGAGCGATTATATTCAGGGATGCTCAAGAGGGCAGAATTAGAGGAGCGCAGATATCTCGGGGGGTTGTGGGGCTGGAGGAGATTACAGAGATAGGGAGGGGGCGAGGGCCATGGAGGGATTTGAAAACAAGGATGGGAATTTTGAAATCGAGGCGTTGCTCAACCGAGAGCCAATGTAGGTCAGGGAGCGCAGAGGGTGATGGGTGAGCGGGACTCGGTGCAAGTTAGGACACGGGCAGCCAAGTTTTGGATGACCTCAGGTCAGAGTAGAATGTGGGAGGCCGGCCAGGCGTGCGGTGGAACAGTCAATAGACAAAACGGACAAAATAGACAATAGACATTCACAATTGGGATTAGCCGCAGCATGACCAATTGTGCTGTTTAATTTGAGACTGATGGTGTCACAAGGCATTCAAGTTTAACTCTACTCAGTACAGTCTCTGAACTATATTCTGTTGGATTGAGAACAAAAACCTTGCTCATTACAAATTCTCGGGCAGCAACAAAATGGACAATTTGACATTTAAGCCTTTTAAACATTTAACAGTTCCCCTAAAGGCAGGGGGAAGTTGCTACCAAAGTCAGTTCCAACGGATGAAAGTCAATGCTCTGTATTGTCAGTGCTGCCACGAAAACAAGGAGGCAGACGAGGCCAGTTAAAATTAGCCAAAAATTCAAGGGCCTATAAGCATAGATTTTTCAATTTAAAAAAATCACCACAGAAAGATAGGAGGCAGCGAGATCCATAGTGCAATAGAGCTCCACCTGGTGGACTACTGTGGTGATGCAACTACTGATGTAAATAAAAGGGTCACGTGACAAGGTCACCTGACAAGTTCCTGCAGTGCCATCTTGTAGTCTGAGTGTGTTGTGATGTCGTAAAGAATATATCGCACATAGTGATCTGCTTGTTGATCAGAGCAGTGCAAACCTGGGACTCAGTTTGGTTTTATTTTGCTCTGCTTTTGTTTCAGCAAAGCTAATCACCTACAACATTGGCGTTAGAAGACTTTTGAATTTGTACTCCTGCACTACAATACAGTCTTCACATCCAAAAATGGCATCCTCTATAACGACAGACGTCTCTTATTGGCCATACTAGAAGCTGCCACATATAAGGATTCCACTCCACGCAGATTGGGGTGTCGAGGCCTTGGAGAGATTGCAGAGGAGAATTACTCGAATGGCCCCAGGGTTGTGGGACTAAAATTAAGTGGAAAGATTGGAGAAGGTGGTCACTGCTACAAACTCCGTTTTCTAGACTGAAAAATTCACCACCCTCTGAGTGAAGAAATTTCTCCTCATCTCAGTCCTAAATGGCCGACCCCTCATTCTGAGACTGTGACCCCTGGTTCTAGACTCTCCAGCCAGAGGAAACATCCTCCCTGCATCTACCCTGTCAGGCTCTGTAAGAAATTTGCATGTTTCAATGAGATCACCTCTCATTCTTTTAAACTCTAGAGAATATAGGCCTAGTCTGCTCAATCTCTCCTCATAGGACAATCCCCCCATCCCAGGAATCTGTCATGTATCCTACATGTGTACTGCTGGCACCATAACACATGATATACCACAGAGAGCACTGCAGTGGGAGACATGTAAGTTACCTGTACAGGTGTGCCTGGCCTAGTATAAAAGGCAGGCCACCATGTGTTATCCTTACCCTGGAGTTACCAATAAAGGACTAAAGTCACTACAGTTCAAGTACAATACATTGCCTCGTGGAGTCATTATCAGAGCATCCAAAGACATAACAGAATCAATCTGATAAAATGTACACGTTTTTCCTGAAGCTTTTTTTATGTATAGAAGTTTACACATTTACTTGGTCGGTGGTACGTGACCATTTCCATGGTACTTGCAGGTTCTCGGAAGTAAAATGCTTTTCGCTATCTACACATTTTGTTACAAGTAACTTTTGATTGTAGACAGGCCCAGAGTACTTCCTTGGTCACTTGAGTCAGAGGGCTCGTAGAACAATGGACATGGTGAGGTTTGAGCAATGTGCAATCTCTGGGAAGGTTGACATGAGGTGTGGGGTATCCCAGGAGCTGTCTAATGGTCCCAGAAATGCATTAGTTGACAGGGCCACAACGTTGACAATGTTTCGACAATGGAAGTTAGCTAAGTTCACGTTTTGAAAATAATTTTCCATCGCCAATCCTGACTGATGTCCAGCAGGGGGCGACACAATCCACAAAGTCAGCCGAACAAAGGCAGGGTTGCGTAGCAACAGGAGGTGGCCATTGAGCCCCTCGAGCCTGTTCCGCCATTCTGTGAGATCGTGGCTGATCGGCACCTCAACTCCATTTTCTCGCCTTTCGTTCCCTATCTCTTGACACCCTTTCCTAACAGAACTTTATCGATCTCAGTCTTGAAAAGTTAAAGTGACCCCCAGCAACTGCTGCCATATGGGGAGAGTGAGTTCCAGATCCCCACTACCCTTTGTGTGATAGAACGCTCCTGACTTCACTTCTGAATGGCCTAGCTCTAGAAAGAAAGAAAGCGAAAGAGAAAGAGAGAAAGAGAAAGAAAAGAAAAAAGAGAGAAAGAAAGAGAAAGAAAGTGAAAAAGAATGGAAGCAAAAGAGAAAGAGAGAGAGAAAGAGAGAGAGAGAAAGAGAGAGAGAAAGAAAAAGAGAGAGAGAAAGAGAGAGAGAGAAAGAAAAAGAAAGCAAGAAAAAGAAAGAAGGAAAGAAAGAAAGAGAGCCTTGTAATTTAACCCTTTATTTAAGAAAGAAAGACTTGCAGTTATATAGCGCCTCTCACGACCACTGGATGTCTCAAGTGCTTTACAGCCAAGGAAGTACTTTTGGAGTCACTGTTGTAATGTGGGAAAAATGTAAGCCCTGGTGTCATTCAGGTGAATGTGTGCTGTCCCCCTTCCAAAGCCAATATCTATTTCCTGAGGTGCCGTGCTCCAGACAGTGTCTGATCACAGCTCTGGACCACTGAAGCCTCACTCCCTCGCTTTTGAATTCTAATCTCTTTGAGGTAAAGTTCCAACTTTCCCTTAGCCTTTTTTGAGCGCCTTTTGTGCCCGTGCACTGATATTTCGTGATTTATGTACGTGGGCACCTTTTCTTCCCTACAACTCCTCGTCTCTCAGCGTTAGGAAAGTATTGGCCTTTGTCAGATCCAAAGCGGATGGTTGGCCTCACATTTTCCCACACTGGATTCCATCTGGCATCGTTTTGGCCACTCACTGAGCCTGCCTGTGTCCCTGTGTAAAACTATCCTCCCATCCATACAGCTTACTGTGCCTCCTAACTTCGGGAGAATACACTGTCCATGGCCCCACCCAAAGGCCCACAGAATGATTAAGGGCTATGTACTCTACGGCAAAAAATAGACAGTAAACAGTGGAGCAGATGGTAGCAATATTTAGAATTTGTTCTATCCAGTGGTCAGTGCTTTGCTATTATGTACCTCATAATCTCTATCATCCACAACATTTTTATTTTATTTATTCGTTCACAGGATGTGGGCGTCGCTGGCAAGGCCGGCATTTATTACCCATCACTAATTGCCCCATGAGAAGGTGGTGGTGAACCGCCTTTTTGAACCGCTGCAGGCCTTGTGGTGAAGGTGCTCCCACAGTGCTGACTTTGTCGTAGCGGTGTGGTACAACTGAACCATTTCAGAGGGGCAGTTAACAGTCAACCACATTGCTGTGGGTCTCGAGTCACATGTAGGCCAGTCCGGGTAAGGGCGGCAGATTTCCTTCCCTGAAGGACGCTAGTGAATCAGATGAGTTTTTCCCAATAATCTGGTAGTTTCATGGTCACCATTACTGATACAGGTACTACGTCCCGAATCCGTAATTGTCCGAAAACCGGAACTGTCCAAAAACCGGACATTTTTGAGGCAGCCGAGATGGCGACATCGGGCAGCGAGAGACGAGGAAACCGGTAAAAAAACGCAGTGCCGGGGGGCTGCGGGCGGCGAGAATCGGCAGGGGGCGAGGAGCGGGGGATTGGCAGAGGATGAGAATTGGCGGGGGGCGAGGAGCGGGGGAGTGGCGAGGAGTGGAGGATTGGCAGGGGGCGAGAATCGGCAGGGGGTGAGGAGCGGGGGAGTGGCGAGGAGTGGAGGATTGGCAGGGGGCGAGAATCGGCAGGGGGCGAGGAGCGGGGGAGTGGCGAGGAGTGGAGGATTGGCAGAGGGTGAGAATCGGCGGGGGGGCGAGGAGCGGGGGAGTGGCGAGGAGTGGAGGGTTGGCAGGGGGCGAGAATCGGCGGGGGGCGAGGAGCGGGGGATCGGCCGGGAGCCATGGGCGATGAGGATTGATGGGGGTGAGGAGCGGGGGATTGGCGGGCGGTGAGGAGCGCCATCAGCGAGGTCTGAAATCTGGCAAAACCCAAAAACCGGCACGGACTTGGTCCCGAGGTTGCCGGAGTTAAGATGTTGTACCTGTAATAGCTTTTTGTCCGTGTGGGGTTTGAACTCACTCTCAGAATCATTAGTCCAGGCCTTTGGATTACTACTCCAGTTACATGGGCACTGTGCACCATACCCCCTATACTGAGCTCAAGATTTGTCACTAGTTTAATTAATTCCCAGGACCTTCAAAAATGTGAGACTCCTTCAAGAGGGAGGAAGGGAGGAGAGGGCAGATGGGGGCAAAGGAAAGGAGGAGACTGAAGAGATGGAAGGGGTCAAGGTGGGGGAAAGGGAGGAGCGAGGCAATGGTGGGAGCGAAGGAGAGGAAAGGAGGAAAGGTAGACGAGGAGAGAGAAAGCAGAGAGGGAAGGAGGTGTGGGAAGGAGGAGGAGAGAGGGCAGTCAATTAGCTCTGATTTCCCTAATCTCTCTCTTGGGTTTAATTTTTTCAGACACTGCTTGATGTACTCAAGAAGGCTTGGCAACTCTGATTGGAGGTATTCCTGGAGGTTTTGTCACATGACCCTCCCACCTCCAGTCACCCCGCCCCCACAGTCCCATCATTGGTCGCCCAATACAACCATCCTCATGGCACCCCGCCTACCCACACCAATTGGAAAGCAAACCCATTCTCCTTTACCCAATTGGATGCTCCCTGACTGCCAGTCAAACAGCCTTGTTCCCATCTCCAATACGTTCAAAGAAAATGCAAAGAAATGTTTTTAATACCCTCATTATTTTTTCTCTAAGGTTTGGTGGGAGCAATGTCCAGGAGATTAATCTTTAATTCCTGAAGATTCCAGGAGGCTTCTTAGAATCAAGAATCATAGAAATTAACAGCGCAGAAGGTGGCCATTTGGCCCATCATGTCCATGCCAGCCGACAAAGAGCAGTCCAGCCTAATCCCAAAAGTCCGACAGCGGCAGGGAAACCAGGGGAGAGGAGGAAAGAACAAAAGGGAAGGTCTGTGATAGGGTGGACGACAGGAGAGATTGAATGCAAAAGGGCTGATGGTGCAAAGTAAAAGGGGGCCGTAATGGGACAAGTTAAGAAACAAAAGATGGTCCAGGGGAGCTGCAAATGCCAACAGTAGACCATTACCAGCACCCACTGTCTGACAAAATGGGAGCTGTGTAGAAAGTAATTTGATAAGAACATAACATAAGAACTAAGAATTAGGAGCAAGAGTAGGCCATTTGGCCTCTCGAGCCTGCTCCGCCATTCAAAAAGATCACGGTTGATCTTCTACCTCAACTTCACCTTCCTGCACTATCCCCCATATTCCTTAATTCCCTTTGTTCACAAAAATCTATCGATCTCAGCCTTGAATACACTCAACGACTCAACATCCACAGCCCTCTGGGGTAGAGAATGCCAAAGATTCACAACCCTTTGAGTGAAGAAATTCCTCTTCATCTCAGTCCTAAAACGGCCGACCCCTTATTCTGAGACTGTGACCCCTGGTTCTAGACTCCCCAGCCAGAGGGAAACATCCTCCCTGCATCTACCCTGTCAAGACCTGTTAGAATGTTGTGTGCTTCAATGAGATCATCTCTCATTCTTCTAAACTCCAGGGAATATAGGCCCAGTCCAGTCAATCTCTCCCGATGTGAGCACGGTTAAGCAGAGTCCGTTGTCCGAGAGATTAAATCCTCACTGATTGAAACCTTGGTGGTGTCCTGTAGCCTGGGCCACAGCCCTTTGATTGTGCCTTTTAATAAATAAAGAATTAAAATGATGCACGTTGGCCGTGGTTAATCATATAAGAAGATTTTGAATTTCAGACTGAGCTCTTCTTACTATCGCGTTACAAGCTTCTCTTCGGGTTTAACCAAGCGTGTAACCAATTGGTACTCCCTGATTGAGAGGGAACTTCTTCTCATTTACAATTCTCATCCTTGTTTTGAAATACCTCCCTGGCCTCGCCTCTCCCTATCTCCTCCAGCCACACAACCCCCTGAGATGTCTGCGCTCCTCTAATTCTGTCCTCCTGAACATCCCTGATTATAATCGCTCAACCATCGATGGACGTGTCTTCTATTGCCTGGGCCCTAAGCTCTGGAACTCCCTCCTTAAACCTCTCCGCCTCTCCCTCCTCCTTTAAGACGCTCCTTAAAACCTACCTCTTTGAACAAGCTGTTGGTCACCTGCCCTAATTTCTCCTTATGTGGCCTGGTGTCAAATTTTCTGTCGTAATCGCTCCTGTGATGTGCCTTGGGACATTTTATTACGTTAAAGGCGCTGCATAAATGCAAGTGAGAAAGAAATATTGGATTTATATAGTGACTTTCATGACCACCAGACATCTCAAACACTTTACAGCCAATGAAGTACCTTTTTTTGAAGTGTAGTCATTGTTGTAAAGTGGAAAGCGCGGCGGTCAATTTGCGCACAGCAATGTGATAATGACCAGTTGATCTGTTTTTGTTATGTTGATTGAGGGATAAATATTAGCCCCAGGACACCAGGGAGAACTCCCCTGCTCTTCTTCGAAATACAGGTTGAACCTCTCTATTCCAGGACTCCTTTAACCGGCAACCTCCCTTGTCCGGCATCATTCCTGGCCCAGCAGAACATGGAAAACATCTATAATGCCTGTTCGAGTGGGACAGGAAACGTACCAATGTTTTAGACCAACAGTTGGAGTGAGATAAGGATGCATACTGTTGCCTTATCTATTTAATTTCGTACTGGAAGCAGTAATGAATCTAGCAGTAAGATGATATTGGACAGGTGGCAAGAATTTAAACTCGAAATGCTGCGCAGTAGGCTTCTGCACATCGTCGTTGTCAGCAGCGGTGTCAGCAGCGTTGTCAACAGTGGCAAACCAACATCGCGAGAGAGGGAGGCCCGAGATTTCAGCTTTGGGGTCGGGACGCCATCTTGTGAGGCACGGAGAATAATCGTGGCGGGCGTTTTGGAGCCGGAGCATGGCGGAAGCGGTCAGGGACACAAGCGCTGTCAGCAGGACCCGGTAAGTTGAGGGTCGGCGTGACCTCCTGTCATCCGGCAAATCCTCTTATCCGGCACAGGCCAGGTCCCAAGGGTGCCGGATCATCATAGGCAGTCCCTCGAAACGAGGATGACTTGCTTCCACGCCAAAAAGGGATGAGTTCACAGGTGTTTCAATGAAGGACCTGATATTCCAGGTCCTGATTTACATCTTGGAAGGGTGGGAGATGCCTGTTTGTGGATTTTTTTAACATGTGGTGGCCGTTGCACAGAACTAGGCCTTGGTCCAATGGCAAGGGTTAACTAGGATGACTGGAGACCAGCTCTGCTGCACGGACCTAGTGCACGCACATATCGCAGTGTGGGCTGGGCCCGTGCTGCCCCTGGGCCCATGACTCTTCTGGCCCCAAACCTCTCCTGGGCCCCAATCACAACCCTCTACATTGTCAGCATGTCTAGTGTGTCAGATAAGAGAGGTTCAACCTGTAGTGCCTTGGGATCTTTTATGACCACCCGAGAGGGCAGACAGGACCTCAGTGTATTGTCTCATCTGAAAAACGGCACCTCTGACAGCACAGCTCTCCCTCAGCACTGCACTAGACTGTCAGCCTAGATTTATGTGCTCCAGTTCTATGGAGTGGGACTTGAACCCACAACCTTCTGACTCAGAGGTGAGGGTGCTATCCACTGAGCCACAGCTGACACTTTGTTCCTGTTGATTAGGTTACTGGGAAGAGGAGGGAAAGCTAGCAGGGTTGGTGGAGGAGGCTGCAACGTTAAAACTCACCGTCCTCGGCCTGTGTTTGGTGGACGGTGACTATGGAGACGGTCTGAGCTGGACTATTCTGATGTTCTTAGCGGGCTTGACAGGGTAGATGCTGAGAGGCTGTTTCCACCTGGCTGGAGAGTCTAGAACTAGGGCAACTGTCTCAGGATAAGGGATCGGCCATTTAGAACTGAGATGAGGAGGAATTTCTTTACTCAGAGGGTTGTGAATTCCAGGTCTTGGAGATCACATTCCACCAACCAGACCAGTAACATCATCTTTGGAAAAAAGAAAATAGGTGATTTCATCTTTCTAGTCCCATAACAGATGGCAGTGGGAGTTTGCACAGTTTTGGCCTCCTTACCTAAGGAAGGATATACTTGCCTTGGAGGGAATGCAACAAAGGTTCACCAGACTGATTTCTGGGATGGGGGGATTGTCCTATGAGGAGAGATTGTGTACAGAAGGCCTATATTCCTTAGAATGTAGCAGAATGAGTTTCTCATTGAAACATATCAAATTCTTAAAGATCTTGACATGGTAGATGTTTTCCCTGGCTGGGGAGTCTAGAACTAGGGTTCACAGTTTCAGAATAAGGGGCCGGCCATTTAGGACTGAGATGGAGAAATCTCTTCACTCAGACCTTTGGAATTCTCTGCCCCAGAGGGCTATGGATTCTCAGTCATTGAGCATATTCAAGGCAGAGATCGATAGATTTTTGGACTCAGGATCAAGGGATATGGGGATTGGGCAGGAAAGTGGAATGGAAGTTGAAGATCAGCCATAATCTATTGAATGCCCGAACATGTTCAAGGGGCCATATGGTCTACTTCAGCGCCTATTTCTTATGTTCTTATGTTCAGATTTCATAGAATCATAGAATGGTTGCAGCACAGAAGGAGGCCATTCGGCCCATCGAGTCCATGCCGGCTCTCTGCAAGAGCACTTCAGCTAGTCCCACTCCCCCGCCATGATTGGATCTGCCTCCACCACCCTCTCAGGCAGTGAATTTCAGATCATAATCAGTCACTGCGTAAAAAAGTTTTTCCTTACGTAGCCTTTGGTTCTTCTGCCAATCGCCTTAAATCTGTGTCCTCTGGTTCTCCACCCTTCCGCCAATGGGAACAGTTTCTCTCTCTCTACTCTATCCAGACCCCTCATGATTTTGAACACCTCGATCAAATCTCCTCTCAACCTTCTCTGCTCTAAGGAGAACAACCCCAGCTTCTCCAGTCTATCCCTGAAGTCCCTCATCCCTGGAATCATGCTCGTAAATATTTTCTGCACCCTCTCTAAGGGCCTTCACATCCTTCCTAAAGTACGGTGCCCAGAATTGGACACAATGCTCCAGTTGAGGGCGAACCAGTGTTTTATATAGGCTGATCATAACTTCCTTGCTAGAAGAATGGGTGTGTGAGGTCTAACATATGGGAAGATTTAAAAAAAATAAAGTTTTAAAATTAGAATAAAATATGTATATGCTTGGCGGAAACAAAGCTCTTTTTATAACTATTCATGAATGCACATTTCTCTCGCACTCTCTCATTTTTCAATACAGGACCCTGAGAGACTCACATAAATGCAATCTGTGTTACCAAACTCTTTGAGCCAAAAATTCCTTGTTATGTTTTTCCTTCTTTGTGGTGGTGTGTGACGGAGAGGGGGGGGAGAAATGACACAAAGAACCAGCTTTCTTACTTTGTGTTCTGGATTTTTCCATGCAAAGTGGGTTCCATCCAACATCCCGGCTTCTAATCTCACTGCGAGAGCCTGTGGCATTCGAATATTTTAAGTGTAGTTGGCAACGGACGAATGATTGGGGTATTTGAATTCGGATAGGGGCTGAAATGGGGGAAAATGCTGGATTTTTTGCTTTGATGTTTTTGGGGCAGTAATGGCGGCGGGGCGGGAAAGTTAGATCCAGGAGCAGTTTGGGTCTCAGTAGGTCAGTTTGGGCAGCTGGGCCCTGAGTCAGGGGGGCGCAGCGCAAAGGGAGGCATTGTACACCTCTCACGGGGCGTTAGCGTGGGAAGCTCCCGAGCTAAAGAGCCGGGCCGGGAGCGCTCCGAGAGACACCGGGGGGGCGGGGGTGGGGGGGCGGTGCTGCGGGGGAATCTAAATAAAGCCCACAAAAACATTCCAAAAATATGGCCCACGCCCGCCAGAAGACAAATCGCAAAAAAAATTTAAAGAAAAAACAATCGCACTTACCTCAGGAGTCCACTCCTCACCTCTCCGCAGTCGGGATGGTCGGACCGCCCTGATTTACCGGGCGGTCAGTGCGGGGCGTGCTGCGGAGCAGACGGGTCGGGCAGGAGCTCAAACCCGCGCCGCTGTCGTAACCAGGGGGCGTTGCACACCGGGCGCAGCTGTTCCGGGCGCTGCTGCTCCGCGCCGCCGCTAAACCGGACCCGAGGATCACCGTGGGGCGCTGTAGGCCGACTGCCCGACCAGAACACCTCACCCCCCGCCACTGCCGCTGCTCCGGGGTGAAAAACGGCCAGGCGAGGGAGCCAAAAATCCAGACCCTTGGAGCTTTCCCAAGGGTTGATAGGTAATTGCACCACACTCTAGGTACTGAGGCAAAGTGAGGCAGGGCGTTCCAGGGTTTTTTGACCCAGCAACACCACGGGGGCGGCCGATGTATGTCCCCTGCAGTCAGAATCAGGGGAAGTCATAACGGGGAACAAAGAAATGGCAGACCAATTGAACAAGTACTTTGGTTTAGTATTCACTAAGGAGGACACAAACAACCTTCCGGATATAAAAGGGGTCAGAGGGTCTAGTAAGGAGGAGGAACTGAGGGAAATCTTTATTAGTCGGGAAATTGTGTTGGGGAAATTGATGGGATTGAAGGCCGATAAATCCTCAGGGCCTGATGGACTGCATCCCAGAGTACTTAAGGAGGTGGCCTTGGAAATAGCGGATGCATTGACAGTCATTTTCCAACATTCCATTGACTCTGGATCAGTTCCTATGGAGTGGAGGGTAGCCAATGTAACCCCACTTTGTAAAAAAAGAGGGAGAGAGAAAACAGGGAATTATAGACCGGTCAGCCTGACCTCAGTAGTGGGTAAAATGATGGAATCAATTATTAAGTATGTCATAGCAGCGCATTTGGAAAATGGTGACATGATAGGTCCAAGTCAGCATGGATTTGTGAAAGGGAAATCATGCTTGACAAATCTTCTGAAATTTTTTGAGGATGTTTCCAGTAAAGTGGACAAAGGAGAACCAGTTAATGTGGTATATTTGGACTTTCAGAAGGATTTCGACAAGGTCCCACACAAGAGATTAATGTGCAAAGTTACAGCACATGGGATTGGGGGTTGTGTGCTGACGTGGATTGAGAACTGGTTGTCAGACAGAAAGCAAAGAGTAGGAGTAAATGGGTACTTTTCAGAATGGCAGGCAGTGACTAGTGGGGTACCGCAAGGTTCTGTGCTGGGGCCCCAGCTGTTTACATTGTACATTAATGATTTAGACGAGGGGATTAAATGTAGTATCTCCAAATTTGCGGATGACACTAAGTTGGGTGGCAGTGTGAGCTGCGAGGAGGATGCTATGAGGCTGCAGAGTGACTTGGATAGGTTAGGTGAGTGGGCAAATGAATGGCAGATGAAGTATAATGTGGATAAATGTGACGTTATCCACTTTGGTGGTAAAAACAGAGAGACAGACTATTATCTGAATGGTGACAGATTAGGAAAAGGGAAGGTGCAACGAGACCTGGGTGTCATGGTACATCAGTCATTGAAGGTTGGCATGCAGGTACAGCAGGCGGTTAAGAAAGCAAATGGCATGTTGGCCTTCATAGCGAGGGGATTTGAGTACAGGGGCAGGGAGATGTTGCTACAGTTGTACAGGGCCTTTGTGAGGCCACACCTGGAGTATTGTGTACAGTTTTGGTCTCCTAACTTGAAGGACATTCTTGCTATTGAGGGAGTGCAGCGAAGATTCACCAGACTGATTCCCGGGATGGTGGGACTGACCTATCAAGAAAGACTGGATCAACTGGGCTTGTATTCACTGGAGTTCAGAAGAATGAGAGGGGACCTCATAGAAACGTTTAAAATTCTGACGGGTTTAGACAGGTTAGATGCAGGAAGAATGTTCCCAATGTTGGGGAAGTCCAGAACCAGGGGTCACAGTCGAAGGATAAGGGGTAAGCCATTTAGGACCGAGATGAGGAGAAACTTCTTCACCCAGAGAGTGGTGAACCTGTGGAATTCTCTACCACAGAAAGTAGTTGAGGCCAATTCACTAAATATATTCAAAAGGGAGTTAGATGAAGTCCTTACTACTCGGGGGATCAAGGGGTATGGCGAGAAAGCAGGAGGGGGGTACTGAAGTTTCATGTTCAGCCATGAACTCATTGAATGGCGGTGCAGGCTAGAAGGGCTGAATGGCCTGCTCCTGCACCTATTTTCTATGTTTCTATGTTTCTATGTCCAAGTCGGGATGGTGGGCGGCTCGAATGGGGAAGGTTGTGATGGTTGTCCCCATGAATCTGCTGCCCTTGTCCTTCCAGGCGTGAGCTTAAGGAGATAGTTCAGGCATGGGACATCACAGTCAAGCCTAGTTCCGCCCACATGCCTAAACATTTCAGCCCAGGTCATTGGAAGGCAAAGCGGAGAAGGAACCCTGGCTGAATAATTCCACCCGCCTCCCCCCTTCCCTCTCCCCCAACCCAGCCCAACATAGCGGGAACAGTAGCATCATGGTTATGTTACTGGACTAGCAGTCCAGACTGTCATGTATCTTACATTATTATATATAACTGTATCCTAACATGCTATACATGACTGTAATAAGATATGACCTGTAACCACCAGCATACCTTACCACCAGGGGTGCACTTGCAAGAGACAGGTATATAAGGACAGGTCTCAGGCAAGTGCAGCATTCCAGAGCTGTGAAATAAAGGTGCAGGTCCAGAGTGACCTTGACTTCACTACATGCCTCGTGTGAATCTGTACTGAGGGGACAGGACTTTACAGTGGTGACGGGTTACGGGATTACAGAATCCACAGAATGGCGAACAATGGGTCGGATGAAAAATACAATGCGGGAGACAATTGGGAGGACTTTATAGAAAGGCTCCAGCAAAGCTTTGTAACCAAAGACTGGTTAGGCGACGATAAGGCAGACAAGAGAAGAGCCCATCTCTTGACCAGCTGTGGCTCGAAAACATACGCTTTAATGAAGGATCTGTTGGCACCCGAGAAACCAGCAAGCAAGTCATTTGAAGAATTGAGCACACTGGTAAGAGACCATCTGAAGCCAGCGAGCAGCCTACACGTGGCCAGGCACAAGTTCTACAACTACAGACGCTATGTGGGCCAGAGCATACCTGACTTCGTGGCGGAATTTCGGAGGTTGGCTAGTTTATGTGAGTTCTCCGATGAACTGAGGAGAGAAATGCTGAGAGACTTTTTCATTGAAGGAATAGGCCACGCAGGCATATTCCGAAAGCTCACAGAGACCAAGAACCTGACCCTAGAGGCAGCAGCACTGGTTGCACAGACATTCTTGGCAGGGGAAGAAGAAACGAGGTTGATTTACAATGTAGGTACGACAAAGCCCACCTCCCATGAATGAATGAAAAGAAAGGGAGAGAGGGAAAAGGCCGCGACAAACCATTCCTGTCGGGCTAGGCTGCAGGAGTTCAGCGAGTGGCTCTCGATCACTCGTGATCTTCGAGCAGCAGGCGTTGACTGCGGTGAGCACGTGCAGGATGCTGTAGTCAGCAACAGGCCGGCAGTCAATGACCAGTGCCTTCTCCTTCCGGCCCTGTAACATGGCCGCCAGCCGATCAGCCTCAATGGCTCTCACCGGCTTCTTGTCTCCTGCCATTAGATTCTGGAGAAGAAGAACAAAACAAAATCATCTTTAACTCAAAGTGTTCCTGACTCGTGCCGGAGTGTATCTCATTTCACCGTCTCACAACCGCACGCCTCATCGTGGATGACTTAAACCCAACTGACTGAGGTTTTATTGAGTCTCTCTCTCTCCCTAACAGCACTGTGGGAGCACCTTCACCAGACGGACTGCAGCGGTTCAAGAAGGGACTCACCGCCACCTTCTCAAGGGCAATTAGGGATGGGCAATAAATGCTGGCTTTCCAGTGACGCCCACGTCCAATGATTAAAAAAAAGAAGCCGTTTGTTCCGCTCTCGTTGCTACCTTGGCTGAGAGCAACTACATCTGCACAGCTCCGAGATCAAAGCTGGGCCCTTCCTGGTCAGTTTGCCTCAGTACTACATCCTGCGGTTCATTTACCAACTGTGCCACAGTGATTAGGGACTCTCATATATTTCCTGTGAAAAGGTAAATGGAAGAAAAATCCCAACACGGGCTGCTGTGGTGAGGCTTTATACCAAATCCACTGTCAGCTGTGGCTCAGTGGGCAACACACTCCCACCTCTGAGTCAGGAGGTTGTGGGTTCAAGTCCAGGGACTTCAGCACATAAATCTAAGCTGACACTCCAGTGCAATGCTGAGGGAGCACTGCACTGTTGGAGGTGCTGCCTTTCAGATGAGACATTAAACTGAGGTCCTGTCTGCGCTCTCAGGTGGATGTAAAAGATCCCACAGTCACTACTTCAAAGAAAAGCAGGGGAGTTAACTCTGGTGTCTTGGGCCAATATTTATCCCTCAATCAACACAACTAAAACAGATTATCTGGTCATTATCACATTGCTGTTTATGGGAGCTTGCTGTACGCAAGTTGACTGCTGCGTTTCCCACAGTGACTATACTTCATTGGCTGTAAAGTGCTTTGCGACATCTGGTGGCTGTGAAAAGCATTATATAAATGCAAGTCTTTCTTTTTTCTTTTGCTGAATTGAAAATAGGGTTGGCCAACTCAAGTTGGGCCTATTCCTGGAGGTTCATCCATGAGCTTCCACCTCGTGTCAACTGTGGCTCAGTGGGTAGCACTCTCGCCTCTGGGTCAGAAGCTTGTGGGTTCAAGTCCCACTCCAGGGCACTTAAATCTAGCCTGACACTCCAGCGCAGTACTGAGGGAGCGCCGCACTGTCGGAAGGGCAGAACTGAGGGAGTGCCGCACTGTTGGAGGGGCAGTAGTGAGGGAACACCGCACTGTCGGAGGGGCAGTACTGACGGAGCTCCTCACTGTCGGAGGGGCAGTACTGAGGGAGTGTCGCACTGTCGGAGATGCAATACTGAGGGAGTGCCGCACTGTCGGAGGGGCAGTACTGAGGGAGTGCCGCACTGTCGGAGGGGCAGTACTGAGGGAGCGCCGCACTGTCGGAGGGGCAGTACTGAGGGAGCGCCGCACTGTCGGAGGGGCAGTACTGACGGAGCGCCGCACTGTCGGAGGGGCAGTACTGAGGGAGCGCCGCACTTTTGAAAAGCATTTTGGGACATGCTGAGGTTATGAAAGGTGCTGTATAATTGTGAGCCTCTCTTTCTGTTACTCGCCCCTCTTTCTGTTACTCGCCCACCCAATCAAGCAGACATTATTACTCCGCCTCTAATATTCTTGTAACTAGTAAATGAACGAACAAAAGTGTTGAAATAAACTGGGGGGATAAAAACACACACATTTATTTTAACGCCTCTATGATTCTTCCCCTGGGGTTGTAACATCCGGAGAGATTAATCTTTAATTCCTGGAGACTCCCGGACAATCCTGAAGGGTTCAGCGACCCAATAGGAACTGATGATGATGATGTTGGATCGGAATTCAAAACTGGACCAGGATTGTGCTTGGATTAGGAATTCTTTTACAGCTGGGAGCTGAGGGGTAGTGAAACAGTGAAAACGCGTGCTCAAGGTCTGGAATGCGATTTTTGAACTCCATTGTGGTGTCGGCACCAGAAATAGCAACGTTTTTTTTTTACATGTTGCAGAATACCGAGGCCCCCATGTGAGGTAAAGAGCCTGGGGCCTGTTTTCCTGTCTGCTGCCGTCCGAGGCAGACTGGGCCCCACAGCACAAGCTGGCTTGTTTATCTTGGCCGGGGCCAGCAGCGAGCACAGAATGCATTTCCTGCAAACTGAAAAGAGCCAATTACACAGGCAATCGAGGCTCCTGCAAACATTTGACCGGATAATATCAGGAGCGTATATCTGGGCCTGGCTTGTTTTTAAAAAGAAAATGTTCCCCCGCCCCCGTCAGGAGAGCGAAGATGATTTTCGTTGGCCGCAGGCAACTATCGCCTGTAGCCGCCAACATCCCAGGAACAAATATTAAAACAATGACTCGGTAAACGGGCACAGGGCAGCACAGTGGATACGTTACTGGATGAGTTAATCCACAGGACTAATGATCCAGAGACAAGTTCAAAACCCACCACAGCAGCTGGGGGAATTTAAAGTAAGTTAATTAAATTCAAAAATCTGGAATAAAAAGCTAGTATCAGTCACGGTGACCATGAAACTATCGGATTGTCGTAAAAACCCATCTGGTTCACTAATGTCCCTTTAGGGAAGGAAATCTGCCGCCCTTAGCCGGTCTGGCCGATATGTGATTCCAGACCCACAGCAATGTGGTTGACTCTTAACTGCCCTCTGAAATGGCAGCTCACCACCAACTTCTCAAGGGAAGGGCAATTGGGGATGGGCAATAAATGCTGGCCTTGCCAGCAACGCCCACATCCCAGGAATTAATAATAATTTTAAAATGGGGACTTACATAAGAACATAAGAAATAGGAGCAGGAGTAGGCCATACGGCCCCTCGAGCCTGCTCCGCCATTCAATAAGATCATGGCTGATCTGATCATGGACTCAGCTCCACTTCCCCACCCGCTCCCCATAACCCCTTATCGATTAAAAAACCGTCTATTTCTGTCTTAAATTTATTCAATGTCCCAGCTTCCACAGCTCTCTGAGGCAACGATTTCCATAAATTCACAACCCTCTGAGAGAAGAAATTTCTCCTCATCTCTGTTTTAAATGGGCGGCCCCTTATTCTAAGATCATGCCCCCTAGTTCTAGTCTCTCCCATCAGTGGAAACATCCTCTCTGCATCCACCTTCTCAAGCCCCCTCACAATCTTATACGTCTCGATAAGATCACCTCTCATTCTTCTGAATTCCAATGAGCAGAGGCCCAACCTACTCAACCTTTCCTGATAAGTCAACCCCCTCATCCCCGGAATCAACCGAGTGAACCTTCTCTGAACTGCCTCCAAAGCAAGTATATCCTTTCGTAAATATGGAAACCAAAACTGCACGCAGTATTCCAGGTGTGGTCTCACCAATACCCTGTATAGCTGTAGCAAGACTTCCCTGCTTTTATACTCCATCCCCTTTGCAATAAAGGCCAAGATACCATTGGCCTTCCTGATCACTTGCTGTACCTGCATACTATCCTTAGTTGTTACCTATGACTGGATAAAAGGAACAAGGCATAAAGATCTGAGTAAAATATTTATATATAATGGGGCGCCTTTTATCCCAGTGTAATATCCTAAATCTTACAGCGCATTATTGGTGATGTCCGACATATTGGAAACGTTACGCTAAACAGCTTCTGGTTGGAGGGTTGCAAACTCTGGTTGGGCGTATTCCTGGAGGTTTTATCACATGACCTCCCACCTCCAAACGCCTCGCCTGGTCAAACAGCATTTTCTCCGCCCATCGGCAATATTTTTTAACTAATAAACAAAAATGTTCAAAGGAAATACAAAAAGTTTTAACATTTTAAAAACATATTCATTCATGGGAGTGGGCGTCGCTGGCAAGGCCTGCATTTATTGCCCATCCCTAATTGCCCCTTGAGTAGGTGGTGGTGAGCCACCTTCTTGGACCACTGCAGTCCATGTGGTGAAGGTACTCTCACAGTGCTGACTTTGTCATAGCGGCTTGGTACAACTGAGTGGCTCGCTGGGCCAGTCCAGAGGGGCAGTTAAGAGTCAACCACATTGCTGTGGGTCTGGAGCCACATATCGGCCAGACCGGGTAAGGGCAGCAGATTTCCTTCCCTGAAGGACATTAGTGAACCAGTTGGGTTTTTACAACAATCTGATAGTTTCATGGTCACCATTACTGATGCTAGCGTTATTTTTTAATTCCAGGTTTATTTAATTAGCTGAATTTAATTTCCACACTGCAGTGGTGGGATTTGAACTCACATCTCCGGATTATTAGTCCAGGCCTCTGGATTACTGGTCCAGTAACGTAACCACTACGCCACCGTACCCCAAATGTCACAATTCTTCTTAATACGTGTTGAGGATTGACCTCTACCTCTACCTAGAAGGACAAGGACAGCAGGTGCATGGGAACACCACCACCTCCACGTTCTCCTCCAAGTCACACACCATTCTTACTCGGCCGTTCCTTCATCGTCGCTGGGTCAAAATCCAGGAACTCCCTCCCTAACAGCACTGTGGGAGCACCTTCACCACACGGGACTGCAGCGGTTCAAGAAGGCGGCTCACCACCACCTTCTCAAGGGGCAATTAGGGATGGGCAATAAATGCCGGCCTTGCCAGCGATGCCCACCCCATTATTAAAGGAAGAGAAATAGGGTGTGGTTTTGGGGTGATCTACTACTGCCCATTTTGCGCAGCCTCCGAGGTTGAATTTTAGCCCCTTAGCATCATCGGGCAACTATTGGCTGTGTCACCAACAACCCAAGAACAAATATTAAAACTATGACTAGCTAAAGGGGACTTGTGACAAATGACTGGATAAAGGGAACTTTGCACATGTTTTCCTCAGTAACTAAGCTGAGCTTCTGATGGCCACATCCTCTCTGTCACCAATACCGTTTACTTCCACCTCCGTAACATCGCCCGTCTCCACCCTTGCCTCAGCTCATCCGCTGCTGAAACCCTCTTCCATGCCTTTGTTACCTCTAAACCCGACTGTTCCAATGCACTCCTGGCTGGCTGCCCATCATCCACGCTCCATGAACTTGAACATATCCAAAACTCGGCAGCCCGTGTCCTAACTCGCACCAAGTCCCGCTCACCCAACCCCCACCTGTTTTCGCTGACCTACATCGGCTCCCAATTAAGCAACACCTCGATTTTAAAATTCTCAACCTTATTTTCAAATCCTCCCCCCGCCCCTCTGTAATCTCCTCCAGCCCCACAACTCCCCGAGATGTCTGCGCTCCTCCAATTCTGGCCTCTTGAGCATCGCTCAACCATTGGCGGCCGTGCCTCCAGTTGGCTGGATCCTAAGTTCTGGAACTCCCTCCCTAAATCTCCCCGCCTCTCCATCTCCTTTAAGACGCTCCTTAAAACCTCCCTCTTTGACCATTTTTGATCAGCAGTCCTAATATCTCCTTAAATGGCTCGTTGTCAAATTTTGGTTGATAACGCCCTTGGGACGTTTTAATATGTTAAAGGCTCTATATAAATGCAAGTTGTTGTTGCTACAAAGTCACTTCAATTGCACTGCATTGTACAACAGCATAGCTTAAAGGGAACAGGAGTCATTTTATGGCAAAATGACATTAGAGGAAAAGTATTTCACTGGGTTTACATGTTCGTCAGTCACATCGTTCAACTTCAAAGACTAACAATTGCCACATGAAGGGAAAAGAGTTAGGGGAGGAGGGATGGCGGAGGGAGAGTATGAAAATAAATTAAAAACAGGCAGGACCGTGGGAGGGTTTTTTAAAAATTTCTGTAACAGCACTCCATGTTCTTGACCGAGAAATGTCACCTTGAGAGGTTTTGAGACGTGTACTGTGCGATTCCCACAGCGCACTAACCAAAGACTGCTCCTGCTGATGGGCTCGAAGGAAATGACCCCTTTTTTAAAGGGCGACAGACTCTCAGAGAGAGAGAGAGAGTGTGTCAAAATCATCAGGGGTCTGGACAGAGTGGATGGAGAGAAACTGCTCCCATTGGTGGAAGGGTGGAGAACCAGAGGACACAGATTTAAGGCAATTGGCAGAAGCACCAAAGGCGACATGAGGAAAAACCTTTTTTACGCAGCGAATGGTTAGGATCTGGAATGCGCTGCCTGAGAGGGTGGTGGAGGCAGATTCAATTGTGGCTTTCAAAAGGGAGTTGGATAAGTACCTGAAGGTTAAAAAAAAGTTTTCAGGGCCACGGAGAAAGGGCGGGGGAGTGGGACTAGGGCTGTTGATGCTGAGTCTCTGAATATATTCAAGGCTGAGATAGATAGATTTTTGGCATCTAGGGGAATCAAGGGATGTGGAGATCGGGCGGGAAAGTGGCATTAAGGTCGAAGATCAGCCATGGTCTTACTGAATGGCAGAGCAGGCTTTAGGGGCCGTATGGCCGACTTCTGCTCCTATTGCTTATGTTCTTATGACTAACTGAGAGTTGGCACGAGATCCATGTTGTAATCATTCTATGTGTCAGGTGTGGTTCAGTGGGTGGCAGTCCCTCTCGCCTCTGAGTCAGAAGGTTGTGGGTTCAAATCCCACTCCAGGGACTTGAGTACAATCAATCTAAGTTGACACCACACCACCTCCAGTGTGCCAGCACAGCCTTCGGCCACCTGAGGAACAGAGTGTTTGAAGATCAGACCCTCAAATTTGCCACGAAGCTCATGGTTTACAGGGCTGTAGTGATACCCGCCCTCCTATATGGCTCAGAGACATGGACCATATACAGTAGACACCTCAAATCTTTGGAGAAATACCACCAACGATGTCTCTGCAAGATCTTGCAAATCCCCTGGGAGGACAGACGCACCAACGTTAGCGTCTTCGACCAGGCCAACATCCCCAGCATCGTAGCACTGACCACACTCGACCAGCTCCGTTGGACGGGCCACATTGTTTGCATGCCTGACACAACACTCCAAAAGCAAGTGCTCTACTCAGAACTCCTACACGGCAAGCGAGTCCCAGGTGGGCAGTGGAAACGCTTCAAGGACACCCTCAAAGCCTCCTTGATAAAGTGCAACATCCCCATCGACACCTGGGAGTCCCTGGCCAAAGACCGCCCTAAATGGAGGAAGAGCATCCGGGAGGGCGCGGAAACATAGAAACATAGAAAATAGGAGCAGGAGTAGGCCATTCGGCCCTTCGAGCCTGCACCGCCATTCAATAATGAGCACCTCGAATCTCGTCGCCGAGAGCATGCAGAAATCAAGCGCAGGCAGCAGAAGGAACGTGCGACAAACCAGTCCCACCCACCCTTTCCTTCAACCACTGTCTGTCCCACCTGTGACAGAGACTGTAATTCCCGTATTGGACTGTACAGTCATCTGAGAACTCACCTTTAGAGTGGAAGCAAGTCTCCCCATGATGATGATGATGATGATGTACTGCCGGAGGTGCCGTCTTTCAGATTAGACGTTAAACCGATGCCCGGTCTGCCCTCACAAATGTATGTAAAATATCCCATGGCACTATTTCGAAGAAGGGCCGAATGGCCTACTCCTGCACCTATTTTTTATGTTTCTAAGAGCAGGGGAGTTATCTCCAATGTCCTGGCCAATATTTATCCCTCAATCAACATAACAAAAAAACAGATTATCCGGTCATTATCACATTGCTGTTTCTGGGAGCTTGCTGTGCGCATTGTGGATGCTGCGTTTCCCACATTACAACAGCGACTACACTCAAAAAGTACTTCATTGGCTGTAAAGCACTTTGAGACATCTGGTGGTCAGTGAAAGGTGCTTTTTAAATGCAAGTCTTTCTTTCTTTATGATTCTAAATTGGCCGGGGAAATTATGATATCGGACTCTAAGCCCATATTGTTTTCTTACAGTTGAAGATGCCATGACTTGGTACTGACCTGCATTTGTTGGGATGGGGGAATGGGGTGTGGGGAGCGGTTTGGGGAGTGGATAAAGAAGGGACACTTCAAACGGGAGCTTTGCTTCTACAATGGAAATGTTGTTTCTGAATCCACAGTGTGCACTGCTGTTCCTTCACTGGCATTCAGTGCCAGTTGGTGCAGCAACTAATCCGCTTCCCACTTTTATAACCTTTTCATGGTGAAATACTAATCCAACTTCCTGCGGCACTGTTTCTTAAAAATCTTAAAAGGGCAATTTCTCCACATGTGTTTTGGCAAACCAGTTGTCGTCTGTTTACACGTGCGATGGATGCCAAAATATGTCTTTGTTTGTCAACCTCAAATGTTTTTTTTAATTGCCCAATATCGCCCCCTCCCCATGAGTACAGCCAGCATAGGCACGATGGGCTGAATGGCCTCCTCCTGTGCTACATTCTATGATTAGTCCAGGTGACCAAAAGCTTGGTCGTAGGTTTTAACAACAACTTTCATTTCTATAGCGCCGTTAACGTCCCAAGGCGCTTCACAGGAGCGATTATCAAACAAAATTTGACACCGAGCCACATAGGGAGATATGCAGACAGGTGACAAAAAGCTTGGTCAAAGAGGGAGGTTTTAAGGAGCGTCTTCAGAGAGAGGTAGAGAGAGAGGTAGAGAGAGAGGTCGAGAAGCTTAGGGAGAGAATTGCAGAGGCTGCAGGCGAGACAGCAGAAGGCACGGCCATCAATCGTGGGGCGAAGGAAGTCAGGGTGCACAAGAGGCCAGAATTGGAGGAGCACAGATATCTCGGAGGCTTGTAGGACTGGAGGATGTTAGGGAGGAGGCGAGGCCATGAAGGCATTTGAACATGAGGAGGAGAATTTTAAAATTGAGGCGTTTCTGGTAACAGAGAGGGTTGATGAGGGCAATGCAGTTGACGTGTTGTACATGGATTTCCAAAATGCGTTCGACAAAGTGTCACATAATCGGCTTGCCAGCAAAGTTGAAGCCCATGGAATAAAAGGAACAATGGCAGCATGGATATGAAATTGGCGAAGTGACAGGAACCAGAAAGTAGTGGTTAGTGCCTGTTTTTCGGACCGGAGGAAGGTATACAGTGCTGTTCCCCGGGGGTCGGTACGAGTACCACTGCTTTTCTTGACATATATATTAATGACTTGGATGTCATAATGACTTGGATGACATAAAACTTTGAAATACAGTGAACAGTGAGGAGGATAGTAATAGACTTTAAGAAGACATAGACAGACTGGTAAAACTGGCGAACATGTGGCAGATGAAATTTAACAGAGAAAAGTGTGAAGTGATACATTTTGGTAGAAAGAATGAAGAGAGAAAATATAAACTAAAGGATACAATCCTAACAGGGGTGCATGAAGAGAGAGACCTGGGGATATATGTGCACAAATCATTGAAGGTGGCAAGGCAGGTTGAGAAAGTGGTTAAAAAAGTCACGGGATCCTGGGTTTCATGAACAGAGGCATAGAGTACAAAGTGTGAAAATTATAATGAACCTGTATAAAACACTGGTTCGGCCTCAACTGGAGTATTGTGTCCAATTCAGGGCACCGCACTTTAGGAAGGATGTGAAGACCTTAGAGAGGGTGCAGGAAAGATAAAGGAGACTGTTTCCAGGGATGAGAGACTTGCAGAAAGCTGGCATGGGCTCCACAGGCTGAATGGCCGTCTTCCATGCTGTAACCGTTCTATAATTCTACAGGGACGAAAAATTACCCCTTTTTTTGCACCCATTAGCGGCGGCGGGAGGAGCTAACGAGGCGCAATTGCCTTTACACCCGGGGGGGGGAGCAGGTGGTGGTTATGTCTGGGGCAAAATTGGCCCCGAGATTTTGGGGACGATTTTAAGTTAGCGCCGCGCCCCACAATTAGCGCCCGGGGCCGGCGATGACATCATCGCCCTGCGCCGACCACTTTGCGCCCTGGGGGGCTGGGGGGAGTGGGGGGAATTGTCCCACGAGACGCAATGCTGCCGCGGGGTTGTTGTCCGCACCCGCTTTGTAGGGCACTGACATCGCCCGGGGAGCCCCTTCAAGGGGAGGCCATGTGTGTCCCGGGCCGCCATTTTGTTTTGTCGGAGGACTCTTCCCTCAGCCCGACAGTGGCGGCCCTCGCCCTGACCATCGGGAAGCCCGGCGCTCCTCTTTGGATGCTGGGCCGTTGGCCGGGTCGAGATTGTCCCTGGTGGCCTAGTGGTGGCCACCGAAGGGCCTCCAGAGTCCACAGCGGCCCTCCCACTTAACGGAAGGGGAGGGGTGTTGTGGCGCATCAGCATTGCGCAGGGCTGGGCTCAGTGCGGCACTGTCGCCTCGGGAGCGCCCCTCCAACGAAGTGGAGCGCCTGAGACACCGCCCCTTCTCGTTCGAGTGGCGCCCGCCCCAATTCCATGCCGGGGGTGGGACTTCCAGCGTTTTTAATGATAACTGACCTGAGCCCGGAAGGTTACCGACCCCGGTCTGGCGCGCAGGCCAATTTCGGCCCCTATGACTCTAGCGTGGGAAGGTGGAGTTGAGGTCAAAGATCAGCCATGATCTCATTGAATGTCAAGAGCAGGCTCAAGGAGCCAAATGGCCTACTCCTGCTCCTATTTCATATGTTCTTACGTACTAAAGCAAAAGTAGATTGTATCTGCACAGAGGCAAGGTGACAGGCTCGGCAGGATGAAAATGCGCACAATGTTCCAAAGACTGTGAATAATTAATAAGAACACTGTACCTTGGCATCCTTTTAAACCTAATTAGTTATCTGCTGGCCTGCAAGGTCAGTAGCCTTGAGTTGTTTGAACACTTTTATCAGGGTTCCAACTTCTGGCAAAGTTCCCTGAAATTTATTTTGGGGAGATACTGCGGAAATTATGTTAACTCTCTGACCAAGTGGGGTCAACAGGCATTCTCTTTCTTTGATATTTTGCCACCTCCCCAGTTTCAGTTAGTCCTCCTCTGAAAAAGAATCATTTACTTGTTTATCAGGAGGGCTTACTTCTTGATCAGAAAATGACGGTTTCGTAAATAGCCGTGCATGAACTCCTGTAGATTCACTCGTACATTTGCAATTGCTGTCAGGGTTGCTAACAGTCGTAAAATTTTAACCCATCCGCCCCCGCCCCCATCCCCACCACCCCCCCCCCCCCGCCCCCCACAAATGCTCCAAGTCTTAGGGATAGAAATTCGGCTGTTTAGCGCCACCATTAGCGCCAGAGAGGGGTGCTAAGGTGCAGCTAAGCCCCTCCCACTCAAGCGCCGCGCTGTCGGCTCCTGCCTGAGAACTTCAGTGAAGGGTCGGCGGCGGCGTTGACAGATTGCGCTGCGCTCGCTAGCCCCGCCCATTCGGTGATGTCACTGAGCGTGTTTTGCTAAATTTACTTTTCTGCCTGCAGTAGCGCCTGGCGCTGAGACCGGCCAGGGAAAGCAGTTGGTCCAGCAACGATCCCGGGGCGATATTGTCATGAACTCATTGAATGGCGGTGCAGGCTCGAAGGGCCGAATGGCCTACTCCTGCATCTATTTTCTATGTTTCTATGGAATGCAAGGTAAGTGGTGAAATGTCACTTTTTTAACTTCTATTTACTTGTTGCAGCAGTGGGGAAGTGTAGGTGAGGTTCATTGAAATTTTCAGCGGGATTTTATCTTTCATCTTCAGACGATGGGATGCTGGCATCTTGGTGGCAAAAGATTGAGTCGGCCCCCTGCGCTATCGCTCCGTTAGCGCCTGAAGCACAGTGTGGAACGCTTCCCTTAGTTCTCCACTCTCCTCTTGCGGCGATACAACTGAATATCGCACTTTGAGGCGGTAGACATCGCCCGACGTTAAAGGTAGCGCCCCGACACCATCACCACCTCCAAGCGGGCGGTACCCAATTCCGGCCTCTTAATCAACCTGCTGTATCCTGATTTTCAGACTTACCTCCTCAGATTACTTTTCCATTTTCTTGCCCCTAAGTGCGCAAATGACGCACAGGAAAAGACCAACTGGTCCATCAAGCCTGCCCCACGCTCATCTTTACGACACTCTTCCTAACCCCCCTCCCTCAGGTAGGCAATCTCCTGGGAGAGGCAAAAAAAAGAAGCGGAAAAGCCCAGGGCCAATAAGGGGTGGAAGAGAAATGTGAGAAGTTCCTCTCTGACCCCCTCAGGTGATCAAACCTTCATCTGACACATTGTTCAGTGGGCGCCATCAGAAGCAGGGACATGAGTTGATTGCCCCACCCCTATCTTATCCCAGGGAGCTTAGATTTGTAGAAGATGATAATAATACCTGGAGGGCGAGAAATTCATCTCGGATAGTGGCTCAAACCAGGTGGTATCAGATTGGCGGCCCGTTATAGTGTCAGCTGTGGCTCAGTGAGCAGCATGCTCACCTCTGAGTCAGAAGGTTGTGGGTTCAAGTCCCACTCCAGCAACTTGAGCACGAATAAAATCTAGGCCTGCATTGCTGAGGGAGTGCTGCACCGTCGGAGGTGCAGTCTTTCAGATGAGATGTTAAATCGAGGCCCTGTCTGCTCTCTCGGGTGGAAGTAAAAGATCCCGTGGCACTATTTTGAAGAAGAGCAGGGGGAGTTATCCCCGGTGTCCTGGGGCTAATATTTATCCTTCAATCAACATAACAAAAACAGATTATCTGGTCATTATCACATTGCTGTTTGTGGGAGCTTGCTGTGCGCAAATTGGCTGCTGCGTTTTCCACATTACAACAGTGACTACACTCCAAAAGTATTTCATTGGCTGTAAAGCGCTTTGAGACATCCAGTGGTCGTGAAAGGCGCTATATAAATGCAAGTTTGTCTTTCTTATACGCAGCGCCTGATTATTTAGTTTCTTTGCAGTCTTGCTCATCCAAATAGGGCAATACATTTATCATATGATCCATTCGAAGAGTTGTCTTCACTATTTATAATATAACACAAGTCTCGGGTATAGGACACACTTCCTGTAAATGTCGCGTTTACTTCCTGTGACACTTTTCCCGCCGCGCACTTTTCTGACTCACCATGTGAAGCACCACAGGAAGTCTGTTCGTTTTTTAACTAAAAAATAAGATTCTACTTTCTTGTCCTTGTATGAAGAAGAAAGAAAGACTTGCATTTATATAGCGCCTTTCACAACCTCAGGACGTCCCAAAGCGCTTTACAACTAAAGTAGAACTTTCTGCGGCCAATTGCGCACAGCAAGCTCCCACAAACCGCAATGTGATAATGACCAGATAATCTGTTTTTGTTATGTTGATTGAGGGATAAATATTGGCCCCAGGACACCGGGGATAACTCCCCTGCTCGTTATTAGCCGAGGCATAGAATACAAGAGCAGGGAGGTTATGCTTGAACTGCATACAACACTAGTTAGGCCGCAGCTGGAGTACTGCGTGCAGTTCTGGTCACCACATTACAGGAAAGATGTGATTGCACAAGAAAGGGTGCACAGGAGATTTATGAGGATGTTGCCAGGACTGGAGAATTTTAGCAACGAGGAAAGATTGGATAGGCTGGGGTTGTTTTCTTTGGAACAGAGGAGGCTGAGAGGAGATTTATTTGAGGTGTATAAAATTATGAGAGGCCTCGATAGAATGGATAGGAAGGCGCTATATCCCTCAGCAGAGGGGGCATTGATTTAAAGTAGTTGGGAGAAGGATTAGAGGGGAGATGAGGAAACATTTCCTGGAGTCTGGAATTCACCACCTGAAAGGGTAGTAGAGGCAGAAATCCTCATCACATTTAAAAGGTACTTGGATGCGCACTTAAAGAGCCATAACCTATAGGGCTACGGACCTAGAGTTGAAGGTGGGATTAGGCTAGATAACTCTTTTCGACCTGCACAGACACGATGGCCTCCTTCTGTGTCGTAATTTTCTATGGTTCTTCTTCGAAATAGTGCCACAGGATATTTTACATCCACTTGAGAAAGCAGACGGAGCCTCAGTTGAATGTCTCATCCAAAAGACAGCACCTCCAACAGTGCAGCACTCCTTCAGCACTGCACTGGGAGTGTCAGCCTAGATTTATATGCTCCAGTCCCTGGAGCGGGACTTGAACCCACAGTCTTCAGACTCAGAGGCGACAGAGTGCTGCCCACTGAGCCACGGCTGACATCATGCTACTCGAACCATTCTATTCTATTCTATTTTAAAGTCTTTCTTTTCAGCCACAACTGAGTTTCCATTCGCTCATCAGTGATGCTTGTAGCCAAATAAACTCGCCTGTACAACTTGAAGGGTTGAAAGTGATTTCTTTCACCTCCGAGTCCTCGGTTCAACCTCAGCCCAGAGTGCACTTGACTTATATTTTCGGAAATCTGCTTTAGGTGTTTGCACAACAGAAGGGCCTCTGGCTAGTCAGAGGAATATGGTGATTTCCAACGTAAGGTTGAAAATATGTTCCACATGGTTCAGTGTTTTGTCAGGAAGTGGGTTCCCAGGAATGTCACTGCACTGACCACAGACTGAAAGGCTCTTTGTCAGACTTCAGATCCCAAAGTCAACAAGAAAACAACTGAAAATAAAAAGGTCCGGCAGACTCCTTCCAAATAAAAATAATTAACTTAGTGCCTGCAGCAAAATAGAAAGAAAGACTTGAATTTCTATAGCGCCTTTTACAACCACCAGATGTCTCAAAACACTTTACAGCCAATAGAAGTGCTTTTGAAATGTAGTCACTGTTGTAATGTGGGAAACACAGCAGCCAATTGGTGCACAGCAAGCTCCCACAAACAGCTAATCTGTGTTTAGTGATGTGAATTAAGGGATGAATATTGGCTCCTTGAAATATTGCTCTTCCTTGAAATAGTGCTGTGGGATCTTTTGCACCAACCCTGAGAGAACATCCACCTGAGAGAGCAGACAGAGGCTCAGTTTAATGTCTTACCTGAACAACACCACCTCCAACAGTTCAGCACTCCCTCAGCACAGCACTGAAGTGTCAGCCTAGATTTTGTGCTTAAGTCTCTGGAGTGGGGATTTGAACCCACAACCTTCTGACTTCAAGGCTACAGTGCTGCCCACTGAGCCACAGCTAACACTGCTGTCATCGGTGTTCTACATTATGTGTCTTAACTCTGAACCTAGATTTTTCAATTAAAAAAAAATCTACAGTAAATACAATGAGCATGACAAATCAACATTGCTTGCAGGAGATTTAGACACTTGTGAGGTTCCATAATGACCTTTTGCGTTTGATGTCAGACTCTATGTTGCCGGAGATGGGAGTGGAAGGCTTGCATGAATGTTACATGCTGTATAAAACATTAGTTAGGCCACAACTCGAGTACTGCGTGCAGTTCTGGTCACCACATTACAGGAAGGACGTGATTGCACTGGAGAGGGTACAGAGGAGATTTATGAGGATGTTGCCGGGAGTGGAGAATCTTAGCTATGAGAACAGATTGAATAGTCTGGATTTGTTTTCCTTGGAACCGAGGAGGCTGAGGGGAGACCCCATTGAGGTGTATAAAATTATGAGGGGCCTAGATATAGTGGATAGGAAGGGCCTATTTTCCTTAGCAGAGGGGTCAACAACCAGGGGCCACAAATTTAAAGTAATTGGTAGAAGGTTTAGAGGGGATTTGAGGAGAAATTTCTTCATGTAGAGGGTCGTGGGGGTCTGGAACTCACTGCTTGAAAGGGTGGTAGAGGCAGAAACCCTCATCACATTTAAAAGGAACTTGGATGTGCACCTGAAGTGCCATAAACTACAGGGCTACGGACCTAGAGTTGGAGGGTGGGATTAGGTAGGATAGCTCTTTGTCGGCCGGCACAGACACAATGGGCCGAAATAGCCTCCTTCCGTGCTGTAAATCTCTATGATTCTATGTTGCATTTGGAATTTTCATGGCAAGAAATGGTATTATTCTGTGACAAGGATTATCACTTTCTACTGTACAAATTTGCTGATTCTACATAACTGAGTGCCAAAAAAATGAGGGATTAAATGTATAAAATTGAACCAACTTTGGTTTGAAGTATGATATTCCATTTGCAGAACCCAATGAAAATGAGAGAGATTTAAAGAATCCTTGTGGTTTTTTGATGATGAGTGAGTCAGTAAAAAATGATTTGAAATTCATTCTCATGTTGTGGGCATCACTGGCAAGGCCGGCATTTATTGCCCATCCCTAGTTGCCCTTGACAAAGTGGTGGTGAGCCACCTTCTTGAAATGCTGATAGAACTGAGAATCTTGCTAGGCCACCTCAGACAGTAGCCTAAGAGTCAACTGCATTGGTATGGGACTGAAGCCACGTCGAGGCCCAGGGCAAGTAAGAATGGTATTAGTGAACCATTTGAGTTTTAAATGTTAATCTGACAGCTTGCCAGTCACTTTTACAGATGCGAGCTTTTTATTCAAACTGAATTCAAAATATCACAAACTGCTATTGGTAGGGCACGGTAACATAGTGGTTATGTTACAGGATTTAATGATCCAGAAACACGAGTTCCAATCCCACCACGGCAGCTGGGGAATTTAAATTCAGCTAATTAAATAAATCTGGAATAAAAAGTGAGTATCAATAATGAGGAAACTACTGAATTGTTGTAAAAACCCATGTGGTTCACTAATGTCCTTTATGGAAGGAAATCTGCTGCCCTTAACTGGTCTGGCCTATATATGACTTCAGACCTATGGCAATGTGGTTGACTCTTAACTTCCCTCTGTGGTTTAAGATGGGCAATAAATGCCAGTGATGCCCACATCCAATGGATATAAAAAAAATCTCTAGATTGCTAGTCAAGTCTCATAACCGCCATGTCCAATTTTGTTCCTGCGCTCTCGAATTCCACCCGTTAAGAACTAGATTGAGACTGCTCTCAACAGGCTTTACGTAAACGCCTTGCTAGGATGAGAGGGCCAAGGCTTGCGTTCCATCAGTCTGGGCTGCATTAGAGCCCAAATTCCAAAGGTGAAAGGTCAGTTTGCTGAACCATTCTCGAATGAATAATTCCAACTCCCCGCTGAACACTTTCAAAGTACTGGTTAGTCAATACGTAGCAGCTTCTTCTGATCTTGAATCATAGAAACATAGAAACATAGAAAATAGTTGCTGGAGTAGGCCATTCTGCCCTTCGAGCCTGCACTGCCATTCAATAAGATCATGGCTGATCATTCCCTCAGTACCACTCATTCTCTCAGTACCCCATTTTATCTGACCTGGGTTTATGACGATGGTAACGGATCAAACAATAACAGATGAAAGTTATGTTTGTGTCTGTGTAAGTGATGCTAATCTACTCAAACAGAAAAAGGCAGACGTTACTCATAGACTTTGGTCTCTATTAAACATGAGATACCATGATTGTGGTGCCGATCCCTGTATCCATTGACAGTCAGGAGATACCCTGGCTGCAGTGGGATGCCTTCAATCTGTTCATTTTGACAGTGTCAGCTGTGGCTTAGTGGGTCGCACTCTCGCTTCTCAGCCACTCCAAGAACTTGAGCGCAAAAAAAGTAATCTAGGCTGACACTCCTAGTGCAGTGCTGAGAGAGCGCTGCACTATCAGAGGTGCCATCTTTCAGATGAAACCTTAAACCGAGGCCCCAACTGCCCTTTCAAGTGAATGTAAAAGATCCCACGGCACTATTTCAAAGAAGAGCAGGGGAGTTCTCCCCGGTGTCCTCGCCAATATTTATGCCTCATTCAACATAACAAAAAAACAGATTTCTGGTCATTATAACTGTTGTGTATCTGTAAAGCATGCACTCCCATGTTCCGCCACCAGGGAGCTCATCCCCTGAAGTCCCAAGGGATCCCAGCATCCCTTGGGAGCACTGTATATAAGCCAGCCCCTAAGGCCTGTTCCTCACTCTGGAGTGTCTCTAAAAAGACTGAGGTCACTGTTACTTTAACCTCCCTGTGTGCAGCCTCATCTGTGTTAGGAATACAATAAATGGCAACAAGAATACGAATCCAACGCAAAGATGCAGCAAACTGTGGGCATCCTGGAGAAGTTCTCGGAGGGTGAGGACTGGGAAGCCTATGTCAAATGGCTAGACCAGTACTTTGTAGCCAATGAGCTGGACGGAGAAGGAAGCGCTGTAAAAAGGAGAGCGGTCCTCCTCACAGTCTGCGGGGCACCGACCTACAGCCTCATGAAGAATCTTCTGGCTCCAGTGAAACCCACAGATAAGTCGTATGAGGAGCTGTGTACACTGGTTCGGGAGCACCTTCACCCGAGGGAGAGCGTGCTGATGGCGGGGTATCGGTTCTACATGTGCCAGCAATCTGAAGGTCAGGAAGTGGCGAGCTACGTCGCCAAGCTAAGGCGACTTGCAGGACAATGTGAATTTGATGGCTACCTGGAGCAAATGCTCAAAGACTTTTTTCTACTAGGCATTGGTCACGAGACCATCCTATGAAAACTTTTGACTGTAGAGACAACGACCCTCAGTAAGGCCATTGCGATAACACAGGCGTTTATGTCCACCAGTGATAACACCAAACAAATCTCTCAGCACACAAGTGCTAGCAATGTTTATAAATTAACTGGAACTGTGTTTGCGAGCAGAAATGTACAGTGCAGAAACCACGAGTCTGCAACTGTCAGCAGGCTTCAAATGACCCAGATGACTCAGAGTCCCCAACAAAGGATGAATGCGAGGCAATTCACACCTTGTTGGCGTTGTGGAGGCTTCCATTCAGCCTATTCATGCCGCTTCAAAGTGTATGTTTGCAAGAGCTGTGGAAAAATGGGGCACCTCCAACGAGCTTGCAGATGAGCGGCAAGCTCTGCAAAACCTGCTAACCACCACATGGCAGAGAAAGATCGGTCCATGGTGGATCAAAGCAATTTCGAGCCTCAGAGAGAGGAGGCAGATGCTGAAGTACACGGGGTGCTCACATTTTTGACAAAATGTCCATCTATAATGCTAAACGTAAAATTGAATGGCTTACCCGTAGCCATGGAACTGGACACTGGCGCTAGCCAATCCATCATGAGTAAAAAGATGTTTGAGAGACTGTGGTGCAACAAGGCACTCAGACCAGCCCTGAGCCCCATCCACACGAAACTGAGAACATACAGCAAAGAGCTTATCACTGTCCTGGGCAGCGCCATGGTCAAGGTCACCTACAAGGGCACGGTGCATGAACTGCCACTCTGGACTGTCCCAGGCAATGGCCCCACACTGCTTGGAAGGAGCTGGCTGGGCAAAATCCGCTGGAACTGGGATGACATCCAAGCGCTATCACATGTCGATGAGGCCTCATGTACCCAGGTTATTAACAAATTTCCTTCCCTTTTTGAGCCAGGCATTGGAAATGTTTCCGGGGCGAAGGTGCGGATCCACTTGGTCCCAGAGGCACGACCCATTCGCCACAAGGCGCGAGCGGTACCTCACATGATGAGGGAGAGAGTGAAAATCGAGCTGGACAGGCTACAACGCAAGGGCATCATCTCCCCAGTGGAATTCAGCGAATGGGCCAGCCCAATTGTTCCAGTACTCAAAAGTGATGGCACGGTCAGGATTTGCGGCGATTATAAAGTAACTATTAATTGTTTCTCACTACAGGACCAATACCCGCTATCTAAGGCAGACGACCTATTTGCGATGCTGGTAGGAGGCAAGATGTTCACCAAGCTTGACCTGACTTCGGCTTACATGACGCAGGAGCGAGAGGAGTCTTCGAAGGGCCTCACCTGCATCAACACGCACAAGGGACTGTTCATCTACAACAGATATCCGTTTGGAATTCAGTCGGCTGCAGCGATCTTCCAGAGAAACATGGAGCGTCTACTCAAGTCGGTACCACACACGGTGGTCTTTCAGGACAACATATTGGTCATGGGTCGGGACACCGTCGAGCATCTACAAAACTTGGAGGAGGTCCTCCAGCGATTGGATCGCGTAGGGCTGCGGCTGAAGAGGTCGAAATGCATCTTCATGGCAACAGAAGTGGAGTTTTTGGGGAGAAAGATCGCGTCCACAGACGCCAAGACAGAGGCTATTAGGAACGCACCCAGGCCACAGAACATCACGGAGCTGCGGTCGTTCCTGGGACTCCTCAACTATTTTGGTAACTTCCTACCGGGGTTACGTACCCTTTTAGAGCCCCTACATGTGTTGTTGCACATAGGTGAGAACTGGGTATGGGGAAAAAAACAAGTAATTGCTTTTGAGAAAGCCAGAAACATTTTATACTCCAACAAGCTGCTTGTATTGTATAATCTGTGTAAAAGACTTGTGCTAGCATGTGATGCGTCGTCGTACGGAGTCGGGTGTGTATTACAACAAGCTAACATTGCGGGGAAGTTGAAACCTGTCGCCTATGCTTCCAGGAGCTTGTCTAAGGCCGAGAGGGCCTACAGCATGATTGAGAAAGAGGCATTAGCTTGTGTGTTCGGGGTAAAGAAAATGCATCAGTACATGTTTGGCTTCAAATTTGAGCTGGAAGCCGATCACACGCCCCTCACATCCCTGTTCACTGAAAACAAGGGGATAAATATTAATGCCTCAGCCCACATATAAACGTGGGCACTCGCGCAATCAGCGTATAACTATACCATCTGCACCGAGAACTGTGTGGATGCTCTCAGTCGGCTACATTTCCCACCATAGGGGTGGAAATGGCGCAGCCTGCAAACTTCTTGATGGTGGCGCAGGCCGCAGACTTGTTGATGGTCATAAAGCATTTGAAAATGATAAAACACCTGTCACAGCCTGCCAGATTAGGACTTGGACCAGCCAAGATCCTCTGCTGTCCCTAGTAAAAAACTGTGTACTGCATGGGAGCTGGGCCAGCATCCCCGTTGAAATGCAAGAGCCAATCGAGCTGTTCCAGCGGCGAAAGGACGAGCTGTCCATTCAGGCAGACTGCCTATTGTGGGGTAACCGCGTAGTGCTACCAAAGAAGGGCAGGGAGACGTTCATCTCGGATCTCCACAGCACACACCCGGGTATAGTAATGATGAAAGCGATAGCCAGATCCCACGTGTGGTGGCCCGGTATCTACTCTGACTTAGAGTCCTGTGTATGGCAATGCAGCGTATGTGCTCAGTTGAGCAACGCGCCCTGAGAGGCACCACTAAGTTTGTGGTCCTGGCCCTCCAGACCATGGTCGAGGATCCATGTCGACTATGCGGGCCCGTTTCTCGGTAAAATGTTCCTGGTGGTGGTGGATGCTTTTTTAAAATGGATTGAATGTGAAATAATGTCGGGAAGCACCACCACTGCCACCATTGGAAGCCTGAGGGCCATGTTTGCCACCCACGGCCTGCCTGACATACTGGTCAGTGACAACGGGCCATGTTTCACCAGTGCCGAATTTAAAGAATTCATGACCTGCAATGGGATCAAACATGTCACCTCGGCCCCGTTTAAACCAGACTCCAATGGGCAGGCAGAGCGGGCAGTACAAACCATCAGAGCCTTAAACGAGTCACAGAAGGCTCACTCCAAACCCGCCTGTCCTGGGTACTGCTCAGCTACCGCACAAGACCTCACTCGCTCACAGGAGTGCCCCCAGCTGAGCTACTCACGAAAAGGACACTTAAAACCAGACTCTCGCTGGTTCACCCCAACCTGCATGATCAGGTAAAGAGTGGGCGGCAGCAACGAAATGTAAACGATGGTCGCGCCATTGTGTCACGGGAAATTGATCTGAATGACCCTGTGTATGTGCTAAACTATGGACATGGTCCCAAGTGAATCGTGGGCACGGTGATAGCTAAAGAAAGGAATAGGGTGTTTGTAGTCAAACTAGACAATGGACAAATTTGCAGAAAGCACCTGGACCAAACGAGGCTGCGGTTCACAGACTGTCCTGAACAACCCACAGCAGACACCACCTTTTTCGAGCCCACAACACACACCCAAAGGATCAACGACACCACGCCAGACCAGGGAATCGAACCCATCACGCCCAACAGCCCAGCAAGGCCAGGCTCACCCAGCAGCCCTGCAGGGCCAACAACACGCCAGCCCAGCGAGGGCACAGCCAACACAGCAGAACAGACATTTGTACCGAGGCAGTCCACCAGGGAAAGAAAGGCTCCCGACCGCCTCACCTTGTAAATAGTTTTCACTTTTACTTTGGGGGGGTGGGGGGAGTGATGTTGTGTATCTGTAAAGCATGCACTCCCATGTTCCGCCACCAGGGAGCTCATCCCCTGAAGTCCCAAGGGATCCCAGCATCCCTTGGGAGCACTGTATATAAGCCAGCCCCTAAGGCCTGTTCCTCACTCTGGAGTTTCTCTGGAAAGACTGAGGTCACTGTTACTTTAACCTCCCTGTGTGCAGGCTCATCTGTGTTAGGAACACAATAATAACATTGTTGTTTGTAGGAGCTTTCTGTGCGATTGTCTGTCGTGCTTCCCACATTGCAGCAGTGACTACACTTCAAAAGTACTTCATTGGCTGTAAAGTGCTTTGGGACGTCTGGTGGTCGTGAAAGGTTCTATATAAATGCAAGTCTTTTTTTCTATTCTCCTGCTGTCCTCATCACAAACTAAGGCCTGCTCTTCATTTTATCCGCTTCGGAATGATGGAGGGCCGAGTGAACTGTGCTGAGATTTAAACCCGAGGCCTTCTCGATTAGGTCCAAGGTTCAATAAAGGAGCTATGGCCGAGAAATTCGCAGGTAATAAGTCAATATTCAATAATTACAGTCAGTGAAGTACTTTTGAAGTGTAGTCACTGTGGTAATGTAGGAGTCAGGCACTCGTATTATAGCCCGCCTGGTTTTACTCTCCATTGCCGCTGTGAGTTGGGTTAAATTAAGTTAGGTTAGCTCCAAAATCCAGCTTGGAGTGAGCTTCTAAGGCATTGCGCCTTAATATTTTGACCTCTCCCCGCATCTGTGTGACCAACAGCTACCGGGCGCAAAACCATTGTTGGTTGATCCTCCAAGTTTTGATGTCCTTTTTCCTCCTTCCCTGGTAGGTAGCTCGTTCCTGGTAGAAATCTCCCTTGAAGGCCTGGCCAAGAACCAGGAAGGATGCCCATTCCGCATTTGTCTGAATGGCAATAGAGGGCTTAAGAAGGGTTTTAATAGGGTCGACATAGAGAAGATGTTTCCATTTGTTGGGGCTACCAAAACTAGGGGCCATGAATATAAGATGGACGCGATTGCTGCCAACGACATAAAGTCATTGCACATGCGCAGTTCCAATGGTTGTTCTTGCCAGACTGTGTTGTCAGCAGCCATATACAGTAGACACCTCAAATCACTGGAGAAATACCACCAATGATGTCTCTGCAAGATCCTGCAAATCCCCTTGGAGGACTGATGCACCAATGTTAGCGTACTCGATCAGGCCAACATCCCCAGCATCGAAGCACTGACCACACTCAACCAGCTCCGTTGGTCAGGCCACATTGTCCGCATGCCTGACACAAGACTTCGAAAGCAAGCGCTCTACTCGGAACTCCTACACGGCAAGCGAACCCAAGATGGGCAGAGAAAATGTTTCAAGGACAACCTCAAAGCCTCCTTTATAAAATGCAACATCCCCACCGACACCTGGGAATCCCTAGCCAAAGACCGCCCTAAGTGGAGGAAGTGCATCCGGGAGGGCGCTGAGCACCTCGAGTCTTGTCGCCGAGAGCATGCAGAAATCAAGCGCAGGCAGCGGAAGGAGCGTGCGGCAAACCTGTCCCACCCACCCTTTCCCTCAACCACTGTCTGTCCCACCTGTGACAGGGACTGTGGTTCCCGTATTGGACTGTACAACCACCTAAGAACTTACTTTTAGAGTGGAAGGAAGTCTTCCTCGATTTCGAGGGACTGTCTATGATGATGATGATAGAATGGAGATTGTGCCGGTCACTAGATTGACTCAGCCCTGCTTCTCAAATGTATCCTAATGCGTGTAAAATGCCAAAGACCACGATTCGATGTCAATATTTGGGCGGGAAGACTTTTGCCGGTTTAACAGCGAGGTTGAGCGCGGGCCCTGCTTAGATGACAGGAAAGATCTTTGTAAAAAGAAAAGACAAACATATAAATCTTGAGATGAAGTTGAGCCTGGAGCTTTGGGCCGAGGAATCTCGGCTGTTTTCAATGTGGAACCATCTCTAATTCAAAAAGGCAGTCGGGCAGAAAAGGCTGTGGGCATTATCTTGTTAGTTACGTGTTTATAAATCGAATCGCTAATGAGAAAATGATGGGCGCTTTTAATTTTATTTGCATTTCTTTATAATGAGATTATTTCCAACAAGGGGAAAAAACCCGCGACTAGAGTTGGCATTTACACAGTCCTCCATCTGTTGTGGGGAACATTATTTTCTAAATGTGGGACCTGACAGCTAAGCGCAGAACGCTTCTGCACAGCTTCTGGTTCGTTGGCAGGAGTCACTCCGATATAAGAGCGGAGTAACTATTTGCACTAACCGCTTTCTGCACATGCGTTCTCCCGACTCCACCCACATCCTCCCCCACAGCCCCACCCCTAAACTGGAAGTGGGACCCCGAACACGTTCCTTCTGAACTGACCACGTAGTCCGACTGTACCACAAGCCGCCGAGCCCCAAGCCTCCGACTGGGCCACGAGCCTCCCGCTGAGATAGTCGCTGCAGAATGCTCAGCCACTGACCCGCTCCAATAGCCACGGCATTCATGTGGCTGGTCCAGTGGAGGTTTACACTGTAAATTGACAGTGTATGATTGCTCCTGCTTACTTTTCCATTTAGTGTTTAATAAATCAGGAAGCTTATAACCTAAGTCGGTCAATAGAATGTTTATTCTACCACCTTCCACAGTCTCCTCGGAGCCTGTAACATAACAAGTAGCCAAAATAAAGTAACAAGGGTTTTCTGTTCGATCCTTGGTCTCGCTATTAATTGCCCAGATTTAAGGCAGGCAAAAAGTAGACCTCAGGTTAAAGGGAGGAAGGATTAAGGTACGCACCGGCTCTAAGATGGCCAAACCTGAGAAAAGTATCTGCGGTAAAACCCTTAATAACGTAATGCAAGCACGTTAAGTGTTCAAAACAAAACCGGTTGGAAATATACCATATTATTTCAAATATCCATCCAGGTTTCGTTCCCGGTTGTATCCGCAGCATAACTAAGACCGCCTTTTTCCACTTCTGTAACATCGCCCATCTCTGCCCCTTGCCTCAGCTCATCCGTTGCTGAAGCCCTCATCCATGCCTTTGTTACCTCCAGACTTGACTATTCCAATGCACTCCTGGCTGGCCTTCCACATTCTACCCTACGTAAACTAGAGGTGATCCAAAACTCGACTGTCTGTGTCCTAACTCACACCAAATCCCGTTCACCCATCACCCCCTGTGCTCGCTCACCAACATTTGCTCCCGGTTAAGCAACACTTCGATTTCAAAATTCTCATCCTTATTTTCAAATCCCTCCATGGCCCTCGCCCCTCCCTATCTCTGTAATCTCCTCCAGCTCCACAAACCCCCCGAGATGTCTGCGCTCCTCTAATTCTGCCCTCTTGAGCATCCCTGATTATAATCGCTCCACCATCGGTGGCCGTGCCTTCTGTTACCTGGGCCCCAAGGTCTGGAGCTCCCTCCCTAAACCTCTCCGCCTCTCTACCTCTCTTTCCTCCTTCAAGACGCTCCTTAAAATCTACCTCTTTGACCAAGCTTTTGGTCACTTGCGCTAATTTCTACTTATGCAGCTCGATGTCAAATGTTTTTAATCTCATAATACTCCTATAAAATGCCTTGGGACATTTCACTACGTTAAAGGTGCTATATAAATACAAGTTGTTGTTGTTGTTGTGTTGGGGTAACTGATCGCAGCTGAGGTAACCAGTGAAGATGAGACAATTGGCCTCAGTGACACTGCATTTTTTCTTGTTATTCTCGTGATGTGGGCGTCGCTGGCAAGGCCGGCATTTATTGCCCATCCCTAATTGCCCTTGAGAAGGTGGTGATGAGCCGCCTTCTTGAACCGCTGCAGTCCCTGTGGTGAAGGTACTCCTAAGCAACTCCCCAAGGCTTCTTCAATAGCTCCTCCCAAACCTCTACCTCTACCACCTAGGACAGCAGGCACATGGCAACACCCTCAGCTCCACGTTACCCTCCAAGTCACACACCATCCTGACTTGGAAATTGATTGGCTATTCCTTCATCGTCGCATTGCTTTTGGGTAGGGACTTCCAGAAGTTTGACCCAGCGACGATAAATGAGAAAATTGGTCAGAGTCTCTTTTTCCCATTGCTGTCCCAATGCACGGGTGTGACCACCCCGGGAAATCAGCAGTGGGTTTGGCTGAGATGTACCCACGGTGTATTATTCTGAAAACTTATAAAGAACCCTGTCAGACCGCACTAGGAAGTACTGTGCACAGTATCTACGCTATATATAACAAAAAGACTTGCCTTCCACAACCACCAGATGTCTTAAAGCGCTTTACAGCCAATGAAATCGAGACGTTGCTTAACCGGAAGCCAATGTTGGTCAGCGAGCACAGGGGTGATGGGTGAACGGGATTTGGTGTGAGTTAAGACATGGACAGTCAAGTGTAGTCACTGTTGTAATGTGAGAAACGCGGCAACCAACTTACACACAGCAAGCTCCCACAAACAGCTGTGATAATGACCAGATAATCTGTATTTATTATGTTGATTGAGAGATAAATATCGGCCAGGACACCAAGGATAACTCTCCTGCTCTTCTTCAAAATAGTGGCCATGGGATCTTTTACATCCACTTGAGAGAGCAGGCCTCAGTTTAAAGTTTCATCTGAAAGACGGCACCTCCAACAGAGCAGCACTCCCTCAGCACTGCACTGGGAGTATCAGCTAAGATTTGTGTGCTCAAGTTGCCATAAAAAGAACACAGAAGCACTGGTGGAAGTGCATGGTACCAGAACTGAGAGATTACTGCTAGTGAGAAAGATTGAGCAGCTTAGGTCTAGAGGTGACCTGAGTGAAGTCTTTAACATGGTGAACGGGTTGGACAATGTAGATGGGGAGAGAATGTTTCCACTTGTGGGAGAATCTAAAGGTAGGGGCCATAGACACAAGATAGTTATTAATTATAATATATTCTGACGAAGAGTCATTGACCCAAAACGTTAACTCTGCTTCCTCTCCACAGATGCTGCCTGACCTGCTGAGATTTCCAGCATTTTCTGCTTTTATTCCAGATTCCAGCATCGGCAGTATTTTGCTTTTGTATTAGTTATTAATGAATTCAATAGGAAAATAAGGAAAAATGTCATTACTCAGAGAGTGGTTAGAATGTGGAACTCGCTGGCACAGGAAGTGGTTAAGGCAAATAGTTTAGATGCTTTTAAAAGAAAACTAGAGGAGTATATGAGAGAAAAGGGAATAGAGAGATATGCTGACATGAAACAGATGGAATGGGATGGGGATCGTGTGGAGTATAAACTCCAGCACAGACTCGTTGGGCCGAATGGCCTGTTTCTGTGCCATATATTCTATGTAATGCTATTTAATGGCCACTTGGGTCGGGAACCAGAGGATCCCGTGGAATCGTGGCCCCCGCATGAGTCACCCCATCAAGGGAGGAGGGAGGGCCAAAAAACATTTCTCACGAAATAAAGTTTTACTCTTTGGTATCAGCTGTGGCTCAGTGGGTTGCATCCTTGCCTCTGAGTCAGAAGGTTGTGAGCTTAAGTCCCAGCCAGGGACTTGAGCACATAAATCTAGACTGACACTCCCAGTGCAGTGCCGAGGGAGTGCTGCACTGTGGGAGGTGCCGTCTTTCGGATGAGACGTTAAACCGAGGCCCTGCCTGCTCTCTCGGGTGGACGTAAAAAAATCCCATGGCACTATTTCGAAGAAGAGCAGAGGAGTTAGCTCCGTTGCCCTGACCAATATTTATCCCTCAATCAGCATAGCAACAACAAATGATCTGGTCATTATCACATTGCTGTTTTTGGGAGCTTGCTGTGCACAAGTTGGCTGCCGCGTTTCCCACATTACAACAGTGACTACATTCCAAAAAGTACTTCATTGGCTATAAAGCGCTTTGAGACGTCCAGTGGTCGTGAAAGGCACTATATAAATCCAAGTCTTTCTTTTAAAAAAAAATTAATTCCCTCTCAGCAGCATTAGATTTAAAGAGCAACTATCCCTGGGAACGGAGTGAACTTTTGTCTGTATTTATATTAATAAAAAAAAGCCTGGCAGCTGATAGCAGTGGAAGAGACGTGAGCCGCAGGAATGCAAGTCATGACTGGAGTCCATCAGCATTGTTTTATTAATAAACACAGGGCAGGATTTAGTGGCCCAGTATTTATATGGGTCATCTACTGGGATCTTCCGCTAATCTTCTGGGACTTATCAGTAACAGTCAGGCTGGAGGAGAGGTTACGAGTTAAACATTCTTGAGGTCAGTCTGACCTTGGTTCTGTGGATGAAACCAAATTAAAGTTGACTCTCCCTATCTTCAGGAACCCTGGGCGGAAATAGGCATTTTATGGAAAATGCTGTTTGCAAATTAATTTGTATCCTTTCCCATTTATTTCCTCACCAGGCCTGAAGGTACTCAAGGGAGACCTTATTGAGGTGTATAAAATTATGAGGGGCTTAGATGGAGTGGATAGGAAGAACCTGTTTCCCTTTAGCAGAGGGGTCAACAACCAGGGGGCATAGATTTAAAGTAATTTGTAGGAGTTTTAGAGGAGATTTGAGGGGAGATTTCTTCACCCAGAGGGTGGTGGGGGGTCTGGAACTCACTACCTGAAAGGGTGGTAGAGGCAGAAAGCCTCAGCACATTTAAAAAGTACTTGGATGTGCACTTGAACTGCCGTAACCTACAGGGCTACGGACCAAGAGCTAGAAAGTGGGATTAGGCTGGGTAGCTCTTTGTCGGCCGGCGCGGACATGATGGGCCGAAATGGCCTCCTTCCGTGCTGTAAATTTCTATGATTCTATGATGTTGGACACCCTCTCTCGTACCTCATCCAAGTGGGCCCTTCATCAGGTGTGGGCCTAGACAGTGAGAGTGAACATGCTATTGACTTCGGGTTGCCAACTCTGATTGGACAGATTGCTGGAGGTTTCATCACATGACCCCCCCCCGCCTACAACCGCCCCGTCCTCACACTCCCGCCATTGGTCACCTGACACGTCCATACCTGTTATGTATGAATAAAGAATCTGACTGAATACTGTGAGTTCAAAGTGAAATGTGACCTTAGTCTTTTATTGCAGGTCTCCAGGGTGCCTCTCCAGCCTGTGAGGCCTCCTCAAGTACCTGTGTTCCCAAGGGATTATGGACTCTTCATCAGCCGACTGGATGATTCCTGACTGTCGGTCTTAACAACCTTTTATTCCCCCATCTCCAATATTGTTATAACCAGCAAACTAAACAGTTGACAGAAAATGAAAAATATATATTTTTTTATTGACATTGTAATATTTCCCCTGGGTTTGATCGCAGCAGTGTCCTGGTGCTTAATTTCTGGAGACTTCAGGGAAACCCGGGAGCCCCATCTGACATCCACACCAAGCATTTTTCAGTAGGGCTCTTTGGAGAGTGATCAAGAATAAGAAATAGGAGCAGGAGTAGGCCATTTGGCCCCTCGAGCCTGCTCTGCCATTCAGTGAGATCTTGGCTGTTCTTCTACCTCAACTCCACTTTCCTGCACTGTCCCCATAATCCCACGATTCCCTCAAAGACTGAGCCTCCACAGCCCTCTGTGGTAGAGAATTCCAAAGGTTCACCACCCTCTGAGTGAGGAAATTTCTCTTCATCTCGGTCCTAAATGGCCGATCCCTTATTCTGAGACTGTGACCCCTGGTTCAAGACTCCCCAGCCTCCCTACATCTACCCTGTCAAGCCCTGTAAGAATTTTGTACGTTTCAAAATGGGACCAGAATGGGAACTCTGGTTGACTTTTTCCACTTCTTGCCTGAGGAATTCTGCCACTAATTAATGCCGCTCTGTTGCCATCTTGAATTAACTCAGGTGGGACTGAGGACCGTAACTGGGACCCCTCTGGTCCTTTTGATTAGGGTGGACTTGGAGTTTGATGGGGGGGGAACGCGACTGATGCCAACGAAATTAATTGATTACGCATGTGCGGTCTCAGTGTTTGTTTTTGGTGGTTCCGATTGAACAAAAAAAACGCTTGGTTGAACACACTTAGGGGCCGAAATTCAGGGTCAGTATGATGCCTGTTTCCGCCGTTTTACGGGGTGGCCATGCGGTGGAATCGAGTGGCCGCCGCGTTGCAGTCCATTGGCCGCCCCGACCCAAATTCAGCTCGGGGATTTTTCGGCCTGTCCCCACTTCCTGCCCCGCTGCTGCCGACTGCCGCAAGCGCATCATCAAAGCGCGCACCACCGCTCTCCCGCACCTCCATCGCAATCCTCCCCAAATTTACCTCCAAAAATCTTTGCTCCGCCATGCGGCGCCCTCGACAGTTTCTGTCGGCGCACATTGTTTTGTGTGTGTGTGAGCCACAGCAGTGCGGCAGCCCTTCAAGGGGAGGGCGCACTGCCGCGGTTTTTTTTGCCAGCTGACTTCCCAATCTGCCAGCCAATTATGGCCCCGGGTTCAGCCGGGCCGCCGACATACAGCCTGGCACCCCTTCTTGGTCCAGTGGCCGAACCTAAAAAATCGCCGATTCTCTCTCTTTTCAATGAAGGGAGCGACGTGGTGACGCACATGCGCACTGAGGTCACCACCGCTCCGCCGCTGAGTGACAGTGGCGGAGACTCGGTCCCGCCCGAGCCTCCGCCCCTCAGCATGACTTACTGCCGCACTGCCGCCCTCATTATGACCGACTTCTGGTCCGATGTGAAAGAAAGTTCAAAGTGGAGAAAATCGTCCGGAAGCCCGCCTCATTGCATCGCCGGTAAAAACAGATTAAAAAAAATCATAGGTGTGCCAGCTTTCTGGCGGGCCTGTATTTCAGCCCCTTAGAGCGCTGCATACAGTTCTGGTCGCCATTTTATAAAATGGATATAGAGGTACAGGAGAGGCTGCAGAGAAGATTTACAAAGATGATACTACAAATGCGAGGGTGCACCTATCAGGAAAGGATGAACAGGCTGGGTCTCTTTCCTCTTGAAAAGAGTAGGCTGAGGGATGACCTAATAGAGGTCTTTAAAATTATGAAAGGTTTTGATAGAGTGGATACAGAGAGAATGTTTCCATTTGTTGCCAAGAGCATAACTAGGGGCCATCAATATAAGATAGTCACCAACAAATCCAATAGGGAATTCAATAACAACAACAACTTGTATTTATATAGCGCCTTTAACGTAGTGAAACGTCCCTAGGCACTTCACAGGAGTTGTATGAGAAAATAAATTTGACACCGAGCCGCGTATGTAGAAATTAGCGCAGGTGACCAAAAGCTTGGTCAAAGAGGTAAACAAAGATGAGAATTTTGAAATCGAGGCGTTGCTTAACCGGGAGCCAATGTAGGTCAGTGAGCACAGGGGGTGATGGGTGAGTGGGACGTGGTGCGAGTTAGGACACGGGGCAGCCGAGTTTTGGATCACCTCAAGTTTACCTGGGGTAGAATGTGGGAGGCCAGCCTGGAGTGCGTTGGAATAGTCAATAACAAAGGCATGGATGAGGGCTTCAGCAGTGGATGAGCTGAGGCAAAGGCGGAGGTGGAAATAGGCGGTCTTAGTTATGCTGGGGATATGTGGCCGAAAGCTCATTTCAGGGTCAAATATAACACCAAGGTTGGGAACAGTCTGGTTCAGCCCAAGACAGAAGTTGAGGAGAGAGTTGGAATCAGTGGCTAGGGAACAGAGTTTGTGGTGGGGACCAAAAACAATGGCTTTGGTCTTCCCAATATTCAATTGGAGAAAATGTCTGCTCATCCAGACGGACAAGCAGTCTGACAATTTAGAGACCGTGGAGGGTTCAAGAGAAGTGGTAGTGAGGTGGAGCTGGGTGTCATCAGTGTATATGTGGAAACTGACGCTGTGTTTTCGGAATTCAGAAGAACCTTCTTTACCCAAAGAATGGTGAGAATGGGGAACTCGCTGCCATAGTGGTTGAAGCGAATAGTTATAGATGCATTTAAGGGGAGGCTAGACAAGCATATGAGGGAGTAGGGAATAGAGGGTTATGCTGATAGGTTTAGATGAGGAAACACGGGAGGAGGCTCGAGTTAAGCATAAACGTTGGCATGGACTGGTTGGGCCGAATGGTCTGTTTCTGTGCTGTACATTCTATGTAATATTATTCTCTGTTCATTGTTTCAATGGAGACATTGCCCCATTTAAAATGAAGGGGTTACGGCTGGTGTTACAATAGCACAGAGAGGACTGTTGGGATGAACATGTTAAACATTTGTCTCCGTCAGTAATTTCTGGGCTTAGGGCTTTAGGAGCAAAGGCTAAACTCAATGAAAGGGATATTTAGCCCACGGCCAAGTGTACTTACAATTCATAAACGTTTTTATTCTGTTCCAGAGACTTTGCCATTAACCTTCAGCTGCTTAAATTAACTTAAGCATAGTTTATATGTGTGTGTACAGCGCCCATAATGACCCTGAAAGCGAAGACTGTAGTTTTTTAATAATACACTTTAACAAGATTTATCAGGGAGGCTGTTTAGGCTGCTCTGTTAATGGTGAGAAATTGCAACTCCCCAGGGCTGGAGCAGGCCTTAAATCACTTTAATTGTAAATAGTGTGACAAAATCCAGAGTCTGCTCTCCACGTAGTGGTCTGTTTATGGGGCCTGTTTCTCTCTCTCCGTGGGAACTGGGGATCTTTTGCCAGCCAAACACCAGGCCCGCAGCTCCCGCCCTGTTTACAACGCAGCTGCAAATTCGCAGCCGATTTGCGGTACATCTCCTGACTGGAGTTGCTGTGGGGCGACGCACTCCGATCATATTCCAGTGGTAGCCGCAAGAAGGACTTGCATTTATATACCGCCTTTCACGACTACCGGATGTCTCACGGCGCTTTACAGCCAATGAAGCACTTTTTGGAGTGTGGTCACTGTTGTAATGTGGGAAATGCGGCAGCCAATTTGCGCACAGCAAGCTCCCACAAACAGCATAGTGATAATGACCAGATAATCTGTTTTAGTGATATTGATTGAGAACATAAGAAATAGGAGCAGGAGTAGGCCATACGGCCCCTCGAGCCTGCTCCACCATTCAATGAGATCATGGCTGATCTTCGACCTCAACTCCACTTGCCCGCCCGATTTCCATATCCCTTGATTCCCCTAGACTCCAAAAATCTATCTATCTCAGCCTCGAATATATTCAGGTATTTATATCCACAGCCCTCTGGGGCAGAGAATTCCAAAGATTCACAACCCTTTGAGTGAAGAAATTCCTCCTCATCTTGGTCTTAAATGGCCGACCCCTTATCCTGAGACCGTGCTCCCTAGACACTCCAGCCAAGGGGAAATAACCTCTCAACATCCAGGCTGTCAATCCCCTTCAGAATTGAGGGATAAATATTGGCCAGGACACCGGGGGTAACTCCCCCTGCTCTTCTTCAAAATAGTGCCGTGGGATCTTTTACATCCACCCGAGAGAGCAGATGGGGCCTCGGTTTGACATCTCATTCGAAAAACAGCACCTCTGACAGTGCAGCACTCTCTGAGCACTGCACTGGAGTGTCAAGCCTAGATTTATGTGCTTAAGTCTCTGGAGTGGGACTTGAACCCACGATCTTCTGACGCAGAGGCGAGCATGCTACCCACTGAGCCACAGCTGACACAGAATCATCATCATCATCATCATAGGCAGTCCCTTGGAATCGAGGAAGACTTGTTTCCACTCTTAAAATGTGTTCTTAGGTAGCTGAACAGTTCAATACGAAAACCACAGTCACTGTCACAGGTGGGGCAGATAGTGGGTTGAAGGAAGAGGTGGGTGGGACTGATTTGCTGCACGCTACTTCCGCTGCCTGCGCTTGATTTCTGCATGCTCTCGGCGACGAGACTCGAGGTGCTCAGCGCCCTCCCGATGCACATCCTCCACTTAGGGCGGTCTTTGGCCACGGACTCCCAGGTGTCAGTGGGGATGCTGCACTTTATCAGGGAGGCTTTGAGAATCGTACAGCGCAGAAGGAAGCTATTCGGCCCGTCGTGTCTCTGCCGCCTCTTTGAAAGAGCCATCCTCCCTCCTGCTCCTTCCCCCTGGCCCTGTAAAAAATAAATCCCCTTCCAGTATTTACCCCTTTTGAAAATTACTGTTGAATCTGCCTCCACCGCCCTTTCACACAGCTCATCCCAGATCACAACAACTCACTGCATTTCCTCATGTCGCTTCTGGTTCTGGCACCAGTGATCTCGGAGAAGGACAATCACTGAGGCAAATGTACAGTTTTTGAAACATTCACAGCTCTGGAGGCTGAGTGTAAATTAGTCGCAGCCCACACATCTGAATAAATTATGCAGATGAGAGTCAGCAGAGTAACATAAATGTATTCAACTGTCTGCACCCCCGCATGATGTGCAAGAAACAAAGGCATTCATTTTAAGAAAGAACTTGCATTTATATAGCGCCTTTCACGACCTCAGGACGTCCCAAAGCGCTTTGTAGCCAATTAAGTACTTTTTGAATTGTAGTCACTGCTGTTTTTTTCTTTTACTAGTTCACAGGATGTGGGCATCGCTGCTAAGGTCGGCATTTATTGCCCATCCCTAATTGTCCTTGAGAAGGTGGTGGTGAGCCGCCTTCTTGAACTGCTGCATTCCCGTGTGGTGAAGGTGCTCACACAGTGCGACTTTGTCGTATAGGTTTTGGTACAACTGAGTGTCTCGCTGGGCCAGTTCAAGGGGGGCAGTTAAGAGTCAACCACATTGCAAATGGTCCTTTCGCCGGTCGGCAGTAACCGGATGCCCCCCGCTCCGCTGGCGATGATCACTGTGCACAGGGACCTGTTTTCGCCCCGGAGCTAAAATCCAGTAGTGCCCCCCCTGAAGCTGCCATGGGCGATGCCAGCGACAGCTTTGGGGAGCGCGTAACAGGCTGTAGGCCGCTCGTGGGGCGATAATTAAAGGGGAGGTGGGGAATGTAAAGAAAATGGCCGAAAATCGCAGCCTTCTTGCTCCTCGATCGCGGGGTCTGTGCCGCGATCTTACAGCCCCGGCGCTCCGCTTGTGGGGCCGGGCTGCTGCCACGACACCCCGCTCCCTGGTGGCCCAGCGATGGCCCCGTTTCCCGCCCACAGAGTCGGCAGCTTGACCCTGGCCTTTAATAAAGGGGAGGGCCCTGTCTGCACAGCAGCGCGATGCGTCCTACCGTGTAACACTGTGAACTTCGTGGAAACTTTCCGCCATGCTCCCGCCTCGCGCTCCACTCGCTCTTGGGGGCGGTAACCCGAATATAGGTCGCGGGGCGGGACTGTTGCGCCTGGCGCAGGAACTCCCGACTCATGGCGGTTACCATTGAATTGCTCCCCCTAATTCTCTGTTCCTGAGAACCTTTCACATAACTACAAGTACCAGTTTGGCTCAATTGGAAGCGCTGGGGAGTGGGACTAATTGTATCAACACGATAGTTTGAAACAATCCCTTGGGGACAGGCTGGGCGGGAAAGGTCAGGACTGGCAGGGAGAAGGTCATTAAATAGCTCCACCAAAGAGCCAGAACAGGCACGATGGACTGAATGGCCTCCTTCTGTACGGTATGATTCTATGGGTTGGATTTTCCATTGCTGGCCACCTCTGAAAGCGGGCGGTCTGAGCTGTAGCCCAATCCTTGCAGACAGGTAAACAATGCCCACCTCAGGTAAATGTGATTGTTTTTTCTTTAATGTGATTTATGTTGTTGTGGCATGGGTTATGGATTGGGAATATTTTTGGTGTTTTTTTTTTCCTCCATCAGAGCGCTCCCAGGCTGGCTGTTTAGCTCGGGATTTTTGCTTGTTCAGCCGTCCCTTGGAGAGGTGTGCAACGCCTGCCTTAGCGCTCTGCTCCACACTCAGGGCCCAGCTGCCCAATCTTGCTGACTGAGGTGCAAACTGTTCCCTGGGCGCAAACTTTACCGCCCCGTTGCCATTACTGCCCAAAATGAGCAGAACCGAAAATTCCGCCCAGACTTTATGATCTGTCTCTTATTGAGGATGGAAGATGGTGGGTGGAAGCCTATGTTGCAGGGCACCAACATGATTCAGAAAGTTGGAAGAGAAGGCAGAGTAAACCGTGTTGAGTTGGCAGCAAGCTTCGGTTCTGAAAGCTGATAGATGGCCAGAGGAAGGGGAGATTGAAGGAGGTGAGGAGCTTTACCGGTCCGGGTAAAGAAGGAATTAGAGTCAGACATGGTGCGTTGAGAGACCCCGTCTCAACACTGGATAAAGGGAGGTGGGAGAGTGCGGAGGATAGAATATTTGGATTTTAGAAGGAACAATAGAGATTATTTCTGAGGGCCAGAAATCATTACCGTATCAATAAGATAAGAAGGGTTAAGACTGAGAGTTACAAGCCTGAATAAATTACACAAATTTATTCAGTAATTAGCATTCCACACATTGGAGTAATTACATTTCTTAAATGAGTATTTCAGAAGTAGTGAGAGTGTATATGTCCCCATCAGCAAGAATAAAGGCAGTGTGCCAGCACTGATCACATTTGTTTGTGTTCTTGTAAATACTTAAGAGAGCTCAAAAAAAAGACGTGGAACAGGAACTTGAATTAGGCTCTGAAACGGTACTTAAAAATTTCTTGTATTTCATGTTTATGAGCTGTTGGTAGAATAGGATTATGATGGCTGCCATGGCTCAGTGGGTAGCACTCAAGCCTCCTGGGTCATGATGGTTGTGAGTTCAAGTCCCACTTCAGTGACCTGCGTGCAAAATCTAGACTGACACTTCCAGTGTGTTGCTGAGGGAGCACCGCGCTGTCTTTCAGATGAGATGTTAAACCGAGGCCTCAAGTGGATGTAAAAGATCCCATGTAATTATTTTGAAGAAGAGCAGGGAAATTATCCCCGGTGCCCTGGCCAATATTTATCCCTCAGTCAACATCACTAAAAACAGATTATTTGGTCATTATCACATTACTGTTTGGGAGCTTGCTGTGTGCAAATTGGCTGCTGCATTTCACACATTACAACAGTGACTACACTCCAAAAAAAAGTACTAAATTAGCTGTAGAGCACTTTGGGATGTCTTGAGTTCTCCCCGGTCCGCGGCATAACTAAGAAACACCTATTTTCACCTCTGTAACATCGCCCGTCTCGCCCCTGCCTCAGCTCATCCGCTGCTGAAGCCCTTATCCATGCCTTTGTTACCTTTAGACTTGACTATTCCAACGCACTCCTGACTGGCCTCCCACATTCTACCCTACGTAAACTTGAGGTCATCCAAAATTTGGCAGCTCGTGTCCTAACTCGCACCGAGTCCCTTCACCCTGCACCCCTGTGCTCGCTGAACGACATTGGCTCCCGGTTAAGCAACGCATTCGATTTCTAAATTCTCAACCTTGTTTTCAAATCCGTCCATGGCCTCGCCCCTCCCTATCTCTGTAATCTCCTCCAGCCCCACAACCCCCCCAGAGATATCTGCGCTCCAAAAATCTGCGTTCTTGAACATCCCTGATTATAATCGCTGAACCTTGGTGGCTGTGCCTTCAGCTGGCTGGGCCCCAACTCGAACTCCCTGCCGAAACCGCTCCACCTCTCTTTTCTCCTTTAAGACTCTCCTTAAAAAATACCTCTTTGATCCAGCTTTTGGTCATCTGCCCTCATTTCGTATGTGGCCCAGTGTCCTGTGAAGTGCCTTGGGACATTTCACTATGTTAAGGCGCTGTATAAATACAAGTTGTTGTTGCTTTCCGTCTGCTCTTCTCTACATACTTGACACAGGAACCTTTCCACCGTCCTGGCAGCATCATATTTGGATGGCTTTCAACTGTAGCATCTGTCAAAAAATGAGGACTCGTCTCCAGCTAACAACCTAAACTGTTTCGAGATTTCCTCGGTAAATATTATTAGTGCTGTAAGGTATACATCTCGTAAAACATTCAATATTAGTCACATAAAACGCAAAGGAAAACCACTGCTCATGTTTAGCGAGCACAGCACAGGAGAAGCTTCTGTAAGGCTCCGAGTCGTTGCCTCTTTTTGGACAGGTTTTCACTGGCTCTTTGGAGAGCGAATTTCACAGTTATCGGGTTACCACGGTAGCCAGAAGGCCCAATCCTTTCATCATTGTTGCCGAGGTTCAGTGTTACTGAAAGGGGCTGGAATCCCAAGGCAGGAAACATGCAGGAGGTTATAACTAGGTTCCAGGGTATTCCTGAACAAAGATCAAACTGACTGATAGCCTTTGGAGAGCATGACCTGCCCTGTGGAGTGAGAGGCATCTTCTAGCCGCTCCTTTGCAGGGACCAAGTGTCCAACCCTGTCTTTGTCCTACTTGAGTACCTGGAGGCAGCATCATAAACAAAGAAAGAATTGAAAGACTTGCATTTATATAGCGCCTTTCACGACCACTGGACGTCTCCAAGCGGTTTACGGCCAATGAAGTACTTTCTTTGAGTGGAGTCACTGTTGTAATGTGGGAAACGCGGCAGCCAATTTGTGCACAGCAAGCTCCCACAAACAGCAATGTGATAATGACCAGATAATCTGTTTTATTGTTCACTGTTTACTGCTCAGCCACCTAAGGACTCATCCTAAGAGTGGAAGCAAGTCTTTCTCAATTCCGAGGGACTGCCTATGATGAGATGATGTTTTATTGTTATTTTGATTGAGGGATAAATATTAGCCAGGACACCGGGGATAACTCCGCTGCTCTTCTTCTAAATAGTGCCATGGGATCTTTTACATCCAATTGAAAGAGCATATAGGGCCTTGGTTTAACGTCTTATCCAAAGGACAACATCTCCAACAGTGCAGCACTGGAGCATCAGCCTAGATTTTTTGGGGGCTTAAGTCCCTGTAGTGGGACTTGAAGTCACAACCTTCTGACTCAGAAGGTGAGCATGCTGCCCACTGAGCCACAGCTGACACAGAAGGAGAGAGTACAAAAGCAAGGAAGTTTTTCATGATTTGGACTTAGAGGTGTATAGGGCACTATTTCAAAATTTGCACATCACACAAAACTTGAAAGTACAGTGAACAGTGAGGAGGATAGTGATAGATTTCAAGAGGACATAGACAGACTGATGGAAAGGGCGGACACTTGACAGATGACATTTAACGCAGAAAAGTGCAAAGTGATACATTTTGGTAGAAAGATCAAGGAGACGCAACATAAACTAAAGGATTCAATTGTAAAGGGGGTGCATGAACAGAGAGACCTGGGGGTATATGTGCACAAATCGCTGAAGGTAGCAGGGCAGGTTAAGAAAGCGGTTAAAAGAGCATACGGGATCCTGGGCTTGATAAAGAGAGGCATAGAGAACAAAACTAAGAAAGTTATGATGAACCTGTATAAAACATTGGTCCGGCCTCAACTGGCGTATTGTGTCCAATTCTGGGCCCTGCACGTTAGGAAGGATGTGAAGGCCTTAGATGGGATGCAGAAAAGATTTACGAAAATGGTTCCAGGGATGATGGACTTCAGTTACGTGGAGAGGCTGGAGAAGCTGGGGTTGTTCTCCTTTAAGAAGGTTGAGAGGAGATTTTATTGGGGTTCAAAATCATGAGGGATCTGGACAGACTGGAGAGAGAGAAACTGATCCCATTGACGGCAGGGTGGAGAACCAGAGGATGCAGATTTAAAGTGATTGGCAGAAGAACCAAAGGCAACATGGGCAAAAACTTTTTGACGCAGCAAGTGGTTAGGATCAGTAATGTACCGCCTGATAGGCAGATTCAATCATGGCTTTCAAAAGGGAGTTGGCTAAGTGAAGGAAAATAAATTGCAGGGCTACGGGGAAAGGGCGGGTGAGTGGGACTGGCTGAAGTGCTCTTGCAGAGAGCCGGCACGGGCTCGATGGGCCGCATGGCCTCCTTTTGTGCTGTAACCGTTCTATGATTCTATCATCTCAGTTCTGCCTCTTCCCTGAACAGATAGCCCACATACCATAATAAAGGTTCTTGTCTGACGGCCCCATTGTTTATTCAGGGTGGATCTCTGACTAATTTCCCTCAATAGAGTTAATTAATTAATTACATTCAACGGAATTGCCATATAATGTTGATAATTCATAAAAGGAGAGAGACCTGTGCATTTACCGGTTTCTCAATCCTGCCCTGTTCCTTTATTCTTCACAACTATTGGTCAAAGATTGGGAGCAGACATTGGGTTTCTCTAAGTGGAAGCCAAAATTGGCACAAGAGCTAAGCCCATGATAGAAGAATTAGGCATGGCCTCTGGTTGGAGCGAGACTGATGAGACAAATAAGCAGTTACTTGCCCCGAATTTTCTGATGTTTAATGACATTATGAATGCCTTCCTGAGCATCCCTGATTATAAACGCTCAACCATTGGTGGCCGTGTCTTCTATTGCCTGGGCCCCAAGCTCTGGAACTCCCTCCCTAAACCTCTCCACTTCTCTACCTCTCTTTCCTCCTTCAAGACGCTCTTTGAGCAAGCTTTTGGTCACCTGCGCTAATTTCTAATTATGCGACTTGGTGTCAATTTTTAAAAACTCATAACACTGCTGTGAAGCATCTTGGGCGTTTCGCTATGTTAAAGGCGTTATATAATACAAGTTGTTGTCGTTGAGGGAATAAAAAGCCTCAGAATTGAATCCCTTTCCACCCCGGTATCATTCTGACGCCGCTGCGCTGCACTCCCTCCAAGACCAACAACATATCTTTCCTGACAACCGCGCATGATTTTGGGGAAACAAGGGGTGTAAATTGAGGAAAAGTTACCTCTTTTTTGAAGGCTTACCTTAAGTACAGAGAGCGTGACCTCGATCGGATTATGCGGGACTCGGGCGAGAATAAAGGTGAGGGTGTCATTGTTGAGTCAATGACATAGCAATCGGGGCATGTAATCTTTAGCAAACCACAGTGTTTTTCCAAACCACACTGCAGCACAGGCGTGAGGAGGCCAGCGGTCTCTACTGACGATAAATGACCTGCCTGCCTTCGACCGAGGCTGCTCTTTGACACGGGAACTCACTGTACAAACAAAGGGCCTCTGTGTATGTGCAGAAGAGAAATATTTCAAACCGATTTGTCACCCGACAGCAATGCAAATGTGTTTTTGACGTTTTTTTAACCCCCACCCTCTCTTGGGTGTTTACCCCGACACATCCAGTAGACCCAGGCTCATTCCAAGTCTACTGTGAATGTATAATAATAATAACATTTAGCTTAAAGGCTCTTTGCCTTTTTTAGAGACATAGTCTATGGATTTTTGGTTGGAGGCTTTTTAGGCGGTAATGGCGTCGAGGTGGTAAAGTTTGCGCCGGGAAATGATTTGCGTCTGCAGTCACAAAATTCATCAGCTGGGCCATGAGTGTGGGGCGGAGCGCTAAGGGGGGCGTTCCACACCTCCTTTAGGGCGTTAGGCCGGCTGAGCAAGAGAAAATCCGTTGCTAAAGAGCCGGCCTCAGAGCGCCCCAAGTGAGGCTTCCCTGCGGGAAAAAAATCAGGATGCAAAAACACAGAAAACATTCGCAATATATTACTGACCCCAAATAAAGATAAATCTCGAAAAGAAAACTAAAAAAAAAGCCAATTGCATTTACCTCATGCAGTCATTCCTTCCCACCCCGGCGCTGGATCAGCTCGGACCGCCTGCTTTCCCAGGCGGTCCCACTAGGGGGCGCTACGGGGTGCCGCACCAAACAAAAATCACAAATCTGTCGCAACCGGGGACGGTGCATACCGGCGTGATGGTCCCAGGTGGTACTGCTCAGCGTCTCCGCAAAACCGGTACCAAATGTCCCGGCGGGCGCTGGAAGCTGGCGGCACAGGTGGTAACCATTTCCAGAGCCTCTCTGGGGTACTAACATAGGCGCAATCACAACGAAAATCCAGTCCATAGACTCAAAGAGTCATCACTGCAAAGAAGGAGGCCAGTCAGCCCATCGAGTACATGCCGGCTCTCTGTAGAGCAATCCAGTCAGTCCCATTGCCCCACTCTATCCCCGTGGCCCTGCAAATTTATTTCCCTCAAGTGCCCATCCAATTTCCTTTCGAAATCATTGATCGTTTCCACTTCCACCACCCTCGTCAGCAGCGAGTTCCCGGTCATTACCGCTTGCTGCGTAAAAACAGTTCCTCCTCGCATCCTCTCCTGTGTCTCCTGCCCAAAACCTTAAGTCTGTGTCTCTTAGTCCTTGTACCATCAGTTCATGGGAACAGCCTTTCTCTGTCTATTTTATTGACATTCTTCTCAATCTTTCCTTCCCTCTCTCCTGATGGAACTGATTTATACTGCACAAGGTTCCCAACTCTAATTGGTTGTATTCCTGGAGATTTCATCACACGACAGCACCCCTGAATGGTTGAGCTCTAGTTTTAAGGTTAATGCCACCTTTGTCTTCACTGTTAACCGTGGGTCAGTGGGTAGTACCCTCGCCTCTGAGTCAGAAAGCTGTGGGTTCAAGCATAAATCTCGGCTGACACTCCCAGTGCAGTGCTGAGGGAGTGCCGCATTGTCGGAGGTGCCGTCTTTTGGATGAGATGCCCCGTCTGCCTTCTCAGGTGGACGTAAAAGATCCCACAGACACTATTTCGAAGAAGAGCAGGGGAATTATTCCCCAGTGTCCTGGGCCAATATTTATTCCTCAATCAATATCACTAAAACAGATTATCTGGTCATTATCACATCAATGTTTGTGGGAGCTTGTGTACAAATTGGCTGCCGCGTTTCCCACATTACAACAGTGACTACACTCCAAGGACATTGTAATGTATTTGCTTCATGGGTCTATGCTTAAGAATTCATAGCAATACATTGCTATTAAGAACTAGTTCATTTATTAGCAAAAGGTTTAACAATCACACTATTCATTACAAATTCATCCACCAGGCTCACAACCACCTGCCTTATCCTGGACCCCCTGAACCCAACTGGCTGGGGTTTTATTGAGTCTTGTGAACATCGCGTGACTGGCTAAGCCACTCCCAACTCAACAGCTCCACAAACCTGTGAGTATACTCACAGATGCATGTATTACAGCTGTAAAGCGCTTTGAGATGTCCGGGGTCGTGAAAGGCGCTCTATTAATGCAAGTCTTTCTTTCTATGACCTCCAATTGCCCCGCCCCTGCACTCCCGCCATTGGTTACCCATCATGTCCATCGTCACTGTGCCCCATCTTCCCCGGCCAATAGGAAAGCGAATAGACTCTTCGAGATCCGATTGGATGATTCTTAACTATCAGTCAATCAGGCATTTTCCCATATCCGATGTTGTTATTGTGAACAAACAAAACTGTTCAAACAGTTAAAAAAAAAAACAATTTATTGTATTGCCCCTATGATTTCTCTCCTGGGTGTTGTTCACAGCAGTGACCTGGAGATTAGTCTTTAATTCCTGGAGATTCCAGGGCAATCCTGGAGGGTTGGCAACCCTAGATGTTTAGGCAGGTCCTCCAGCACCTTGTCCAAGCACCCCATTGTCCCTGAGTGAGTCTAGACTGTTAACGTCAGCAACCTGATCGACCATCACAGTCATGCTCTGATCCCAACTTCACTGGATCGCCACACATACACGGCATGTGGCCAGAAGCAGAGTTGTAACTTCTCTAATCCATGAGTGCTGGAACCAATTATAGTTCCCGAATTGGGATGTATTAACCCAGCACATAAGAACATAAGAATTAGGAAGAGGAATAGGCCATTCAGCCCCTCTAGTCTGCTCCGCCATTCAACAAGGTCATGGATGATCGTCGACCTCAACTCCACTTTCCCGCCTGATCCTCACATCCCTTGGTCCCTTAATATTCAAAAATCTATCGATCTCAGTCTTGAATATACTCAACGACTGAGCCTCCACAGCCCTCTGGGGTAGAGAATTCCAAAGATTCACCACCCTCTGAGTGTAGAAGTTTCTCCTCATCTCAGTCCTAAATGGCCGATGCCTTATTCTGAGACTGTGACCCCTGGTTCTAGACTCCCCAGCCCAGGGGGAAGCATCCTTCCTGCATCTACCCTGTCGAGCCCTGTAAGAATTGTGTATGTTTCAATGAGATCACCTCTCATTCTTCTAAACGCTAGAGAATATCGGCCTAGTCTGCTCAATCTCTCCTCATTGCACAGACCAGGAGTTCAGGTCTGGGACCTTTCTGCTCTGTATCTGTCTCCATAGTCCATTGAAGGTGCCCCTACCCATCGGAGGAAGCTTATGATTTGCCTTACTCTGTGCCACCTCCAAGCTTTTGCTGATTGAACAGGGCTGTCTGACCCCCGACCTCCTCCATAGAGCTTTGAGTTCACCAAAGGCAACAACAACAACAACTTGCATTTATATAGTGCTATTAACGTAGTAAAATGTCCCAAGGCGCTTCACAGGAGTGTTGTCAAACATAATTTGACAATGAGCCACATAAGGAGATATTAGGAGATATAAAAGCTTCGTCAAAGAAGTGGGTTTTAAGCAGTGCCCCAAAGCGCTTTACGGCCAATGAAGTACTGTTTGAAGAGTCGTCACTGTTGTAATGTGGGAAAGACGGTAATCAATTGCAGCACAGCAAGATCCCAGAAACAGCAATTAAATAAATGATCAGGTCATCTGTTTTAGGTGCTGGTTGAGGGATAAATGTTGGCCAGGACACTGGGGAGAAAATTTATAGGGCTATGGGGAAAGAATGCAATTATATAAATCTACCAAAGAGCCGTGACAGGCACGATGGGCCATGGTCTCCTTCTGTGCTGCTTCATTGTATGAAATCCCCTGCTCTTCTTTGAGTAGTACTGTGGGATCTTTTACACCCACCTGAGAGGGCTTACGGGGCCTCGGTTTAATGCTTCACCCAAAAGGCGGCGCCCCCGACAATACGGCACTCCCTCAGCGCTGCACTGAAATGTCAGCCCAGATTACGTAGGCAGGTCTCTGGAGTGGGACTTGAAATCCCAACCTTGGTCAAGCTTGTTCAAAGAGGCAGGTTGTTAGGACTATCATAAAGGAGGCGACAGCGAGGTGGAGAGATTTAGGGAGGGAATTCCAGAGCTTAGGGCCTCACCAGCTGAAGGCACGGCCGCCGATGGTGGAGCAATGAAAATCAGGGATGCATAAGAGGTCAGAATTGGAGCAGCGCAGAGATCGCGGAGTGTTCTAGGGTTGGAGGAGATTGCAGAGATGGTGGGGGGGGGAGGGGGGGGGCGGAGGGCGAGGCCATGGAGGGATTTGAATGAGAGTTTTAACATCGAGGCGTTGCCGGACCGGGAGCCAATGTAGATCAGCAAGCACAGCGGGTGATGGGTGAGCGGGACTCGGTGTGAGTACCGTGAAGAATTTATGCCAAAGGAAAATTGAAAGGGGCCCCACCAGGAGATCCATCGCCCGATGACATCACATTACAAGCCAACATCCTTAAACCAACAGAGTCTTAGCTGAGAACTCGCACCAGCGAAACAGTTCTCTCAAACAACGGGGCCTTAATTGGCAGAAAGTATTTCAACTATTTTTCTCCAGCCGAGGCCTGGCCCCATGGGATCGCATGTAGATCTGTTTCTAATGATGCCAGGCTGGAAATGTCTCCAAAGAGTGATGGCCCTGGGCTGAGTGCATATTGTTGTGGCTGAGAACTCTGACTGTTCCCAGACTAAAGCAGTTTGCTTTCTTCATCCGAGGGGACTGGAGTCTGTTTTTTAACGTTCGAAAATGTTTCGCCTAACCTGTGTTATGTGGTTCGTTTCTGATTTGTCCGCTCTGTCTGCAACCTGTTTTTGCGACTATAAATTTGGGACTTGTGCTTCCACCAACAGGAAGGTCGGTAACCAGAGGACACAGATTTAAGATCGTTGGCCAAACGAACCGGGGTGACGATGAGGAGACTTTTATTTTATTAATGCAAAGAGTTGTTACAATCTGGAATGCACTGCCTGAAAGAGTGGCGGAAGCGGATTCAATAGTAACTTTCATTTATATAGCACCTTTCACGACCACCGGACGTCCCGAAGCTCTTTACAGCCAATGAAGTACTTTTGGAGTATGGTCACTGTTGTAATGTGCGAAACACGGCAGCCAATTTGAGCACAGCAAGCTCCCACAAACAGCAAGGTGATAACGACCAGATAATCTGCTTTAGTGATGCTGATTGAGGGACAAATATTGGCCCCAGGAGAAAACGCCCCTGCTCTTCTCCGCAATAGTGCCGTGGGATCTTTTATGTCCATCTGAGAGAGCAGACGGGGCCTCAGTTTATCATCTCATCTGAAAGACGGCACTTCCGACAGTGCAGCATGTTATGTATGTAAACATTACCAATGTATAAGACTTGCCACCAGGGAGCGCACCTGTGGGAGACCCACGGGTCACCTGCACACCCTGGGCAAGCAGGTATAAAAGGCAGTCTACCATGCTGCCTCCTCCCTCTGGAGTTACAATAAAGAGACCAAGGTCACAACAGTTTGAGTTTAAGATATACAGTCTTGTAGAGTTATTCTAAACGTAACAATTGGCGACGAGTAACAGATCACGAACTTTCATACAGTTATAGCTGCTGTTGGTATTCTTGAGAGATTTGTTGAGGGTGATGATTGGGAAGCCTTCATTGAGCGCCTTGACCAGTACTTCGTGGCCAACGAGCTGGAAAAGGCAGAAACCGCAATCAAGCACAGGGTGATTCTCCTCACCGTTTGCAGGTCCACGATATATGGCCTCATCAAAAATCTGATAGCACCAACGAAACCAACGGACAAGACATATGAAGAGTTGTGCACGCTGGTTTGGGAACACCTCAAGTCGAAGGAGAGCATCTTGATGGCCAGGTATCCCTTTTATACGCACCATCGCTCCGAGGGCCAGGACGTGGCGAGCTATGTCGCCGACCTAAGACGCCTTGTAGGATCGTGCGTATTTGCTGGATTTTGGGGGGAAGTGTTGCGGGACTTTTTTGTGCGTGAAATCGGCCACGAGATCATTCTTCGCAAACTGCTGTCTGCCGAATCCCTAGATCTGAGCAAGGCCATCACGATAGCCCAGGCTTTTATGTCCACGAACGATAACACTAAACAGATATCATTGCAGCATCAGAACTCACCGGCAAGTACTGTGCATAAAATAACGCCTTCAGCAGGCAGAACTGTACATGGCAGGGCCTACACGCTCGCAGAGACCAGGTGGCAGAGTCGGCAGAAGATGACCGATCTGGCGCGGATCATGCTGAACGAGTAAGAGAGGCAACTCAACCCGAGACTGAAGAGGAAGTGTATGGGGTACACACCTTCCCCACCAAAAGCCCTCCGATAATGTTAAAAGTCAAATTAAATGGCATTCCAGTTTCCATGGAATTGGACATGGGGGCGAGTCAGTCAATTATGAGCCAGAAGGCTTTTGAGAAACTGTGGGGCAGCAAGGCCCAAAGGCCAAAACTAAGTCCGATCCCAAGCTGCGCACTTACACCAAAGAGCTCATACCAGTCATTGGCAGTGCGGCAGTGAAGGTATCGTACGATGGGATTGTGCATTATTTACCACTATGGATTGTACCAGGCGATGGCCCAATGCTGTTCAGTAGAAGCTGCCTAGGAAAGATCCGATGACTTCGGAGGATGACGCCTCGTGCGCCCAAGTGCTAAACAAATTCCCGTCGTTATTCGAGCCAGGTATCGGCAACTTCACATGCGCCAAAGTGCAGATCCATCTAGTCGCTGATGCACGACCCGTTCACCACAAGGCCCGAGCGGTTCCATACATGATGCGAGAGAAAGTTGGGATTGAGCTGGACAGACTTCAACGAAAGGGGATCATATCGCCAGTCGAGTTCAACGACTGGGCCAGTCCAATTGTTCCGGTGTCGAAGAGCGATGGGACGGTCAGAATCTGCGGGGACTACAAGGTAACGATCAGCCGAGTTGCGTTACAGGAACAGTACCCACTCCCCAAAGCGGATGACCTGTTTGCAATGCTAGCAGAAGGGAAGTCGTTCACCAGGTTGGATCTAACCTCTGCTAACATGACACAGGAGCTGGTTGAACCTTCAAAATAATTGACGTGCATCAACACGCGCAGAGGACTGTTCATATACCACAGATGCCCCTTTGGGATTTGTTAGATGCAGAAAGAATGTTCCCGATGTTGGGTAAGTCCAGAACCAGGGGTCACAGTGTAAGGATAAGGGGTAAGCCATTTAGGACCGAGATGAGGAGAAACTTCTTCCCTCAGAGAGTGGTGAACCTGTGGAATTCTCTATCACAGAAAGTTGTTGAGGCCAGTTTGTTAGATATATTCAAAAGGGAGTTAGATGTGGCCCTTACGACTAAAGGGATCAAGGGATATGGAGAGAAAACAGGAATGGGGTACTAAAGTTGCATGATCAGCCATGATCATATTGAATGGTGGTGCAGGCTCGAAGGGCCGAATGGCCTACTCCTGCACCTATTTTCTATGTTTCTATGTTCGGCGGCGGCCATCTTCCAGAGGAACATGGAGAGTCTGCTGAAATCGGTTCCGCGCACCTTGGTGTTCCATGACAACATCTTGATCACTGGCCGCAACACCACCGAACACTTGCACAACATGGAAGAGGTTCTCAAGCGACTGGACAGAGTGGGACTCAGGCTGAAACGCTCCAAGTGTGTTTTCCTGGCGCCAAAGGTCGAATTTCTAGGGAGAAAGATTGTGGCGGACGGCATCAGACCCACGGACTCCAAGACGGAGGCCATCAAGAATGCACCCAGACCACAGAATGTGATGGAGCTGCATTTGTTCCTGGGACTCCTCAACTAGTTTGGTAACATTCTACCGGGGTTGAGCACTTTGCTGGAACCATTGCATTTATTGCTACGCAAAGGTGATGACTGAGTTTGGGGTAAAGCTCAAGATGCAGTCTTTAACAAGGCCAGAAACCTACTATGTTCCAACAAGTTACTTGTATTGCATGACCCATGTAAATGTTTAGTACTAGTTTGTGATGTATCTTCGTACGGGTCGGTTGTGTGTTACAGCAAGCCAATGGGTCAGGCAAACTGCAACCGGTTGCATATGCGTCCAGAGGCTTATCTAAGGCTGAAAGAGCCTACAGTATGGTTGAAAAAGAAGCATTAGCATGTGTATACGGGATTAAGAAAATGCACCAATATCTATTTGGGCTCTGGTTCGAGCGCGACTGACTACAAGCCGCTCATTTTGTTGTTCTCAGAAAGCAAAGGTATTAACACCAATGCTTCGTCACGCATCCAAAGATGGGCACTAACGTTACCTGCGTATGACTAGGTAATCCGCCACAGACCAGGCATGGAGAACTGTGCTGATGCCCTCAGTCGGCTACCATTGCCCACCACCAGGGTGAAAATGGCGCAACCAGCGGACTTGCTCCTTGTAATGGATGCTTTTGAGAGTGAGGGGTCACACATCACGCCTCGTCAGATCAGGACCTGGACTAGCCAGGACCCTTAAACTAGTAAAAAAACTGTGTTCTCAATGGGAGCTGGTCGGCGGTCTCTGGAGAAATGCAAGACGAAATTAAGTTGTTCCTCCGACGCAAGGATGAAATGTCCATCCATTCGGACTGCCTCCTATGGGGGAATCATGTAATTTTGCCAAAAAAAGGCAGGGAAACGTTTATACGAACCTTCAGAGTACCCACCCAGGCATAGTCATGATGAAGGCTATCGCCAAGTCGCACGTTTTGTAGCCCGCCATTGACTCAGAATTGGAGTCATGCATACATCAATGCAACACTTGCTTACAGTTGAGTAATGCACCAAGGGAGGCCCCACTGAGTCCATGGTCATGGCCCTCCAAATCGTGGTCAAGGGTCCACGTAGATTTCGCTGGCTCCTTTCTCTGAAAGGTGTTCCTAGTAGCAGTGGACACTTACTCTAAATGTATTGAATGTACAATAATATCAATATGTACATCCACTGCCACCATTGAATGCTTCCTGGTCATGTTCGCCACCCATGGTTTGCCCGACGTCCTTGTTAGTGACAATGGACTATGCTTCACCAGCTCGGAATTCAACGAGTTCATGACCCACAATGGCATCAAGCTTGTCAGGACTGCGCTGTTTAAGCCAGCATCCAATGGTCAAGCGGAACGCGCAGTCAAAACCATCAAACAGAGCTTAAAACGCATGACTGGCGGTTCTCTGCAAACCCAGCTATCTCGGATTCTGCTCAGCTACGTCACGCGACCCCACTCGCTTACCGGGGTTCCCCCTGCAGAATTGCTAATGAAGAGAGCACTCAAAACCAGGCCCTCCTTCGTCCACTCGGATCTCAATGATCATGTAGAAACCCGACGTCACCGGCATAATGTGTACCACGATCGCGCGGCTTATCGCATGACATTGAGGTTAATGACCCTGTGTTTGTTCTTAATTACAGTCATGGTCCCAAATGGGTTGCTGGCACTGTGTTAGCCAAGGAGAGGAATAGAGTGTTTGTCGTCAAACTTTTGAACGGACAAACATGCAGAAAGCACTTGGCTCAGACCAAACTGCGGTTCACTGACAACCAAGAACAGTTTGAAGACATTACCATCATTGATCCACCCACACACACCCAACCAGCAATCGACCTCGCGGTCAACCACTAGGATGAACCCACCATGCCCGACAGTCCAATCAGACCAGCCACACCGCAGTGCAGCAATGATCTGACCGACTCACCCATGCCAGGACTTCAACTCAGGCGATCAACCTGGCAAAGCAGAGCCCCGGATCGCCTCAACTGTAAATAACTTGTATGTAAGATTTTGGGGGGAATGATGCTATGTATGTAAACATTACCAATGTGTAAGACTTGCCACTAGGGGGCGCACCTGTGGGAGACCCAAGGGTCACCTGCACACCCTGGGCAAGCAGATATAAAAGGCAGTCTACCATTCTGCCTCCTCACTCTGGAGTTACAATAAAGAGACCAAGGTCACAACAGTTTGAGCTTCAGATATACAGTCTTGTAGAGTTATTCTAAACATAACACAGCACTCCCTCAGGAGTGTCAGCCTAGATTTTTTGTGCTCAAGTCTATGGAGTGGGGACTTGAACCCACAACCTTCTGACACAGAGACGAGTGGGCTCCCCATCAAGCCATGGCTGACACTGGGTGGGGGCCATTCGGTATTTGAAAGGGTTAAAAGCATAAGCAAAAGAATGACAGCCCGTGACATAGAGTGCCGGCACAGAGGATAAAATAAGCTGAAACAGGCCGTGACTGGGTCAGGGCCTGTCACAGGGTGACTGTTGAAAATAATTTAATACGTTCCGCAAGACTCCCAAGTATCTCCATAAAATTCCATCGGCATTCCCATAAAAGCTCGAGAGCTCCGTGGGATGAAGTGTTACTTCCTGCGACTTGCAATGAATAAGCGAGTGGTGCGAATCAGGACTGGTCTGGCACCACAATTCTCTGGATGCCTCTTACAGTGCATAATCAAAGAGGGGAGACATTTAAAAGCCCCAGTCCCCCCCATGCGTTCCTGCGTGCTGCTGGGCTATTATTGCAGTGGTGCTGTGCAGTAAAGGACCTCACAAGAATCGCCCGGGTGGTGAGACCCACGCTGATCCGATTGGCAATTTGTTGCTGTTGTTGCGCCACCTGTGATAGCTGCCCCTAAACGTTATCCTATCCGGAGATATTGACGTTGGAAAACTGAGGTAATAGTACGACCTGGCAGAGGTCAGTGGCTGGTCAGTCGACGTCTGAAAGGGGAACGATGTTTAATGCTTCAGCTGCATTCCGTTAAAGATTCCCATTGAAAGCTTAACTTTTAAATAATGGAGGTTCCTCCCTCACACCTCCTCCCTCTGAACTCCTCCGTCTTCCTTCACACCTCCTCCTTCTGACCTCCTCCTGCCGACCTCCTCTCTCTGAACTCCTCCCTCCTCCTTCTGACCTCCTCCCTCCGACCTCCTCCCTCTGAACTCCTCCCTCACACCTCCTCCCTCAGACCTCCTCGCTCGTGCCTCCTCCATCAGACCTCCACCCTGACCTCCAGCCTCACACCTCCTCCCTCATAACCCTCCCTCACTTCCTCCCTCAGAGCTCCCTCGCACACACATCCTCCCGCAGGCCGATTCCCTCACACCTCCTCCCTCACACCTCCTCCTTCATACCTCCTCGCTCACACCTACTCCCTCACATCTCCTCGCTCACACCTCCTCCCTCACGCTGCCTCCCTCCGACCTCCTCCTTCTGAGCGCCTCCCTCGGGTCTCCTCCCTCACACCTCCTCCACCATGCCTCCTCCCTCAGATATCCTCCATCAGACTTCCAATAACTTGCATTTATTTAGCACCTTTAATTTAGTAAAACATTCCAAGGGACTTCACAGGAATGTAATGAGACAAACATTGACACAGAACCAAAGAAGAACACATTAGGCCAGGTGACCAAAAGCTTGGTCAGAAGAAGGTTATAAGAAGTGTGTTAAAGGAGGAAAGAGAGGTTGAGAGGCAGAGAGGTTGAGGGAGCGAATTCCAGAGCTTAGGGCCAAGGCAGCTGAAGGCACGGCCACCAATGATGGGTCAAAGGAAGTCAGAGATGTGCAAGAGGGCAGAATTGGAGGGTTGTGGGGCTGCAGGGGGCTTCCTCCTCAGACCTCCTCACATCGAGGGGCTTTTAAAGCCCAAATGACACCTAACCACTACTTCTCAATTTTGTCTTCTGCTCTGCTTGAAATAAGATGATGTAGTCACTCCACCTTGTCTCTCCATCTGAGTTATTCAAGAGCGAATGGATTGTATGAGTTCTGCAGTCCAACATACCCGTTCCTGCCAGAGGCCCCCATGAGGACAGGGACCCGTTTCCCTATGGATGAGGACATCTCTTTGTGTGATTTTTTTCCCCCTCCCCTTCCCCTTTTATAGCCCACACTCTGTGCCATACAGTAAGCCCGGCCTATTGATCTTCTGTCTGTCTGCTTTTGACTCTTTTTATATAGTCTGTGTGACTGTGAGAAGGAAGAAAGAAAGACGTGTATTTATGTATGACATCAGAACATCCCAAAGCACTTTACAGTCAGTGAAGTACTTTTTTGAATTATAGTCAATATACTTAAGGCGGAGATAGACTGATTTTTGAACGATAAGGGAGTCAGGGTTATGGGGAGTGGGCGAGGGGAAGTGAAGTTGAGGCCAAGATCAAATCAGCCATGATCATATTGAATGGCGGAGCAGGCTCGAAGGGTCAAATGGCCTACTCCTGCTCTTATTTCTTATGTTACTGTTATACTGTAGGAAATGCAGCAGCCAATTTGCACACAGTAAGCTCCCACAAACAGCAAGGTGATAATGACCGGATAATCTTTTTTTTTCCTGATGATTGAGGGATAAATATTGGCCAGGACATTAGGGAAAACTTCCCTGCTCGTCTTCAAAATAGTGCCATGGAATCTTTTACATCCACTTGAGCAAGCAGACAGGGCATCAGTTTAATATCTCATCTGAAAGATAGCACCTCCAACAGTGCAGCGCTCCCTCAGCACTGCACTGGAGTGTCAGCCTAAATTTGTGTGCTCAAGTCTCTGGGTTGGGACATGAACTCACAACCTTCTGACTCAAAGGCAAGAGTGCTGCCCACTGAGCCATGGCTGACACTATGGGCTAGAAATTGCATAACATCCCCTTTGGGGCGATAACTTTTCAGGGAGCGCAAGAGCGGAAACGATTTGCTGTTCCCGGGAACTTCAGCTTTAGCACTCCAAGAGGGAAGTGGAGTGCTAAATCAAGCGCTAACCACTTCCCTTAGAGCACTAAAGTGTGTGAGTGGGGCGGTGTCGGCAAAGTGCTAAACAATGTTCTGTGCAGTGCTGCCGTCTGTGGAGGATTCTTACCTCGCTTAAAGGGAAGAGCCAATTTAGTTTGAATCTATCTGCATACTCTCTCTGTGGGGCCACGGGACCTGTGCGACTTGCATTAAAGCCCCAGGCACTCTAAGAGAGTGGAGGGCTGAGGAATCGCGCAGAGCTCATTGATCAAAATCAATCAGAAGGCACCAGACTGGTGCCAGTAATAATGTTTGCCCTACCTGACCACCTTTAAATATCGCTCCCCAAGCAGGAGGCCGAAGTGACCACGCCTCCTGCAATCTGCCGTTGTTGACGCCTGTGGGGGGGTGGGAGCGAATATCACATCCGGGGCGGTAACGGGGTGCTAAACACCGGATGACATCACGATCTACGGGGCGCAAGAGAGCAAGGCGGTGAGTGTTAGCACCGGCGCAAAACCGCCAAGGAAGTTCGTGGGCATCGATGAATTTGCCGAGCCCAGTCAGTGACCCCTCAGCGCCCCATTACCACCCCCCACAGGCGCTAACGGAAGGCGCAGGGCAGACCGATTTCTCCCCCTATGTGTGCCTGTATAGGTCTCCTGTAGTCTGAGCCTGGACTCTAACTTTTTCTGTTCCTTTCTGTCTTGAGCTTTCTGTGTCCCTTTTTCAATCTGTTTTTCTTTGTCTCTTTCCCTTTCTCATTGTTTCTCAGTCTCTCCCTCTGTATTTGTCTCTTTCTCTCTGTCTCTGTATCTATCTCTGTATCTACTTTCCTCATTGTCTACCTCTCCCTTTCTTTCTCCTTCGCTCCATTTTTGACGATCTGCAATAAGGCAGAGTTGTATTCTCAGCCATGGCTCAGTGGGTAGCACTCTCGGGCTGTCTCCGAAGGTTGTGGGTTCAAGCCTCACTCAAATTTATGAGCACATAAATCTAGGCTGACACTCTCAGTGCAGTACTGAGGGTGTGCTGCTCTGTCAGAGATGCTGCCTTTCGGATGAGACATTAAACCGAGGCCCTGTCTGCTTTCTCGGGTGTAAAAGATCCCATGGCACTATTTCAAAGAAGAGCAGGGGGAGTTATCCTTGCTGTCCTGTATCAATATTTATCCCTCAATCGACATAACTAAAACAGATTATCTGGTCATTATCACAGTGCTGTTTGTGGGAGCTTGCTATGTGCAAATTGGCTGCTGCATTAACTACATTACAACAGTGACTACACTTCAAAAAAAGTACTTCATAAAGCACTTTGAGATGTCTGGTGGTCATGAAAGACGTGATATAAATGCAAGTCTTTCTTTCTTTTGTTAAGGTCAGAGTAGGAGGGAAGTGTAATGTATGCTCGCAGCTCAATGTAGAATGTTAGCTGTGGCTCAGTGGGTAGCAAGCTTGCTTTTGAGTCAGAAGGTTGTGGGTTCAAGTCCTCATTCCAGGGACTTGAACACAAAAAATCTAGGCTGATGCCCCAGTGCTTCACTGTTGGATGTGCTGTTTATTGGATAAGCTGAGGCCCTATCTGCTCTTTTAATTGGATGTAAAAGATCCCATGGCACTATTTTGGGGTCGCTCAGTTGAAGAGATAACAATGGCAATGAAGATGGGATAATTGGGGAAAAAAAGCTGCAATTTTTGTTGGAGGAGGATTCAGCCAACCGACAGAGAGACTTTGAGAGCTTCTCTGTTTTGATTAACAGCTACAAATCCAAGATAAATTACAAGCACACCTGTCTGAACTGCCAGAGTCCAGATGGCCGTGCCTATGGGAATAATAGGGGGAGTTTCAATGTGACCGTGAAAGTTTCGGAGCGTATGTGGAGTGGCTAGAAATGTTTTTCACCGCAAATAATATCATCGAAGTCCCCAATGATGAAAACCATAACTGGATGGTTTTGGAATGACAAGGGGCTATTTTCTTAACTGAAGCAGGGCCCGAAGTATATGAAATCCTGAAAACTGTGCTTGTGCCTGTCAAGCCAAAGGACACAATTCTTAAGCAGAGTTAGAACACCACTACAGTCCTGAGCCCCTGGAAAATGCTGAAAGGTATCGTTTTGGAATATGAGATCAGTTAACTAAAGAAAATATCAGTGAGTACATTGTAGCATTAAAAAAGCTATCTATTCACTGTAATTTCGGAAACTTTCAGGACCAAGCATTGCATGACTGCTTTGTTTGTGGGATGAAAAATGATGAGATCAGAAGAAAGTTATTGACAATTCCTAACTTGACTTTTGATTTAGTGTGTCAGACAGCTATGTCAATGAACATGGCCGACCAATATTCCTGAGAATTTCATACTATTTCCAGTCGTCAAGACAACCGAGGTGAATCGTCTGCAGGTTAAAAGTAAAAGGTACTTGGGCCCCAAGGTCTCAGAAACTGGCAATGGTAACAGAGCATTGAAGTCCTGCTATCGGTGCCTGGGAGAACACATTGCTCAAAGTTTTCCGTATATGAAAGTAGAGTGTTTCACCTGCAGGAAAACTGGACATCTTGCGAAGGCATGCTGACGAAAGGGTAAACCAGCTTTCAAAGCTATAAGTAGAAATCCCTAGAAACTACATAGCATGGAAGAAAAACAACAGGACGAGGAGGTTTTAGAGCTACACATCATCGGGAACACGAGGTTAACTAATAACAATTCGAAAAGTATCATAATCCACATAGACTTTGCAGGAACCAAGATACAGATGGAAATTGATACTGGTGCATCTGTGAGTGTAGTACCGGAGTCACTATACCTCGACAAATTGTGTGACTTCCCATTGGAGAAATCCAAGATAGAGCTGCGAGGCTACTCGGGAGAGAACATTCCTGTGTTAGGTCGTATCACCGTACCGGTGAAATACAAGGATCAATTTCAGAGCTTGCCTCTATTAGTAGTGGCAGGAGACAAGCCTGCCTTACTAAGAAGAAATTGGTTGGGATCACTACTACTCGGGAGAGAACATTCCTATGGTAGGTAGTATCACCGTACCGGTGGGGTCTTGCAGCCCGACTGCCTGCCTTTCTTCCGCGGTTACATCTGAGCCTGCAGATGGAGCACGCGGTGTCCATCGGTTCACTCGTGGCCTTCCGTGAGAGGTTGGCGCCCCCAGCAACCAAATTTTAATTTAAACCAAGTTTATTGTTAAAAGATTGATTTGTTTAATTTGTCGGTTGTAGTGCCCCTCTTTAATCAGGGGGAATTTGATTATTGTTTGCAACAAAATAGTTGTAAAGGTGTAGAATTGGGAATGGCTTAGCCAGTCACGTGATGTTCACAAGACTCAATAAAACCCCAGCCAGTTGGGTTCGGGGGATCCACGATGAGGCAGGTGTGAACCTGGTGAATGAACTGGTAATGTGTAGTGTGATTGTTAAACCTTTTGCTAATAAATCAACTAGTTCTTAATAGCAATGTGTTGCTATGAATTCTTAAGCAAAGAACCCATGAAGCAAATACATTACAGGGAACAAATGATAATACTGCAGAGTCTGGTAAAACCGTATGAAGACGCCCGAATTAAGCAGGCAGCCAAATGTGACTAATTCACAAGGAAGCTACTGGCAACGAGAGGGGAATGGAATCTGACCACTGCTGTCCTCTGCCAGTGTATAACTAGCAGCGGTGTGGCCTCCGCAGTGGCAACACTCGGCTGTACGAACTGTGCCATTGACTCTACTTGTGCAACCCATGTCAGGGTTCCAGCTGATGTGAAAAGACATCTGTAACGCTAACTGTTTTAGTTGGCAGATTGAATTGAAACTTGCACCACAGTCTGAATATTAACTTGTGCTTTCAGCTGCCAGCCAACACGGGTTCAGAAGGGGCAGATGCTGCCTGGACCTACCTCCTTGATTTATAGCGATGTGACTTCCCAGAATTGGACATCCCAATGCAATGTATGTCCACATCCAGAGATATTTTGTTAAAGTTGCACAGGTTTAAGGCAGGGAGTATTTAAAATTCTCATCTCTGTGTTCCAATCCCTCCTTGGCCTCGCCCCCTCCCTATCTCTGTCACCCCCACCAGCCCTACAATCCCCCGAGATACCTGCAATCCTCCAATTCTGGCCTCTCGCACATGCACCATTGGCGGCCGTGCCTTCAGCCGCCGAGGCCCTAAGCTCTGGAATTCCCTCCCTAAACCTCTCCGCCTCTTTCTTATCCTTTATAACGCTCCTAACAACATGGCTCTTTCAACAAGCTTGACCAAGGTTGGGGTTTCGAGTCCCACTTGAGCATGGACTTGAGCACATAAGTCTAAGCTGACAAAACTCCCAGTGCAGCGCTGAGGGAGTGCCATATTGTCGGAGGTGCCGCCTTTCGGGTGAAGCGTTAAACCCTGTCTGCCCTCTCAGTTGGGTGTAAATGATCCCACAGTACTATTCAAAGAAGAGCAGGGGAGTTCACAGAATCATAGAATGAAGCAGCAGTGGAGGCCATTCGGCCCATTGTGCCTGTGGCCGGCTCTTTGGTAGAGCTATCCAATTAATCACACTCTTTCACCATAGCTCTGTAAATTTTCTCTCCAGTGACCTGGCCAACACTTATCCCTCAACCAACACCTAAAACAGATGCCCTGATTATTTATTTCATTGCTGTTTCTGGGATCTTGCTGTGCTGCAATTGATTTCTGTCTTTCCTACATTACAACAGTGACGACCTTTCAAATAGTACTTCATTGGCCGTATAGCACTTTGGGATGCCCTGAGGTCGCGAGAGGTGCTATAGAAATGCAAGCTTTTTTTTAATGTAGGCGAATAGGCTGGCCATTCTACACCACACGCAGTCAGTGAACAGCAATGAGATGATTGACCAGTTATTATTGGTGGTGTTGGTTGAGGGAGGAATACTGTCTGGTAGATCTGGAGAACAGCCTGCGTAGTGTCAGTCTAGAGAACAGTCAACTGCACTCCAAAACGCCTTCTTCTTTGCCACTCAGCCCCAAGCAATAATTCCAGACAAAATACTAGTTAGGCCACAGCAAGATTACTGTGTACAGTCTGGCCACCACTTTACAGGAAAGATGTGTCTGCACTGGAGAGGGTACAGAGGAGATTTATCAGGATTGTTTTTTTTATTCGTTCATGGGATGTGGTGTAGAATCTGTTCCTCCCCCCTAAAGATAAAAATTGGACTATTACAGCCCGCAAAAAAGAGCCGGGCAGGAAAGGGTTAATTCAAACATTGCAGCCAAACCATCAGACATCATGAGAGACAATGATACGGGATATCTGCCATTGATCTAAATCGCCAGACAATTCATCATCAGAATACCAGAAGAGCACCAACATCAATGTTCTCGCGCAGGCCATCAACCCCAGCGTCGAAGCACTGACCACACTCAACCAGCTCCGCTGGGCCGGCCACATCGTCCGCATGCCCGACACGAGACTCCCAAAGCAAACGCCCTACTCGGAACTCCTACACAGCAAGTGAGCCCCAGGTGGGCAGAGGAAACATTTCAAGGGCATTCTCAAAGCCTCCCTGATAAAGTGCAACATCCCCACCAACACCTGGGAATCCCTGGCCAAAGACCGTACATAAGTAGAGGAAGTGCATCCGGGAGGGCGCTGAGCACCTCGAGTCTCGTCGCCGAGAGCATGCAGAAACCAAGCGGAGGCAGCGGAAGGAGCGCGCGGCAAACCAGACTCCGCACCCACCCTTTCCTTCAACCACTGTCTGTCCCACCTGTGACAGAGACTGTAATTCCCGTATTGGACTGTTCAGTCACCTGAGAACTCGATTTTGAGGGACTGCCTATGATGATGATGATGATGATGATCACTGTCAAAGGAGGAAGAGGGACATTCACACCTTCAATGGTCACTGTAAAAGGAAGAACGAGGGACATTTGCACATGCCTCAACCATCGAAACCAAGGAAGGTCCTTCATTGTGCTGCCCAGCAGGAGAGCTGATATCAGAGGAGGGAACAGGAAATCTGTTTTGAGATCACAAGCTGGTTTTTGGAATAAAGAAGACTCATTTTCGAAGGCACAGGGAGCAGTACAGGAACAGAATCAAAACAGCAATAGAAGCCAGCGGTGTCACAAGCTGCATCCAAAAAAAGGGCCGACAGTCAACCTCAGAAGACAGCCAAGGAATTGGTGATTGTGTGTTTGTTCCAGCCAAATTACAGAAGAGTTTTGTGATTGGATGTGGGTAACCTTATGTGTAGCAGTCAAATCGCGGACGGGTATAACTGCGTCAAGTTGTACTGATGCAAATGACACTTTTGTAGGGGTTTGTATTTTGGGGTTCGTTAATTCAATATAAATCATAGTGATTTATATTGGGGAGGGAATTCTGTGTATGTTCAATAAACTAATGATTCTTGGTTGAGCCAAAACCCTGTGCCGTGTGTATTTTGTTCTTATAAATCCTGGCATCAAAGAACTGTGTGTGTATAACGGGGACTAGGTATTTAGAAACCGTTATAGTGGGCGTCGCTGGCAAGGCCAGCATTTATTGCCCATCCCTAATTGCCCTTTAGAAGGGGGGTGAGCCACCTTCTTGAACTGCTGCAGTCCGTGTGGTGAAATTGCTCCCACAGTGCTGTTGGGGAGGGAGTTCCAAGATTTTGACCCAGTGACAATGAATGAACAGCGGTATATTTCCAAGTAGGGATGGTGTGTGACTTGGAGGGGAATGTGGAGGTGGTGGTGTTCCCATGCGCCTGCTGCCCTTGTTTTTCTAGGGGGTAGAGGTCGTGGGTTTGGGAGGTGCTGCCGAAGAAGCCTTGACGAGTTGCTGCAGTGCATCTTGTAGATGGTGCACACTGCAGCCAGGGGGCGCCGGTGGTGGAGGGAGTGAATGTTTAAGGTGGTTGATGGGGTGCAGATCAAGCGGGCTGCTTTGTCCTGGGTGGTGTCGAGTTGGAGACTTTCAGTGCTGAGGGAGAGGGCGAGGGGAAGTTGCCAGGTAGTTATGAGGAAAGATTGAATAGGTTGGGGTTGTTTTCATTAGAACAGAGGAGGTTGAGGGGAGACTTGATTGAGGTGTATAAAATTATGAGGGGCCTCGATAGGAAGGACCTATTTCCCTTAGAAGAGGGGTCAACGACCATGGGGCATAGGTTTAAAGTCATTGGTATAAGGTTTAGAAGGGAGTTGAGGAGAACTTTTTTCACCCAGAGGGTGGTGGGGTTCTGGAACTCACTGTCTAAAAGGGAGATAGAGGCAGAAACCCTCATTGCAATTAAAAAGTACTTGGATGTGCACTTGCAGTGCCGTAACCTACAGAGTTACGAATCAAGAGCTGGAAAGTGAGATTAGGCTGGATAGCTCTTTGTCGGCCGGCGCGGACACGATAGGCTGAAATGGCCTCCTTCTGTGCTGTAAATTTCTACGATTCTATGATAACCTCTGCAAAATGAACTGCACTACCAATTTAATGAGATGCGCCATAGCTGGGAGGATTTTTTTTTTGCAGCGTTGCAGTGTTTCAGATAGCATCCTAAATCACCCGAGCTTTCCTCTTGCAGTTTATAATAAACCTGAGATTAGATTACAGCTTTCAACCCTCTCCCTGGTGGCTATTCTAAAGTAATAAATACTTTGCTCCGTCTCAAGGGTGAGAAAGTAAAACTGGTGTGGCTTAATAGTGAGGAGAGCTCTGGAGTTCTTCAGTGCTGAGGGAGGGGGCGAGGGGAAGTTGCATTGGACCCATGCCCAGTCAGATCTCTGAGCAAACAAACCCAGGTCTTCCAGGTATTGTAGTTCCTTTTTTATTGTTATATTTATTTTGCGAAGTCCTGACCCTGTGCAACTGTGAGCTTCTGACCCTGCGGAGAATAAGAATTTGCTGTGTTCTAACCTCCTCTTGATGTTTACAGAGAGCTATTCGATTCCATTGTGCCATCGACACTGTCATTTTGCCAGGAAGCCCTTTCCGGCTGATTGCAGGGATCTGTCGTCCTTGTGTTCAGATCACTCCAAGGCCTCACTCACGCCATCCCCACTTATCTCTGCAACCTGCACCAGCCCTACAACCCTCCGTGATCTCTGCGTTCCTCGAATTCTGGCCTCTCGTGAATCCCCGACTTCCTTTGCTCCACCACTGGCGGTGTGCCCTCAGCTGTCTAGCGCTCAAGCTCTGGAATTCCCTCCCTAAACCTCTCTCCCTCTCTACCTCACTCTCCTCCTTTAAGACGCTCCTTAAAACCTACCTTAGCGCAAAAAATCTAGGCTGACACTCCAGCGCAGTGCTGAGGGAGCGCTGCACTATTGGAGGTGCCGACTTTCGGATGAAATGTTAAACCATGGCCCCCTCTCAAGTGGACATAAAAGATCCCATGGCACTATTTCGAAGAAGAGCAGGGGAGTTATGCCCGGTGTCCTGGAGCCAATATTTATCCATCAATCAACATAACAAAAAAAACAGGTTATCTGGTCATTATCACATTGTTGTTTGAGGGAGCTTGCTGTGCGCAAATTGGCTGCATTACAACAGTGACTACTGGCAAGGCCGGCAGTCATTGCCCATCCCTAATTGCCCTTGAGAAGTTGGTGGTGAGCCGCCTTCTTAAACCGCTGCAGTCCCGTGTGATGAAGGTGCTCCCACAGAGCTGACTTTGTTGTAGCGATTTGGTATAACTGAGTGTCTCGCTGGGCCATTTCAGAGGGTAGCTAATAAGAGTCAACCACATTGTTGTGGGTCTGGAGTCACATGTAGGCCAGACCAGATAAGGACAGCAGATTTCCTTTCCTAAAGGACATCAGTGAATCAGATGGGTTTTTACAACAATCCGATAGTTTCATGGTCACCATTACTGATACTAACTTTTTTATTCCAGATTTATTTAATTAACTGAATTTAAGTTCCCCAGCTGCCATGGTGGGATTTGAACTCATGTCTCCGGATCATTAGTCCAGGTCTCTGAATCACAAGTCCAGTAACATAACCACTACGCTACCATTCTGAAGGAACAAGAAAGAAATTTGACCCTGATTTTAACACCAGACAGATTCCCTGCTCGGGCCTGAGTTAAAATTACAATCGGGTCTCGATTACGTCATCGGGCCACGACATGCACATGTAAAGAAGGACTCTGTTGGCTCCGGGCGTCTGTCCGTGCTGCCTGCTCAGGAGAGCAGATTAAAATTGCAGATGTTGCGGTCGTGGCGGCTTTCGGACAGGTCACAGCCCAGGGACGAGTTTAACTAAGCCACCCGCCATGTTTCTGCTGAGCGAGTAGGGTTAAAATCATCCCCTTGTGCAAGCAGAGCGAACAAAGAAACAAGCTGATAAGGAAATTGCTCAGAAAATGCATGTTATATAATCCGCAATGTTATGTATGTAAACCTGTAAATACCATGTCTAACCACTAGAGGGCTTATCCCCTGGAGTCCCAAGGAATCCCACAATCCTCTGGGAGCACCTGTATATAAGGAGGCCTCACAGGCTGGAGAGGCACTCTGAGATCTGTAATAAAGGAAGACGGTCACACTTTACTTTGAGCTTGCAGTATCTAGTCTGACTCTTTATTCAAGATATAACACTTAATACGTGCTTATTGTGGAATTTTCAAAGGACATCCATTACTCAGAGATGTAATTATCTTTTAAAGAAACACTGCCCCTCCCTTATTATGGATTGCTTCATCCTACACTGAACACTGCAGGAACAGCAGCACTTTCGCTGGTGTGGATCTTTTCATTTATAAAGCTGCAGTACCAGTAAGAGGTCGGACCACTAAATGGCAATTTTTAAATTCATTCACGGGATGTGGGCGTCGCTGGCAAGGTCGGCATTTATTTCCCATCCCTAAATGCCCGTGAGAAGGTGGTGGTGAGCCGTTTTCTTGAACCGCTGCAGTCCGTGTGGTGAAGGTGCTCCCACAGTGCTGTTAGGGAGGGAGTTCCAGGACTTTGACCCAGCGACGATGAAGGAACGGCCGATATATTTCCAAGTCGGGATGGTGTGTGACTTGGAGGAGAACTTGGAAGGGATGGTGTTCCCATGCGCCTGCTGCCCTTGTCCTTCTTGTGCTCAGCACACTCACTTCTGAGTCAGAAGGTTGCGGATTCAAGTCCCACTCCAGGAACTTGAGCACATAAATCTAGGCTGACATTCATGTGCAGTGCTGAGGGAGCGCTACACTGTCGGAGGTGCCGTCTTTCAGATGAAATGTTAAACCGAGGCCCCGTCTGCTCTCTCAGGTGGACGTTAAAGAGCCCAGCAGAAACCTGGTGGATGGGTTAGTTAAAATCGCCCCTGGCTTTGACCTGTCCAAAGAAGAGCAGGAGAGTTATCCTCGGTGTCCTGGGGCCAATATTTATCCCTCATTCAACATAACAAAAACAGATTATTTGGTCGTTATCACATTGTGGTTTGTGGCAGCTTGCTGTGCGTAAGTTGGCTGCCGCGTTAACCACATTACAACAGTGACTACCCTCAAAAAGTACTTCATTGGCTGTAAAGTGCCTTGAGCCGTCCGGTGGTCATGAAAAGCGCTGTATAAATGCAAGTCTTACTTTTTTTTCTTCTTGGTGGTAGAGGTCGCGGGTTTGGAAGGTGCTGCTGAAGAAGCCTCCCTTGTGGATGGTGCACACTGCAGCCAGGGAGCGCCGGTGGTGGAGGGAGTGAATATTGATGGAGGTAGATTGTTGGGTGCCATCCCAGGACCAAAGGAACGAGGGCAATTCTGTCGCTACATATCAGGACACCCACCCCCTTCCCCACTGGGAATCTTAGTTGGCAATGATGCCAAACTGCTCATGTAAGATGTCCCCTCAACCCCCAATTCAGAGGCTTCGGGTTACAACTCCTGCCTACACAGCTTGCTCCAACCTCCAGCATCCCATCTCTGCTACAACAGGAGTATATCAAGGGTAGTTTGACCTGTTTCATGTGCTGTCATTAATATCGTCCTCTGTGTGTGTTTCCAATCTAAACTCAATGAATATTGTATGCTGAGAAGGATCTTGCAGCGAAAAGCCACGAGGCTGATCCCTAAAGTCAAAGGCCTGATATATGAGCATAGCCTGGAGTAACCTCGGATTTTGAAGCCTAGAAATGAGGCAAGTGGAAAGTGCTACACATAAGGAGAGAAAATTGACAATGTATACTGAGATGTATGCACCTGTGAGTACGCTCACAGGTTTGTAGAGCTGCTGATGTTCCAATATTTGAAGGGGTTGCTCCTCAAATTCTGGTTGCATTTCAGTCCCACACTCCTGTTCTTTGGGCACCCTGTGCGGAGGGGAGCGGGCAGGTCAGAAGGCCTCCTTGTAGGACTGCTCCTGGCCATGTCCAGGCAGCAGGCGGTCGAGGGGGTCGTTCAGCCCGACTGCCTGCCTCTCTTCCGCGGTTAGATCTAAGCCAGGGTGTCCTTGGAGATGGAGCACGCGGTATCCACCGGTACGCCCGCGGCCTTCCGCGAGAGGTGGGCACCGGAGGGACTGGGGCATTATCACCCCCGGCAACCAAATTTTAATTTGATTCACTAATGTTAAAAGTTTAATTTATTTAATTTGCCTGTTTTAGTGCCCCCTGTTAATAAGGGGGCATGTGATTTACAGATCAACTAAAAATAGTAGTAGAGCTGTTGAGTTGGGGGTGGCTTAGCCAGTCACATGGTGTTCACAAGACTCAATAAAACCCCGGGCATATGGGTTCGGAGGATCTACAATGAGGCAGGTGGTTGTGAGCCTGTGGATGAACTGGTAATGTGTAGTGTGATTGTTAAACCTTTTGCTAATAAACCAACTAGTTCTTAATAGCAATGTGTTGCTATGATTTCTTAAGCAAAGAACCCATGAAGCAAATACATTACAATACACCTTCTACATTAAATAGAATTTACAGCACAGAAACAGGTCATTCGGTCCAACTGGTCTGTGCTGGTGCTTATGCTCCAAATGAGCCTCCTCCCACCCCTATCCATCGAACTCTATCAGCATAGCTCAACATAAGCTCGAGGAACAGCACCTCGTCTTTCAATTAGGCACTTTACTGAATTTACTTTTTTTTTTACTGAATTTACTGAATGGCCTGCTCCTGCACCTAATTTCTATGTTTCTATGTTTCTATGTTTCTGGACTCAACATCGAGTTCAACAATTTGCGATCATAATCTCTGCCTCCATTGTTTCAGGCAGCTGTTGATGATTCTGCCATTCCCGTTTACACTTCATCTAGACTCACCTTTTGTTTCTTAACTTGTCCCATTACCATCTCCTTTTGCCTCCCGATGTTGGGGAAGTCCAGAACCAGGGATCGCAGTCCAGAATAAGGGGTAAGCCATTTATGACCGAGTTGAGGAGAAACTTCTTCACTCAGAGAATTGTGAACCTGTGGAATTTTCTACCACAGAAAGTTGTTGAGGCCAGTTCGTTAGATATATTCAAAAGGGAGTTAGATGTGACTCTTACTGCTAAAGGGATCAGGAGATATGGAGAGAAAGCAGAAATTGGGTACTGAACTTGGATGATCAGCCATGATCATATTGAATGATGGTGCAGGCTCGAAGGGCTGAATGGCCTACTCCTGCACCTATTTTCTATGTTTCTATGTACCATCATCCTTTTTGTCATTTAATCTCTCCTGCCTTCCACCCTCTCACAGACCTTCCCTTTTGTTCTTTCCGCCCCTCCTGCCCCTGCATTTGCTTAAAACCTGGTACATCTCTAACTTTTTACAGTTCTGACTAAAGGCCATCGACCTGAAAAGCTAACTTTGTTTCCTCACTTCACCTGCTGAGTACTTTCAGTACTTTCTGTTTTTATTTCAACATATCTTTCTATTCCTTTCTCCCTTGTGTAATTATCTAGCTTCCGCTTAAAAGCATCTATGCTACTTGAAACAACCGCTCCCTGTGGTAGCAAGTTCCACATTCTCACCACTCTCTGGGGAAAGAAGAATCTCCTGAATTCCCTATTGGATTTCTTAGTGACTATCTTATATTGATGGCCTCTAGTTATGAACTCTCCCAGAAGTGGAAACGTCTTCTATACGTCTACCCTATCGAACCCTTTCATAATTTTAATAGTAGGTCACCCCCTCAGCCTTCACTTTTCGAGGGAAAAGAGGCCCAGCCTGTTCATACTTTCCCGATGGTTATAACCTCTTAGTTCTGCTCTCAGATGAAACAGCTAAGGATGAAGCTGAAGGAGACCTTGGAATCTTGGCAAACTCCCAAGGCTAAACATGTTCAAGCAATACAGAGCAGGAATCAACAAAGCTAATGGGCTGCCAAATTACATCGGCCAAAACGGTAGAAGACAAGTCAGAGGAGATGTTGATCGAACTTTATGGGGTGCTGATTAGACCACACCTTGATTACCACATCCAGCTCTGGCTGCCAAGAAACACAAGAGATGTTCAAGCGAGGGAGGTTGCGCAGGGAAGAGTCGTGAGGTTGATGCCCGGTGAGAGAATTGACCTGTTGAACTTGGAAAGGAGGCACCTCAGGTGATCGTGGAATCCTAGACTCTTAGAGCACAGAAGGAGGCCATTCAGCCCATCGAACACATGCCGACTCTTTGAGAGAGATCACAGAATCCTAGAATGGTTACAGCAGGAAAGAAGGCCAGTCGGTCCATCAAGCCTGTGCCACCGCTTTGAGAGAGATCAGAGAATCCTAGAATGGTTATAGCACAGAAGAAGGCCTTTCAGCCCGTCGAGCCCATGCCGACTCTCAGCTAGTTCCAAAACCCTCCCCTTTCCCTGTAGCCCTGCAATTTTTTTTCTTCAGATACTTATCCAACACCCTTTTGAAAGCCACGATTGAATCTGCCTCTGCCACCCTTTCACGCAGTGCATTCCAGATCCTAACCACTCACTGCAAAAAAAAAAAATTTCTGACATCGCCTTTGGTATTTTTGCCAAACACCTTAAATCTGTGTCCTCTGGTTCTTAACCCTTCCGCCAATGGGAACAGTTTCTCTCTATCTACTCTGTATAGACACTTCATGATTTTGAACACCTCGATCAAATCTCCTCTCCATTTTCTTGGCTCCAAGGAGAACAATCCCAGCTTCTCTCGTCTATCCACGTAACTGAAGTCGCTCATGTCCAATTTTGTCCTCACACCCCAGCTTTTTGATGTTGTAGAGGGATAGAAGGTTGGTCAGGGTATACGTAAAATTAACCCAGAGCAATACTTTAAGTTAAAATTCAAAAAAGAGAGGAAGATTCACATTTATATAGTGCCTTTCACAACCTCAGGACGTCCAAAAGCACTTTCCAGCCAATGAAGTACTTTTGAAGTGTAGTCGGTGTTGTCATGTAGGAAAGTTTGGAAACAGAGAAAGGGGACACAGGTTCAAATTAGTATTAAAGAAATTTTAGGACTGTTATCAGGAAATTCTGCACAAAGAGTGTAAAAAAAAAATTAAGACTTCATTTCTATAGCACCTTTCACGACCACCGGACGTCTCAAAGCGCTTTACAGCCAATGCAGTATTTTTTGGAGTGCTGTTGTAATGTAGGAAACACGGCAGCCTATTTGCATACTGCAAGCTCCCACAAACAGCAATGTGATAGTGACCAGATAATCTGTTTTAGTGATGTTGATTGAAGGATAAATATTGGCCCCAGGACACCCAGGATAACTCCCCTGCTCTTCTGCAAAATAGTGCCATGGGATCATTTATGTCCACCTGAGAGAGCAGGCGGGGCCTCGGTTTAATGTCTCATCCAAAAGATGGCACCTCCGACAGTACAGCACTCCCTCAGCATTGCACTGGGAGTGTCAGCCTTGATTTATGTGGAGTAAACCTCAAAGAAAAGTGATGGAGTAAAAAACCCCGCAGTCATTCAAGAAACATTTGAATACTAAAATGGTGAGGACGTTAGAATCTCTCAGAATGGATGGGCTGAATGGCCTTCACCAGTAATTACCTTGTGATTTACTAGAACAGGCACAGCAACTCATTATAAATCCCAAATACTTGGCTCCAGAAGATCATATCACAGTGCGGCAGAGTGTGTGTTTGTTTGATGTCTAGTGTTGGGAAACAACAATTCCTTTCCTTCGAACATTTCCTGTTTCCAGAGGTGGAGCCCACACATTTAAGGAATATTTGGCCGGTAAGTCAGGAAAGGGAGAACAAAAGGAGGTCGGGGCCAGAGGAAAGGCCAATTTTTTAACGGGTTCTCAGCGAGAACAATTGAGTTTTACTTCAGTCCGACCTTTAGCAGTGGGCTGCACGGCCACCATTAATCCTCTAACTGGCACGGCGCAGATGGTTTATAAACAGCTCGTGAGCAGGAATGCTCCTGTAAAGGTAATATTTTCTTTGGCAAAGATTATGTCTCTAAAATCACATGGAAAAGCTACTAATTTATGGTAATAGTTTAGACTGGGAATCCTTCATTACAGCTGCTATTCTTAGGCAGAGTGGAGTTGCTTTTCCTTCCTGCTATGTCTGGTGCTTGGGCTGCCAAAGTTGCATGCGATCTAATGGATGCCTGCTGTTTAATGGCTTTAGCCTTCAGGCACTTATCATGTAGGATTACATATGATATACGGCACATAAACCGGCTATTCGGCCCAACCAGTCCATGCCGGCGTTTATGCTCCACTCGAGTCTCCTCCTGTCTTTCCTCATCTAAATCTATCAGCATAACACTCTGTTCTCTTCTCCCTCATATGCTTGTCTAACCTCCCCTTAAATGCATCGATACTATTCGCTTCAATCTCTCCCTGTGGTAGCGAGTCCTACATTCTCGCCACTCTCTGGGTAAAGACGTTTCTTCTGAATTCCTTATTGGATTTCTTGGTGACTATCTTATATTGATGGCCTCTAGTTATGCTCTTCCCCACAAGTGGAAACACTCTCTGTATCCACGCTATCAAAACCTTTCATAATTTTAATGACCTCTATTAGATCACCCCCCTTTTTTCAAGAGAAAAGAGACCCAGCCTGTTCATCCTTTCCTGATATGCATACCCTCGCATTTCTGGTATCATCCTTGTAAATCTTCTCTGCACCCTCTCCAGTGCCTCCATATCCTTTTTATAATATGGCAAATTAAATTGATGCCCATCAAGGCAAGCTATCTCTAAGCTTTAGGATTAGATGTGTGTACTTTTCATTATCTATTTCAAAGCAGGTCTCCCGAGGTACAGCGTGGGTTTGGTGGGCAGGATGAAATTTGCTCTGCTCTCCCGTGACAGTAATCCGAACCTCGGGAGAATTCTTCCCCCCAGTACAGCAACTTAATGCTGCCATTTCCTACCTGGTACCAGCCATTCTTGTGCCATCTGTGCCCATCCTTCATCATCGCTGACTCACACCATTGTGTGAGTCAGCTTCACCGCACGGACTGCTGTGGTTCAAGAAGGTGGCTCACCACCACCTTCTCAAGGCCAACCAGGGATGGGCAATAAATACCGGCCTTGCCACGTCCCAAGAACAAGTTTAAAAGCAACATGACCAATTGGTGTCAAACTGTGAGCTGCTTTACGCTGTGAGCTAATTTCCCTTGAGATCCTTATAGAATAAGAAGACTTTCATCCCATCATTCTTGGCTGGGTTGTTTATACGTCCCTTAGGGGTAGAAAGGAAAGTATCCAAGTCCATGTCCTCAGCCCACTGGCACACTTAAATACTCATTCACGGGATGTGGGCGTCGCTGGCAAGGCCAGCATTTATTGCCCATCCATACTTGCCCTTGCACAAATGAGTGGCTCGCTAAACCATTTCAGAGGGGCAGTTAGGAGTCAACCACATTGCTGTGGGTTTGGAGTCAAATATAGACCAGACCGGGTAAGGACGGCAGATTTCCTTCCCTAAATCACATGGGTTTTTACGACAATCTGGAAGTTCCATGGGGCTCAATTTTCCGCAAAGCTGTTTTTCGGCGTACTTGAAGAGTTACGCCCCTTTTTTTGGGGGGCCCAACCGCAGCAAAAAAAAAAAATCATCCAACTTTCCCCATTTGAATTGTTCATAGTCCGCATGCCAGACACGAGACTCCCAAAGCAAGCGCTCTACTCGGAACTCCTTCATGGCAAACGAGCCAAAAGGTGGGCAACGGAAACACTACAAGGACAGCTTCAACGCCTCCCTGATAAAGTGCAACATCCCCACTGACACCTGGGAGTCCCTGGCCCAAGACCGCTCTAAGTGGAGGAAGTGCATCCGAGAGAGCACTGAGCACCTCGAGTCTCAACGGCGAGAGCGTGCAGAAATCAAGTGCAGGCAGCGGAAAGAGCGTGCGGCAAAACAGTCCCACCCACCCCTTCCCTCCTGTGACAGAGTCTGTGGCTCTCGTATTGGACCGTTCAGCCACCAAAGAACTCACTTCAGGAGTGGAAGCAAGTCTTCCTCGATTCCGAGGGACTGCCTATGATGATGATGTTCATTTTGGCGCCGCCTAGCCTGTCCTTTAGCTTTGGGGGTAGAGCCTAAAATCTGTGCCAAACAGATCAGGTTGCCACGGTAACCAGGGACACACTGCGTGCTGAGGCTGGAAAGTGAAACATACAACAGCCAGCTCACAGCAACCTGCACAAGCACATTACAGCAACTAACCACCATTAAATTATTAAAGTGTTTATGACAAAAGTCTATCACCCCCTCCTCCCAATGCCAGTGCCCGCTCCTAACTCTGGCCGAAATGCCTTCCCCCCTCTCTCTCTCTTCCCTCTCTGCTGCTGCTGTTCGGAACCTGAAAGTGCATCTGATGCGCTGATTTCCTTACCTGCGCCGATTTTATTAACTGCCCAGAAAGTTTTTCCACAGAAGTCACATACGCCGTCCTAAGAAAATTTGGGAGTAAATCGGAGCTGGCCAAACTTGTGTAAATTGCCAGAATTGGCACGGGTGGCAGGTTACACCCCCAATAAAGTAAAAAAAAACGAACCTAAAAAAATCGCAACTAACTGAGTTACACTGGCGCACAATCTCTGAGGAAACTTGGATTTTTAAATTTAGGCCAAAAAAAGCAGCACACGCCCATGGGCACTAGCTTTATATTCCAGGCTTATTTAACTAGCTGAATTTAAATTCCCAGCTGCCGTGGTGGGATTTGAACTTGTGTCTTCAGATCACGAGTGCAGGCCCCTAGATTACTAGTAGAGTAACATAAACACTATGTTATCATTTCCATAGTGAGGCATACCAATTGGAATGATGGGATGAAAATAATACTTTGCTTTATCTTTTGATAGAATGGCACCTGGGATGAGGGACTACATTTATGTGGAGAGACTGGAGAGCCTGGGGATGTTCTCCTTAGAGCAGAGAAGATTAAGAATGGATTTAATAGAGGTGTTCAATATCATAAATGGTTTTGATAGAGGGCTTGACAGGGTAGATGCAGGGAGGATGTTTCCCCTGGCTGGCTTCTCAGCCAGCAGGTTGTGAGTTCAAGTCTCACTCCCAAGACTTGTTCACAAAAATCTAAGCTGACACTCCAGTGCAGTACTGAAGGGATGCTGCACTGTCAGAGGTGTCGTTTTTCAGATGAAATATTAAAACGAGGCCCTGTCTGCCCTCTCAGGTGGACTTAAAAAATCCCATGGCACTATTTCAAAGAAGAGCAGGGGAGGTGTCCCGGACAATATTTATCCCGCAATCAACATAACAAAAACAGATTATCTGGTCATTGCTCTTTGAGGGAACTTGCTTGGCACAAATTGGCTGCCGCAGTTCCCACATTACAACAGTGACTCCATTCAAAAATACTTCATTGGCTGTAAAGTGCTTTGGCAAATCTGAGGATGTGAAAGGTGCTATATAAATGCAAGTCTTTCTTTTCTTTTTTTCTTTCCCTGGGGTTTGTTCTCTTTTTCTGTTTTGGGGCTCTTTGGCTTTGCTCCTGAAAACCCTCCTGTCAGATCCAAGTATAGAATTTCCTCTCTCTAAAGAGGTCCTATTAGCTGAAGGAGGCGGGCGATCCATCTGCCCAGTGGAAGGCCCTTTTCAAAAATGGTGGTGGCCGGAGTGTCAGCATTAACGGGACGGTACTCCAATCGCAAGCACCTTGTACCTGAAGTGCCCATTTTCCCTCCCATGAGGGCCATGGTCCTGGGCGAGGTCGGTGTAGGTGGGACTCCAGACACGTCAGGTCTCTGAGATCAGGATCCCCAACCTCCACTGGGCAGAGGTTGCCGGGGTTCCCAGGGGCAGAGCACAGCACCAGCTCTTCATGTGCACTAGGGCGCCCGATGAATAAAATGATTCAGAAACCTGAGAGCCTTAGAATTGCAACACCAATAATAATCACAGCGGTGGCAAGAGCACCAGGAGATTCCGGGAGAGAGCTGTGGGGGTGGAGCCCTGATGGGTGTGATATATTCTTATGACATCACTAACAAGCACACTCCCGACTCATGTGACCTTGCTACATGATCCTTTATTGTTTAATGCAGTAGTTGCAGTACATCAGTAGTGCACTAGGGGGAGCTATATTACAGTGGGACAGGTCGACTCCCACACCCTCCCTCTGCCCTGCGCCTGGAGAGAGTTGGAAGGTCTGGTTTTCATGGGAAGATAGAGTGACTCCTTTGTCTTGCTTTGATTATGGTCCACTCGTTGAATTGATAGGCCAATGAACAACCCAATGTTGGTTTTGGGTTGAGCCATGTTGTTGGAGCAAAGCAGAGAGAACTTTGTATTATATCTCATTCTATTCTACTTAACTTGGCAGCGCTCGGTACTGATATTAGCGGCCTCAACAATAACATCTCTCACTTTGCCTGGCAAACTCAACATTCACGAAAAAGAACCCAGTTTTTATTAGTTGCACTGGACATCTTCTGGCCAAGGAAGCTCTCTTCCAATAGTTGATCTCAGCTCCATCCGCCATTCCTGAAAGGACGGAACATCACACAAACAGCAATGTAATAATTACCAGATAATCTGTTTTTTTGTTATGTTGATTGAGGGATAAATTTTTGTCCAGGACATCGGGGATAACTCCCCCTGCTCTTTTTCAAAATGGTGGCCATGGGATCATTTACATCCACCTGAGAGAGCAGATGGGGCCTCGGTTTAACGTCTCATCCGAAAGACGGCACCTCCGACAGTGCAGCACTCCCTCTGCACTGCACTGGGAGTGTCAGCCTGGATTTAGCTGCTCAAGTCCCTGGAGTGGGATCTGAACTCCCAACCTTCTGACTCGGAGGCAAGTGTGCTGCCCACTGAGCCACGGCTGGCACTAAAGTCGTACACTCTTTCCTTATTTTTTAAAAATTCCTTCCGGGATGTGGGCGTCGCTGGCTAGGCCAACATTTATTGGCCATCCCTAATTGCCCTTAAGGAGGTGGTGGTGAGCTGCCTTCTTGAACCGCTGCAGTCCATGTGGTGAAGGTGCTCCCACAGTGCTATTAGGGAGTCCCAATTTTTATACATTAATTATAGTTATGTAGTCAAACTGAGGTCGCTTAATGAAGCAGAGGAATGGCATTGATTGAAGGTAGGAGTCTCTGTCATCTTGCCTGAGGAGGTGGGAAATGAAAAGCTGAGGTGCTAGCAGCGCCATCTTTGGCAGGAGGGTGTAAATGCAATACGTAGGATTTACACAGGCGACACCCATTTCAACGTGGATATTGGAGTATATCTTGGGAAAAGGTGGATAGAAAAAGTGCGGCAAAAACGTGACTGTACTGTATGCTCACAGGTTTGTAGAGTTGTTGAGTTGGGAGTGGCTTAGCCAGTCAAATGATGTTCACAAGATTCAATAAAACCCCAACCAGTTGGGTTCGGGGGATCCACGCTGAGGCAGGTGGTTGTGAGCCTGGTGGATGAACTGGTAATGTGTAGTGTGATTGTTAAATCTTTTGCTAATAAACTGAATTCTTAAGCAAAGAACCCATGAAGCAAATACATTACAGTGACAAATGACAGTAAGGTTTGGTCGACAAGAAAAACACAAGAGCAACCTAATTTGCCACTGTCCCCCTCACTCACTGAAGCAGATGGCCATGATGTTAGCGTGAGAGAGGCCCATATAAAATGATGGTTCCCAGGCAGCCTTTAACCATCAGTTTTAAAGTATAAATGTTCAAAGGGGACGACAGACAGCAGGTTTTTATTGCGGAACCGCATTTCCGTAATGCAGGCAGGCTCCCAGGGCTCAGCAATTCACCTTGATTACTCTGCTACCTTCCAACAGTGACTACGCTGCAAAAGTACATTGTTGGCTGTAAAGCACTTTGGGACGTCCGGTTGTCGTGAAAGACGTTATATAAATGCAAGTTTTTCTTTCTGCTGGACAGATTTCGCAGCACTTTAAGTGTCTCTGTGGCTCAGTGGGTTGCTCTTTCACCTCCGAGTCAGAAGGCCACGGGATCAAGCCCCATTCCAGACGTTCAACATGCTATCGAGGCTGACACTCCAGTACCGAGGGAGAGCTGCACTGCCGGAGGCGCCGCCATTTGGATGAGACGATAAACCGAGACCCTGCCTGCCTGTTCAGGCGGGACAGGGGAGTTCTCATGGCCAACAATTATCCCTCAACCAACACCACCAAACCCAAATTATTTGGTCATTTATCACATTGCTGATTGTGAGAGCTTGCTGTGCGTAAACTGGCTGCTGTGTTTCCTACATTACAACAGTGACTACACTTCAAAAGCGCTGTAATGCACTTTGGGACATCCTGAGGTCATTAAAGGCACTATATAAATACAAGTCTTTTTCTCTTCTTTTCATGCTTCAAATTCACATTAATTTGGGGAATCAAGGGATATTGTGATCGGGCGGGAAAGTGGAGTTGAGGTCGATGATCAGCCATTGAATGGCGGAGCAGGCTCGAGCGGCCGTATGGCCCACTCTTGCTCCTAATTCTTATTTTTATATTACAATGGCTTCTGACCAACGCAAAATGAGCAGTGTAGACGCAGCTTAACTCTAAGGACTCTGGGACAATTTCAGTCAATATAGCTGCCTTTAAAGTGAAGTGACAGCGTTCTCTCTTCCTTTTTTCCAATGTTAAATGGCTTCCATTCGCAGGACCAGTTTGCCAAAGTTATTTGTATGAATCCAATTCGACCCCTTTTAATTTCCACATATACCAGCTGGAGGTTCCAGAGGAAACGGGAAACAGTCTCTGCTCAAGGAACAATAGATCACTTAACTTAATGGAGGAGCCTCCAAACTGCAATCATAGAATCATAAAACAGTATACTCAGAAGGAGGCCACTTGGCCCATCGAGTCTGCGCCGGCTATTTCGAAGAAAGAAAGAAAGACTTAAAATGTATATAGCGTCTTTCACGACCACCGGACATCTCAAAGCGCTTTACAGCCAATGAAGTATTTTTGAAGTGTAGCCACTGTTGTAATGTAGGAAACGCAGCAGCCAATTTGCGCACAGCAAGCTCCCACAAACAGCAATGTGATAATGACCAGATAATGTTTTAGTTATGTCGATTGAGGGACAAATATTGGCCCAGGACATCGGGGATAACTCCCTTGCTCTTCTTCGTAATAGTGCTACTGGATCTTTTACGTCCACCTGAGAGGGCAGACGGGGCCTCGGTTTAAAGTCTCATCCGAAAGACGGCACCTCCGACAGTGCAGCACTCCCTCAGCACTGCACTGGAGTCTCAACAAGATCTATATGGTCAAGTCCCTGGTGTGAGACTTGAACACAGGTCGAGGCCGAGGCAGGTCAGGACCATAAAAGGAGTGGTGAGTGGTGGCCCGGGAGCAGCGTGGAGGTTCCGACCTGCGTGAGAACACCAGCGGCAGGTCGGGGCCATAAAAGGAACGGTGAGCGGCGGCCCAGGTGCAGTGTGGAGGCGCACCTCAGGGAGCAGCGCAAACTGGTGCAGGAGGGCGACGGCAGCGAAGAGTGACGTCATCAAGGTCCAGGTCGGTGATTGGAGCGTGGGCAGATATAGCAGGAGCGGCGAGTGTGTGGAGGGTTGTGATCGGGGCCCAGGAGAAGCGTGAGTTCAGGGCCCTGGGGCAGCACGGGCCCAGCCCACACTGCGATATGTGTGCGCACTAGGTCCGTGCAGCAGAGCAGGTCTCCAGTCGTCTTGGATAACCTTTGCCATTGGACCAACACCTGGCTTTGTCGAGCCCGTGTGGTGGCTGGTGTGCAACGGCCACCACATGTTAAAAAAATCCACGCACAGGCATCGTCCACCCTTCAGATTGTAGTTCGGGATCTGGAATATTAGGTCCTTCATTGAAACACCTGTGAACTCATCCCTTTTGGCGTGGAAGCGAGTCATCCTCGTTTCGAGGGACTGCCTATGATGATGAGATTTGAACGTACAACGCAGAGGCGAGAGTGCTACTGATCCATGGCTAACACAAAGAGAACGACATGTTGATAAGGTGAGATGAAGCCGTGTGGAAGAAGGGTCGTGTGGAGCGTAAACGCCGGGGTAGACCAGGAGGGGCCGAATGGGCTGTTTCTGTGCTTTCAATGCAATTCTACATTCACAATCTGTGCTGAGTCACAGAACCTTCCCCCCTCCCCCCCCCAACCTCAGGGAACAGGCTGAGAGTGGTTAGTTATAGGAAGCCCCCCAACCTCCACTCCCCACTTCTACATCACTGTTCCATCTGGTCACAGGCAGACATCTGGTATGTGTTTGATTTGACTGAACAGGGTCACAGATGCAGCCTTTCCTTCTGCAGAAAATGGAATTCAATTAACAAAGCCTGTTCACTATCAAATATCCACAGTGAACAAGGTACGAGCGTCTGCCTTAACACCCCACCCCCCCAGGAACCGTCTCTTGAACTGTTTGTCTTTCCAAAGATTGTCCAGTAGCTGAGGACAGATGTGAGCATCTCTAAGCCATCTGCACCTTGAGATTTCTTTCATATGTCAGAGAACGACTTCCAATGGAGATGTACTTTTTTCTTTCTCGGTGTGTTTCAGTGAGGCCCCTGAGAAGATTTCGGACTGAACTGTCCCATCTGCGCGAGTGTCAAATGACACGTATGCTTGAATGTTAAAAGCATACAGTGCTGTGAGGGGGAAGTGCCAACCATTTGTAATGGTTGTAAAATAAATATTTACTGCCCCAGTGGCTCAATGGGTACAGGCACCATGCTGTGTGCTACTTAAAAAAAAAATAATTCTTTGGATATGGGCGTTGCTGGTAAGGCTGGCATTTATTGCCCATCCCTAGATGCCTTTGAGAAAGTGGTACTGAGCCATCTTCTTGAACCGCCCTCTTGAGCCACTTGTCAGCCGTGGCTCAGTGGGTAGCACTCTTGCCTCCAAGTCAGAAGGTTGTGGGTTTAAGCCCTACTCCAGGGACTTGAGAACAAAATTCTACGCTGACACTCCCAATGCAGTACTGAGGGAATGCTGCACTGCCAGAGGTGCCGTCTTTCGGATGAGACGTTAAACCGAGGCCCCGCCTGCTTTCTCAGGTGGACGTAAAAGATCCCATGGCACTATTGCTTGGTTTATCATCTCATTCAAAAGACGGACCTCCGCACTGCATTCTAGCCTAGATTCTTGTGCTCAGGTCACTGTAATGGGAGTCAGAGACAAGAGTGCTACCCACTGAGCCACGGTTGACACATGTAACTGGCCTGAAATATTTTCCTGAGCAAAGTTTGGATGGGCAACCAATGCGGCAGAGTTAATTGCCAGCCGGGATGTAAGAAAGTCTGTCCAGGTCCACATCCAACCTGGCTGACTGAACTGTCTTGCTGAGATCTATTAGTGAGTTGTTTAAAGACAGCTCAGTCCATAAGTGGGAATATATTTCTGGGAGCAATTTGTGACATTTCCAAGAGTTTGCGATTCTGTAAACAGAAATTGTGCTTAAACAGCAATGTAAAATGAGCCCTGTCAAAAGCCTGTGTACTGTCCAAGTCTGATGAAACTCAGGCACTCCCTGGCAGGATACAAGGAAAAGCTCTCGCTCCTCTCTCAATCTCGCTGTGTTAAAACAGAGACTCGTCACTCTAACTCATTCTCCTTCAGAACCCCAAGAACACTTCCCTCGGTCTCCTGTTCCTCACGTAATCTACACACTTTTTTGAAAAACTTCATTTCACCATATACTCCTTGACAAAAAAGAATTCATGGTGGCTCAGTGGGCAGCACTCTTGCCTCTCACTTAAAAGATTGTGGGTTCAAGTCCCGCTCCAGAGACTTGAGCACATGATCTAGGCTGACACTCCCAGTGCAGTGCTGAGGGAGTGCTGCACTGTTGGAGGTGCTGTCTTTTGGATTAGACTTTAAACCGAGGCCCCATCTGGCCTCTCAAATGGATCTAGAAGATCCCATTATAGAAGACATTGTTGGGGAAGTTCTCCCTGGTATCCTGGCCAATATTTTTATAGGGAGCGGTAGCATTGTAGTTATGTTACTGGACTACTGTATTATATGCACCTGTGAGTATGCTCACAGATTGGTAGAGCTGTTGAGCGGTGAGTGGCTTAGCCAGTCACGTGATGTTCACAAGACTCAATAAAACCCCAGCCAGTTGGGTTTGGGGGATCCACAATGAGGCAGGTGGTTGTGAGCCTGGTTGATGAACTGGTAATGTGTTGCGTGATTGATAAACCTTTGTTAATAAACCAACTAGTTCTTAATAGCAAATTGTTGCTATGAATTCTTAAGCAAAGAACCCATGAAGCAAATACATTATAACTAATAATCCATAGGCCTGGAAAAGAAAGACTTGCATTTATATAGCGCCTTTCACGTCGACGCTGTCTCAAAGCGCTTTACAACCAATGAAGTACTTTTGGAGTGTAAGCACTGTTGTAATGTGGGAAACGCGGCAGCCAATTTGTGCACAGCAAGCTCCCACAAACAGTAATTTTATAATGACCCAGATAATCTGTATTTTTGCTATGTTGAGGGATAAATATTGGCCCAGGGCACCGGGGATAACTCCCCTGCTCTTCAAAATAATGCCACGGGATCTTCTGCATCCTCTTGAGAGAGCAGACGGGGCCTCGGTTTACTGTCTCATCCGAAAGACGGACATAGCAGTTCAAATCCCACTGTGGCAGCTGGGGAATTTAAATTCAGTTAAAAAATTATTCTCGAATGAAAAGCTAGGATCAGTAATGGTGACCATGTAACTACCGGATTGTTGTAAAAACCCAACTGGAAATCTGCTGACCTTACCCGGTCTGGCCTATATGTGACTCCAGACCCACAACAATGTGGTTGACTCTTAACTGCCCTTTGAAATGACATGCCACTCAGTTAAGGGCCAATTAGGATGGGCAATAAATGCTGGCCTTGCCCACATCTTGTAAATGAATTAAAGGAAACTGATCTCCTGCTCGTCCCAATCTTGGTGATGCAGTAAGAGAAAAAAGCTTGTAGTATTAAAAGCAATAAGGAAGGCCTTTATTGCCAGGGGGTTGGAATATATGATAACAATTGTATAGGGCCTTGGCGAGACCACACCTGGCGTACTGTGCATTGTTTTGGTCTCCTTATCTAACGAAGGATATACTTGCCTTGGAGGCAGTTCACTAGGTTGATTCCTGGGATAAGAGGGCTGTCTTATGATGAGAGATTGTGTAGAATACTCTCTGGCGTTTAGAAGAATGAGAGGTTATCTCATTGATACATACAAGATTCTGAGGGGGATTGACAGGGTAGATGCTGAGAGGTTGTTTCCCTCTGGCTGGAGTGTCTAGAACTAGGGGGCACTAGGGGTTGGCCGTTTAAGCCCAAACGAGGAGGAATTTCTTCACTCAGAAGGTTGTGAATCTTTGCAATTCTCTGCCCCAGAGGGCTGTGGATGCTGAGTCTCTGAGTATATTCAAGGCTGAGATAGATAGATTTTTGAGTGTCTAGGGGAATCAAGGGATATGGAGATTGGGTGGGAAAATGGAGTTGAGGTTGATGATCAGCCATGATCTTATTGAATCGAGGGCCGAATGGCCTACTCCTATTTCTTATATTGTTATGTATTAATCCTGCTTGGTTGCTGAGGGCCAGTAAAAATCCAGAGAGTGAGTATGGGTGGTGGCCGAGATCCAGAATTTCAGTCGTATGGTGCCTGCACCAACTGCCCATGTCAGTCAGTTAACTTGGCTTTTGACCTTCTCAGTAAAAGAAAAAGTGCAGAGTTTTGGGTGTCAGCACTATCTGGGAGAAAGCTCCACAGGCAAACACCAGGCATTGACGTCGGCATTCCATGTTGATCTCAGGACTGATATGGGCTGGTTTGAATCAGCGGACTCTGTTCATTTGACGTTAATGCTCCTTTAAATTCACACATTAGAACATAAGAACATAAGAAATAGGAACAGGAGAAGGCCATACGGCCCTTCGAGCCTGCTCCGCCATTCAATAAGATCATGGCTGATCCGATCATGGACTCAGCTCCACTTCCCCATATGCTCCCCATAACCCCTTATCTCCTTATCGTTTAAGAAACTGTCTATTTCTGTCTTAAATTTATTCAATGTCCCAACTTCCACGGCTCTCTGAGGCAGCGAATTCCACAGATTTACAATCCTCTGAGAGAAGAAATTTCTCCTCATCTCTGTTTTAAATGGGCGGCCCCTTATTCTAAGATCATGCCCACTAGTTCTAGTCTCCCCCATCAGTGGAAACATCCTCTCTGCATCCACCTTGTCAAGCCCCCTCATAATCTTATACGTTTCGATAAGATCACCTCTTATTCTTCTGAATTCCAATGTGTAGAGGCCCAATCTACTCAACCTTTCCTCATAAGTCAACCCCCTCATCCCCGGAATCAACTGAGTGAACCTTCTCTGAACTGCCTCCAAAGTAAGTATATCCTTTCGTAAATATGGAAACCAAAACTGCAGGCAGTATTCCAGGTGTGGCCTCACCAATAGCCAATATAGTTGTAGCAAGACTTCCTTGCTTTTATACTCCATCCCCTTTGCAATAAAGGCCAAGATACCATTGGCCTTCCTGATCACTTGCTGTACCTGCATACTATCCTTTTGCATTTCATGCACAAGTACCCCTAGGTCCCGCTATATTGCGGCACTTTGCAATCTTTCTCCATTTAAATAATAACTTGCTCTTTGATTTTTTTCTGCCAAAGTGCATGACTTCAACATTATACTTCATCTGCCAAATTTTTGCCCACTCACTTAGCCTGTCTATGTCATTTTGCAGATTTTTTGTGTCCTCCTCACACATTGCTTTTCCTCCCATCTTTAGATCATCAGCAAACTTGGCTACGTTACACTCAGTCCCTTCTTCCAAGTCGTCGGAGTCCTTATTTGGAGGAAGACTGTTGATTTCAACAGAGATAAACGTGTTGGATCATGCCGCTTTCAAAGAATGTACAACCCTGCTAATATTACAAAGCACCTTTAATGTTTCCCCCTGCTCGCCACCCCTTTGCCAGTTATTCTGACCTGCTTGTCTCCTTGCTTCACTCCAGTTGCACAGGCGCTGGGCAGCCGGACTGTCACTGGACTAGTAATCCAGAGTCCTGGACTAATTATCCTGAATCGTGAGACCAAATCCCATTACGGCAAGTGGGGCATTTAAAGTAAGTTCTTTAAATAAACCCTGAATAAAATAGCTAGTGTCAGTAATGGGGATCATGAAACTACTAGATTGTCGTAAAAACCCATCTGGTTCACTAATGTGCTTTAGGGAAGGAAATTTGTTGTCTTTACCCGGTCTGGCCTATATGTGTCTCCAGACCCCACAGCAACCTAGGTGACCTTTAACTGCCCCTCTGAAATGGCCTAGCGAGCCACTCAGTTGTATAAAGTGGCTCACCACCACCTTCTCATGGGCAATTAGGGATGGGCAACAAATGCTGGCTTTGCCGGCGACGCCCACATCCCATGCACGAATAAATAAAGATTTTTAAAAGTCCTCTGGCATCTGGCCCAAGTGGGCGTTATTTAATGGAAGACGAGGTAGTGAGTGCCAGAAGACTATTGAGCCACGGGGGATATCCTGGTCCAGCCTAACCTTGTCCAGTGTGAACTTGCAGCAGGCGTTGCACGCTAGAGATCAGAAAGAAAGCATTGTTGCCAAAGTTCAGTGTTACTGAAAGGAGCTGGACTCTCAAGGCAGGCAGAAAACATGCAGGAGGTTAGAACAAGGTTCCAGGGTATTCCTGAACAAATCAAACTGACTGATAGCCTTTGGAGAGCATGACCTCCCCTTTGGAGCGAGAGGCATCTTCTGGCCGCTGCTTTGCAGGGCCCAAAGTGCCCAATCCTGTCTTTGTCCTACTTGAGTACCTGGAGGCAGCATCATAAATATAGAAAAAATTAAAAGACTTGCATTTATATAGCGCCTTTCATGACCACCGGAAGCCTGAAAGCGTGTTACAGCCACTGAAGTACTTTTGGAGTGTAGTCGCAGTTGTGACGTGGGAAACGCGGCAGCCAATTTGCGCAGAGCAAGCTCCCACAAACAGCAATGTGATAATAACCAGATAATCTGGTTTTTTTTGTTATATTGATTGAGGGACAAATATTGGCCAAGACTCCGGAGACAACTCCCCTGCTCTTCTTTGAAATAGTGCCATGGGATTTTCTACTTCAACTTGAGAGAGCAGACGGGGCCTCAGTTTAATGTCTCATCCGAAAGACGGCACCTCCGCCTGTGCAGCGCTCTCTCAGTACTGCACTGGAGTGTCAGCCTAGATTTACGTGCTCAAGTTCCTGGAGTGGGTTTTGAGGCGAGGGTGCTACCTACTGAGCCACGGCTGACAGTAGTGGAGCCTTGATCAATCACTCTCCTTCTTGGCCGACTAACTTTCAGCCTAAATCAGGAGAGCCAGTGAGATTACACAACGCAAAATCTGACCAAAGATCTGCGCAAGCTGGTCACATTTCATTACAGTGACTTGAAACCATCCACTCTCACCTCCCCCACCAAATCCCAGTTTTATACAGATATAACCCTCGTGTGTATATGTTACACAGTTTTATACAGGTTTCTGTTACAGTGTTTGATAAGATTCTTGTGTATCCATTACATAGCTTTATACAAGGGTAATGCTAATATGTATCTTTTTACAGTTTTATATAGATTATAATAATTGTTAGTATCTGTTACTCAGTTTTATACTGATATAATATTTGTGTGTATCTATTACAGTTTTATGCAGTATAACCTAAGTATCTGTTACAATGTTTTATAAAACTCTTATGTAACCGTTACATAGATTTATATAACTCTCCTATGCAGCTGCTAAACTGTTTTATAAAGTCTTGTGTAACTGAAACACTGTTTTATAACACTCCTGTGTATCTGTTACAATGTTTTCGACAGGCATAACACATGCTGCATTGCATCTCTGTTTAAATTTCGAAAAGAAGTGTAAAATCACTGGAGTACACTGAAGGCTTCGTTCTGTGGTACTGAACCTTTGGAACACACAAGTTTTGGTCGAGCCTTGGAAAGGGACAATTTAAACAAAAAGCAGAAACACTCAACAGGTCAGACGATATCAGTGCAGAGAGAAAAACATATAGTACTGACGGTTCAGGTCAATGACCTTTCATCAAAACATAGGAGACAATTTAACTCTGTTGGCTTTTCCAATCGGAATCACTCGACACCAGTCACAAACTGAAACCCGCTGGTATGTCTTTCTCCTCTGCCTGGCCAGTTGTGGTTCCCCTGTCGCCACCTTGCCCAAATCTCAGAGATCTACTCTGGTAAACATTGACACAGTGATAGCACTCAGTACCATGATTGTAATGTATTTGCTTCATGGGTTCTTTGCTTAAGAATTCATAGCAACACATTGCTATTAAGAACTAGTTGGTTTATTAACAAAGGTTTAACAATCACACTACTCATTAGCATCGCGGCATTGATCACGCTTGATCAGCTCCGATGGACGGGCCACATCATCTGCATGCCTGATACCAGACTCCCAAAGCAAGCGCCCTACTCCGAGCTCCGACATGGCAGGCGAGCCCCAGGAGGGCAGAGAAAATGCTTCAAGGTCACCCTCAAAACCTCCTTGAAAAAATGTAACATCCCCACCGACTCTTGGGAATCCCTGTGGAGGAGAAGCATCCGAGAAGGCGCCAAACACTTCCAGTCTCTTCGCCGGGAGCACACTGAAGCCAAACGCAAACAGCGGAAGGAGCGTACGACAACCCAAGCACTCCCACCCACCCGTCCCTCCAACCACTGTCTGCCCCACCTGTGACAGAGACTGTAGGTCCCGCATTGGACTCCTCAGTCACCTTAGAACCATTTTAGTGTTGAAGCAAGTCATCCTCGACTCCGGGGCACTGCCTAAGAAGAAGAAGGAGAAGAGAAGAGCCTTTCTTGTTAGCTTCCATTTCGGGAGGAATAGAATTGAAAATTAAAGAGATTATTTTAAACGTATAGAACCTTGGTTAGAGCACACTGGGAGTGCTGTGAACAGTTGTAGTCTCCACATTAAGAAAAGGATACAGAATTATTGAAGAAGGTACAAAACATATTTAAATGGATGATACCAGAATTGAGAAGTTATACCCATCAGAAACGACTGAACAGATAGGAGCTCTTTTCTCGAGAAAAGAGAAGGCTGAGGTGTAACCTGCTGGAGGTCTTCAAGAGTATGAAAGAGATTCATAGGGTAGGTGTAGAGAAGATGTTTCCACTTGCGGGGCAGACCACACTCAGGGCCATATATATACAATAGTCATTAATAAATCCAATAAGGATTTCAGGAGAAACTTCTTTACCCAGAAAGTGGCTAGCAAGTAGAACTCGCAATCACAAGGAGTGGTTGAGGTGAATAGCAGAGATGCATTTAAGGCGACGTGAGATAAACACATAAGGGAGAAAGGGATAGAAGGTTATATTGATGAGGTGAGATGAAGAGGAGTGGGAGGAGGTTCGTGTGGAGCATAAGCTGGAATAGGGTCAGATGGGCCGAATGGCCTATTTTTGTGCTGTACATTCTATGTAAGAAAGAAAGACTTGGAGTTATATAGCGCCTTTCACGACCACTAGACATCTTAAAGCACTATACAGCCAATGATGTACTGTTGGAGTGTGGTCACTGTTGTAATGTGGGAAATGCGGCAGTCAATTTGCGCACAGCAAGCTCCCAGAAACAGCAATGTGATAATGACCAGATAATCTGTTTTAGTGATGTTGATTGAAGGATAAATATTGGCCAGGACATATGGGATAACTCCCTTGCTCTTCTTCAAAATAGTGCCACGGTATCTTTTACATCCACTTGAGAGCAGACGGGGTCTCGGTTAAACACCTCATCTGAAAGATGGCAACTCCGACAGTGTAGCACTTATTCATCACTGCACTGGGAGTGTCAGCCTAGATTTTTGTGCTCAAGTTCCTGGAGTGGGACTTGAACCCACAACCTTCTGACTCAGAGGCGAGAGTGCTACCTGTCATGTATGTAACCAAATGTAACACCACTGTATTACTGTATATACTCAACCTAGATGCACACCTTGACCACAAGGGGTGAACTTGTGGGAGACACTCCCTACCTGATCACCCAGGTATAAAAAGGGAGGTCCCATGTGGGGTCATCGTCTTTGGAGTCCTGTGAATAAAGAGTTAAGGTCACAGAGTGACCTTGTCTCCAGAATGTGCCTTGTGTGGTTTCATACTGTAGAGTAAGGACTTTACATTGGCGACGAGAAACGAGAATAGCCACCGGTAGCACAGAGGAATGGTACTGTGTTGGGGAAGACTGGGACGATTTTGTCGAGAGGCTTCAGCAAAGCTTTGTTATGAAAGAATGGCTGGGGAATGCAGCGGCCGACAAGCGAAGGGCTCATCTTTTGACCAGCTGCGGACCAAAGACTTACGCGCTCATGAAGAACTTACTAGCACCCGAAAATCCGGCAGACAAAACCTTTGAAGAACTTAGCAAATTGATCGGGGAGCACCACAAACCGGCGAGTAGCATACATATGGCCCAACACAGATTCTACACTTCGTGAAGGACAGAGCATACCGGACTTCGTAGTGGACCTCCAGCGTTTGGCCAGCCTCTGTAAGTTCACAGACGCCTTCAGCGGGGAAATGCTAAGGGACTTCTTTATCGAGGGCATCGGTCATGCGGTAATCTTCCGCAAATTAATTGAGACCACGGATTTGACCTTGGAAGCGGTGGCATTGTTAGCTCAAACTTTCATGGCGGGGGACGAAGAGACGAAAATAATATACACGCGCAATTCTGCCTCTAACGCAGCGATGGATCAGAGAGTCAACATCATCAATGCAACTCAGAGCCCCACAGGCAGGCAGTCCGACACTCCCCAGGCAGCAATAGACCCCAGAGTAGGACTTCAACAGAGACAATGGCAGGCTGAACAGACATTCACGCCACCACAGTGGACAATGCGGCCCGGGATGGGGCCATTGACACCCACTAATAGGGTACTTAAGAGCAGTCAAAGGGACAGTCAGCGCGGAATGCCTGGCCATAGTCCCTTTGTTCCCAACAATGGAAACTTTAACTCATGCTGGAGGTATGGAGGAAAACACTCAGCTAGGTCTTGCAGATTTCAACAGTTTGTCTGCACTCTCAGTGGCCACTTAGCTCGAATGTGCAGGAAGTCTGCAACCAGACTAATCTATGAGGCGGATGGACCAGAAGAGGGTTCTTTGACGCAGGATGACTTTTGGGGCAAATCGATGAACGCCGAGGTTCAGCGGGTCCATGTGGCGAATATTCACAGTTCATACACCAAAACGCCACCAATGATGATGAGGGTTTTACTAAACGGTATCCCAGTACTCTGGGGCCAGCCAGTCACTCATGGGCGTTCAGCAATTTGAGAAGCTATGGCCAGGTAAAGCTAGTAGACCCAAATTAGCATGTATTGAGACACAATTACGGACTTACACTAAAGAAATAATTTCGGTGCTAGGCAGTGTAATGTTGGCTGCCACACACAATGGGGTAGTGAATCGGCTGCCGCTCTGGATTGTCCCGGGCAATGGTCCCGCAATGTTGGGGAGGAGCTGGTTAGCCGCGATGAACTGGAAATGGGGGGATGTTCACGCAATGTCATCTGTGGCGCGAAGTTCGTGCTCACAAGTCCTACAACAATTCGATTCACTATTTCAACCTGGCATCAGGACTTTCAAAGGCACTAAAGTAGCGATACACATCACCCCGGACGCCAGGCCAGTGCACCGCAAAGCCAGAGTGGTGCTGTATGTGATGCGGGAAAAAATCGAGAGCGAATTGGACCGGCTGTTGAGAGAGGGCATCATCTCGCCTGTTGAATTCAGCAACTGGGCGAGCCCCATCGTTCCCGTCCTAAAAGCAGATGGCTCTGTCAGGATCTGTGGCGACTACAAGGCCACCATCAATCAGGTGTCCCTACAAGATCAATACCCACTCCCGAGAGCGGAGGACCTTTTCGCCACGCTAGCTGGCGGCAAGCTGTTCACCAAGTGGACCTCACTTCAGCCTATATGACCCAGGAACTGGCCGACGAATCTAAACTACTGACCACCATCACCACGTATAAGGGACTGTTCGCTTATAACAGGTGCCCGTTTGGCATTCGATCAGCGGCCGCGATTTTTCAACGAAACACGGAAAGCCTGCTTAAATCCATTTCTGGAACGATCGTATTCCAGGACGACATCCTCATCACGGGTCGAGACACCGAGGAACACCTCCACAACCTGGAGGAGGTGCTATGCCGACTGGACCGGGTAGGCCTGCGACTCAAGAAGTCTAAATGTGTGTTCCGAGCTCCTGAAGTTGAGTTTCTGAGCAGGAGGGTTGCTGCAGATGGGATTCGGCCCACTGAGTCAAAAACAGAGGTGATTCGACGAGCACCCAGTTCCTGCAACACATCGGAGTTGCGTTCATTCCTACGACTGCTGAACTATTTCGGGAACTTTCTGCCGAACTTGATTACGTTGTTGGAGCCGCTACACGTGCTCCTGCGTAAGGGTTGCGATTGGTTTTGGGGGGACTGTCGGAACGGGCTTTTGATCAGGCGCGAAACCTACTTTGTTCAAACAAGTTGTTGACACTGTATGACCCCTGTAAAAAATTGGTTCTGAATGTGATACATCATCCTATGGGGTTGGGTGTGTGTTGCAGCAGGGCAATGCTGAGGGTCAACTACAACCTGTGGCTTATGCCTCTCTCAAGCAGAATGGGGATATGGGATGGTCGAGAAGGAAGCACTCGCATGTGTTTATGGTGTAAAAAAAATGCATCAGTACCTCTTTGGTTGGAAGTTTGAATTAGAGACGGGCCACAAGCCATTAGCATCCCTGTTGTCAGACAGCAAGGCTGTCAATGCCAACGCATCAGCTCGCATACAGCGATAAGCTCTCATGCTGGTTGCTTATGACTACTCCATCTGGCACCGGCCCGGCACTGAAAATTGCGCTGATGCGCTCAGCAGGCTTCCACTGGCCACCACTGAGGGGTTAGCGGAGCAAAGCGCTGAGATGGTCATGGCTGTTGATGCCTTTGACAGTGCAGGCTCCCCCATCACAGCCAGCCAGATCAAACTCTGGACAAACAGAGATCCCCTCCTATCCCTGATTAAGAAATGTGTCCTGACTGGGGATTGGGCGCCCGCACACGGAGCATGTCCTGAGGAGGTCAGACCGTTCCACAGACGGATGGATTGGATGAGCTCTCCATCCAAGCTGACGGCCAGGGCAGCCAGGTAGTTATGCTCCAGAAGGGCAGGGAGGCATTCATCAGGGAACTCCACAGCGAGCACCCAGGCATTGTGCTGATGAACGCCATTGCCTGGTCACACGTTTGGTGACCTGGAATTGATTCAGATCTGGAACACTGTGTTCGCAGGTGCATGACGTGTGCCCAGCTGGGTAATGCCCCGCTCAGCCCGTGGCCCTGGCCCACCAGACCATGGTCACGCATTCATGTTGACTACGTGGGCCGATTCATGGAAAAGATGTTCCTTATTGTGGTAGATACGTACTCGAAATGGATCGAGTGCATCATTCTGAATTCATGCACGTCATCCACCACCGTGAAAAGCCTACGTGCGATCTTTGCAACCCATGGCTTGCCGGTTATCCTGGTTAGTGATAATGGCCCGTGTTTCACAGGCTACGAATTCCGGGAGTTTATGTCGGGCAATGGCATCAACCACGTCAAGACTGCACCGTTCAAGCCGGCCTCCAATGACCAGGCGGAACGTGCGGTCCAAATCATTAAGCAAGGTATGCTCAGGATTCAAGGACCCTCCCTACAATGCCGCCTATCACGTCTCCTGCTGGACTATAGATCCCGACCGCACTCGCTCACGGGGGTCCTGCCCGCAGAGCTACTAATGAAATGGACACTCAAAACTCAGTTGTCCCTCATCCACCCAGTCCTGACTGACATAGTTGAGGGCAAGCGCAAGTCACAAAACGAGTACCATGACCGTAATTCGAGGGGGAGATGTATAGAAATAAATGATCCTATATTCGTCCTCAATCACACCATGGGGCCCAAATGGCTTGAGGGTACTGTAATTAACAAAGAGGGGAATAGGGTCATCGTGGTAAAACTCAACAATGGCCAGATATGCCGTAAGCATCTGGACCAAGTCAAATAAAGGTTCAGCATTGACACGGGAGTACCTGAAGAAGACCATGAGATGTAGCTCACACCACCACCAGTGAACGAGCAACAAGAGCAATCAGAAGAACGCACAGTCCCTGCGGTCAGCCCGGACAGGCCGGAATCACCACAGGTGACAGACACTCACGTCAGTGTCAAACAACCAGAGCCCCAACTGCGGCGCTCCACGAGAGAGCGTAGACCACCTGAAAGACTAAACCTATGATCCCAATAAGACTTTGGGGGGGAAGGTGATGTCATGTATGTAACCACAATGTAACACCACTGTATTACTGTATATACTCAACCTAGATGGACACCTTGACCACAAGGGGTGAACTTGTGGGAGACACTCCTTACCTGATCATCCAGATATAAAAAGGGATGTCCCACGCAGGGTCATCGTCTTTGGAGTCCTGTGAATAAAGAGTTAAGGTCACAGAGTGACCTTGTCTCCAGATTGTGCCTCTTGTGTTTCATACTGTAGAGTCAGGATTTTACACCATCCAATGAGCTACTGGCTGACACACAACAAGTTGTTGTTGTATTGTTGTTGTGACTCTTGCGAGGAGGATACAGAGATGGGGGGTGGGAGGTGCGAGGCTGTGGAGGGATTTCAAAACAAGGATGAGAATTTTAAAATCGAGGCGTTGCTTAACTGGGAGCACAAGATAATCACACATCCCATTACATGAGAACTGTCAATCACTAACCATCTTCGCATCTCACATTGCAACACTTCTGAAGTGGGAAACGAGAAATTAATAACTACAAGGCCTGCCGCATGTTTATTTTACGGTGCCAGCATGCTGAGGTGGTTTGGCGATGTGTCTGAGCTGGTCTGTTATTTTCAGTGGGTGGGTGGGTTCGGTTACTGGAAGGGAAGAAGAGAGAGACAGACAGTGTCTCGCCTGACCTGACACCACCTGTGAAATCCAGTAACACTTGCATAATACTTGAGTATTGTGTGCAGTGTTGCTCTCCTAATCTGAGGAAGGACATTCTTGCTATTGAGGGAGTGCAGCGAAGGTTCACCAGACTGATTCCCGGATGGCAGGACTGACATATGAAGAAAGACTGGATTGACTAGGCTTATATTCACTGGAATTTAGAAGAATGAGAGGGGATCTCATATAAAATTCTGACGGGATTGGACAGGTTAGATGCAGGAAGAATGTTCCCGATGTTGGGGAAGTCCAGAAGCAGGGGTCACAGTCTAAGGATAAGGGGTAAGCCATTTAGGACCAAGATGAGGAGAAACTTCTTCACTCAGAGAATTGTGAACCTGTGGAATTCTCTACCACAGAAAGTTGTTGAGGCCAGTTCGTTACATATATTCAAAAGGGAGTTAGATGTGGCCCTTACGGCTAAAGGGATCAAGGGGTATGGAGAGAAAGCAGGAATGGGATACTGAAGTTGCATGATCAGCCATGATCATATTGAATGGTGGTGCAGGCTCGAAGGGCCGAATGGCCTACTCCTGCACCTACTTTCTATGTTTCTATGTTTCCAGATATGGAACGGGGATCTCCTGATAGGGGTAGCAGTTTTGTAGCATTTCTTCCCGCTAATGTCCCAGCCTCTCCTGAAAGCAGTGTCACCTGCTGGGGTGTGGTTTTTCAGATGTGCAGTTGTGCATTATCCCCTCAGGGGCCAACTTTCTTGCATTAGGCTAACCCGTGTGCACCAACAAGCAATGTGACACGTACTGGCATGACACCGAAGCCAGGTACTATTCTTGCTTAATATCTCCACGCAAGGACTGTGCTAGAAAGGATCACTGGAGAGCACTCAGCGGGGGACAACGATGGTTGATTTAAGATCAAAAGAACCTAAGATTGAGGAGCAGGAGTACACTATACAGCCCCTCGAGCCTGCTCTGCCATTCAATAAGGTCATGGCTGATCTTCTACCTCAAGTCCACTTTCCTGCACGATCCCCATCTCCCTTGATTCCCTTAGAGTCCAAAAATCTATTGATTTCAGCATGACACAGTCAGCTGTGGCTCAGTGGATTGCACCCTCAACTCTAAGTCAAAAGGTTGTGGGTTCAAATCCCACTCCAGGAACTTGAGCACATAAATCTAGGCTGACACTCACAGTGCAGTGCTGAGGCAGTGGTGCCATCTTTCGGAAGAGACGTTAAACCAAGGCCCCGTCTGCTTTCTCAAGTGGATGTAAAAGATCTCATGTCACTATTTTGAAGAATAGCAGGGGAGTTATCCCCAGTATCCTGGCCAATATTTATCCCTCAATCAACATCACTAAATAGACTATCTGGTCATCACATTGCTGTTTGTGGGAGCTTGCTGTGCACAAGTTGGCTGCCGCAGGTGGACATCAGAAAGCGTTTACAGTCAGTTAAGTCATTTTAAGGTGCAGTTACTGTTATAATTTAGGAAAAGTGGCAAAATAGTGCCGTGGGATATTTTACGTCCACTGAGAGGGCCTCGGTATAACGTCTCATCCAAAAGACGGCACCTCCAACAGTGCAGCATTCCCTCAGTACTGCATTGGAGTGTCAGCCTAGATTCTTGTGCTCAAGTCCGTCAGTCCCTCGGAGTAGAGGATGACTTGCTTCCACACTAAAAGTGAGTATTCGGGTGACTGATGAACTCATTTTAAATGGTGGAAAATGCCTATGCACACTAGCCACCACACGGGCAAGGTCTTGGTCCAGTGGCAAGGGGATCCAAGACGACTGGAGATCAGGCTCCGTCGCATGTGCCCATACACACAAACTCAAACATACTCCTACTGTCCTCCTTCCTTCCTTCCTCCTTCCCACAGGACCTCTCACTACGTGGAATTCATAGTATGTAATGTGAGCCTCACGATCTCACAGCTTCGCTCTTGGCCCGTGCTGTGCCTTCCCTTAGTCTTGTCCACGCTACTCCATCTCTGGGCTCCGACCTCTCTGCTCCACCATGCCTCTTCCGTCCTCTCTGCTTCCGATCTCCGGACCTCGCCTGTCCCGACCTCCGGACCTCGCCCATCCTGACCCTCCGCTCCCCTCCACTTCCGACCTCCGCTCCTCGCTGGTCCCGACCTACTCTCCTCACCGCTTCCGACCTCCACTCCTCGCCGCTTCCAGCCTCCGCTCCTCGCAGGTCCGATCTCCGCTCCTTGAACCCACAACCTTCTGACTCAGAGGCGAGAGTGCTACTCACTGAGCCATGGCTGACACCAATAGCAACTTACTAGAATGTGAAATAAATATAATTATTAAGAATGTTGTAGGTGATCCCAGTAGAGATTCAAGAATTTCAGATGAGACCGTTGAATCGAGGCCCCGTCTGCTCTGTCAGGTCGACGTAAAAGATCCCATGGCACTATTTCAAAGAAGAGCAGGGGAGTTATTCACGGTGTCCTGGCCAATATTAATTACCTCAATCAACATCACTAAAAAAGCAGATGATCTGGTCATTATTGCATCGCTGTTTGTGGGAGCTTGCTGGGCGCAAATTGGCTGCTGCATTTCCCACATTGCAACAGTGACTACACCTCAAATGTACCATTGGCTGTAAAGCGCTTTGGGACGTCCAGTGGTTGTGAAAGGCGCTATTTAAATGTAAGTCTTTCTCTTTACTTTATTACAACAGTTACCATGCTTGGTTGTAAAGCGCATTGGGAAATCTGAGGTTGTGAAGGTGCTATATAAAAGCAAGTTTTTCTTTTTGACAGACCTTCAATGACAAGCACCGCCCTGCTGACCAATACTACCCTCTGATTCGCTGGTATTGATATCCATCAAGTGTTGCTTCTTTGCCCCTCCCTCCTGTCCCGACGAGTGCTGCAACGCCGAGCCACTGCTGGAAGAGGCTGGCAATAAAGTGGAGAAAAGTTTAGGCAGAAACTCGGGAGAATTTCAGCGGGGGCGGGGGGGGGGTTGGAAATAAGGATCGCGACTCACAAGGAGGCAGAGGACAGCTTCATGCACATCAGATACAGGTACTTTTAACCTCTGGCAAAAGTTGTTGCAGTTTAAAGCAGACTTTTAGGTGAGAAATGACTTATTTTTGATATAAGTAAGAGTTTTATAGTGGGATTGTCAGCAGTGCCAGGAGTCTGGATTCTGACAGTGAAGGGGGAAACATATTCAACAAAGCAGCTATTTAAAAAAAAATGCTTGAAATATAATCATTTTAAAAATGTACTCGTTTTCCCTCTCTGTTTTCAAAACGATTTTTAAATTCCTGGAGTGAGACTGGGATGTTGCAATGCATTTAAAACTTGTTTTTAATCTCACTGTGGGATTTCAGATCACTGCACATCCCATGCAATGGGAACAAATTCCTGCTGTTGGGAAAATCCAGTCCTTCAATCACTCATCAGATGCTGATGCCCGCAGATAAAGCAGACCTGTTCCAACATCTCAGGGTTTTTTTTAAAACGGCATTTCAACCCAAACTGTTTTACTAAAATTATTTATTTTTTTTAAGTTCTAAAGTCAAAAGTTTAGATGATTTGACGTTATATTTGGGAGCCCTGAGCGGGATGGATGAGATCTGAGATACAGAGACGAATAATACTTTGAACAAGGTCAAAAAATCCTCTCGTCACTATCTTTAAAAGGAGGGGAAAATAAATCCTCCCTTCCTCCTGGCGATAATAAACAGAACTTCCGAAAGAACCATTTATTGATTTCGGATTGTCTTTATAAAATAGTTTTACATGTTCCACCCGCATTGCCACATTCACTTGCAGCAGTATCAGAACCACATTTAAATGTTATTTTTAAAAGTTGAAATTATTCTGACTGCTTTGTGAAGTGAGGCAAGGTAGAAGTAGAATAGTAAATTCTCCCCCCGCCCCTCCCGACAGCAGGTATTTTTGAGTTGTGGTTAACTGTCATTTGAGCAAGAATAGATGTTTCCTTTGTTCAAAATGAAGTTTGTTAAGAGAGAGACTCGTGGGTACCTGCTGGCGATGGGGAAACTTTAGTTTAATCACCACTGCCAAACCTCTATAGTTGTATTCAAGCCCCAAAGACAGCCTCAATTATCTGTCCTAGGACATAATATATAAAAAGAAAGATTTGCATTTGTATAGCGCGTTCACGACCACCAGATGTCTCCAGGTGCTTTTTACAGCCAATGAAGTACTTTTTGAATATAGTCCTGTTGTATTGTAGGAAATGCAGCAGCTAATTTGCGCACAGCAAGCTCCCATAAACAGCAATGTGATAATGACCAGATAATCTTTTTTGTTATGTTGATTGAGGGATAAATATTGACCCAGGACACCGGGGATAACTCCCCTGCTCTTCCTTGAAATAGTAGCCAGGGGATCTTTTACGTCCACCTGAGAGGGCAGACGGGGCCTCGGTTTAACGTCTCGTTCGAAAGACGGTACCTCCGACAGTGCAGCACTCCCTCAGCACTGCACTGGGAGTGTCAGCCTGGATTTTTGTGCTCAAGTCTCAGGAGTGGGACTTGAATCCACAACCATTCTGACTCAGAGGCAAGCCCTTAACAGTGTGGTGGGAGAATTGCATGCATTTTTCTGGGACAGGCAAATGGTAACGTTAGTGAGCTTGCCTGCCTATGGATGTACCACGATTGTGAAGCCGTTAACTGTAGATTTATAAATAGCAATCAGCAGTTAATTTGAAGTGGATGGCTCTTCCCCAGAAGTTAATTATATACAAATGTCATGTACAATGCAGCCCTGTGAGATTGCTAGCTCGGTCCAGACAGAAAACTGGCACTTAAGAGTCTGACAGTGAGGAACCAGTACAATCGGAAAACGTGAATCAAATAGGGATTTCCAGTCTGTGCAGTTGCATGCAAGTGAGACTTGCCACCTTAGGTAGTGGAGGATTAGTTTTCTCCATTACAACGCTGGCCGCCTGGCATCACAGCCTCGGCTCGTATTTGCACAGTGCCTTCCCCTGGAGTTCGTGTAACGGCAATATTTTTCTGGCCAGGTTGTCTGAGGGAGGGGCAGAGAGGAAACTGACTGTGCACGTTTGGGATTAAAGGATTGGGAGGTGGACTCTGCCAATACTGCCCAATTTTGCCTCCTGGTGGAGTAACAGTGGAACAGCACTGGTGACACCTGCAGGTTAAACCCCCTGACCATCCTCCATGGTGCGAATACTGGCGTGTTAACAAAGAGACAGGAAGGGATAGAATTGTAGGAAGAAGTAATATTTGAAATTTCCAATTATGATTTTACTGACATTTTCCATTGATTTTATATGCTGAAATATTACACTGTCGATTGAAAATGTTAAAACTGAGATTTTTGTTAGGCAAGGGTTAGGAACCAAGGTGGGTAAATGGATTTAAGATACAGATCAGTCATGATCTTATTAAATAGCGGAACAGGCTCGAGGGGCTGAATGGCCTGCTCCTATCCCATGTTCTCTCTACACCTCTCTCCTCTTTTAATCGCTGCTTAAAACCTACATCTTTGAGCAAGCTTTTGGTCACCTGTCATAATATTTCCTTATGTGGCTCGATGTCAAACTTTGTCTGATAATGCTCTTGTGATGTTTTACCACGTTAAAGGCGCTATAGAAATACAAGTTGCTGTTACTCCTCCAGCCCCACAACCCCCCCCCCCCCCCGAGATGTCTGCACTCCTCTAATTCTGTCCTCCTGAGCATCCCTGATTATAATCGCTCCACCATCGGTGGCCGTGCCTTCTGGTGCCTGGGCCCCAAGCTCTGGAACTACCTGCCTGAACCTCGCTGCCTCTCTACCTCTCTTCCTTTAAGGTGCTCCTTAAAACCTACCTCTTTAAGCAAGCTTTTGGTCACCTGTCATAATATTTCCTTATGTGGCTCGGTGTCAAACTTTGTCTGATAATGCTCTTGTGATGTTTTACCACGTTAAAGGCGCTATAGAAATACAAGTTGTTGTTATTCCTATCGTCCTATCTGCCGAACAGGAATTATGTTTTGTTTTAATCTATCTACAGGCAACTCTCGATTATCTGCACACGGATGCAACGGGAAACAGTTGTAATGGCATTTAAAATTCCGTGTGTGTGCGCGCTGCCTACGTCACTTTGAAACTCTGATGTTCCTTTCGAATGTTGCCTGTTGAGCCTTGCTTTTAAGCGCTCTGCCTTGTCTCGGCTCCCGCTGCTGCTCACACACAGGTCCACTGCCTCTGTCGAGCCTGCACTTGCCACGCTGCTTTTAAATGCTCCACCCTGCCTCAGCTCCCGCTGCTGCTCCCACGCTGTTCCACTGCCTCTCATAATTCATTAAAATGCCACGAACAGTTCCAGGAAGTAATCAACAAGCCTAATGGTCTTTAGATCTAGAGGACTAAAATTCAAAGATTAGAAAATACGCTACAGCTATTGGTTAGAGCACACCTGCAGTACTGTAAGCATTAACTGTAATGTCAACTCGCTCTAACGGAGAAATCGTTTACCCGGCATAGCCCAATCGCCGAGGGACCCGGATAATCGAGAGTTGCCTGTATATTATATTTAAAGTGTGGCATATGGCGCACCCTGTCCATATTACCCTTACTTCCTGCATCACAATTTTATGTCAATATTTCTAATGTAAAAAATTCAGTGTCAACATTTGCCAGTCATGTTGCAATGACAGACATCCGGCCACTAGGTGGTGCTGTTGCACCTCCTTCATCAGTTTCCCACATCAGTGAAAACCACACATTCTCCGGCCACTCATCAGGGTCTGGAAGTTTCATGTGATGTGTCTGACTCCAGAATAAACTGGTACTTGCCACAGCTCCAAGGGCTCACTCTCCTTCTTGCGACTGAACTGTAAAACCCGTTTGCTGAGCTTGCCGCCCCCGTGCCTCACTTCGTGTCCCTTACAGGCAGCTGAGACACTGCTTTTCCCAGGGGCCTATCACAGAATCTTACAGCACTGAAGGAGACCATTCTGCCCATCTTGCTTGTGTCGGCTCTTTTAATGAGCTAACTAATTCATCCCACTCCCCTTTCCTCGTAGCCCTGTAAGTATCTATCCAATTCCCTTTTGAAAGTTTCAATTGAATCTGCTTCCACCGCCCTTTCAGGCAGTGCGTAACTAGTCTCTGCTTGAAAATACTTTCTCCTCATCTCCCCTCTGGTTCATTTGACAATTATCTTAAATCTGTATCCCTCTGGTTACCAACCCTCCTGCCACTGAAAACAGTTTCTCCTTATTTACTCTATCAAAACCCCTCATAAGTTTGAACACCTCTATCAAATCTCCTCTTAACCTTCTCTGCTCCAAGAGAACAACCCCAGCTTTTCCAGTCTCGCCACATAACTGAAGTCCCTCATCCCTGGTACCATTCTAGTAAATCTCTCCTGCACCCTCTCCGAGGCTTTGGCATCCTGCCTAAAGCGCAGTGCCCAAACTGAACACAATACTCCAGCTGAGGCCTAACCAGTGTTTTATAAAGGTTTAGCATAACTTCCTTGCTTTTGTACTCTGTGCCTCTATTAATAAAGGCAAGGATCCCATATGCTTTTTTAACTTCTCCTGCAGCCTTCAAGGATTAATGTATGCCAATCCCCAGGACTCTCTATTCCTACAACGCCTTTAAAATGGTACCATTTAGTTTATATTGGCCTTCCTCATTCTTCCTCCCAAAATGCACCACTTTTACAATTATTAACGCATGTAGCACTTTGAAAACAACTTTTTGATTTATCCGCCAAAGATCTGCCAGACCACCAGGCCCGTAAAATTCAAACATGCCAAATAAGTGAGTACGGAAAAAAAACTGAAAAACCTAGTGGGCTGGATTGCAAATGCTTCTCGGTCCATTTCTTAAAAGATTCATTCGCAGGATGTGGGCGTCGCTGGCAAAGCCAGCATTATATTACCCATCCCTAATTGCTCTTGATCCATAAACCCTCATCCATGCCTTTGTTACCTCCAGACTTGACTATTCCAACGCACTCCTGGCTGGCCTCCCACATTCTACCCTACCTAAACTTGAGGTCATCCAAAACTCGGCTGCCCCGTGTCCTAACTCGCACCAAGACCCGCTCACCCATCACCCCATGTGCTAGCCGACCTACATTGGCTCCCGGTAATGCAACGCCTCGATTTCAAAATTCTCATCCTCGTTTACAAATCCCTCCATGGCCTCGCCCCTCCCTATCTCTGTAATCTCCTCCAGCCCCCTCCCCACCGGCCCTGAGATGTCTGCGCACCTCAAATTCTGCCCTCTTGAGCATCCCTGTTTTTATAATCACTCAATCATCGGTGGCCGTACCTTCTGTTGTCTAGGCTCTAAGCTCTGGAACTCCCTGCCTAAACCTCTCTACCTCTTTTTCCTCCTTTTAAGATGCTCCTTAAAACCTACCTCTTACCAAGCTTTTGGTCCTCTGCCGTAATTTCTTCTTATGTGGCTCGGTGTCAAAATGTTGTCTTATAATACTCATGTGAAGTGCCTTGGGACATTTTTCTACTTTAAGGTTGTTATATAAATACAAGTTGTTGGTGGTGGCTCGCTGGACCAGTTAAGAGTCAACCACAGTGCTGTGGGTCTGGAGTCACATATAGGCCAGACTAGCAGATTTCCTTCCCTACAGGATGTTAGTGAACCAGATGGGTTTTTATGACATTCCAGTAGTTACATGGTCACCATTACTGGTATTAGCTTTTTATTCTAGATTCTGAATTTAAATTCCTCAGCTGCATGGTGAGATTTGAACTTGCGTCTGCAGATCATTAGTTCAGGCTTCTTGATTACTAGTCCAGTAACATAACCACTATGCTATGGTTCCCATGATAGTTTGCATGTCCCTGCCCCACAATATGCAATATTCGCATTGCGTGTATTACTGTTGGTCCCTGGGCATGAGCAATCTCTCTGTCACTTGTACTGCCCAACTTCCCCATTCCCTCATCCCTTTACTTCAGCAACAACTTGCGTTTATAGAATCATAGAATATTACAGCACAGAAGGGGCCATTCGGCCTATTGAGTCTGCGCCGGCTCTTTTGAAGAGCAATCCAGTCAGTCCCCCACCCCACACCTCTCTTTCCCCATATCCCTACAATTTTTCTCCTTCAAGTATTTATCCAGTTCCCTTTGAAAGCTACTATTGCATCTGTATCCACTGCCCTATCAGGCAGTGCATTCCAAATCCACTTGTTGCATAAAAAATATTTTTCCTCATGTCGCCTCTGGTTCTTTTACCAAGCACCTTAAATCTCTGCCCTCTGGTTATCGATCCATCGGCCATTGGGAACAGTTGCTCTTTATTTACTCTATCTAAATCATGATTTTAAATGCTATCAAATCTCCTCTTAACCTTCTCTGCTCTAAGGAAAATAACCCCTGCTACTCCAGTCTATCTACGTAACTGTAATCCCTCATCCCTGGAACAGTTGAGGTAAATATATAGCGCCTATAATGTCCCAAGGCATTTCACAGGAGCGTTATCCCACCACAACCAGCTCTCTTTCTCTCCCCCGCAACCAGATCTCTTCCCCCCGCAAAACAGCTCTCTTCGCCCCCTACCCCACAACCAGCTCTCTTCCCCCCACTTCCCCAACCAGTTCTCTCACCCCCACAACCAGCTCTCTCTCTTCCCACGCACCCCACTACCAGCACTCTTCCCCCACCACCCCCCCAACCAGCTCTCTCTCTCCCCTCCCCCCACCAGCTCTCTTCCCCCCCTCCCCCAACCAGCTCTCTCCCCCCGCCCCAACCAGCTCTCTTTCCCCTCCCCCCTGCCCCGCAACCAGCTCGCTCTCTCCCCCCACCCCCCACCAGCTCTCTCTCTACCCACCCACAAAAGCTCTTACCTCTTCCCCACCCCCAATCAGCTCTATCTCCCCCCAACACCGCAACCAGCTCTCTCCCTCTGCCCCCCCCAACCAGCTCCCTCTCTCCCCTGCACCCCCCAACCAGCTCTCTTGCCCCCCCAACCAGATCTCTTTCTCCCCCCGCAACCAAATCTCTTTCTCCCCCCACCCACCCCCCCCCCCACTGCTACCAGCTCTCTCTCCTCTTCCCAATCCCAAACCAGCTTTCCCCCCTCCCCACCCCCAACCAGCTCTCTCTCTCCCCCTGCCCCCCAAACAGCTCTCTCCCTCCCGCCCCCCCAACCAGCTCTCTCTCTCCCCTGCATACCCCAACCAGCTCTCTTCCCCCCGCAACCAGATCTCTTTCCCCCCAACCAAACCTCTTTCTCCCCCCGCAACCAGCTCTCTCCCCCGCCCCCCCAACCAGCTCTCTCTCTCCCCTGCGCCCCCCAACCAGCTCTCTCCCATTGCCCCCCCCCCCCCCGCTGCTACCAGCTCTCTCTTCTCCCCCCCCCCCGCAACCAGGCTCTCCTTCTCAGCTCCCCCCCCAAACAGGCTTTACCCCCCGCCCCCTCCTCTCTTGCTCCCCCCACCCCCAAACCAGGCTCTCCCGCTCCCCCCCCCACCCCCAAATCAGACTCTCTCTCTCTCTCCCCTCACCCCCCGAACCGGGCTCTCTCTCTGCCCTCACCCCCCCCCCCCAACCAGGCTCTCTTTCTCCCCCCAGCCCCCTCCCCCCCCCCCCCCACAAACAAGCTCTCTCCCCCCCCCACCCCTCCCCCAGACAGGCTCTTCCCCCTCTCTCGCTCCCCCCACCCCCCAAACCAGGCTCTCTCAGTCCCCCCTCACCCCCAAACTAGGCTCTCTCTCCCCACAATCGCCTGCCTGCGAGTTAGGACAAATAGTCACTCCGGATATATATATATGTCGGTCTATGACCCTGTGGTTTATTTTTAATCCATGGACTGCTCGCAGATCCAGAGAAATGGCAATTCTTCTGGTCCTGACAGTTTTATAGGCTTTCAGCTCACACACCCTAACACTCAGCTAAACACTAAAATTGCTGCAATATTACTCCTGCATGCAGTGCCCTGGTACATTTTTCTATATTAAAGACACGATATAACTGCAAGTTGCTGCTGTCAAATATCAGGAGCCGATGAATTATTAACGAACGGCCTCAAAAGTAAACATTTGAAATGCAGCCTGAATTCAAAACAGAACTTGGGCCACGGTGAAGGCTTCGAGATAAAGATACTAAGTCTGGGGTCCATGGATTAATGCTCTGGCCAGTTTAATATTGAACTACATATAATCAGCGACAGCCCACGGCTACAATCACTATTCAGCAACCCCGCTGACAGCCTTCCAACAATGTTCCTTCTAATTTTTGTTCCCACGCACGGTCCCTGTAAATTTGCCGTGCGGTATCCCTCCCAGCCTGTGAGCGGCCTGCGGGGGACCTCTGGATTGATGCACAGCCGCGTGGCTTAGGGGGAACATTGCTGCCGACACATCCTAGCCGAGCACAAGAAAGAACAAACTTATTTATAAAATGACAGAAAGAACTTGCATTTATATAACCCCTTTCATGATCATCGGATATCCCAAACCGCTTTACAACAACATCTTTTATTTATATAACGCTTTTAACATAGAAAAACGTCCTAAGGCGCTTCACAGGAGTGTTATGAGACAAAACAGATATATTTGACACCAAGCCACAGAAGAAGAAATTACCAAGAGGTGACCAAAAGCTTGGTTAATGAGGTAGGTTTTAAGAAGCGTCTTAAAGGAGGAAAGAGAGTAAGAGAGGTTTAGAGAGTAAGAGAGGTTTAGAGAGGGAGTTTCAGATCTTAGGGACCAGGCAACTGAAGGCACGGCCACCGATGGTTGAACGATTATAATCAGGGATGCTCAAGAGGGCAGAATTAGAGGAGCGCAGACATCTCAGGGGGGAGAGATTGTGGGGCTGGAGGAGATTACAGAAATAGGGAGGGGCGAGGTCATGGAGGAAACAAAGATGAGAATTTTGAAATCGAGGCGTTGCTTAACCGGGAGCCAATGTAGGTCGCTGAGCACAAGGGTAATGGGTGAGCGGGACTTGGTGCAAGTTAGGACACGGGCAGTCTCGTTTCGGAGCACCCCTAGTTTATGGAGGGTAGAACATGGGAGGCCAGCCAGGAGTGGTTTGGAATAGTCAAGTCTAGAGGTAACGCAGGCATGGATGAGGGTTTCAGCATTGGATGAGCTGAGGCAAGGGCGGAGATGGGTGATGTTACGGAGGTGAAAATAGCCGGTCTTAGTTATGCTCTGATATGTGGTTGGAATTTCAGGATCAAATATGACACCAAGGTTGCGAACAGTTTGGTTCAGCCTCATACAGGAGTTCGGGAGAGGGATGGAGTCAGTGGCTAGGGAACGGAGTTTGTGGTGGGGACCAAAAACAATGGCATAATTCTTCCCAATATTCAATTGGAGAAAACCTCTGCTCATCCTGTAGTGTATGGAGAAAGAGTCAGACTGAACACTGTGAGCTCAAAGTAATGTGTGACCTTAGTCTTTTATTGCAGGTCTCCAGAGTGTCTCTCCAACCTGTGAAGCACTCTTAAATACCTGTGCTCCCTTGGGACTCCGGGGAATGAGCCCTCTGGTGGCTGTACAAGAGTATATACAAGTCCAGATACATAACAACATTCCCCCCCAAGTCAATAGTGTAACTATTTACAATGTGAGTTGATCTGGGGCCCTTCTTGCCCTGGTTGATCGTCTTGGTGTGAAGGTTGGTGTTGTTGAGTCATTTGTTGGGCCCTTGCTGGGCTGCTGTGCAGCTGGCCTTGCTGGGCTGCCTGGTGTGTTGGGCCCTGCAGGGCTGCTGTGGATGATGGGTTCTGCTTCGTGATCAACCGTGGTGTCGGTTGCCACTGGTGTGTGTGTTAGGGGATCAAAAAAGGTAGGGTCCAAGGTGGGTTGCTCAGGGTAGTCCGTGAATCTCAGTGTTTCCGGTGAATGAGTTCATTTGAAAGTTTGACCCTAAACACCCTGCTCCCCTCTTTGGCCACGACAGTGCCGGGAAGCCACTTGGGATCTTGCCCATGATTTAGTACAAATGACTTCAATCTCGCATGACACATTTGTGTTATCATGGTATGCACTTTGTTGAAGCCGCCTGATCTCTACCTGTTCATGTCGATCAGGGTGAACTAACGAGAGCCTTGTCTTAAGTGCTCTTTTCATGAGCAGTTCAGCAGGTGAGATCCCAGTGAGTGAGTGTGGTCTCGAGCGGTAGCTAAGATGGACTCGGGATAGGCGAGTCTGCAGTGAGCCTTCAGTTACCCTCCTCAAGCCTTGCTTGATGGTTTACACTGCTCTCTCTGCCTGACCATTGGACGCTGCTTTAAATGGGGCAGATGTGACATGTTTGATTCCGTTACAGGTCATAAATTCTTTGAACTCAGCACTGGTAAAACATGGCCCGTTGTCGCTCACCAGGACATCGGGTAAGCCATGTGTGGCAAACATGGCCCTCAGGCTTTCAGTGATGGCAGTGGATGTGCTAGCCGACATTATCTCACATTTAATCCACTTGGAGTACGCACCTACAACCACAAGGAACATTTTTCCCAAGAACGGGCCTGCATAGTCGATGAGTACCTTCGACCACGTTTTGGAGGGCCAAGACCATAAACTTAGCAGCGCCTCTCTGGGTACATTGCTTAACTGCGAGCATGTATTACATCTGTGAACGCAGGACTCTTAAGTCCGCATCGATGCCGGGCCACGACACATGGGATCTGGCTATAGCTTTCATCATTATGATGCCTAGGTGGGTACTGTGGAAGTCATTGATGAAGGTGTCTCTGCCCTTCTTGGAGACCACTATTCGATTGTCCCACAGAAGGCAGTCTGCCTGTATAGATATTTCATCTTTGCGCCGCTGGAACGGCTTTATCTCTTCCTGCATTTCCACTGGGAAACTGCACCAGCTTCCGTGAAGCACACAGCTTTTGACTAGAGATAATAAGGGGACCTGGCTTGTCCAGGTTTTGATCTGCCGGGCAGTGACGGTGATTGCTCACTCTCAAATGCTTCCATAACCATGGCTCGATCTGCGGGCTGCGCCATTTCCACCCCCGTATTGATACATTTTCTTTACCCCATAGACACACCCTAACGCTTCTTTTTCAATCATGCTGTAGGCTCTCTCGGCCTTAGACAGACTCCTGGATGCATAAGCAACCGGTTGCAGTTTCCCAAAATCATTGGCTTGTTGTAATACATATCCGATGCCATATAACGACGCATCACATGCTAGTACCAAACGATTACATGGATCATACAACACAAGCAATTTGTTTGAGCATAACAATTTTCTCGCTTTTTCAAAGGCATTTTCTTGGCTTTTGCCCCAAACCCATTCGCCCCCTTTTTGTAGTAAGAGGTGTAATGGTTCTAGCAGGGTGTTGATACCCGGTAAGAAGTTAACAAAGTAGTTCAAGAGTCCTAGGAATGACCGTCACATTCTGTGGCCTCGGTGCGTTCTCGATTGCCTTCCTCTTCGCGTTGGTGGGCCTGATACCGTCCGCCACAATCCTCCTTCCCAAGAACTCCACTTCAGGCGCCAGGAAAACGCGCTTCGAGTGTTTTAACCGGAGACCCACGCGGTTGAGCCGACTAAGATGCTCAACTGTGTTCTGAACTGTGACCAAGATGCCGTCCTGGAAGACCACAGTGTGCGGGACCGACTTCAGTAAACTTTCTATGTTTCTCTGGAATATCGCCGCTGCTGATCGGATTCCAAAAGGGCATCTGTTATAAACAAAAAGACCTTTGTGCGTGTTGATGCAGGTGAGGGCCTTCAATGATTCCTCCAGTTCCAGCGTCATGTAGGCTGAGGTCAGATCCAGTTTCGTGGACGTCTTTCTCCCGCCAGCGTTGGAAAGAGCTCGTCGACTTTTGGAAGTGGGTATTGGTCCTGCAGGAAGAAACTTTGTAATCGCCACAGATTCTGACGGTGCCGTATCCCTTGAGGACTGGGACTACAGGACTGGCCCACTCGCTGAACTTGATTGGTGAGATGATGCCCTCTCTTTGTAGTCAGTCAAGCTCAATTTCTACCCTTTCTCTCATCATGCTCTCTTATTGTGATGGATGGGTCGCGCCCCCGTAATTAGGTGGATCTGCACTTTTGCTCTTTGAAATTTCCCGATGCCTGGTCCGAACAGCGAAGGAAATTTGTTTAAGACCTGTGCACATGAAGTGTACGAAAAAGTCTCTGAGCATGTGCTCCAAATGTCCTTCAAATTCGCAATGTCCTGCAAGGCGTCTTAGCTCGACGACATAACTCGCCACTTCCTGGCCTTCAGATCTTTTGTAGGTGTAGAACCGGTACCTCGCCATCAGAACGCTTTCCTTCGGGTTCAAATGCTCTCGGACCAGTGTACACAAATCGTCGTATGATTTCTCCATGGGTTTCGCTGGAGTGAGCAGGTTCTTCATGAGGCCATACGTTGGTGCCCTACAGACGGTGAGGAGGATCGCTCTACGTTTGGCAGTGCTCTCTTCCCCATCTAGCGCGTTGGCCACGAAGTATTGTCGAGTCGCTCCACAAAAGTTTCCCAATCATCTCCTTCTGAGAATTTCTCCAGGGTGCCCACTGTTCTCTGCATCTTTGGGTTCGCTATCTGTATCTCGTCGCCAGTTGTAGTGTATGGAGAAAGAGTCAGACTGAACATTGTGAGCTCAAAGTAACGTGTGACCTTAGTCTTTTATTGCAGGTCTCCAGAGCGCCTCTACAACCTGTGAAGCCTCCTTAAATACCTGTGCTCCCAAGGGATTATGAGATCCCTTGGGACTCCGGGGAATGAGCCTTCTGGTGGCTGTACAGAGTATATACAAGTCCAGATACATAACACATCCGTAACTGGGTGTCGGCCAAGCAGTCTGACAATTTAGAGTCTGTGGTCTGAGGTCTGTGGATTAATGCTCTGGCCAGTTTTATATTGAACTACATATAATCAGCGACAGCCCAAGGTCACGATCACTATTCAGCATCCCTGCTGAAAGTCTTCCACAGTTGAATAGACTGCTGACCAATGCTCCCTTGAATTTTTGTTCCCGCACGCAGTCCCTGTAAATTTGCCGCGCGGTGTCTCTCGCAGCCTGTGAGCGGCCTGCGTGGGACCTCTGAATTGCTGCACAACCGCGCGGCTTAGGGGGAACATTGCTGCCGACACGTCCTAGCCAAGCACAAGAATGAACAAACTTATATTAACCTATTTCTAAAACGACAGAAATAACTTGCATTTCTGTAGCCCATGCTCACAGGCTTGTGGAGCTGTTGCACTGTGAGTGGTTTAGCCAGTCATGTGATGTTCACAACTCAATAAAATCCCGGTTAATTGAGTTCAGGTTCTCCACGATGAGGCGTGCAGCTGTGGACCTGGTGGATGAACTGGTCGTGTTTAGTGTGATTGTTAAACCTTTGCTAAAAAAAACCAGCTAGTTCTTGACAGCCAATATGTGGCTATGAATTCTTAAGCAAAGAACCCATGAAGCAAATACGCGACAACGACCATTGGATGTCCCAAAGCGCTTTACAGCCAATGAAGTACTTTTTGAAGTGTAGTCATTGTTGGGAAACGCGGCAGCCAATTTGCGCACAGTAAGATCATTGTTCATAGGTTTATATATAACCTTCAGGGCTGCTGACCGAGGGCCGTGCGGCTCTTTGTCGGCCGACACAGACACGATGAGCTGAAATGGCCTCCTTCTGATCTGTAAATTTCTATGTTTCTATGCAACAAACAGCAATGTGAACAATGACCAGATAATCTGTTTTAGTGATGTTGATTGAGGGATAAATATTGGCACCAGGACACCGGGGGGGATAACTCTCCTGCTCTTCTTTGAAATAGTGCCATGGGATTGATACGTCCTTACTACACAGTATAAATGCACACGAGGCCCATGCTTGAGAGAAGGTCAGTCTGTGACCTGTCCTTTATTCCTTAGCACTCAAGTGATGAAGGTGGGTGGACCTACCCTTTTATACCTGAAGGTCCAGGTTAGGAGTGTCTCCCACCTAGTGGTCAGTGTTCTCACGGTGTACAACTTAGGTCAGATTATACATGGGTTACAATGCTGGTTGAAAACATGACATCACCGCCCCCCCCAAAGTCTTATTGGGATCACAGGTTGAGTCTCTCTGGTGGTTTACGCTTCCTTGTAGAGCGCCTGAGTTGGGGCTCTGGTTGTTGGGCACTGGCCTGAGTGTCTGCTGTTTGCAGTGCCTCAGGCCTGTCCAGACTGCCCACAGTGACTGGGCTCTCCTCCCTTTGTTTCCGGTGTTTGGTCACCTGTGGTGGAGTGAACTCTATATCGTGTTCTTCCTCTGCTTCTTCTATGGGGTTGCTGAACCTCCTTTTTGTTTGATCCACATGTTTGCGGCAGATTTGTCCATTGGTAAGTTTAACTACCAGAATCCTATTTCCCTCTTTGGCAACCACAGTGCCTGCGAGCCATTTGGGCCCTGCAGCGTAGTTGAGGACAAAAACTGGATCATTTACATCAATACATCGCGCCCTCGCATTTCTGTCATGGTAGTGATTTTGTGACTGGCGCCTGCTCTCGACAATTTCTTTCATGGGGTGTATAAGGGATAACCGGGTTTTGAGCGTCCTTTTCATTCGTAGCTCTGCGGGTGGAACCCCTGTGAGTGAGTGTGGTCGGGATCTATAGGCCAACAGGAGGCGTGATAAGCGGGTTTGTAGGGAACCCCCTTGGAATCTGAGCATCCCCTGTTTGATTATCTGCACTGCTCGTTCTGCCTGGCCGTTTGAGGCCGGCTTGAACGGTGCCGTTCTAACATGGTTAGACCACATTCCATTGCCTGCCATGAAGTCCTGGAATTCAGTGCTTGTGAAGCACGGGCCATTGTCGCTGACCAAGATGTCCGGTAGACCGTGGACGGCGAACATTGCCCGTAGGCTTTCTACCGTGGCAGAGGATGTGCTTGAATTTAAAATGTCACACTCGATCCATTTGGAGTAGGCGTCTACTACAACCAAAAACATTTTCCCCATGAAAGGACCTGCGTAGTCCACATGGATGCGTGACCAAGGCTTGGCGGGCCATGGCCAGGGGCTAAGGGGGGCTTCCCTGGGCGCATGGCCCAGCTGGGCACACGTGTTACACCTGCGAACACAAAGTTCCAGATTTGCGTCTATCCTTGGCCACCAAACGTGTGACCTGGCAATTGCCTTCATCGTGACAATGCCCGGGTGCCCATTGTGGAGTTCTCTGATGAACACCTCTCTGCCCATCTGGGGCATGACTACGCGGTTTCCCCACAGTAGGCAATCGGCCTGAATTGAGAGTTCATCCTTGCGCCTGTGAAATGGTTTAAATTTCTCAGGGCATGCCCTGTACGTGGCTGCCCAGTCCCCATTCAGGACACATTTCTTGACTAGAGACAATAGCGGGTCTCTATTTGTCCAGACTTTAATCTGACGGGCTGTCACGGGTGAGCCTTCGCTTCCGAAAGCTTCAACAGCCATGACCATCTCAGCACCATGCTCGGTAGCCCCCTCAGTGGTGGCTAGTGGGAGCCTGCTGAGTGCATCGGCGCAGTTTTCCATGCCCGGTCTGTGCCGAATTGTGTAGTCATAGGCAGCTAACGTGAGTGCCCACCTCTGTATGCAGGCCAATGTGTTTGCATTTATGGCCTTGTTGTCGGCCAAAAGGGACGTTAGGGGTTTGTGATCTGTCTCCAGCTCAAATTTCCTGCCAAACAGGTACTGGTGCATTTTCTTTACCGCATATACACATGCGAGCGCCTCCTTTTCTACCATCCCGTAGCCCCTTTCTGCCTGGGACAGACTCCTGGAGGCATAAGCTACCGGCTGTAACTGACCCTTGGCATTGACATGCTGCAACACACACCCGACACCATAGGACGACGCATCGCACGTTAACACAAGTTTCTTACATGGGTCATATAGCGTTAACAGATTGTTGGAACATAACAAATTGCATGCTCTATTAAAAGCCCTTTCCTGGCTGTCCCCCCAGACCCATTCGCGACCTTTGCGTAGGAGCACGTGTAGCGGCTCTAGCAGCGTGCTCAATTTGGGAAGAAAGTTACCAAAATAGTTCAGGAGCCCCAGGAACGAACGCAGCTCCGTCGTGTTATGGGGTCTAGGTGCTCTCTGGATCGCTTCCATCTTGGACGCAGTAGGGCTGATCCCGTCTGCTGCTACCCTCATCCCCAGGAATTCTACCTCTGGAGCTAGGAAGACGCACTTCGCCTTTTTCAGTCGCAGACCTACCCGGTCCAGTCTGCGTAGCACCTCCTCCAGGTTGTGGAGGTGTTCTTCAGTATCGTAACCCGTAATGAGGATGTCGTCCTGAAAAACCACCGTCCCTGGAATCGACTTGAGGAGGCTTTCCATATTTCGTTGGAAGATCGCGGCAGCCGAGCGAACCCCGAACGGACATCTGTTGTACTCAAACAACCCCTTGTGTGTCGTGATGGTGGTCAGCTTCTTCGACTCACTCGCCAGCTCCCGGGTCATGTAAGCTGAGGTCAGGTCCAATTTTGAAAAAAGTTTGCCACCGGATAGCGTCGCAAAGAGGTCCTCCGCTCTCAGTAGCGGGAACTGGTCTTGGAGTGACACCCGATTGATGGTGGCCTTGTAATCGCCACATATCCTGACCGACCCATCTGCCTTGAGCACCGGCACAATCGGGCTCGCCCAGTCACTGAATTCGACTGGCGAGATGATGCCTTCCCTCAACAGGCGGTCCAATTCACCTTCTATCTTTTCCCGCATCACATACGGCACCGCTCTGGCCTTGTGGTGTACTGGTCTGGCGTCCGGGTTTATGTGAATCACTACCTTGGCCCCCATGAAAGTGCCAATGCCGGGTTGAAATAATGAGTCAAATTTGTCCAGGACCTGTGAGCATGATACTCGCTCCACAGAGGAAATTGCATTGACATCGCCCCATTTCCAGTTCATGACAGCAAGCCTACTCCTCCCCAGTAGTGTGGGACCATCCCCTGGGACAATCCAGAGTGGCAACCTGTTCTCTGAATCTTTGTGGGTCACGACTACCGTGGCACTGCCTAGCACCGGAATGATCTGCTTTGTGTAAGTCCGTAGCTGTGCGTCAATAGGCGATAATTTTGGCCTCCTGGCCTTGGATGCCCACAACTTTTTGAACTGTTTGATACCCATCAGGGACTGGCTGGCACCCATGTCTAACTCCGTTGATACTGGGATGCCATTGAGGAGCACTTTCATCATTATCGGTGGCGTCCTGGTGTATGAACTGTATACGTGCTCCACATGAACTCGCTGAACTTCAGCTTCCAGCGATTTCCCCCAGTGTCCATTTCTGCAATTTCTGCAGGTATTTTGCTCATCTCTGCAAACTCCGGCTGAATGTATGCCTCCACGCCTCCAGCATGAGTTGCGGTTTGAAACAAAAGGTCCCTTGCCAGTCGATCATCCCTGACTGCCTCTGTTATTGTCCTTGAGTGCACCATTAACAGGTGTTGATGGCCCCATTACTGGCCGCATTGTCCCTTGCAATGGCGTGAATCGTTGTTCAGCTTGCCATTGTCTCTGTCGAACTCCCCCTCTGGGTTCGACTACATGTTGGGGCATGCCTGACTGCCCTTGTCTGCCTGGAGGACCGTGTGCTGCTTTAACAATGTTGAATCTCTGTCCCAACCATTCCTTAACACAGTACCTCTCGTCTGTTCTGCTAGTGGCCATGCTCGCGTGGTTTAAATCCCAGTTTCTTGTCGCCATTGATACGTCCTTACTACACAGTATAAATGCACATGAGGCCCATGCTTGAGAGAAGGTCAGTCTGTGACCTGTCCTTTATTCCTTAGCACTCAAGTGATGAAGGTGGGTGGAGCTTCCCCTTTCATACCTGAAGGTCCAGGTTAGGAGTGTCTCCCACCTAGTGGTCAGTGTTCTCACGGTGTACAACTTAGGTCAGATTATACATGGGTTACAATGCTGGTTGAAAACTTGACAGGGATCTTTTACGTCTACCTGAGAGAGCAGGTTTAACGTCTCATCCGAAAGCTGTCTATATAGTCTATATGTCTCATCTGAAAGATACATCCGTGTGCTTCAACTGATGAATTACTTTTGGAGTGCTGTTGTTAGGCGTATGTGGCTGGCCAAATGCAGACAGTGAGATCCCACAGACAGCAAATAAGATGTATGATACAATATTGGTAGCCAGGACACCAAGAGACCACCTTGCTCATTATCCAATAGTGCCGTGGGGCTATCAATACCCACCTACAAAAGGAACTTGGTTAAACTTTTAATTATGAAGACTGGCACCTCCAACAGTGCCCCACTCCCTCAGCACTGTACTGGATTGTCGGCCTAGATTGTGTGCTCAAGTCCTGGAGTGGGACTCTGAACCCATGACTCGAAGGCAAGCATGCTGCCAATTGAATGAACTGGCACTTTGAGGGGTTGGCAGGATCGGATCAGCCGATGAAAAGTTAAATCGGGTGGCTAGGAGACTTGGGTTGCAGACGAGGCCTTAATTTAATGTCTCACCTGAAAAACGGCTCCTCTGACAGAGCAGCACTCCCTCAGTACTGCACTGGGAGTGTCAGCCTAAATTTATGTGCTCAAGTTCCTGGCGTGGGACTTGAATCCACAACCATTTGATTCAGAGGCAAGTGTGCTGCCCACTGAGCCACAGCTGACACTTAAACCAAATATCAGTGAGACCCCATATGAGTGAGATTTGCGACATCTGCATATGGCACTGCATGAAGGTTCATATGCTGCATGTAAGAACATAAGAAATTCGAGCATGAGTAAGCCATTAGGCCCTTCGAGCCAGCTCCACCATTCAATAATGGCTGATCTGCTATCTCATCTCCACTTTCCTGCACTGTCCCCATAATCCCTTGATTCCCTTAATATCCAATAATCTATTGATCTCTTCTTGAATAAAGTCAACGACTGAGCCTCCACTGCCCTCTGGGGGACAGAATACCAAAGATGCACAGCCCATTGCGTGAAGAAATTTCTCCTCATCTCATTCCTAAATAGCCAACCCCTTATTCTGAGTCTGTGTCAAAAGTCAACAGCCAGATTGCATGATCTCATTCCTTAAGCCCTCCAGGCATGAACATTCTGACTGACTTTTATTCCCCCGCTCTGCCACCTCCCTGGGAAATTCAATGTGAGAACATGCTCTCGCCTGGAAAGCTCTATCATGTCTGATGTATTGTATGAGACAGTAAAACTAAGCAGGAGTTCAGACGAGGCTGTGCCACAACAGAGTGCATTCTCATGATCTCATAAACCATCAGAGCTTGGCTTATGGGATAATTACTTTTTGTGGTTTTATCAAATTTATTTTGGGCCAAGGCACATTTCACGCTCTGTGACCAGCTCCCGTATAATCCGTGCTCCCAACTGCTCTCTTCACTAGACTAATTCCTGGGATGAGGGGGTTGTCCTACGAGGAGAGATTCAGCAGATTGGGCCTATAGTGTCCAGTGCAGTGCTGAGGGAGTGCTGCACTGTCGCTTCCTACATTACAACAGTGACTACACTCCAAAAGTACTTCATTGGCTGTAAAGCGCTTTGAGATGTCTGGTGCTTATTAAGGATGAAATAGCAGTGCATTTGGAAAGCAGTGACAGGATCGGTCCAAGTCAGCATGGATTTATGAAGGGGAAATCATGCTTGACAAATCTTCTGGAATGTTTTGAGGATATAACCAGTAGAGTGGACATGAGATGTGGTGTATTTGGACTTTCAAAAGGCTTTTGACAAGGTCCCACACAAGAGATTGGTGTGCAAAATCAAAGCACATTGTATTGGGGGTATTATACTAACGTGGATAGAGAACTAGTTGGCAGACAGGAAGCAGAGAGTCGGAATAAACGGGTCCTTTTCAGAATGGCAGGCAGTGACCAGTGGCATGCCACAGGGTTCAGTGCTGGGACCCCAGCTCTTTACAATATACATCAATGATTTGGATGAAGGAATTGAGTGTAATATCTCCAAGTTTGCAGATGACACTAAACTGGGTGGCAGTGTGAGCTGTGAGGGGGACGCTAAGAGGCTGCTGGGTGAATTAGACAGATTAGGTGAGTGGGCAGATGCATGGCAGATGCAGTATAATGTGGATAAATGTGAAGTTATCCACTTTGGGGGCAAAAACACGAAGGCAAACTATTATCTGAATGGCGGCAGATTAGGAAAAGGGGAGGTGCAATGAGACCTGGGTGTCATGGTACACCAGTCATTGAAAGTTGGCATGCAGGTACAGCAGGCGGTGAAGAAGGCAAATGGTATGTTGGCCTTCATAGCTAGGGGATTTGAGTATAGGAGCAGGGAGGTCTTACTGCAGTTGTTCAGGGCCTTGGTGAGGCCTCACCTGGAATATTGTGTTCAATGTTAGTCTCCTAATCTGAGGAAGGACGTTCTTGCTATTGAGGGAGTGCAGCGAAGGTTTACCAGACTGATTCCCGGGATGGCCGGACTGAAATATGAGGAGAGACTGGATCAACTGGGCCTTTATACATTGGAGTTTAGAATTATGAGAGGGGATCTCATAGAAACATACAAGATTCTGACGGGACGGGACAGGTTAGATGCGGGTAGATTGTTCCTGATGTTGGGGAAGTCCAGAACCAGGGGACACAATCTTAGGATAAGGGGTAGACTATATAAATCCAAGTCTTTCTTTTCTTTTTATACTCTCTAGAGTTTAGAAGAATCAGAGCTGATCTCCTTGAAACATGTAACATTCTTAAGAGTACTTGATAGGATAGAGGTACAGTTGCGTCGTGGTTATGAATTACTGGACTAGCAATCCAGAGGCCTGCTCTAATGATCTGGAGACAGGAACTGGGGAATTTAAATTCAATTAATTAAATAAATCTGGAATAAAAAGCTAGTATCAGTAATGGTGACCATTAAACTATCGGATTGTCGTAAAAAAAAACATCTTCTTCACTAATGTCCTTTAGGGAATGAAATCTGGCGACCTTACCCGGTCTGGCCTATATGTGACTCTTAACTGCTATCTACAGTTCAAGACGGCGGCTCACCACCACCTTCAAGGGCAATTAGGGATGAGCAATAAATGCCGGCCTTGTCAGCAATGCCCACATCTCAAGAACATTTTTTTTTAAGGCCTGTTCCCTCTGGCCGGAAAGTCTAGAACTAGGGGTCATAGGATAAGGGGTTGACCATTTAGGACTGAGATGAGGAGAAATTTTGTCACTCAGAGGTGGTGAATCTTTAGAATTACCCACCCCAGAGGGCTGTGGATGCTAAGTGGTTGAGTATATTCAAGACAGAGATCGATTATTTTTGGATATTAAGGGAATTAAGGGATTATAGACATCAGGCGGGAAAGTTGAGGTCGAAGATCAGCCATGATCTTATTGAATGGCGGAGCAGGCTCAAAGGGTCGTATGGCTGACTCCTGCTCCTAATTCTTCTGACCTTGTGCTCTTCACAGGGAGTGTTGGATTCCCTGCCCTGCAAATCTTGCACTTCCTGATCTTCTCCTGTCACCATTTCCTTTTCTGGCAACTGTTAATGGGCCAGTTACTGTATCAGTCAGCGCCTGTCAGTTAATCTGCATGTTGTGAGGTTGTGGATGTGGGTGCCAATATGCAAATTAGGACTAGTGAGAACATCAGAGCATGTTACAGTAATGCAAGAGTGTATGACAGCAACTCGGCTATTCAATACCACATGTGCGGTTTATACAACGTGTGTTTTATACATGTTTGTTTTACACCACGTTGCCCATTTCTGCCCCTGCTCATTTGCTGCTGAAACCCTCACCGTGCCTTTGTTACCTCTAGACTTGACTATTCTAATGCACTCCTGGCTGGCCTCCCACATTCTACCCTACGTAAACTAGGTGATCCAAAACTCGGCTGCCCATGTCCTAACTCGTACCAAGTCCCGCTCACCCATCACCCGTTAAGCAATGCCTCAATTTCAAACTTCTCATCCTTGTTTTCAAATCCCTCCATGGCCTCGCCCCTCCCTATCTCTAATCTCCTCCAGCCCCACAAACCCCCGCCCCCCCCTGAGATATCTGCGCTTCTCTAATTCTGCGCTCTTCAGATTTTAATCGCTCCACCATCGGTGGCCATGCCTTCAACTGCCAAGGCCCTAAGCTCTGGAATTCCCTCCCTAAATCTCTGCACCTCTCTTCCTCTTTCCGCCTTTAAGACGCTCCTTAAAACCTACCTCATTGACCAAGCTTTTGGTCATCTGCCATAATTCCTTATGTGGCTCGGTGTCAAATTTTTGCCTTACAACACTTTTGTGATGCGCTTTGGGACGTTTTACTACATTAACAGCGCATATAAATACAAGTTGTTGTTCTTCATATATGTGTTTATATGATCGATGTGTGTGATAGCAGATCACGGGCCGTAGTTCAATCAATCAGTTCTAACTGATCTACCGTAGAATGTTTTATGACTTTCAGACGAACAGGGTTGAACTAAAGTATTCCCCCTGTAATCCCTCTGACATTTCAGAAAAGATTCACAATAATTCCAGGGATGAGGAAATTCAGTTACATGGATAGACTGGAGAATCTGAGGTTGTTCTCCTTAGAGCAGAGAAGGTTGAGGAGATTTAATAGAGGTGTTCACAATCATGAGGGTCTAGACAGCCGCTGCCAAGGCCCTAAAGCTCTGGAATTCTCTCCCTATACTTCTCCGCCTCACCTCTCTTTAAGATGCTCCCTTACCACTTTGACCAAGCCTTTGGTCACCTGCCCTAATATCTCATGTGGCTCTGTATAAAACTTTGTTTGCTAACATTCAGATAGAGAAACTGTTCCCATTGGCAGAAGGGTCGAGAACCAGAGGACACAGATTTAAGTTGATTGGCAAAAGAAGCAAAGGCGATATGAGGAAAAACCTTTTTACACGGCGAGTGGTTCGGATCTGGAATGCATTGCGTGAAAGGGTGGAGGCAGACTCAATCACGGCTTTCAAAAGGGAGTTGGAAAAGTACCTGAAGGAAAATGTTTTTGTGGTGAACGGGCGGGGGAGTCGGACTAGCTGAGGTGCTCTTTCAGAGAGCCGGCACGGGCCAAATGGCCTCCTTCTGTGCTGTAATCATTCTATGATATTTGTGTAGGATTTAATTAAACAAGATATTGATTGTATTCTGCTTTTCCTATGATTCTGAGGGCAGCGGAGGAAGTCTGGCATAGATGAATAAAGATGACGATAATATAGGACGACAAAGTGTATTGCCTTATCTGTAGTGCAGTGCCAATCACTCTACAGCCTCACTGGCTGAATGGGTGTCTTCATGGCCTGGTGTGTAAGTGAGCCGTGCAATTGCAAGAAGGTCCTGGGTTTGATCCATCTCTGTTGTGTTAACTCATCTTAGCTGGGACGCCAGTAGGGACAATGCACGTGGCTTCTCCGTGACCACGTGGCCCCAGGCCAAAACCCTCATCGCTATCCAGAAGGTATGAATGCACAGTCATTAAGCAGAGGCAGGATCGAGGCTTGACTATAACGCTCCGTGCCGGCGCTCACCGTCAGCCGAGGTTCAGTGAGTAGCACTCTCACCTGAGTCAGATGGGGTCTCAGTTTAATGTCTCATCCGAAAGACGACACCTCTGACAGTGCAGCACTGGAGTGACAGCCTGGATTTTTGTGCTACAAGTCCCTGGAGTGTGACTTGAACCCACAACCTTCTGACTCAGGCGAGAGTGCTATCCACTGAACCACGGCTGACGCCACCGTTCATGGAATATATTCACACATGAAAGCGTTTGGAGTTTTTTATTTACATATAAACACATCCTTCAGTTTATAAATGGGCATCATAACATTTATTTAAGCTGAGAGATAAATCAGCCTTGAGAAAATCATTGATTTAATGCACCAGAGTGTTTGATTTTCTATCTTTGCTTCTATTTATAGCGAGTTCATGTTTGCTTTTCTTGATTCCAGATCAGGTCCTCTGAAGTAGGAATCTGGAGTTGTCCACAGACTTGACTCTTTAATCGAGGCGTGATCCTTGCAGCCAAGGAGAGCCCTTTGTTGTACCGAGAGTTTACATTGGCTGCGCCATGGAGCCAATCGTCCTTCTACTCCAGGAGCTCCTGAGACCCGAGGAATGAAATGCGACCATTTGCGGTCCCTCCACAGCCCCACAACCAGAAAATTGGGCTCTGCAGAGCAACTGTAGACCGGAATTCCTTGGAAAACCAAAGCCGATCTTTTGTTGTTGTCTTGTTGAAGTTACGGGAGGGCGTGCTAATACTTCACACCTTGAACAGAAAGGCACGCGGTTCAGCAGATGGATCTAAATTAGGACGCGTCACCACAGAAACACTAGGCCCAGTCCCACGTTCAAAAGCAGAAACTGCATTCAGATCGGATTAAACGATCTCTCTTACTATTCCTGACAATCACAAGCTTTTATTTTTATATTGAAAGGAAAATACTACCTGTGAAATAATTCACCAGACACTTATAGAAAATGGGTTCCCTCAAATTGATCATCTGTTTTGTCTCTGCTCGCAGAATAGCAACCTCCGAATCCTGAATTGGTTAAATCAATTCCTACTTTTTAAAGACTGTAACTCTTGGGTCACCAAGGTATTTGAGATTTTGTCATTTTCACGAGACGAATTTTGCACGGAAAATACTGAGGGGAAATTGGTTTACATTCCAGATTAATTTGCCACTCCAGGAGAAGGTTCCTGGTGATCAGGTTCGAGCTGTATAGATGTATTTGGCTTCATACGAGTCTGTTCGTTGTGTGGCAAACTCAAGTTGGCCTTTTACCTCCAGTCGGTAAAAGATCGGGAGCGACAGGGGAAAGAAAATGAGTTTTGGAAAGTTGCCTGTCTTCAAGAACCTGGTCTCCAACTCCCATGGCAAGCGCCGGTTCAAGTCGGAGCTGACCCCCGACATGATCAGCTCGCCACTGGGCGATTTCCGCCACACCATGCACGTGGGCCGGGGCGGTGACGTGTTTGGCGACACCTCTTTCCTCAGCGACCACGGTGGGGAGAAGGCGCGGGAGAGCGCCAAGTCCAACCTGTTGGTCCGGGCGCTGAGGAATGTCAGAAAGTCGCCGATGAGGAGCCGCAACAGCAGCCGGGAGATGTCCCCGCCGCCGGCCGTCTCGCCCATCATCAAGAACGCCGTCTCTTTGCCGCATCTGTTGGAGGCAAAGAATGGGTCGGTGGAACGACTCAATTTCAAAACCGTGGTGTCTAGTCCAGGCGTGATGGATGGATCATATGGTAAGTTCAATTCAAAACTTATTCACCCTCAGTCTCCTCCGCTTCTCTCTCTCCTCTCTCCCCCTGAACAGTCCCCTCTCCTCTACCTCTCTCTTAGCCTATTCCCTACACTCACCTCTCATCTCTCCACTCATTTTGTCCACTCCCTTCTCTCCCTCTCTTGCCCTCTACCCTGCACTCTCCACTACTCTCCCCTCGTTCTTTTCACCCCCCTTCTCCTATCCCTTTCTCTTCCCCCTTCACGCCGCACTTCCGTCTCCTCTCCCCCCCGTTCTTCTCACCTCATCCCTCCGCCCACTCCTCCTATCCCTCTCTCTTGCTCTCTCCTCTCCACACTTCCTTCCCCTCTGTTCTGCTCTCCCTTCGCCCTTCTCCTCACCTCTCTCTGTTCTGGATGAGCAGAAATTTTCTCCAATTTAATGAGTAGGCCATTTGGCCCTTCGAGCCTTCTCCGCCATTCAACAAGATCATGGCCTGCAAAACCAGCAGCATGCGGCGGTTCGGAAATCGGCGCAGTCCCGGCCTGCAAGACATCAGCAGGCCGGGGCCATTGGAGGGAGCAGCGTGCGGCGGCATACCACTGCAGGGAGCAGCGCTTGTTGCTGCAGGAGGGGATGGCTAAGAATCCAGGTCGCTGATTGGAGTGCGGGCAGGTACAGAAGGAGGGACAAATGAGCGGCAAGAGTCCGTAGAGGGAAGTGACCGGGGCCCAAGACAGGCGTGAATCCGGGGCCCAGAAAAGGTGAAGGCCCAGGGGCAGCACAGGCCAGCCCACACTGCGATATGTGTGTGTGCTCAGTCTGTGTAGCAGAGCTGGTCTCTAGTTTGTCCTGGGTAACCCTTGCCACTGGACCAAGACCTAACTCTGTCAAGCCCGTGTGGTGGCTGGTGTGCAACGGCCACCCCACGTTAAAAAAATCCAAGCATAGACATCTTCCACCCTTCACGATGTAGTTCTGGATCTGGAATATTAGGTCCTTCATTGAAACACCTGTGAACTCATCCCTTTTTGGCGTGGAAGCAAGTAATCTCGCTTCGAGGGACTGCCTATGATGATGGTGGCTGATCTTCTGTCTCAAACTCCACCTTCCCGCACTATCCCCATATGCCTTAATTCCCTTTGTTCACAAAAATCTATCTATCTCAGCCTTGAATATACTCAACGATTCAGCATCCACAGCCTTCTAGGGTAGAGAATTCAAAAGATTCACAACCCTTTGAGTGAAGAAATTTCTCCTCATCTCAGTCCTAAATGGCTGACCCCTTATTCAGCAAGTATTACCCCTGGTTCTAGACTCCCCAGCCAGAGGAAACATCCTCCCTGCATCCACCCTGTCAAGCTCTAAGAATTTTATATGTTACAATTAGATCATTTCTCATTCTTCTAATCTCGGGAATATATGCCTCGTCTACCCTGTCAGACTTATTCTGTGACCCACAGTTCCATCTATCTCAGTTCATTGTTGTTAGCTGCTTTTGCTGTCTGTCAATATCTCCTTGCCCATCTTCTCCAGCATAACCTTCTGGTCCTCATGTGTTTATCTAGCTTCCCCTTGAATGCATTTTTGCTCTACAACTCAGCTACTCCATAAAGGGAACGGGATCATTGTGGTTATGTTACTGGACTAGTAATCCAGAGACCTGGACTAGATCTGGGGACATGAGTTCAAATCCCACTCACGGCAGCTGGGGAAGTTAAATTCAGTTAATTAAATTTTTAAAAATCCTAAATAAAGAGCTAGTATCAGTAATGTTGACCATGAAACTGCCGGATTGACATGAAAACCATCTGGTTCACTAATCTGCCGTTCTTACCCGGTCTGGCCTATATGTGACTCCAGACCCACAGCAATGTGGTTGATTCTCAACTGCCCCTGAAATGACCTAGCAAGCCACTCAAGTTGTCGAGGCCCTTGAGAAGGGCTATGAGGGATGGTCAATAAATGCTGGCCTTGCCAGCAAGGCCCACATTGTGTGAATGAATACAAAAATGCAATAGTGAGTTCCACACTCTGGGAAAATAAGTTTCTCCTGAATTCCTATTGGATTTATTAGTGACTATCTTCTAATGATGACCCCTAGTTTTGGACTCCCCCCCACCAGCGGAGACATCTTCATTATGCCTACCCTATCAACAACTTAAAACATCTCTCTCAGGTCACTCCTCTGCCTGCTCATGTCTAGAGAAAAGAGCCTCAGCCTTTTCAGATCGTTATAACCTCTCAGCTCTGCTATCATCGTTGTAAAATCGGGCAGCAAGGAGGGCATGTCCTTCAAGGGAACCCACAGGTCACCACGGGGTCAGCCAGTGGCTCAGTGAGGAGAACTTTCATCTCGGAGTCAGATAGGTCGTGGGTTCAAATCCCACTCCAGAGACTGGAGCACAAAATCTAGGCTGACACTCCCATCATCATCCTTGATTTCGAGGGACTGTTTATGAAGACTTGTTTCCATTCCAAAAGTGAGTTCTCAGGTGACTGAACAGTCCAATACGGGAATTACAGTCTCTGTCACAGGTGGGACAGACAGTGGTTGAAGGAAAGGGTGGGTGGGGAGTCTGGTTTGCCGCACGCTCCTTCCGCTGCCTGCGCTTGATTTCTCCATGCCCTCAGTGACGAGACTCGAGGTGCTCAGCGCCCTCTCGGAGGCTCATCCTCCACTTAGGGCAGTCTTGGATCAGGGACTCCCAGTTACCGGTGGGGATGTTGCACTATATCAGGGAGGCTTTGAGAGTGTCCTTGAAACGTTTCCTCTGCCCACCTGGGGCTCGCTTGCCGTGTAGGAGTTCAGAGTAGAGCGCTTGCTTTGGGAATCTTGTCAGGCACGCTGACAACGTGGCCCTCCCAACGGAGCTGGTCGAGTACCAACACCGTTGCCAGCGCAGCCTTCGGTCGCCTGAGGAAGAGAGAGTGCGGACACTCCAGTGGCGGTGCTGAGGGAGCGCCGTACTGTCGGAGATGTCGTTTCTTGGACGAGACGTTAAACCGAGGCCCCGCCTGTCCTCTCAGGTGGATGTAAAAGATCCCACGGCACTACTTCGAAACAGAGCAGGGGAGCTTTCCCCAGGTGTCGTGGGGTCAATATTAACAGAACAAACACACATTATCTGGTCATGATCACATTGCTCTTTGTGGGAGCTTGCTGTGCTTCCCACATTACAACAGCGACGACACTCCAAAAGTACTTCATTGGCTGTAAAACGCTGTGAGACATACGGCGGTCATGAAAGGCGCTATATAAATTATTGGATTGGTGACTATGTTCTATTGATGACCCCTAGACACAAGTGGAAACATCATTATACCTACCCTATCTTTCTTTACCTGACGAATCGTCCCTTTTTTAAGTTTGATGAAAGGCAAATATGTATGCTCTCGGGAAAAGTTACTGCTGACTAAACTCTGCCTTGTGTGTGTGTGTGTGTGTGTTCAGGACTGGAGTCGGGATTCTGCACCCTGCCCAGGTGGTCGCGGTTGGACAGGCCCAGGGACAATCCGGCGGCGCTGGCGGACTCGGAGAAGCCGGTGGTGGAGCGTGTGGAGGTGACGGACTTCGAGCTGCCCCGCACGGACTCGCTGCTGTCCTTCAGCCTGGACTTGGGGCCGTCGTTAATGAGCGAGGTGCTGGCGGTGATGAGCGGTGGCGGCGGCGGCGGCAGCCCGGGCGCAGGCCCGTTGCCAGGGGAGACCGCGCCAAACGGCGCGCGCCCGGTCAGGTTCGATCTGGAAGGTTCCTTCGAGCGGGGAGCGGGCTCGAGCGGCGGACCGCGACACAATGGCGGCGGCGGCGGCGCTGGTGCTGCTGCTGGTGCTCACCTCAACCTCAACCACCGGGAAGGTGTGGCAGAGGCGAGCCTCGCCCAAGCTCGGCATTTTAGCGGCGAGCCGTCGTGCGTCGAGTGGAAGAAGAGCGCGAGCGCGAGCGCGAGCCCGGGCGGAGCCGGAGCCGGAGCCGGTGTGAGGGAGACGCGGGCGGAGAGACATGTTCTGAGGCACCATGGCGGCTCGATCAGCTACCCGGACTCGAGCGTCCACGTCCAGCGAGGGGACGGTGAGTGTCGGAGCGGATCCACTCAGCAGCCGCTCCGAGAGACGACGACCGGCGGGTTGCCGGCGGCGGCGGCGGCAAACGCTTCTCTGGTCCAGCGCATCCTCAGCCGCCATTTTGTCGCCGCCGCCTCCTCCTCGCAGCAGCCGCCGCGCCAAATGGCGGGAACCACTGGCGGCGAGGAGCAGGAGGACGACGACGACGACGACGACGACAATGGAGGGCCCCGGGGAAGCTGGAGAACGCAGTTGCTGCCGTCCGGCCAACGCGCCCCGGCCGACGGGGAGGACGGTGAGGAGGCGGGGGGCTGCAGGGAGGGGCGGCTGTTTGCGATGGACGAGGAGGAGGAGGATACGGGCTTCAACCCGCTCAAGACCGAATCCTTCGCCTTTGCGGACGAAGATGAAGAAATACGGGTTTAATCCCTCGCTTCTCCCCTCCCCGAGGCTTCCAGTCACCCACTAATTATTAATGGGACCTCTTCTTTAAAGGGACGTCACACAGACATGTCTTGTTGTTGCCACTCTACATAATCCAGTGAAGCTAACGCTGTAAGATCAATTCTCAAAAATGCAAGGAGAGAAACAGGTGGCCCGACCAAATGGGGAGATTCCTGCTTTGATTCCTGGCCCATGCTGAGTGAGGAGACCACACAGCTCAGATTGGTGTCAAAGGTTGGCCTCAGCGCCTCGGGGCGAGGGTATGGGGTGGGAGGCAGAACAAGCCAGCAGTTGCACTTGGTTGGCACCCTGCCCGACGTAAATCTGTGGCATTCCCTGCCCCCAGAGAGCCGTTGTGGCTGGGTCACTGAATATATTTAAGGCGGAGATAGACAGAGTTAGATATGGCCCTTACGGCGAAAGTGATCAAGGGGTATGGAGAGAAAGCCGGAAAGGGGTACTGAGGTTGAATGATCAGCCATGATATTGAATGGTGGTGCAGGCTCGAAGGGCCAAATGGCCTACTGCTGTATCTATTTTCTATGTTTCTATTTCTGAACGATAGGGGTCCAATTCGAGGGTTATGGGGAACTCGGTGGTGGGGGGGGGGGGAGGAAACTGGAGCTGAGCCCAAGAACAGGTCAGCCGTGATCTTATTGAATGGTGGAGCAGGCTCGAGAGGGGGTGGCCAATTGGCCTATTCCTGCTCCTATTTCTTATGTTCTTATGATGCAGCCGTGTTGCTGGCGAGGGAGGCTGGGCGGGGTTGATGGTGATGTTCTACGCACACCCACGGTTGCACAGCCCGCAATCTCTCCACATCTAGACTCGCGCGGCCACTTGTCCAGGTTGCCAGAGGGCGGCTAGCAGAAGTGCGGCACGTCCAGTGTCCCGAGGAGAGAAAATAAAATTTGTATCATCGAACTGACCCGTCAGCCGAATAGAAAAGAGCAGTGTGTCTCCTGTGCCTTGAACACACAGCCCCCTTGTGCAAGGCTCGTCCTTTGTGTAGTCTGCACAGTGGGCATGTGCTGGACTGTCGCCATCAGTCCGTTCCAACCAGCCACATTCCATCGCTCCATTGCGCTGGGCCCAGCTTAACTGGCCAATGTGCTAATGTTACCTGAGGTTGGAACATATCAAAATGACGGTAAGAAAAAAACCCAGCTGGTCTCTTAAAATCCTGACCCACGCTTGTGCTTACATAGGCTATACGGCACAGAAACAGGCCATTCGGCCCAACCAGTCCATGCCGGCATTTATGCGCCACTCGAGCCTCCTCCTGTCTTCATCTAAATTCTCAGTATAATCCTCTATTACCTTCTCCCTCAAGCTTGTGTAGCCTCCCCTTAAATCCACCTATACTATTCGCTTCAACCACTCCCTGTGGTAGCGAGTTCCACATTCTCACCACTCTCTGGGTACATAAGTTTCTTCTGAATTCCTTATTGGACTTCTTGGTGACTATTGATGGCCTCTAGTTATGCTCTTCCCCACCAGTGGAAACACTCTCTCTGTATCTACTCTTATCAAAATCTTTCATAATTTTAAAGGCCTTTATTAGGTCGCCCCCTCAGCCTTTTTTTTTTAAAGAGAAAAGAGACCCAGCCTGTTCATCCGTTCCTGATAGGTATACCCTCGCATTTCTGGTATGATGGCTGGAGCTTCATGACTAGATACTAGATTTCCTGCCCTCCACACAGCCATGTGATCTCCTGGGCCAAAACCAAGGTGGGTGTAGCGGGGGTAGAAACATAGGTAAGTCGAAGAGTGAGATCTCTGGGGAGGTGCGGGTGATGTCTATGGAAAGTAAATTCTAATTTAGAATTCCCATCCACTATCCTTTGTGTGAAGAAGGACTTCCTGACATTAACCTTGAATGGCCTGGCTCTAATCTAAGCCCCCTTGTTCTAGACTTTTCCGCATCAGAGGAAACGAGATCATCCCTTAATCTTCTATACTCTGGGGAATACACGCCCAATCCAAACAATCTGCCCTGATAATTTAACCCTTCTCGCCCCGGTATCATTCTGGTGAATGTTCTCTGTCACCATGAAAGAGGGCTGCAATTTTGGTGCCCATACTGTGCTTTGCAATGTCAGCGCTGATTCCACTGTTTGTCTTATGGCTGTGTACAATTACCTGTAGCATTGCTCACGGTAAGTTGATGATGTAACTTTTATACAAAATGAAGTTTGAACAGAGACTTCTAAAACTTACTCCATAGAGCCATCCAGTGGCCAAAGCCGGCAACTACAGCGTGACAGTTGACATAGCAAAATTGAACGGGAAATGTTGGCAGCAAAGTGTGACCAAAAATTCAGGACGGTAGGAAGCAAGGTTTGTGGACAGAAAGTTTTTTTTTTAGTTTGAATGTCATTCTCAAATGATTGTGATTGAAAGGAAGGTTCTGGTAACTATCCGCAGGGCTCCTCCTAACAGCTACATAGCAAATTGTCTCCTCTGGGTCTTGTAACTTTTTATGTCAATGATCCATGTAGCCTGATAACCCCAGACCGTGTGTGCTGTACACCAGCACTGATAGTCTGCCAGTTCAAGTTTCCATCTCCCATCTACAAAACAAGATCCCTATCACCACTATATCTGTATCTGGAATTCTCTGCGACTCTGTATTCCTATATCTGTGTGCAATTTTTGGACGGCATGTCTGACCTTGTCTGTGAATGCTTTTCTCTTTGTCTTTCCCTGTCTCTCCCCTCCCCACTCCTATCTCACCTCTTTCCCCCTCTCTGCCCTCTCCACCCATTCTCTGACCCCCATCTCTTTCGTCAACTCCCACTGTCCTTCTTTCCTTGTTGCACTCTCTCTCCCTCTCTGCCCCTCCCTCCCTCTCCCTACGTTCTCTCTCTCTTTTTCTATCCTCTCTCTTTTTCCCCTCTGTCCATCTCTCTTCTCTGAGTGTTGTGAATCTCTAGAAATTTCTTCTCTCGGCGGGTTGTAAATCTATGGAATTCTCTGCCCCAGAGGGCTGTGGAGGCGAAGTCATTTAAGGCGGAGATAGACAGATTTTTGAGCAATAAGAGAGTAAAGGGTTATAGGGAGCGGGCAGGGAAGTGGAGCTGAGTCCATGATCTTATTGAATGGTGGAGCAGGCTCGAGTGGCCAAATGGCCTACTCCTGCTCCTACTTCTTATGTTCTTCCCCCTCTTCGCTCTCTCCCCCTGTGTGTGTGTCTCTCTCTCCCCCTGTAACTGTGTGTCTCTCTCCCCCTGTGTCTGGGTGCCCAGTGGCTCTGCTCTGCCTCAGTTGACCTCTCTCAGTCCATGCTGTGCAGGCAGGTGTCTCCCACATGTTGACTGTCGGCCTCTCGCCCGCATGCTTTCCAGAGTCGCCTGCATTTAGCAAGAATTCCCATTTACCTGCTCTCCTTAATCGCTGCCAAGAACATTTTTTACTGCGGCCATGGTGTGATGTTATCACCAAGTCTAGATCTACACTTGAAAGAGAAGCTCCCTCTCAGACAGAGCAAAGTGGATCCAGACACTTATCTCACATCACTCCGTCCTTCAGGAATATTTTCTTTTAAAATGCATTAAAACAAAAAAAAAGCAGCTGAATGACGGAAAAGAAAAAACAATCCCTGAATCCTGGAAATCTGAAGTAAAAACAGAAAATACTTCAAAAAGAAAAAACGGGTCCATCAGCGTCCGAAAGGAAGGAGGGAAAAGTTTTCAGATGATACAAAAATTGGCCGTGTGGTTGATAATGAAGAAGAAAGCTGTAGACTGTGGGAAGATAACAATGAACTGGTCAGGTGGGCAGAACAGTGGCAAATGGAATTAAATCTGGAGAAGTGTGAGGTAATGCATTTGGGGAGGGCTACAAGACAAGGGAATACACAATAAATGGTAGAACACTTGAGAAGTGCAGAGAGGAAGTGCATGTCCACAGATCCCTGAAGGGTGCAGGCCAGGCAGATTAGGTGGTTAAGAAGGCATACGGAATGCTTGCCTTTATTAGCCAAAGCATAGAATACAAGAGCAGGGAGGTTATGCTTGAACTGTATAAAACACTAGTTAGGCCACAGCTAGAGTACTGTATGCAGTTCTGGTCACCACATTACAGGAAACATGTGATTGCACTGGAGAGGGTACAGAGGAGATTTACGAGGATGTTGCCTGGACTGGAGAATTTTAGCTATGAGGAAAGATTGGATAGGCTGGGTTTTATTTTCTTTGGAACATAGGAGGCTGAGGGGAAATCTTATTGTGGTGTATAATATTATGCGGGGCTGACATAGAGTTGATAGGAAGGACTGATTTCCCTCAGCAGAGAGGTCAATAACCAGGTTGCATCGATTTAAAGTAATTTGTGGGAGGTTTAAAGGGGATTTGAGGGGCAATTCCTTCACCCAGAGGGTGGTGGGGGTCTGAAACTCACTGCCTGAAAGGGTGGTAGAGGCAGAAACCCTCACCACATTTAAAAAGTACTTGGATGTGCACCTGAAGTACCGTAACCTACAGGGTGACGGACCAAGAGCGGGAAAGTGGGATCAGGCTGGATAGCTCTTTTGTCACGGACACGATGGGCCGAAATGGCTTTCTTCTGTGCTGTAAATGTCTATGATATGCAGGGTGGTTCTGGCCTACTGATGCAGACGGGCCTGCTCTGTAATTCCAGAACTTTCCCTTTACGTGGGATTGTAGGGCTGCTCTGCGCAAGAATTTGTGAATGGCGAGCTATTCATTGTCAGATCCCCGCATCTCAAATGCTTTAAAAAACCTTTCATGTATCACATTTAAAAAAGTGTCTGTGACACAAAGAAAATTCACCCTCTTCATATCGAGACCCAACTGGCTGGGGTTTTCTTGAGTCTTGTGAACATCACGTGACTGGCTAAGCCACTCCCAACTCAACAGCTCTACAACTATTTTAAGTTGTATCTGTAAAAACATAAATCATTAATCCAAGTGCCCCCTGGCTAAAAGGGAAGGTGGAGGGGGCGGGAGCACTAAAACTGACACAATAAACAAATTACATTTTGGACATTAAATCAAATCAAAATTTGGTTACCGGGGGTGATGGTGCACTCCAGTCCACATTACAATTACTAACTGAGGGAGCACTCCACTGTCTGAGGTGCCATTTTTCGGATGAGATGTTAAAGTGAGGCTCCGTCTGCTCTCTCAGGTGGACGTAAAAGATCCTACTGCACTATTTTGTGCCGGGGCGTTCTCCCAATATGTATCCCTTCAATCAACACCTTAAAAAAAACATTATCTGGTCGTTATCACATTGCTGTTTGTGAGAGCTTGCTGTGCACAAATTGGCTGCCGCATTTCCCACATTACAACAGTGACTACACTCCAAAAGCACTCTGGGACGACTTGAAGTCGTGAAAGGTTCGCTTTAAACGCAAGTCTTTTTTTTAACTGGTTAAAAAAGCGACCGTAGATATTAAAACTGGTGGGGTGTCTTCATTTAATCTTTGAAAAGTATCTGTTTCTACTGCCGTCCCATTAATCCCGTTTGGGGCGTTTTATCCTTCTGAACCTTCCGAAAAGTCCACTCGAGATTACATTACATGTAAATCGCAGTGTCAGAATTTAGTGGAGGGGGAGGGAGGCGACTGTTTGTAAATTGGGGGAAGGGGTTGCCTTGGGATATTAACGGCCCGCTGTGTGCTGTTTTAACAGCGACTTGCATTTATATAGCACCTTTAATGTAGTTTAAACATCCCAAGGTGCTTCACGGGAGCGTTATCAGACAAAATTTGATAGCGAGATGCTACGACAGATTTGTCAAAAAGATTGTGTTTAAGGAAGGTCTTAAAGTGTCAGCTGTGGCTCAGTGGGTAGCACACTTGTCTGAGTCAGCAGATTGTGGCTTCAAGTCCCACTCCAGAGACTTGAGCACACAAATCTAGGCTGACACTCCAGGGCAGTGCTGAGGAAGTGCTGCACTGTCGGAGGTGCCATCTTTCGGATGAGAGGCCCTGTCTGCCCCCTCGGATGGATTTAAAAGATCCCATGGCCACTATTTTGAAGAATAGCAGGGGAGTTATCCCCGATGTCCTGGCCAATATTTATCCCTCAGTCAACATCACTAAAACAGATTATCTGGTCGTTAACACATTGCTGTTTGTGGGAGCTTGCTGTGCACAAATTGGCTGCCGCGTTTCCCACATTACAACAGTGACTACACTCCAAAAGTACTTCATTATCTGTAAAGTACTTTGGGACATTGGTGGTCATGAAAAGTGCTATATAAATGCAAGTCCTTTTCTTAAAAGGAGGAAAGAGGCGGAGAGATTTAAGGAGGGATAGCCAGAGCTTGGGGCCTAGGTAGCTGAAGGCACGGCCACCAATGGTGGGGCAATTGGCTGGTTTATTTAAAAAAGGTTATCACCTCTGTTAAAATAGCTCACGGAGTGATGTCATGTGAATGAGTGAACTGGAATTAAACCGTAAAGTGTTGGTTGATGCACAGTCCCTTGGTTTGATCATTTAAGGTTGTAGTGCCAGCGCCATCTGGAGTTTCAATGATGTAACTGCAGGAGTGGAATCCCTGGCAAACGTTGCTAATTATTATTTCACTGAACTTCACTCTCGTGACAGATAAGCTCTTTTTCCTATCCTCATTTTTTTTTTGACATTCCACCATGGTACTCTAACCCTGCCGCTTCCTAAAATGGGTCAAATCTGTTCCCCATGAACTCCATGTCTCAAATAGGTTATAATGATGGTGAGCAGCGTCTAAACAATCATAGAATCATAAGAAAAACATAAGAATTAGTTGCGGGAGTAGACCATTCGGCCCCTCGAGTCTGCTCCGCCATTCAACAAGATCACGGCTGATCATCGATCTCAACTTCACTTTCCCGCCCAATCCCTACATCCCTTGATTCCCCTAGAGTCCAAAAATCTATCGATCTCAACTTCAACGATTTAGCATCCACAGCTCTCTGGGGTAGAGAACTCGCAAGATTCACAACCCTCTGAGTGAAGAAATTCCTCCTCATCTCAGTCTTAAATGGCCGACCCCTTATCCTGAGACTGTGATCCCTGGTTCTAGACTCTCCAGCCAGGGGGAAACAACCTCTCTGCATCTACCCCGTCAATCCCCCTCAGAATCTTGTATAATTTCAATGAGATTGCCTCTCATCCTTCTAAACTCCAGAGAGTATATGCCCAGCCTACATCTCTCCTCATAGGGCAACCCTCTCTTTCCAGGAATCAATCTAGTGAACCTTCGTTGCACCGCTTCTAAGGCAAGTATATGCTTCCTTCAAATCAAAGGCAACAGAAGGAGGCCATTCGGTCCATCATGCCTGTGCTGGCTCTTTGAAAGATCTATCCAATTAGTCCCACTCCCCCGAATCTCCCGTAGCCCTGCAAGTTTTTCCATTTCAAGTATTTATTCAATTCCCTTTTGAAAGTTACGATTGAATCTGCTTCCACCACCCTTTCAGGCAGCACATTCCACTCTGTGCCCGAGCCTACATATTCTCCCTAAAATTAAATTTTTTGCATTAGTTCTACGTCCACCACATAGTTTGTTGCCATAATTGAAGTAAACCCATTTTCTTTATGAAATCAACTCATTTAAATAAAACACACAAAGTGTTGTCTAATTTCAGCATTTTATCCACAGACTGCAGATCCCCCTGTGTGTGTGTGTGAAGTTCCAATGTTTAATTCAGCTCCCAGGTCTCTGCGCTCCTCTAATTCTGCCCTCTGCGCATCCCCGATTTCAATCACTCTGCCACTGCCTGCCGTGCCTTCAACTGCCAATTTAAGCACAGCAAGCTTCCACAAACAGCAATCTGATAATGGCCAGATAATCAGTTTCAGTTATGTTGATTGAGGGATAAATATTGGCCCCAGGACACCGGGGAGAACTTTCCTGTTCTTCTTCGAAATAGCGGCCATGGGATCTTTGACGTCCACCCGAGAGAGATAACGGACCATGGTTTAGCATCTCATCCGGAAGACGGCACCTCTGACAGTGCAGCATTCGCTCAGCACTGCACTGGAAGTGTCAGCCTAGATATATATGCTCAAGTCCCTGGTTGTGACGCCATTAGAAAAGAAAAAAAGACTTGGCTTTTTATAGTGCCTCTCCTGACCACCGGACGTCTCAAAGCTTTTTTTTTTTTACAGCCAACGAAGTACTTTTGGAATGTAGTCACTGTTGCAATGTGGGAACCCGCTTATCTCCACATTCCAGTTGTTTTCTTTGTAAAATCCAGGTCGAGTGGTTGTTAGCACTTCAAAGTTCTCAAATGCTGCATCCACATCAATAAGAGGGACAGTATACCATTTCAAGTCAAACAACTTAAACACGAGGCAAGGGCCTGACTGCTGCTGTGTGCTGACACCTTCTGGCAGCGAGGCAGAATTGCCAAATATTTTGAATGAATGAATGCTTGGCTTGTAAAACGGCAGACAGACCGTGACCGATCGCTATTTTAAGACAAGGCGTGACCCTGAGAATTCTCGTGGAATCCCATCAGTGCGAAACAGGGAATGTTGATTTAACTGCATGTTGCAGAAGATGCCATAGTTGGTATGCAATTCATCCCCTTTATGTTTGGCAGTTCCTCGACTCTAATAATACCCTGCTTGGGAGTTGTGAGTCAGGTTCGTATCTATCCGTGTAAGAAGGAACTTTGTTACAGAAACACTGTCCGTTGGCTGTAAAAGCAGTGAAGAAATAGGTTGTCTCAGTCGCCATGAGGCATGGAAGAGAGAGGAGAGAGACTATTTAATTTGCATGTAAAAACTTCACAAAAGGAAAGGTCCCTGTGTTATATTTTTCATTCCCCCCCTTTAAAAAGGAATTAAATATATGTCCATATGGCCCACTCCAGAGACTTCAGCACATAACTCTAACTGACACTCCAGTGCAGCGCTGAAGGAGTACTGCATTGTCGGAGGTGCTGTCTTTCAGATGTGACATTAAATCGAGGCCCGCTCAGTTAGATGAAAAAAATCCCATGGAGATATTTGCTGGAATAGCTGGACGAGTGCATAAAGGAAGGAGGAATAGAGGTATCTACTGAAAGGCTGATGAGGCAGATGGAATGAGAGGTGTGCAGTATAAATACCAGCACAGATTGGTTGGACCAAATGGCCTGTTTTTGTGCTGTATATTCTATGTAATTCGCTGTCCTGGCCAATATTTATCTCGCAGCCCATATCACTAAAACAGAATATCTGATCATTTCCCGCTGTGCGCAAATTGGCTGCCGCGTTTCCCACATTACAACAGCGACCACACTTCAAAAGTACTTCATTGGCTGTAAGGCACTTTGGGATGTCCTGAGGTTGTGAAAGGCACTATATAAATACAAGTTTGTTCTTTCTTATATACCACATGGCAGCTCTGGGTTAGAAGCATGTGGGTTCAAGTTTATTCCCGAACTTGATCACATAATCTAGGCTGAGACTTCAGTGCAGTAGTGGGAGAGTGCTACACTGTCGGAGCTGCTGTCTTTCAGATGAGCTAGCCGTAACCTCATGTTGGCAGCTTAGGTGGACATTTCAGATTTCACCACAGCGAGTTCTCCGAGGCCTGGGCATTCATTTCATTGTTGGATCATGCTGTGTGCAAAATGTCCGCCACATATTCCTGAGATAAAGGGGTTATCTTATGAGGAAAGGTTGAACCTGTATTCATTAGATTTTAGAAGAATAAGAGGTGATCTTACTGAAACGTATAAGATTCTGAGGAAGCTTGCTCACGTAGATGCAGAGAGGATGTTTCCCCTCGTGGGGGAATCTAGAAATGAGGGCACAGTTTTAGAATAAGGGGTCGCCCATTCAAGACTGAGATGAGGAAGAATTTCTTCTCCGAGGGTCGTGAATCTTTGGAATTCTCCACCCCCAGAGAGAGAGCTGTGAAGGCTGGGTCATTGAAAATGTTCACGGTGGAGATAGACAGATTTTTGAATAATAAGGGAGTCAAGGGTTATGGGGAGCGGGCAGGGAAGTGGAGTTGAGGCCAAGATCGGATCATCCATGATTTTATTGAATGGCGGAGCAGGCTCGGGGGGCCAAATGGTCGACTCCTCCTATTTCTTAGGTTCTTATATCTGAAACACGTTGAGATGTTCCCGAGCTATAATAAGGTGCTATGCAGATGTGCTTTTAATATTTAATGTGCAAAGTTAAAGCACATGGGATTGGGGGTAGTGTGCTGATATGGATTGAGAACTGGTTGTCAGACAGGAAGCAAAGAGTAGGAGTAAATGGGGACTTTTCAGAATGGCAGGCAGTGACTAGTGGGGTACCGCAAGGTTCTGTGCTGGGGCCCCAGCTGTTTACACTGTACGTTAATGATTTAGACGAGGGGATTAAATGTAGTATCTCCAAATTTGCGGATGACACTAAGTTGGGTGGCAGTGTGAGCTGCGAGGGGATTTGAGTACAGGAGCAGGGAGGTGTTGCTACAGTTGTACAGGGCCTTGGTGAGGCCACACCTGGAGTATTGTGTACAGTTTTGGTCTCCTAACCTGAGGAAGGACATTCTTGCTATTGAGGGAGTGCAGCGAAGGTTCACCAGACTGATTCCCGGGATGGCGGGACTGACCTATCAAGAAAGACTGGATCAACTGGGCTTGTATTCACTGGAGTTCAGAAGAATGAGAGGGGACCTCATAGAAACGTTTAAAATTCTGATGGGGTTAGACAGGTTAGATGCAGGAAGAATGTTCCCAATATTGGGGAAGTCCAGAACCAGGGGATACAGTCTAAGGATAAGGGGTAAGCCATTTAGGACCGAGATGAGGAGAAATTTCTTCACCCAGAGAGTGGTGAACCTGTGGAATTCTCTACCACAGAAAGTTGTTGAGGCCAGTTCACTGAATATATTCAAAAAGGAGTTAGATGAAGTCCTTACTACTAGGGGAATCAAGGGGCATGGTGAGAAAGCAGGAATGGGGTACTGAAGTTGCATGTTCAGCCATGAACTCATTGAATGGTGGTGCAGGCTAGAAGGGCCGAATGGCCTACTCCTGAACCTATTTTCTATGTTTCTATTTACAGGAATCTCTGACGTTTACAGGATAGTAACTCTGTACAGACCCAGGAGAGGGGAGACAGAAACAGAGCAGGCAGGGTTTATGCATCCTTCACGAGGTTGTAATCAGGCAGCAGAAACTTTCAATGAATAGGACACATTAACTCGGGCACAGCAGTCTCATCCAGGCTCAGCTATTGTATCTGTTAATCAGCACAGAAGCAGAGTAGTTTTATGACTTTACTTTTCTTAGTCTTCTTTCACTCTTTTGAACAAAGTCCATGAGAAAACAATACAAGAGAAAATATGGGGTTGCTAACATGAAGCATTCACAGGACAATAGGAGAGATTGCTGATTTGTCAGGGACTGAAGGGTAGCAGAGACAACTTAAAATGGTCAGTGGGAAACTAACTGGGTGGATGCGTGGGATTCGATATTGGCCATTCACCTCTGGGACCTTGGCTTCAAATCCAGCCCAGATTGGCACGATGAATATCTCCCCTGTCTCCAGTTTCTAGTGGGCATGGACCTACCATCCCTAGTTTGGCATTCATTGGCAATGCCACTCATATAGAGCTAAGGAAAGTTAGTGCAGTCAGTGGTGTTCTGAGGTTGGGGGTGAGGCAAATTGCTGGGGCAGAGTAGAGGGAGCTTTACTCTCCACCTGGCTTGGTTAGATGTGTTTGATGTTGACACTGGCTTCCTGGTTCCACCCCCTCCCCAAGCACTCATCATCATATCATAGGCGGCCCCTCGTATCGAGGATGACTTGCTTCCACACCAAAAAGGGATGAGTTTACAGGTATTTCAATGAAGGACCCAATATTCCAGGTCCCGAACTACATCCTGAAGGGTGGAAGATGCCTGTGCGTGGATTTTTTTAACGTGTGGTGGCCGTTGCACACCAGCCACCACATGAGCTTGACAGAGCTAGGCCTTGTTCCAGTGGCAAGGGTTAACCAAGATGATTGGAGACCTGCTCTGCTGTACGGGCCTAGTGTGCACACCCAAGCACTAACATCTTGATGAACACACAAAAAAGATGACTGCTGGTGCTAAAGATTGATGGAGCAGGAGGCTTGAGTTGAAGAACCATTTCCCAATCCTATTACGTTCTTGAGCTACTTTCTTGGGGTGGGGAGACAAATCCACTGCCAATTGATGAAACATCTGCAAAGTATTTGTAATTGATACCAAGGTAAGACATGGCATGGATTCCTGTGGGACATGGGGACTTGGATGTTGGACCCAACTCAAGATCTAGACATCCAGCACATTCATACTGTCTTATGAAGAAAGGTTAAGCAGGTTGGGCCTGTACTCATAGGAGTTTAGAAGAATGAGAGGTGATCTTATTAAAACGTATAAGATTCTGAGAGGGCTTGACAGGGTAGATGCAGAGAGGATGTTTCCTCTCGTGGGGGAACTTAGAGCTAGGGTGCATAGTTTCAGAATAAAGGCTTGCCTGTCTCTCAATGGATGGTGAATCTGTGGAATTCTCTACCCCAGAGAGCTGTGGAGGCTGGGTCATTAACTATATTTAAGGTGCGAGAGACAGATTTTTGAACAATAAAGGAGTCGAGGGTTATGGGGAGTGGGCAGGGAAGTGGAGCTGAGTCCATGATCAGATCAGCCATGATCTTATTGAATGGCAAAGCAGGCTCGAGGGATCGAATGGCCTACTCCTGTTCCTATTTCTTCTGTAAATGCAAAGAGAGGTTGTGGGCTTAAACCGGATGGTCTTATGATACTAAAATGCGTTTGTTCGCCCTTAGAACAATGTGAGAGATTGAGTGGTCAAAGAATTTCCCAACGCAAGCATGTTTGTTTGCATTGTATTTTATTGTCCTTTTAAGGCCCCTCCTTGCTGCTGTCTTCCACTGCCATGATTCCTCCATCAGACAAGGGTAAAGAGTTTAACTCCCAACCTCACCTGAAGTGGCTTGAGCCATGGATGGGTCCATAACTGACTTCCTCCCACCCCATTCCTGATCCAGGGTTATCTGACAGAAATACGTAAACTCCATCCTTCTCTCAGGATTCAGAATTGCCCCAGTGCAGAGCTAGTTCAATGTGTTTTCGTTTGGATCAATTTGGGCTTCAACAGGATTGCAATCATAACAAACGCTCTTTGGCTAGAAGGCATCTCAAGGACTCCAGGGCGAGGGGAATTAGAAATAGGTGAAAGTGATGGGCACTAGGCCATAGGGCAGAGATTAGGCGGGGTATCCAAAAGCTTGCTTGAAAGCTGGGTGTTGAGAAAGAATGGGACTCATTGGTTAGTTCTTGAATAAATAAATGAAATGTATTTAAGGTGGAGATACAGATTTTTGAACGATGGGGGAGTTGAGGGTTATGGGGAGCGGGCAGCGAAGTGGAGTTGAGGCCAAGATCAGATCAGCCATGATCTTATTGAATGGCAGAGAAGGATTGAGGGACCAAATGGTCTACTCCTGCTCCAAATTCTTATGTCCTGCTGTGCGTGGTTTTCGGAGAAACATGTTGCACCTTAAAGAGCGTTTTCATTCAGACTGAATTCATGAGCCAAGAGTGACCAACTTGAACTTCAGCAAAAAAAAAGGGTGCCCATTTTGGTTCCATGCTGTGGTAAATCAAACCTCTTCGGTCAATTTTTTAACATTTTGCCAATTGGCAATAGAATTCGCAACATGTCTAAACAGGAGCTATACTGCTGTGGGCCTCGCTGCACTCTCAACAGAAATGAAAAGTCCCACCACCATTCAGGCCTCTATTTACTGTTCCACATGAGCGCGAACCAAACCCAACTCATCGGTGTGGCTGGGATTGAACTCTTGATCCTCTGATTGAAAGGCGAGTCAAATATTCTACGTTAGAGGGCACCGGTGAGGGAGGGGCAGCTCGCATTCCCTGCAAGTTCTTTTGATAACTCGATTTAGATGCCGTTTCATTCTTGCCTTATATGAGAATCTGAGAAACACTACAAATTGCCATTCACAGTATTCCATCTTGCAGCCTTGTTTGTTCCTTAATTGTGTATATTATATTTCTTACTGTGTGTGTGATATAAATATATATATTAATGACTGGTCTGATTGGTGTAATGTTGGCCATTGGATTATTGTCATGTGGTTACTAGCCAATATTCTGTAAAAGAATCAATCAATTTAAAATGCAAATCTATATTTAAATCTTTTACCTTCTGCACTTACTACTCATGACCAATAATAAAGCTTTTATTCTTTTCTGCGTGTTAGTTGTTTTTCATTTTTGGGGCATGAAAGGTTTCAACTCTGACAACGTTATAGCAACTTGTTGGGCAGAAAAGTGAAAAATGGAATTCAATCCGCAGAAGTGGAGGTTAATGTATTTGGGGAGGGGCAACAAGGCAAAGGGACACAATATGTGGGAGGACACTGAGAGGTGTGGAGGAACAGAGAGACCTTGGAGTGCATGTCCACAGATCCTTAAAGGTAGTAGGACAGATCAATAAGGTAGTTCAAAAGACACACGGGATGCTTTCATTTATTCGGCGAGGCATAGAATAGCAGGGCGGTTATACTAGAAACCCCAACACTGCACAAGGTAGAAAAAGCCATAAGGCAGCTTAAAAATAACAAGGCTACGGGAACAGATGGAATCTGTGCTGAGGCACTGAAGTATGGCGGAGAGGTACTGTTGGTGCAAATTACTGACCTCATCTCTCTCTGGAGGGAGGAGAGCATGTCCGGGAGATCTCAGAGAAGCAGTGATCGTGACCATCTTTAAAAAAAGGGAACAAGTCCGACTGCGGCAAGTACAGAGGAATCTCCCTGTTACCAGCCACTGGGAAAGTCGTCGCTAGAGTCGTCCTCAACCGTCTTCTCCCTGTGGCTGAGGAGCTCCCAGATTCGCAGTGCAGATTTCGTCCCCTATGGGGCACAACTGACATAATTTTTGCAGTGCGACAGCTGCAGGTAAAATGCAGGGAACAGTGCCAGACATTATACATAGCCTCCTTCGACCTTACAAAACCTTTGACACTCCTCCGTTTTGGATGCCCCCAAAAGTTTGTCACCATCCTCCGCCTGCTCCACGACAACATGCAGGCCGTGATCCTTACCAACGGATCCATTACAGACCCAATCCACGTCTGAACCGGGTCGAACGGGGCTGCGTCATTGCACCAATCCTCTTCTCAATCTTCCTCGCTGCCATGCTCCACCTCACAGTCAACAAGCTCCCCGCTGGAGTGGAACTAAACTACAGAACCAGTGGGAACCTGGTCAACCTTCGCCGTCTTCAGGCCAGGTCCAAGACCACCCCAACCTCTCTCGTCGAGCTACAGTACGCGGATGACATCTGCATCTGCGCACATACCGAGGCTGAACTCCAGGACATAGTCAATGTATTTACTGAGCTTTACGAAAGCATAGACTGTACGCTAAACATCTGTAAGACAACTCCACCAGCCTGTCCTTGCCGCAAAGCACTGTTCCCGAGTCATGCAGCCCTGGATAAAGTGGATCATTTCCCATACCTCGGGAGCCTCTTATCAACAAGAGCAGACATTGATGATGAGATTCAACACCGCTTCCAGTGCAGCCTTCGGCCACCTGAGGAAAAGAGTGAAGACCAGGCCCTCAAAACTGCCACCAAGCTCTACATGGTCTACGGGGCTGTAGTAATACCCCCCCCCCAGGTATGGCACAGAGACATGTACAGTAGACACCAAGTCGCTAGAGAAATACCATCAACGATGTCTCCGCAAGATCCTACAAATCCCCTGGGAGGACAGACACGCTAACATTAACATCCCCAGCATTGAAGCACTGACCACATTTGATCAGCTCCGCTGGGCAGGCCACATTATTCGCATGCCAGACACGAGACTCCCAAAGCAAGCGCTCTACTCTGAACTCCTTCACGGCAAACACGCCAAAGGTGGGCAGAGGAAACGTTACAAGGACACCCTCAAAGCCTCCCTGATGAAGTACGACATCCCCACTGACACCTGGGAGTCCCTGGCCAAAGACCGCCCTAAGTGGTGGAAGTGCATCCAGGAGGGCGCTGAGCACCTTGAGTCTCATCGCCGAGAGCATGCAGAAATCAAGTGCAGGCAGCGGAAATAGCATGCGGAAAACCAGTCCCACCCACCCCTTCCCTCTACGACTATCTGTCCCACCTGTGACAGAGACTGTGGTTCTCGTATTGGACTGTTAAACCACCTAAGAACTCGTTTTAAGAGTGGAAGCAAGTCTTCCTAGATTCCGAGGGACTGCCTATGATGATGATGATGGGTTATACTAGAATTATATACAACACAAGTTAGGCCACAGCTTGAGTACTGCTTACAGTTCTGGTCACCACATTACAGCAAAGATGTGATTGCACTAGAGTGGATACAGAGGAGATTTACAAGGATATTGCCTGTACTGGAGAATTTTAGCTATGAGGAAAGATTGGATAGGCTGGAGTTGTTTTCTTTGGAAGAGAGGAGGCTGAGGGGAGATCTAATTGAGGTGTATAAAATTATGAGGGGCCGAGATAGAGTGGATAGGGAGGACCAATTTTCCTTCTCAGATGGGTCAATAACCAGGGTGCATAGATTTAAATTAGTGGTTGGAAAGATTAGAGGGGAGATGAGCAAATAAATTTTCACCGAGAGGGTGGAGGGGGTCTGGAACTCACTGCCTGAAAGGGTGATAGTGGCAGAAGTCATCATCACATCTAAAAAGTACTTGGATGTGCACTTAAAGAGTCGTAATCTATAGGGCTACGGACCTAGTGCTGGAAGGTGGGATTAGTCTGGATAACACTTTTTCGACTGGCATGGGTACAATGGGCTGAATGGCATCCTGTGTTATAATTTTTCTATAATTCCATGATAATTATATTAACCCTTATTTCCTGATTATTAGGTTTCCTGATGAGCTATGTATTTGCTATAGCTTTCTCTGATATACCATAACACTACATCCTAATAAAAACATGCACTTGTATAACACTTCGCTATTATCTGTACCCTAGTCTCTGAGTCAGTAGGTTGTGGGTTCAAGTCCCACTCCAGGGACTTGTAGCACAAAATCTATGATGATACTCCAGTGCCATACTGAGGGAGTGCTGCACTGGCGGGAGTGCCATCTTTCGGATAACAAGTTAAACTGAAGCTCCGTTTTCCAACTCAAGTGGACTTAAAAGATCTCGCAGCACTATTTCGAAGGAGAGCCGGTTAATGTGTATCCCTCAAATCAATATCACTAAAACAGATTATCTGGTTATTATCATGTTGCTGTTTGTGGGAGCTTGCTGTGCACAAATTTGGGGCCACGTTGCCTACATTACAACAGTGATTGCACTTCAAAAGTACTTCATTGGCTGTATCATCTCTCATATCTGGTGGTCGTGAAAGGAGCTATATAGTGCAGATCTTTAAATGTAGAGAGGTGGCTCACAGAGGAATGAACACTGAGCCCAAAGGCCTTTGACTAAGAGAGGTTTTGAGATTTTCGGAGGCGGAGAATTTTGAGGGGAGGAGCTTCGGAGAGTGGCTAAAATGGCTGAAGACTGTCACCAATAGTGGAGGGAACTGGAAGTCGGCAGGAGGAGGTTGCTAAGGTAGAGTGGGGGGAATGATTTGAAGATGGTGATTTTAAATGCAGTATGCTGGAGGACAGCCAGTATAGGTCAGCGCGAAGATGGATGATAGGTGAAAGGAATTTGATGTGGGACAGGATGAATTTTGGACAAGTTGGATTTTGAGGAGGGTGGAGTTCAATGAGGAGAGTAATAGAGAATTTGAGTTCCAAGGTGATGGAAGTGTTGGGAAGAGTTTTGACGGTGTGTGAATGAGCTAAAGGCCGAGGCAGGCGTGCTGAGGAGGCAGTGATGGATACAGAAGGCTTTGAAGCTGAGTTCTTGATTGGACAGGATACTGTAGGTGCACACAGTCTGGTTCAGCCTGAGTGAGCAGCAGGGAGGTGGATTGACTTGGGAGGGCAAGAGACCAAATTTGATGGTGCGGCCTGAAAACAATGGCAAAGGTCTCCATGTTGTGGTTTTATCTTGCCCTCCAGGACGATCTTGGAGTAGTAGATGAATTTGGCTCTGGAGAAGGAGGTATGGAAATTCCAGACATGGTTGAGCCACTTCTGAGAGTGATGACAAGATCCTGTTGTGCACCTGATATACCTCAGCCCTACCTATACCTCTATGATATACTACACCCCTGTAACTCTCTGAATTACCCCACACCCCTAACTGTAACACTATGATCTACCCACACCCCTCACTGTAACACTATGATATATTGCACCATTTGTCGAGCAGTTTTTGAAATACCACATTCAATGCTTTCCAATCACATTCAATGATAAACCGCACCCCATATTATTTGATATACCACACCCTATATTATCTGATATAGCGCACCTTATATTCTCTCATGTACCACACCCTATATTCTATGATATACCACACCCCATTTTATCTGATATACCACACTCTATATTATCTGATATGCCACACCCCATATTATCTGATATGCCACACCCCATATTACTTGATATATCGCACCCCATATTATCTGATATACCGCACCCTATATTCTCTGATATACTACACTCCTCTCTACAACATTCCTTGACAGATTGGGAAAATGAGTGACCAACTGCAAATCTGTTAATTTACAATAATGCAAGAATCATCAGTAAACTGATCAGAGTCACAGAAAGGGCTTTATTTATGAATGATTCACATGAGCTGCTGTTTCTATGAATACGGAAAATACAGGAAACGCACAGGTCAGTCAGAAGAGAGAGGCAGGTTGTGTCAAACCCTTTGATCAGAACAGACGCAGCCAGGTTGGTAAAACTTCCTCAAGGGACCTCTGCAGCCTGAATCCACAGGTACTGGTACCTGTGCTGGATAATAACGTTTTCCATTTCAGGCACCGCATCCCAGTCCCTGGTCAGGTATACCACAGCTAGATGTTAAATAAAGCTCCCCGTACTCAGCCTGAACCTCAGAATGGTGCTTCAAGCGGCAGTAATGTGGCACTTTTTACTATTCCCCACACTGACCATCCTTAGGCCTGTCCAAGGGACAGTAACAATTGGTGCGTCAGGAATAATTTTATTCTTACAGGCCCAAGCTGACTAATCTGGGCGCTCAGATTAATGTCACGTGGAAGCCTGCCAGTCCGCATTAAGGGCAGACTTTCACCCAATTAATCTAGAAGGGATTTGAATCCAAAACCCCAGAGATGAAGGATCAGCATTTAAACCATTGCACCGCCCAATTGCAACCCGTCAGGTTCCACTTGAACCGATCTTTCTTCCTTCAGACAGCTGACCGACCTGCTGCAAGTCTCCGGCATTTTTCTGCTTCTTCAGATTTCCAGCACCCATGGATTTTTTTTTAATGTCTCAAGCATTTCAACTGCACTCGAAGGAGATAATTTTGAAGTTTTCGCCCATACACAGGTAGGTGATTTTGTCCAGCACCAGTCTGTTGGGGAAAACTATCATGTGATTGTTCGGGAGTTTGATCTCAAAGTTTTCTCCCATGAAAGTGATTTGTATCTGGAAATAAAGAAGCAAAAAATACAGAAAGGAGAGAATACAGAGGGTTAGCATGCAGGCACAGCAAGCAATTAGGAAGGCAAATGGCACGTTGGCCTTTATTGCAAGGATGTTGGAGTACCAGGGTAAGGAAGTCTTGCTGCGATTGTACAGGGCTTTGGTGAGACCACTCCTGGAGTACTGTGCACAGTTTTGGTCTCTGTATCTAAGGAAGGATATACTTACTTTAGAGGTGGTGTAACGAAGGTTTACTAGATTGATTCCTGGGATGACAGGGTTGTCCTATGAGGAGAGATTGAGCAGATTGGCCTATATTCTTTGGAGTTTAGAAGAATGAGAGGTGACGCAATTGAAACATACAAGATTCTGAGGGGGATTGACAGGCTAGATGCTGAGAGGTTGATTCTCTTGGCTGGAGAGTCTAGAACTAGGGGGCATAGTCTCTGGATAAGGGGGCCAGCCATTTAAGAATGAGATGAGGAATTTCTTCACTCAGAGGGTTGTGAATCTTCGGAATTCTCTACCCCAGAGGGCTGTGAATGCTCAGTCGTTGAGTATATTCAAACCTGAGAGAGATAGATTTTTGGACTCTAGAGGAATCAAGGGATTTGGAAATCAGGCGGGAAAGTGTAATTGAGGTTGATGTTATTGAATGGTGGAGCAGGCTCGAGGGGCAGCCTGCCGCTAATTCTTATGTTCTTATACATCGAGGCTGAGAAATCAGACTGGGCTTACTGCCTGCTTCTGTGAAAGCACCAAACAGCCATATCCTTCGGCCTACGGTGAGTCAATTGGGTGAATTCACATTGCAGCATGGGCAACAATTCTGTCAAACCAGCTGATTTTGCCAACTTGGGGGCCTTGTGTTGACTCTCTCGGCAGCCCAGTGCAATTGGGTTGCCAACATCTGGTTGGCCGTATTCCTGGAGGTTTCATCATATGACCCTCCTGCCTCCCATGGCCCCATCCCCACACTCCCGCCATTGGTTGCCCGAAATGTCTAACCTCGTGGCTCTCTGCCTTCCTAACCAATCGGAAAGTGAATGGACTTTTCATTACCCAATTGGATGAATCTTAACTGGCAGATCCATTATGTTTTACAACATCAACAAAATAAAATTAAAATAAACATTTTTTCCTTAACAACCTGATGATCTTTCTCCCTGGTGTTGCTCACAGAAGTGTCCTGGAGATTAATCTTTAATTCCTGGAGACTCCAGGACAATCCTAGAGGATTGGCAACCTGTAATGTATTTGCTTCTTGGGTTCTTTGCTTAAGAATTCATAGCAACACATTGCTATTAAGAACTAGTTGGTTTATTAACAAAGGCTTAACAATCACTCTACACATTACAAGTTCATCCACTCGGCTCACAACTGCATGCCTCATCATGGACGACCTAGACCCAACTGACTGGGGATTTATTGAGTCTTGTGAGCAACAGGTCTACAACACTTTTTGTTGAGAACAAAAACTAAACATTAACTCAAGTGCCCCCTGATTAAAGGAAGGGGACGCTCCAAACACTTATCAGGTGCCCTTTTTTTTTTAGGGCACCGAGAGGCAAGAGATTTGAACTCGGATCACTGGATTCAAAGCCCAGAGTGCTCACCATTACACCATGGAACCAACCATGCAACAGGGCTACAACGCTTTTGAAGAAAACCATAATAAATTAAATCAAGTGCCCCCCGATCTGGGGGACACTCCAAACACTTTTCAACTGCCCTTTTTTTGTTGTTTTTTTTTTGGGGGGGGGGGGGTTTTGGGGTTTTTAAAAAAAATTTTTTTTGGGCATTAAAATCATAATTTTTTGTACAAGTGCCCTCTATAAAAGGGGAGGGGACACTAAAACCGGCAATTAAAACAAATTAAACTTTAAAACATAAAATCAAATTAAAATTTGGTTGCCGGGTAACAGGTCTACAACTCTTTTGGGGCAAACATAAACATTAAATCAAGTGCCCCCCGATCTGGGGGACACTCCAAACACTTTTCAACTGCCCTTTTTTTGTTGTTTTTTTTTGGGGGGGGGGGGGGTTTTGGGGGGTTTTTTTGATTTTTTTTGGGGGCATTAAAATCATAATTTTTTGTACAAGTGCCCTCTATAAAAGGGGAGGGGACACTAAAACCGGCAATTAAAACAAATTAAACTTTAAAACATAAAATCAAATTAAAATTTGGTTGCCGGGGGACAGGTCTACAACTCTTTTGGGGGAGGAGACAAAATAAACATTAAATCATGTGCCCCCCCCCCCCCCGATCTGGGGGACACTCCAGACTCTTTTTACCTGCCCTCTTTTTTTTGTGGTTTTTTTTTGGATTTTTTTGGGGCATTAAAATCATATAATTTACAAGTGCCCCCTATAAAAGGGGAGGGGGACACTAAAACCCGGCAATTAAAACAAATTAAACTTTAAAACATAAAATCAAATTAAAATTTGGTTGCCGGGTAACAGGTCTACAACTCTTTTGGGGCAAACATAAACATTAAATCACGTGCCCCCCGATCTGGGGGACACTCCAAACATTTCCCAAGGCCCTTTTTTTTTGTATTTTTGTAGGTTTTTTTTGTTGTTTTTTTTGGGCTCTAAAACCATAATTTATAAGTGCCCCCTATAAAAAGGGGAGGGGGACATTAAAAATCTGGCAATTAAACCAAATTAAACTTTAAAACATATAAAATCAAATTAAAATTTGGTTCAACAGGTCTACAACTCTTTTGGTGGGGGGGGGGGGAACAAAATAAACATTAGATCAAGTGCCCCTCCCCCCCCCCCCCCCCCCGATCTGGGGGACATTCCAGACACTTTTAACTGTCCTCTTTTTTCATATTTTTGGGGGGTTTTTTTGTGGGTTTTTTTGGGGATTTTTTTTTAGGGGCATTAAAATTATATATTTTACAAGTGCCCCCTATAAAAGGGGAGGGGGACACTAAAACCCGGCAATTAAAATAAATTAAACTTTAAAACATATAAAATCAAATTAAAATTTGGTTCAACAGGTCTACAACTCTTTTGGGGTGGGGGGAACAAAATAAACATTACACAACCCTACCTGTGTAATGTGTGGATGCTCTGATTATAATGCAACAGTTAAGAGGGTTTTAAACTACAGCCTATCCATTCGTGACCACCCTGCCTAATTTGTGCTGCCTAGCTCCCAAGTGGTGAAGCGTGTAATGTGATACCTTGGGCGCATAGGTTGAATAATTACCTATATATATATATGTATGAATATATAGCACCAGTCACTCTGAGAGAGTTAGGAGCAGTGAATGAGCCAACAAACATGGCTGCATATGACACCGCTATTCCTGGCCAGAATGGATATGATTGGGTAATTTTCCCTGTCAATCACACTTAGAGACCACAGTGCTGTAGGTGACTGGTGTAATGTATGCACCTGCGAGCGTGCTCATAGGTTTGTGGAGCCGTTGTGCCTGCGTCTCTTCCGCGCATACATCCGCGCTAGGGTGCCCTTGAAGATGGAGCACGCGGTGTCCACCGGTACGCTCGCGGCCTTCCGCGAGAGGTGGGCGCCGGAAGGACTGGAGTGCATCGTTACCCCCGGCAACCAAATTTTAATTTGATTTTATTTATTTTACAGTTTGATTTGTTTTAATTGCCGATTTTAGTGTCCCCCTCCCCTTTTATAGGGGGCACTTGTAGAATTTATGATTTTATGGCCCAAAAAAATCAAAAAAAAGTCAAAGAAAAAACAAGTAAAAAAAAACAAAAAAAGGGCAGTTTGAAAAATGTTTGGAGTGTCCCCCAGATAGGGGGGCATTTGATCTAATGTTTATTTTGTTGTACAACCAAAAAGAGTTGTAGAGCCGTTGTGCCTGCCTCTCTTCCGCACTTACATCCGGGCCAGGGTGTTCTTAGAGATGGAGCACGCGGTGTCCACCAGTACGCTCGCGGCCTTCCGCGAGAGGTGGGTGCCGGAGGGACTGGAGTGCATTGTCACCCCCGGCAACCAAATTTTAATTTTACTTTATATGTTTTAGGGTTTAATTTGTTTTAATTGCCGGGTTTTTAGTGTCCCCCTCCCCTTTTATAGGGGGCACTTGTAAATATATCTCTGGTTTTACTGCCCAAAAAAAACCCCCCCAAAAAACAAAAAAATCACAAAAAAAAACAAAGGGCATGTGAAAAGTGTTTAGAGTGTCCCCCAGATCGTGGGGCACTTGACTTAAATGTTTAATTTTATCCTATCAAAAGAGTTGTGGAGCCGTTGTGCCTGCCTCTCTTCCGTGCTTACATCCGGGCCAGGGTGTTCTTAGAGATGAAGCACGCGGTGTCCACCGGTACGCTCGCGGCCTTCCGCGAGAGGTGGGCACCGGAGGGACTGGAGTGCATCATCACCCCCGGCAACCAAATTTTAATTTGATTTTATTTGTTTTAAAGTCTAATTTATTTTAAATGCCGGTTTTAGTGTCCCCCTCCCCTTTTATAGGGGGCACTTGGAAAAAAACTATGATTTTAGTGCCCAAAAAAACCCCTCAAAAATCACTTTAAAAAAAAAGGGCACGTGAAAAGTGTTTGGCGTGTCCCGCAGATCGGGGGGCACTTGATTTAATTTATTATGTTTATTCAAAAAGAGTTGTGGAGCCATTGCCATGTGAGTGGCTTAGCCAGTCACGTGATGTTCACAGGACTCAATAAAACTCCAGTCAATTGTGTTCAGGTTCTCCATGATGCGGCGAGCAGCTGTGAACCTGGTGGATGAAATGGTCATTTTCAGTTTGATTGTTAAACCTTTGCTAATAAACCAGCTAGTTCTTTACAGTAAATATGTAGCTGTGAATTCTTAAGCAAAGAACCCATAAAGCAAATACACTACAACTGGGATTGATTTTAAGTACAGAATTCACTCACTGCATAGTGCTGGAGAAATCACCCTGCTTTTATCAGGAGACATTGCTGTAGTTTGGGCCATGAGTTCTGTTTGCTGTAGTTCATGAAGACTCTGTTTAAATAGACTCTGTAGGCTGTTTGCTGTAGTGTGCTGTTTAGATAGACTCTTTTTGCTATAAAATACACTATTTGCTGCGAGTCCCACCCCGCCTCCAACACATTGCTCACACAGCGGTGTCAACAGACACTCTGAACATTGATATTAGAATCAAAAGCCTTCTTGTTTTGAAATACAGACAAATAACTGTGCCTCTTCAGCGATTTAAAGAACCAGGGAGATAGAATACCAGAGATGGAAAATGAGTGTTTTAACACAGTACAGTACACTACCCTCCAATTAGCTGTAATATATTTTTTGATGTATGCCTGGCGCTACTTCTTCAAACTGTGAGGTCAGATTTGGAGGGGTTGGGGGTGTTAGAAATCAGGGGTTCAAATTATCTCAAACTAACACGAAGGATACTGTATTTAAGTCGTTTTGAACTGGAGCCAAAATGTCTCCTCAGAATGGTATTAGATGCTTAGAAATGCAAAAATTTTGGTACCCTGCTGAGATTCTGCACTATGACAGCTGTTATCTGTTGTTTTCAAGTTAAGACTTCAACTTTGTTTATGTATCTTTAAGACAATGTGATAAACATTTGCTACGTCATAAAGGAGGTAACACTGAAGCGAGCAGTTTTCTGGTTTGGCCTCATGGCATCAAAGGCAGGATACGGACGAAAGCGCAAACAGAAAAAACCTGAAAAGTATAAACAAGACGAGGCCAAAATCGTAAGACATCTTCAGTGCGGGTTCTTGAAACAAGAATCTAGACAAAGAACGAGAAGCCTTATTAGATAGCAAGTTTTTAGGGGAACCTCTATAGGTCAAAAGATCTTGTCAATATCCCAGGTCAGGCCCAACTCTGAAAAGAGAATAAAAATAACACTTGGAGAGGGGAGAGTGAAACAGAGGTTGAGCTGGTCGAACACTCTTCGAATGACCTCATGCTTTACCGAAGGAAGCTCTGGACAAAGGGAAAGAGACTGCAAGCCAGAGAACTGCTCACGTGTGCCAGCTGTTTGTCCGATCGGATCGGTATTAACTACGTGCTACGGTTGTATATTTTTGTTGAATAATTAATGTATTATATTAAACTCTGATTAAACACAATATATCCACCAGATTGGTTTACAGTCGATTCTGATTATTAAGGTGACCAACCAGAGATAGCCTTAAACTTGGCTATTTCATGAGGTGGGAGATGTTAAATGTGTTACGGTTTGCTCCTTTCATTATCTGCAAAGGGTGGCGAGGTTACCTCACAGAGCGATGTGCAGCCCAGCCGCCCCCCACCCCAGCCCGCCTTACCGTGACCTCCGTCCCATAGCTGAAGGGGAAGTTGAAGTCTCTCTGCTCGCCCTCCCAGCTGCCATTGCGCATGGAGTTGCAGACGATCACGGCTCCGTCGCGCTCATCTTGGAAACGGGGGCTGAAGTGCATGGCGATGTGGTCCGCGCAGCTCCCCAGGTTCACTACAAAGCTGTGCCCAGAAAAAAAGCAGAGAATCAGTTGTCCGCGCCACTAGTTGCAGTCAACCTGGAAATAGACATAGAAACAGAAAATAGGTGCAGGAGTAGGCCATTCGGCCCTTCGAACCTGCACCACCATTCAATAAGATCATGGCTGACCATTCACCTTAGTACCCCTTTCCTGCTTTCTCTCCATACCCCTTGATCCCTTTAGCCGTAAGGGCTGTATCTAACTCCCTCTTGAATATATCCAATGAACTGGCATCAACAACTCTCTGCGGTAGGGAATTCCACAGGTTAACAACTCTCTGAGTGAAGAAGTTTCTCCTCATCTCATTCTAAATGGCTTACCCCTTATCCTTAGACTGTGTCCCCTGGTTCTGGACTTCCCCAACATGGGGAACATTCTTCCTGCATCTAACCTGCCCAGTCCCGTCAGAATTTTATATGTTTCTATGAGATCCCCTCTCATCCTTCTAAACTTCAGTGAATAAAGGCTGAGTCGATCCAGTCTCTCCTTATATGTCAGTCCAGCCATCCCGGGAATGGGATGAACTTTCGCTGCACTCCTTCAATAGCAAGAACGTCTTTCCTCAGATTAGGAGACCAAAACTGAACACAATAGTCCAGGTGAGGCCTCATCAAAGCCCTGTACAACTGCAGTAAGACCTCCCTGCTCCTATACTCAAAACCCCTAGCTATGAAGGTCAGCATACAATTTGCCTTCTTCACCGCCTGCTGTTCCTGAATGCCAACTTTCAATGACTGATGTACCATGACACCCAGGTCTCGTTGCACCTCCCCTTTTCCTAATCTGCCGCCATTCAGATAATATTCTGCCTTCGTGTTTTTTCCCCCAAAGTGGATAGCCTCACATTTATAAACATTATACTGCATCTGCCATGCATTTGCCCTCTCACCTAACCTGTCCAAGTCACCCTGCAGCCTCTTAGCGTCCTCCTCACAGCTCACACCGCCATCCAGTTTAGTGTCATCTGCAAACTTGGAGATATTACACTCAATTCCTTCATCCAAATCATTAATGTATATTGTAAATATCTGGGGTCGCAGCACTGAGCCCTGCGGCACTCCACTAGTCACTGCCTACCATTCTGAAAAGAACCCGTTTATCCCGACTCTCTGCTTCCTGTCTGCCAACCAGTTCTCTATCCATGTCAGTACATTACCCCCAATACCAGGTGCTTTAATTTTGCACACCAATCTCTTGTGTGGGACTTTGTCAAAAGCCTTTTGAAAGTCCAAATACCCCACATCCACTGGTTCTCCCTTGTCCACTCTACTAGTTATATCCTCAAAAAATTCCAGAAGATTTGTCAAGCATGATTTCCCTTTCAGAAATCCATGTTGACTTGGACCGATCCTGTCACTGCTTTCCAAATGCGCTGTTATTTCATCTTTAATAATTGATTCCAAAATTTTCCCCACTACTGATGTCAGGCTAACCGGTCTATAATTACCCGTTTTCTCCTTTTTAAAAAACTGGTGTTACATTAGCTACCCTCCAGTCCATAGGAACTGAACCAGAGTCGATAGACTGTTGGAAAATTATCACTAATGCATCCACTATTTCCAGGGCCACTTCCTTAAGTACTCTGGAATGCAGACTATCAGGCCCCGGGGATTTATCGACCTTCAATCCCATCAATTTCCCAAACACAATTTCCCGCTTAATAAGGATATCCTTCAGTTGCTCCTTCTCACTGGACCCTTGTGAAGACAGAACCAAAGTATTTGTTCAACTGATCTGTCATTTGTTTGTTCCCCATTATAAATTTCACCTGAATCTGACAGCAAGGGATCTACGTTTGTCTTCACTAATTTTTTTCTCTTCACATATCTATAGAAGCTTTTGCAATCAGTTTTAATCTTCCCGGCAAGCTTCCTCTCATACTCTATTTTCCCCCTCCTAATTAAACCCTTTGTCCTCCTCTGCTGAATTCTAAATTTCTCGCAGTCCTCAGGTTTGCTGCTTTTTCTGGCCAATTTATATGCATCTTCCTTGGATTTAACACTATCCTCAATTTCCCTTGTTAGCCATGGTTGAGCCACCTTCCCCATTTTATTTTTACTCCAGATAGGGAGTACAATTGTAGAAGTTCATCCATGTGATCTTTAACTGTTTACCATTGCCTATCCACCATCAACCCTTTAAGTATCATTTGCCAGTCTATTCTAGTCAATTCACGTCTCATACCATCGAAGTTACCTTTCCTTAAGTTCAGGACCCTAGTCTCTGAATTAACTGTGTCACTCTCCATCTTAATAAAGAATTCTACCGTATTATGGTCACTCTTCCCCAAGGAGCCTCGCACAACAAGATTGCTAATTAGTCCTTTCTCATTACACATCACCCAGTCTAGGATGGCCTGCTCTCTAGTTGGTTCCTCGACATATTGGTCCAGAAAACCATCCCGAATACACTCCAGGAAACCCTCCTCCACCGTATTGCTACCAGTTTGGTTAGCCCAATCTATATGTAGATTAAAGTCGTCCATGATGACTGCTGTACCTTTATTGCACGTATCTCTAATTTCTTGTTTGATGCTGTCCCCAACCTCACTACCACTGTTTGGTGATCTGTACACAATTCCCACGAGCGTTTTCTACCCTTTGATATTTCGCAACTCCACCCATACAGATTCCGCATCATCCAAGCTAATGTCCTTCCTTACTATTGCGTTAATTTCCTCTTTAACCAGCAACGCTATCCCACCTCCTCTTCCTTTCTGTCTATCCTTCCTGAATGTTGAATACCCCTGGATGATGAGTTCCCAGCCTTGGTCACCCTGGAGCCTTGTCTCCGTGATGCCAATTATATCATATTCATTAATAGCTCCCTGTGCAGTTAATTCGTCCACCTTATTCTGAATACTCCTCGCATTGAGGCACAGAGCCTTCAGGCTTGTCTTTTTAACACACTTTACCCTTTTAGAATTTTGCTGCAATGTGACCCTTTTTGCTTTTTGCCTTGGGTTTCTCTGCCCTCCACTTTTACTTTTCTTCTTTCTATCTTTTGCTTCTGCCCCCATTCTACTTCCCTCTGCCCCCCTGCATAGGTTCCCATCCCCCTGCCATATTAGTTTAACTTCTCCCCAACAGCACTTGCAAACATTCCCCCGAGGTCCTGCCGAGGTGCAGACCATCCGGTTTGTACTGGTCCCACCTCCCCCAGAACTGGATCCAATGTCCCAGGAATTTGAATCCCTCCCTTCTGCACCACTCCTCAAGCTACGTATTCATCTGAGCTATCCTGCGAAATGTGCCGTGTCTTTCTGCGCCGGTGTGTGTCTGTGGCTCATTGACAGAAGTATAGTAAGCAAGGTTGGTTACTGTGAGTACAGTGACAGACTCCATTTGTACGTCCCAGAATCATAGCATAGAATTGTAGAATCATAGAAATTTACGGGATAGAAGGAGGCCATTCGGCCCATTGTGTCTGCGCCGGCCGAAAAAGAGCCACCCAGCCCAATCCCACTTTCCAGCTCTTGGTCTGTAGCACTGTAGGTTATGCCGCTTGAAGTGCATATCCAAGTACTTTTTAAATGTGGTGAGGGTTTCTGCCTCTACCACTCTTTCAAGCAGTGAGTTCCACGCATCAACCATCCTCTGGGTGAATAAAATTCTCCTCGACTCCCCTCTAACCTCCTACCAATTGCTTTAAATCTATGCCCCTAGTTATTGACCTCTACTGTGGAAAATAAGCCCTTCTTATCTAAGCCCCTAATGATTTTCTACACCTCAATCAAGTCTCCCCTGAGCCTCCTCTGGTCAAAGAAAACAACCTCAGCCTATCCCAGCTTTCCTCATAGTTAAAATTCTCCAGTCCTGGCAACATCCATTTTTATTCTCAAGGTAAATGAAACAGTCCCTGTAATTATCATTAGTTCCTACGTACTGTATTATGAGGTACTCCCCACTAAAATGGTGGATTGACCTTGGAGGAAGTGCAGCGTAGGTTAACCAGAATGATGCCCGGACTTCCAGGGTTAAGTTATGAGGAAAAACTGTACAAATAAGGGTTGTATTCCCGAGAAGTTGTAAGGATAAGGGGCTATCTGATCAAAGTTTTCATAGTATTACGAGGAACAGATGGGGTAGATAGAGAGAAACTATTTCGGCTGGTTGGGGATTTTAGGACTAGTGGGTATAGTGTAAAAATTAGAGCCAGACCTTTCAGGAGTGAAATTAGGAAACACTTCTACACACAAAGGGTGGTAGAAGTCTGGGAATCTCTTCCGCAAACGGCAATTGATGCTAAATCAATTGTTAATTTTAAATCGGAGCTTGATAGCTTTTTGTTAATTAAAGGTATTAAGGGATGTAGGGCAAAGGTGGGTATATGGATTTAGATCGCAGATCAGCCATGATCTCATTGAATGGCGGAACAGGCTTGAGAGGCTGAATATCCTGCTCCTGTTCCTATGTTCCGTTGATTCCAATATGACGAAAATCAGGTGGGATCTACAACGGGCAAACGATCTGATCCGTCAGGTTACCACCCAAGTGACTAAGTAGAAAATGAACCCCGTTGAGCCTTAATACTGAAACGGCTATTTTCTTTGTTTACTCTTTGAGTGAAGAAATTTCTCCTCATCCGGCATTCGGTTAAGAAACGGAGGTGGGGGGAAAGTAAACGTTAATCTTACCTGGAACCATTATCTGCAATCTTCCCTTTAATCTTCAGAGTGTCTCCGCGCATCATATCCATGTTATACACTTCCAACTGTTTTTTGATGTTGGAAGGAAAACAATATTAATATAATACAATATTTTCTCTCTTTAAAAGGAACCTGTTGTGAGTATTGTAAAGTCCTGCCCCCTCAGTACAGATTCACACAAGGCATGTAGTGAAGTCAAGGTCACTCTGGACCTGCACCTTTATTTCACAGCTCTGGAATGTTGCACTTGCCTGAGACCTGTCCTTATATACCTGTCTCTTGCAAGTGCACCCCTGGTGGTAAGGTATGCTGGTGGTTACAGGTCATGTCTTATTACAGTCATGTATAGTATGTTAGGATACAGTTATATATAATAATGTAAGATACATGACAAGTATGCTCACAGAGTTTGTAGAGCTGCTGCATGGTGAGTGGCTTAGCCAGTCACATGATGTTCACAAAACTCAATAAAACCCCAATCAGTTGGGTCCAGGTCATCCACGATGAGGTATGTAGTTTTGAACCTAGTGGATGAACTGGCAATGTGTCGTTTGATTATTAAACCTCTGTTAATAAATCAACTAGTTCTTAATAGCAATGTGTTGCTATGAATTCTTAAGCAAAGAACCCATGAAGCAAATACATTACAAAATCCTGAATGATATAAAACCCTACAGAATTTCACTTGTGAATAGGGATGGATTTGCACAACCATTTCCCCAAGTACATGGACGAGCACACACACATATCCTCGTAGATGCACGTATGCACACTCACGAGTGTATACATGTAAAACCACAATCACGATCATTACGAGCTCAAGAAGCTTGACACCATCCAGGAGAAAGCAGACCACTTGATCGGCACCCCATCCACCACCTTGAACATTTATTCCCTCCACCACCGGTGTACCATGTCTAAAGCATGTACCATCTACAAGATGCACTGCAGCAACTCGCCAAGGTTTCTTCGGCAGCACCTCCCAAACCCACGACCTCTACCGCCTAGAAGGACAAGGGCAGCAGGCGCATGGGAATATCACCACCTGCAAGTTCCCTTCCAGGTTACACTCCATCCTGACTTGGAAATATATCGCTATTCCTTCATCATCGCTGGGTCAAAGTCATGGAACTCTTTCCCTAACAGCACTGTGGGAACTCCTTTAGCACACGGACTGCAGCGGTTCAAGAAGGTGGCTCACCACCACCTTCCCAAGGGCAATTAGGAATGGGCAATAAATGTTGGCCTCGCCAGTGATGCCCACATCCCAGGAAGGAATAAAGTCACGAACGTCCAAACGAAGTTAACAAAAAGGGTCATGAACATTTGATTCTTCACACTCGATATTTAAGAGGGCTGATGGTGACATCCCTTCTTCCAATATCTGACGGCTTTTAAGTGGTAGCAATCTTTCCTCTGTGTCATGGGAGACGAATTGAACTTTAATTTCTGATACTAATAAATGGTAACGGAATGAGTGTATAGTATAATAGAATAATAACAATGTTATTAATGTCTTTAATGATGACTTTAACTTCTGCCACTAAAGACTGATAAAGGAGTGATTGCATGGTATGAAGGAATGATCACAATGTTGTAAATGTGTTTAAAACTGAATAAATCCAATAAAAATAAGATATTAATAACAATCTAGCCTCTCAGCCTCGACTTCTGCCCTCTCGAGCAGCTCTTATTCTACTCGTTCCACCTTCAGCTGCCTACGCCCCAAGCTCTGGAATACCCTGCCTCAACCTCTTTGTCTCTCTACCGTTCTCGCTTCCTTGAAGACGCTCCTTAAAACCTACCTCTTTGACATAGCTTTTGGTCACCTGTCCTAATATCTCATGTAGCTTGGTGTCAAATTTTCGCTCTTGTGAAGCGCCTTGGGACGTTTTACTACGTTAAAGGCGCTATATAAATGCAAATGGTTGTTGTCGGAAAGTTGTGGGTTGGAGTCCCACTCCAGAGCTAGGGCACAAAATCTAGCAATATGGTGGCGTTTGTAGTGAGGGAAGTCATCCAGCCAAGTACTCCGGTTGTGGGGTTACACAGACGTATGAAGCTAAAAAAGAGCTGGAGACCCTGTGGAATCAGGACCCGACCTAAATTTAATTCCATAACTTTCAGTCACTGCGAGTCTCATTCAATTCCCAGCACTTCTCCCGCCAGGTGGCGCTGTCACTCACAAGTTAGCTGTCCCTGAACTAACTGGTGCCTCTATATTGCAAGCTCTAAGTGTTCATTCTTCAGTCTGGTGTCCCTCTGTCTGTATGTCTGACAGACTTGAGAGAGTGAGATCCCTCTGTGTCTCACTGCCTCAGACTGCCACACAAAGGGAGAGAGAAGAAAAGCCATAGTGTGCCCTGACCCCTCCCTCACTCTGGGTGTTACTCATTGGTTTGCTGAAGCACCAGACGGAGTTACGATCTTAAATGAAAAAGTGTGAAGCTGTGTGTTGTCTGTTCAGCTCCGCCCCTTGCTGGGCACACAGAATGTAAATCATTCTAGCATTAGAGTGCAAACAGCTATGGTATGAACGCAACTTCCCATTATCCGTAATTAACATTCTAAGGCCCCGAACTTGGTGAAAGCTAAGTTCCGCCCAAGTGCTGCCCAAAGGATGGCTGAGATCATGACGGTAGTTTGGGCAGAAGTTTCATGAAAAAGTCCTGGCGGCAAAAAAGGGACTTAAGCCCCGAATCTGGGCGGCAGTGGGCGGGAAGACACTTACGCGTGTTGCACGTCAGCGGGCGGCCCCCGGCGGTTTTCCGTTCCCGCCGTCGGGAGACCTCCACTAAACTCGCTCGGAGGGGAGACCACCCAGAAAACTGCGGCAGCGGGTGGTAATTCCACCAATTTCGGCCGAATCCCACCTTCCAGCATTAGATCCATAGCCCTGTAGGTCACGGCTCTTTAAGCGCATATCCAAGTACTTTTTAGATGCGATGAGGGTTTCTACCTCTACCACCCTTTCAGGCAGTGAGTTCCAGACTCCCACCACCCTATGGGTGAAATTTTTTTTTCCTCAGCTCCCCTCTAAACCTTCTGCCACTTACTTTAAATCTATGCCACCTCGTTATTGACCCCTCTGGCAAGGGAAATAGGTCCTTCCTCTCCACTCGATCTAGGCCTCTCATAATATTATACACCTCAATAAGGTCTCCCCTCAGCCTGCTCTATTCAAACAAAAACAACCCAAAAACAGCCAATCCAATCTTTCCTCATTGCTAAAATTCTCCAGTCCAGGCAACATCCTCGTAAATCTCCTCTGTACCCTTTACATAAGATAAGAAATAGGAGCAGGAGTCGGCCATACAGCCCCTCGAGCCTGCTCTGCCATTTAATATGATCATGGCTGATCCGATCATGGACTCAGGTCCACTCTCCTGCTCGCTCCCCATAACCCCTTGTTAAAAAACTGTCCATCTCCGTTTACAATTTATTCAATGACCCAGCTTCCACAGCTCTCTAAGACAGTGAATTTCACAAATTTACAACCCTCTGAGAGAAGAAATTCTTCCTCATCTCAGTTTTAAATGGGCGGCCCCTTATTCTAAAATAATGCCCCCTAGTTCTAGTCTTCCCTATCAGTGGAAACATCCTCTCTGCATCCACCTTGTCAAGCCCCCTCATAATTTTATATGTTTCGATCAGATCACCTCTCATTCTTCTGAATTCCAATGAGTAGAGGCCCAACCTACTCAACCTTTCCTTATAAGTCAATCACCTCATCTCCGGAATCAACCTGGTGAACCTTCTCTGAACTGCCTCCAAAGCAAGTATATCCTTTAATAAATATGGAAACCAAAACTGTACGCAGTATTCCAGGTGTGGCCTCACCAATACCCGGTATAACTGAAGCAAGACTGCCCTGTTTTTATACTTCATCCTCTTTGCAATAAAGGCCAAGATTCCATTGGCCTTCCTAATCACTTGCTGTACCTGCATACTATCCTTTTGTGTTTCATGCACAAGTACCCCCAGGTCCCGCTGTACTGCAGTACTTTGCAATCTTTCTCCATTTAAATACCAACTTGCTCCTCGATTTTTTTCTACCAAAGTGCATAACCATACACTTTCCAACATTACACTCTATCTGCCAAATTTTTGCCCACTCACTTAGCCGATCTATGTCTTTTTGTAGGTTTTTTGTGTCCTCCTGTCGCATTGCTTTTCCTCCCATCATCAGCAAACTTGGCCACATTATACTTGGTCCCTTCAGCCAAGTCATTAATATAGATTGTAAATAGTTGGGGTCCTAACACTGATCCCTGCGGCACCCCACTTATTACTGATTGCTAACCCGAGAATGAACCATTTATTTCGACTCGCTATTTTCTGTTAGTTAGCCAATCCTCTATCCATGCTACTATATTACCCCCAACCATGTGAACTTTAATCTTGTGTAGTAACCTTTTATGTGGCACCTTGTCAAATGCCTTCTGGAAGTCCAAATACACCACATCCACTGCTTCCCCTTTATCCACCCTGTTCTTTACATCCTCAAAGAATTCCAGCAGATTTGTCAGACATGACTTCCCCTTCATAAATCCATGCTGACTCTGCCTGACTGAATTATCCAAATGTCCTGCTACTGCTTCTTTAATAATGGACTCCAACATTTTCCCAACCATAAATGTTAGGCTAACTGGTTTATAGTTTCTTGCTTTTTGTCTGCCTCCTTTTTTAAATAGAGGCATTGCATTTGCAGTTTTCCCATCTGCTGGGACCGCTCCAGAATCCAGGGAATTTTGGTAAATCCCTGCCGCTACTTCTCTTAAGACCCTAGGATGCAAGCCATCAGGTCCAGGGGATTTAGTCACCTTTAGTCCCATTATCTTACTGAGTACCACCTCCTTAGTGATTGTGATTGTGTTAAGTTCCTCCCCCTCTATAGTCCCTTGACTATCCACTGTTGGGATATTGTTAGTGTCCTCTACCATAAAGACTGATACAAAATATTTGTTCAGAGTTTCTGCCATCTCCATGTTCCCCATCACTAATTCCCCAATTCCTTTCTGTCTGTCCTTCCGAATTCTCAAGTACTCCTGAACGTTTAGTTCCCAGTCTTGGTCACTTTGCAACCACGTCTCTGTTATGACTATCAGATCATACCCATTAGTAACTGTGCCGACAGCTCATCTAATTTGTTACGAATGCTGTGTGAATTCAGAGCTTTTAAATTTGTTTTCTTACCATTTTCTCCTGCTATGGCCCCAGTTTCTGATACACTCGTATGTTTATAGATTCTGTCCCTTCCTGTCACCCCTGGTTTTCGTTTCCCCCAATGCTACCCTACTCTATTACCTTCACCTTGTTCTTTAAGCTTTTAGGTTTCTGTTCACCTGAACCCTCCCACTCCCACTAATTAGTTTAAAGCTCTCTCTACAGCCCTAGTTATTTGGTACTAGTCCCAGCACGGTTCAAGTGGAGTCTGTCCCGACAGAACAGCTCCCTCTTACCCCAGTACTGGTGCCAGTGCCCCAGAAACCAAAACCCATTTCTCCCACACCAGTCTTTGAGCCATGAGTTTAACTCTCTGATCTTATGTAACCTATGCAAATTTGCTCGTGGCTCAGGTAGTAATCCAGAAATTATTACATTTGTGGTTCTGCTTTTTAATTTGGCCCCTAGCTGCTCATAATTCCTTAGCAGAACTTTCTTGTCTGTCCTATCTATTTCATTGGTACCCACGTGGACCACGACAACTGGATCTACTTCCTCCCTGTCCAAGTTCCTCTCCAGCCCAGAGGAGATATCCTTAACCCTGGCACCAGGCAGGCAACACAGCCTTCGGGACTCACGCTCATGGCTGCAGAGAATTGTATCTATCCCCCTAATGACACTGTCCCCTACCACTACAACATTTCTTTTTACTCCCCCCACTTGAATGGCACCCTGTACCACGGTGCTGTGGTCAGTTTGCTCATCCTCCCTGCAGTCCCTACTCTCGTCCACACAGGGAGTAAGAGTCTCAAACCTATTGGACAAGAGCAAGGGCCGAGGCTGCTCCATCACTGCCTCCTCAATCCCCTTACCTTCCTCACTCGTAGTCACACCCTCCTGTCTTGACCGCTAGCCAAATCTGAGCTAGTTAACCGAAGGGGTGTGACTATCCCCTGAAACAGAGTGTCCAGGTAACTCTCCCCCTCAGTGATGTGTCACAGTGTCTGCAGCTCGGACTCCAGCTCATCAATGCGGAGCCGAATTTCCTCGAGCTGCAGACACTTATCACAGACGTGGCCACCGTGGCCCTCAATGGGGTCCAGCAGCTCCCACATGTTGCAGCACTGATACATCACCCATCCTGCCATCATAATGTATTTAATTAATCAATTAAGTTTTATTTTTAGTCCTACCAATGCCACATAATTCTAACCCTTAGGGCTAGACTTTCCCTCAAGGTCCTCAATGCTCGATTGCCCGCTGAGAAGCATCGCTTTTGACGAAAAAAGCTGGCGAGAATTTCCATTTTAAAGGTTAAAGTAAGTAAAACTAATCGCTCGGCCAGAAAATAGGCGATGCACACTCATTGTCGGCGGTTTTCTCGGCGGGTAAGTGGAACGTTAGCAACATGGGCGGTTGTTTTCGGAATGGACGCTAAGTAGTGAAATTTAATCTGAGGCTGTGGTTGGGCCTAGGGAGGGGGGAAAACTTAAAAAAAAAATTTCATTAAAAAAACATAAACACGTACAAAGCATTCTCAAGACAGTTTTAACGCTAATTGCCGTGTTAAAATTAAAAAAAAATAATTAAAGAACCTTTAACTTACCTTTCCTTGCAGGGTTCCCCCCCTTACCGCCCTGTTTAAGCAGCTTTTACAGGGCGGGTCTCTCGGCGATCTGGACGTCGGCAGTTGAGCCCAAACTTATGCCCTTGCGGTTGTTCTCGACGTTGCACGCGGGCGGTTTGGTCCCGGCGGGCGACTTCGGATGTGAGCGATAACGTTCAAAATCTTACGTGAAAGCTCTCGCCGGGCGGAAAAGCAGCTGTAACGCCGAGAAAACCACTGACAATGAAGCCGAAAGTCTGGCCCATAACACACACTACTGCTATTTAGTAAACAGTTGATTAATTAATTAAGCAAGAGAAGCAAGAAAGGAGAGAGAACTCACCGACCGATCACTTCCCTGCTTTCCTGTGACGTCGAATGTAGTCGCCTAATTCCACTTCGTCGCAGTCACCCACCTGTTCGCTCTGCCCGCTGGAGTATCTAGACACGGCCTCTGCCTTTAAGCTGCCTATTGCGGGGACGTGCTTACCTGAGGTCGCGGAGATCTGGGGCCTCGCTGCCGGCACTGCTGCTGCCTTTAAGCTGGCTGTGGCGGGGGAGGTGCTTACCTGAGGTCGCGGAGATCTGGGGCCTCGCTGCCGACACTGCCGCTGCCTTTAAGCTGGCTGTGGCGGGGGAGGTGCTTACCTGAGGTCGCGGAGATCTGGGGCCTCGCTGCCGGCACTGCCGCTGCCTTTAAGCTGGCTGTGGCGGGGGAGGTGCTTACCTGAGGTCGCGGAGATCTGGGGCCTCGCTGCCGACACTGCCGCTGCCTTTAAGCTGGCTGTGGCGGGGGAGGTGCTTACCTGAGGTCGCGGAGATCTGGGGCCTCGCTGCCGGCACTGCCGCTGCCTTTAAGCAGGCTGTGGCGGGGGAGGTGCTTACCTGAGTTCGCGGTGATCTGTGGTCTCGCTGCCGCCTCAGCCGCTACGTTTAACCTACAATCACATCTTTCCTGTAATGTGGTGACCAGAACTGCACGCAGTACTCAAGCTGTGGCCTAACTAGTGTTCAAGCATGACCTCCCTGCTGATGTATTCTTTGCCTCGGCTAATAAAGGAAAAAATTCCAAATGCCTTGTTAACGACCTCATCGACCTGCCCTGCTACCTTTAAGGATCTGTGGACATACACTCCGAGGTTCCTCTGTTCCTCCACACCTCTCATAATTACAAAGACAAAATGCCAACCTCCCTGAAACTTGCACCGTATTTTACTCACCGCCATCTTTGCATCTCTTTTGGGGATTCGAGTCGGTGAGAAGTGTAGGGGAAATCCAAGGAAGAGACAGAACGTAACGGAGGGGAGAGCTTATATATCAGCTGAAGGAGGTCACTGCTGTTAATCATTGATCAGGATTTTGCAGCAGTTTTAAATCCAGTTGCAAATGGCAGGTCTAATAGGGCATGCAGTGGGCACGCGCTCAGTCCGTGCCAGAAGTGCGCCGTTCTGGTCAGTTGCCTTATAGTCGTACAGGGCGCCCACCTGAAACGGGCGGTAGGCCCATTGCCCAAGCAAATCGGGAGCGCCTAAGGTCTGTTTCAGCCTACTTTGCCAATTTGGCCCGTGCTTGGGTGCCTCATGCACCGTGCGTGCCACGGTCAGTTTTCCTGGCGCGCAGCAATGTGATAATGACCAGATAATCTGTTTTAATAATGTTGATTGAGGGATAAATACTGGTCAGGACACGAGGGATAACTCCCCTACTCTTCTTCAAAATCATGTTATAGGATCTTTTATGGCCACATAAGAGGGCAGTCTGGGCCATGGTTTAACGTCTCATCCAAAAGACAGGATCTCTGACGGTGCAGCTCTCCTTCAGCACTGCACTAGAGTGGGACTTGAACCCACAACCCTCTGACTGGAGAGGCAAGAGTGTTACTCACTGAGCCACAGCTGACACTTAATAGCACGCTTTTATACCTGGTAACTCTTAATGGGGAATGAATGGTATAAAGGAGACAATGGTGCTGAAAGTCATGTCCCCGAGGTGATGGCAACCGTGGGGTTTGGGTGGGCGACCAATAAAATCGATGGGCCGCCGCGGTTGGATGATTTTCCCTCCCCGAGCCATATTCAGCTCGGGGGGGAGGGGGGGACATGATTTGAGCGGTGTGCACTTCCTCCGGAAACGGCGCGGTGAAGCCGCTGTAAAGGAGACTTTCCAGCGGAGAGCTCTGCAGCGTGCAGGCCGCTGAAAAGCCACCAGGACTGAGATTTTGAGCTGCAAAAAGGGAAGACTTTTCCCAGCAGCACCCCCGCGAGGTATTCTAGTTGGTGCTCGAACGGGACACCGCTGGAGTGTTGCCACGATCGGGACCCTTTGGTAGGGAAATCATTTTATTAATTTTTGTATTTTTATTTAAGATTACAGAATCCACTGAATTTATCTTTTAATAGTTTTATTAATAATTAGTGATTTTATTTCATCATCTTTATTTAAGATTACAGTATCCACTGTATTTATCTTTTAATAGTTTTATTAATTGTTTTGGCTCCATTCAACCTGCTGAGTGCCACCAGGTACATCATCAAGTAGTGCATAGGCATCCTTAAGCAAAGATTCCGGTGCCTGGACCACTCTGGTGGCACCCTGCAGTACTCTCCATTGTCGTCATGGTCTACTGCATGCTGCACAACCTGGCTAGCATGAGAGGACAGCCGCTGGAGGTCGAGCCAGCAGTACCACCTGAGGAGGAGGAGGTGCAAGAGGAGGAGGAGGTGCAGGAGGAGGTGGCGCAGGAGGAGGTGGAGGAGGAGGATCCTCGTCGCTCCAGAGCTAGGAGGCGTCGACCCATCGCCACCCTGGAAAGGCCTGATGCAGACTGGCCAGCACCCTCCTGGGTGGGTGCATCCTCACATATATGCAGGTATCCGACACCTCCCCTGCAATCTCCCTCCATGCATTATATACTGCCTGTCTGCCAGGTCTCCCCACGTCAGGAAACAGTATTCTTCTCCTGTCCTCCACACTGTCCATCAGTGTCTCCAGCTCCATATCAGTGAACCTGTTGGCTCTCCTTGCACCTCTTACACCAGCCATCCTTCCAAGCTCCTCAGGGCCTTGCTGTAAACCCTGGCCTTTAAAAAGGGCGGGGATGCAGCTGACTCACTCGAAACCCTTACCAGCACGCTGAATTTCTTCAATTGTTTTCATTATCTCAGTACAGATTAACCGAAGTTTGCAGAACTTGTTCCACCTGCCACTGGCTGACAGCTGGTACCAAAGTCCTTTCTGTTTGCGCCAGTGAGGATGGGAGATATTTGCATGTGGCTTCCGATCAATGACACCACCTATGTTGGTGCAAGCCTGTGATTGCACATACAAAGGTTATCATGATACACAACAAAGGGAGCTCTATCCTGTCTGGAGTTGACAGTCAGAATGGCTCAAATTATACTTTGAAAAGTCACTGAGAACTTGGGCTGGGCGGTTCTAATTATACATTCCAGGGAAACTGCTGGGTGTGTCTTTTCCTCCAAGGGGACCAATCAGCAATCAGGTCATGTGATCACGGAGAGCTAATCAAAGCATTTTGCTAGTGCAAATAAGCGTATCCTTTTCTTTAAAACATTTTTATGGGTGTTGAGCAATAGCTGTACCTTTATCAATGCCCTGACTAGGGTCGGGTAACTCAGCACAAACCAGAGATTGAACCTAGGTCCTTTCTGGTCTATGAGAGAGAGTAACTTTACCTCTGAATCATCTGAGTGGCTCATTCAAATGTGAATCTTAAGCATATTTGACATGAGGGTGAAACTCGATCCCCGTTGTCACGTGTATCCTAATTCGCACCAAGTCCCGCTCACCCATTGCCCCCTATTCTCGCCGATCTACATTAGCTCCTGGTCCGGTAACTCCTCGATTTAAAAATTCTCCTCCTTCTGTTCAAATCCCTCCAGGGCGTCGCCGCCTCTCTATCGCTGTAATCTCCTCCAGCCCCACAACCCCTCAAGATCTCTGCACTCCACCAATTTTGGCTATTGAGCACCCCTGATTTTAATGGCTCAACTATTGGTGGCCGTGTCTTCAGCTGCCTAGGCCCTAAGCTCTGGAATTCCCTCCATAAACCTCTCCGACTCTCTACCTTTATCTCTTTTATCAAGCTTTTGGCCAGCTGTTCTAATATCTCCTTATGTGGATCGGCTTGTGTGAAGCGCCTTTTTCTACTACATTAAAAGCTCGATTAAGGACCAAAATGATAACCTATGTGTGAAGGCGGAGGCTGTGGGTAATGCACTTAATAAATACTTTGCGGCTTTTTTCACAAAAGATGGCAATGATGCCGATGTTGAAGTTAAAGAGGAAGAGAATGAAATATTGGATGGGATAAACATAGTAAGAGGGGCAGTATTAAGGGGTTTAGCATCTTTGAAAGTAGATAAGTCATCAGGACCAGATGAAATATATCCTAGGCTATTAAAAGAAGCAAGGGAGGAAATTGCGGAGGCTCTAACCATCATTTTCCAAACCTCCCTGTCTAAGGAGTGGTGCCAGAGGATTGGAGAACTGCTAATGTTATACCATTGTTTAAAAAGGGAGGAAGGGATAAACCGAGTAACTACAGCCCAGTTACTTTAACCTAGGTCATGGGCAAATTATTGGAATCAATTCTGAGGGACAGTATAAACCTTCATTTAGAAAGACACAGATTAATCAAGGACAGTCAGCATGGATTTATTAAGGGAAGGTCGTGTCTGACTAACTTGATTGAATTTTTGAGGAGGGAACAAGGAGGGTCAATGAGGCAGTGCATATGATGTAGTTTATGTTATGTTCAGAATAACTCCACAAGACTGTATATTGTAAGCTCAAACTTTTGTGACCTTGGTCTCTTTAATGTAACTCCAGAGTGAGGAAGCAGCATGCTAGACTGCCTTTTATGCTTGCCCAGGGTGTGCAGGTGACCCTTGGGTCTCCCACAGGTGCGCCCCCTGGTGGCAAGTCTTACACATTTGTAATGTTTACATGCATAACATCATTCCCCCCCCAAATCTTAGCTACAAGTTATTTACAAGTTGAGGCGATCCGGGGCTCTGCGTTCTGGGGTTGATCGCCTGAGTTGAAGTCCTGGCATGGGTGAGTCGGTCGGATCATTGCTGCACTGCGGTGTGGCTGGTCTGATTGGACTGTCGGGCATGGTGGGTTCATCCTCATGGTTGACCGCAAGGTTGATTGCTGGTTGGGTGTGTGTGGGTGGATCATTGATGGTAATGTCCTCTTCAAACTGTTTTTGGTTGTCAGTGAACTGCAGTTTGGTCTGAACCAAGTGCTTTCTGCACGTTTGTCCATCAAAAGTTTGACAACAAACACTCTATTCCTCTCCTTGGCTAACACAGTGCCAGCAACCCATTTGGGACCATGACCGTAATTAAGAACAAACACAGGGTCATTAATCTCAATGTCACGCGTTACAGCCGCCCGATCGTGGTACACGTTATGCCGGTGACGCCGGGTTTCTTCATGATCATTGAGATCCGGGTGGACTAAGGAGAGCCTGGTTTTGAGTGCTCTCTTCATGAGCAATTCTGCAGGGGGAACCCCAGTGAGTGAGTGGGGTTGCGTGTGGTAGCTGAGCAGGATCTGAGATCTGGGTCTGCAGGGAACCGACCGTCATGCATTTCAAGCTCTGCTTGATGGTTTGGACTGCCCGTTCTGCTTGACCATTGGATGCGTGCTTAACTGGCGCAGACCTGACATGCTTGATACCATTGCGGGTCATGAACTCGTTGAATTCTGAGCTGGTGAAACATGGTCCATTGTCACTAACAAGGACATCGGGCAAACCATTGGTGGCGAACATGGCCCGGAGGCTTTCAATGGTGGCAGTGGACGTACATGATGATATTATTATACACTCAATCCATTTAGAGTAAGCATCCACTGCTATTAGGAACATCTTTCCTAGAAAGGGACCAGCGAAATCTACATGGATCCTGGGCCACGATTTGGAGGTCCATGACCACAGACTCAGTGGGGCCTCCCTTGGTGCATTGCTCAACTGTGAGCAATTGTTGCATTGGTGTACGCATGACTTAAATTCCGAGTGTCGGGCCACCAAACGTGCGACCTGGCAATAGCCTTCATCATGACTATGCCTGGGTGGGTACTAGGATGGAGAATGAAACAGTTAATTCAGAGACCATGGTCCAGAACTTAAAGAAGGGTAACTTTGAAGGTATGAGGCATGAATTGGCTTGGATAGATTGGCGAATGATACTTAAGGGGTTGACAGTGGATGGGCAATGGCAAACATTTAGAGACCGCATGGATGAACTACAACAATTGTACATCCCTGTCTGGCGTAAAAATAAAAAAGGGAAGGTGGCTCAACCGTGGCGTTCAAGGGAAATCAGGGATAGTATTAAAGCCAAAAAAGTGGCATACAAATTGGCCAGAAATAGCAACAAACTCAGGGACTGGGAGAAATTTAGAAATCAGCAGAGGAGGACAAAGGGTTTGACTAGGGCAAGGAAAATAGAGTACGAGAGGAAGCTTGCAGGGAACATTAAAACGCACTGCAAAAGCTTCTATAGATATGTAAAGAGAAAAAGGTTAGTAAAGACAAACGTAGGTCCTCTGCAGTCAGAATCAGGGGAAGTCATAACGGGGAACAAAGAAATGACAAACCAATTGAACAAGTACTTTGGTTCTGTATTCACTAAGGAGGACACAAACAACCTTCCGGATATAAAAGGGGTCAGATGATCTAGTAAGAAGGAGGAACTGAGGGAAATCCTTATTAGTCGGGAAATTGTGTTGGGGAAATTGATGGGATTGAAGGCCGATAAATCCCCAGGGCCTGATGGACTGCAACCTAGAGTACTTAAGGAGGTGGCCTTGGAAATAGCGGATGCATTGACAGTCATTTTCCAACATTCCATAGACTCTGGATCAGATCCTATGGAGTGGAGGGTAGCCAATGTAACCCCACTTTTTAAAAATGGAGGGAGAGAGAAAACAGGGAATTATAGACCGGTCAGCCTGACATCGGTAGTGGGTAAAATGATGGAATCAATTATTAAGGATGTCATATCAGCGCATTTGGAAAGAGGTGACATGATAGGTCCAAGTCAGCATGGATTTGTGAAAGGGAAATCATGCTTGACAAATCTTCTGGAATTTTTTGAGTATGTTTCCAGTAGAGTGGACAAGGGAGAACCAGTTGATGTGGTGTATTTGGACTTTCAGAAGGCTTTCGACCACAGGAGATTAATGTGCAAAGTTAAAGCACATGGGATTGGGGGTAGTGTGCTGATGTGGATTGAGAACTGGTTGTCAGACAGGAAGCAAAGAGTAGGAGTAAATGGGTACTTTTCAGAATGGCAGACAGTGACTAGTGGGGTACTGCAAGGTTCTGTGCTGGGGCCCCAGCTGTTTACATTGTACATTAATGATTTAGACGAGGGGATTAAATGTAGTATCTCCAAACTTGCAGATGACACTAAGTTGGGTGACAGTGTGAGCTGCGAGGAGGATGCTATGAGGCTGCAGAGTGACTTGGATAGGTTAGGTTAGTGGGCAAATGCATGACAGATGAAGTATAATGTGGATAAAGGTGAAATTATCCACTTTGGTGGTAAAACAAAGAGACAGACTATTATCTGAATGGCGACAGATTAGGAAAAGGGGAGGTGCAACGAGACCTGGGTGTCATGGTACATCAGTCATTAAAGGTTGGCATGCAGGTACAGCAGGCGGTTAAGAAAGCAAATGGCATGTTGGCCTTCATAACGAGGGGATTTGAGTACAGGGGCAGGGAGGTGTTACTACTCCCCTCCCTGCCTTGGTGAGGCCACACCTGGGGTATTGTGTACAGTTTTGGTCTCCTAACTTGAGGAAGGACATTCTTGCTATTGAGGGAGTGCAACGAAGATTCACCAGACTGATTCCCGGGATGGCGGGACTGACATATCAAGAAAGACTGGATCAACTGGGCTTGTATTCACTGGAGTTCAGAAGAATGAGAGGGGATCTCATAGAAACGTTTAAAATTCTGACGGGTTTAGACAGGTTAGATGCAGGAAGAATGTTCCCAATGTTCTGAAGTCCAGAACCAATCTAAGGATAAGGGGTAAGCCATTTAGGACCGAGATGAGGAGAAACTTCTTCACCCAGAGAGTGGTGAACCTGTGGAATTCTCTACCACAGAAAGTTGTTGAGGCCAATTCACTAAATATATTCAAAAAGGAGTTAGATGTAGTCCTTACTACTGGGGGGATCAAGGGGTATGGTGAGAAAGCAGGAATGGGGTACTGAAGTTGCATGTTCAGCCATGAACTCATTGAATGGCGGTGCAGGCTCGAAGGGCTGAATGGCCTACTCCTGCACCTATTTTCTATGTTTCTATGTGAAGGTCGCGTATAAAAATTTCCCTGCCTTTTTTTGGCAAAACTATGATTCCCCCATAGGAGACAGTCCGAATGGATGGACATTTCATCCTTGCGTCGGTGGAATGGTTTAATTTCATCTTACATTTCCCCGGGAACCGCCGACCAGCTCCCATTGAGGACACAGGTTTTTACCAGTGATAGCACAGGGTCCTGGCTAGTCCAGGTCCTGATCTAGCAAGCTGTGACGTGTGACCCCTCACTCTCAAAAGCATCCAAGAAGCAAGTTTGCGGGTTGGGCTATTTCCACCCCGGTGGTTGGCAATGGTAGCCGACTGAGGGCATCAGCACAGTTCTCAGTGCCTGGTCTGTGGCGGATTACATAGTCATGCGCAGATAACGTTAGTGCCCATCTTTGGATGCGGGACGAAGCATTGGTGTTAATATCTTTGCATTCTGAGAACAGCGAAATGGGCGGCTAGTAGCCGGTTTCGAGCTCGAACCGGAGTCCAAATAGGTATTGGTGCATTTTGTTAACCCCCTATTCGCATGCTAATGCTTCTTTCTCAACCATACTGTAGCCTCTTTCAGCCTTAGATAAGCTTCTGGATGTATATGCAACCGGTTGCAGTTTGCCTGACAAATTGGCTTGCTGTAACATACAACCGACCCCGTACGAAGATGCATCACAAATTAGTACTAAATGTTTACATGGGTCATACAATACAAGTAACTTGTTAGAATACAGCAGGTTTCTGGCCTTGTTAAAGGCTGTTTCTTGAGATTTACCCCAAACCCAGATGTCACCCTTGCGTAGCAATAAATGCAAAGGCTCCAGCAAAGTGCCCGACCCTGGTTTAAAGTTACCAAAATAGTTAAGGATTCCCAGGAATGAATGCAGCACCATCACATTCTGTGGTCTGGGTACATTCTTAATGGCCTCCGTCTTGCCGTCTGTGGTTCTGATGCCGTCCACCGTAATCTTTCTCCCCAGAAATTCGACCTCTGGCGCCAAGAAAACACACTTGGAGCATTTCAGCCTGAGTCCCACTTTGTCCAGTCGCTTTAGAACCTCTTTCAGGATGTGCAAGTGTTTGGTGGTGTTGCAGCCAGTGATCAAGATGTCATCCTGAAACAACACAGTGCGCGGAACCGATTTCAGCCATGTTCCTCTGGAAGATGGCTGCAGCTGAGCGAATCCCAAAGGGGCATCTGTGGTATATGAACAGTCCTCTTTGAGTGTTGATGCAAGTCAGTTTTTTCGAAGGATCAGCCAGCTCCTGTGTCATGTTAGCAGAGGTTAGATCTAGCTTGATGAGCGACTTCCCCCCTGCTAACGTTGCAAGCAGGTCATCCGCTTTGGGTATTGGGTACTGGTCCTGTAACGAGACTCGGTTAATCGTTACCTTGTAGTCCCCGCAGATTCTGACCATCCCATTGCTTTTCAACACTGGAACAATTGGACTGACCCACTCGTTGAACTCGACTGGCGATATGATCCCCTCTCGTTGAAATCTGTCCAGCTCGATCTCGACTTTCTCTCACATCATGTATGGAACCACTCAGGCCTTGTGATGAATGGTTCGTGCATCAGGGACTGAATGGATCTAAACTTTGGCGCCTGTGAAGTTGCCGATGCCTGGCTCGATTAATGGCGGGAATTTGTTTAGCACTTGGGCGCACGAGGCATCATCCACTGAAGACAGTGTTTTGATGTCGTCTCAGTTCCATTGGATCTTTCCTAGCCAGCTTCTGCCGAACAGCGTTGGGCCATCGCATGGTACAATCCATAGTGGTAAATCGTGCACAGTTCCATCATATGATACCTTCACTGCCACACTGCCAATGACTAGTATGAGCTCTTTGGTGTAAGTGCCCAGCTTGGTGTGGATCGGGCTTAGTTTTGGCCTTTGTGCCTTGTTGCTCTACAGTTTCTCAAAAGCCTTCTGGCTCATAATTGACTGACTCGCCCCTGTGTCCAATTCCATGGAAACTGGAATGCCGTTTAATTTGACTTTTAACATTATCGGAGGGCTTTTGGTGGTGAAGGTGTGTACCCCATACACTTCCTCTTCAGCCTCAGGTTGAGTTGCTTCTGCCGACTCTGTCACGTGGTGAGTTGCAGCACATCTGCACATTCGTTGGAGGTGCCCCACTGTTCCATAGCCCTTGCACACGTAGTGCTTGAATCGACATTGATGGGCTCGATGATTACCCCCGCAGCGCCAACATGGTGTTAATGGATTTGCATTCATGCCCCACGGCAGACTCTGAGTTATCCTAGGTCTGGCCTCTGCAGGCGTGTAGGCCCTGCCATGTACAGTTCTGCCTGCTGAAGGCGTTATTTTATGCACAGTACTTGCCGGTGAGTTTCGATGCTCCAATGATATCTGTTTAGTGTTATCGTTCGTGGACATGAAAGCATGGGCTATCGTGATGGCCTTGCTCAGATCTAGGGATTCGGCAGACAGCAGTGACTGATTCCAAGCACGAAAAAGTCCCGCAACACTTTCCCCAAAAATCCAGCAAATATGCACGGTCCCGCAAGGCGTCTTAGGTCGGCGACATAGCTCGCCATGTCCTTGCCCTCGGAGCAATGGTGCGTATAAAATCGATACCTGGCCATCAAGATGCTCTCATTAGGCTTGAGGTGTTCCTGAACCAGCATGCACAACTTTTAATATGTCTTCTCCGTTGGTTTCGTCAGTGTTAGCAGATTTTTGTTGAGGCCATATATCGTGGATCCGCAAACGGTGAGGAGAATCGCTCTGCCCTTGACCGAGGTTTCTTCCTTATCCAGATCATTGGCCACGAAGTACTGGTCAAGGCGCTCAACGAAGGCTTCCCAATCATCACCCACAACAAATCTCTCAAGAATACCAACGGCAGCCATAACCGCATGATAGTTCATGATCTGATACTCGTCGCCAATTGTTATGTTTAGAATAACTCCACAAGACTGTATATTATAAGCTCAAACTGTTGTGATCTTGGTCTCTGTAATGTAACTCCAGAGTGAGGAAGCAGCATGGTAGACTGCCTTTTGTACCTGCTTGCCCGGGGTGTGCAGGTGACCCTTGGATCACCCACAGGTGCGCCCCCTGGTGGCAAGTATTTTACACATTCGTAATGTTTATTACATACTAAACAGTTTACATGGATTTTAACAGGGATTTTGACAAGGTCCCACATAGCAAGCTGATCAAAAAAATAAAACCCTATGGGATCCAAGGGAGAGTGGCAAATTGGATCCAAAATTGGCTCAGTGGCAGGAGGCAAATGGTAATGGTTGACGAGTGTTTTTGCGACTGGAAGGCTATTTCCAGTGCGGTTCCACAGGTCTCAGTACTTGGTCCCTTGCTTTTGTAGCATATATTAATGATTTAGGGCTAGATTTTGCACTTTTGTGCAGATTGTCCAAAAATGGACATTGTTTCTGGCGTGGGCAGTAAAAATGGGGTTTCAGATCGCCGGCTTGTTGCCCATTTTCAAAGTCCCTCGTCTCCATTTTAAAAATTGGACGTTACCGTATGCGATCTGAAATGGGCATTAGCGTTAAATCTCTCTGACCTTCTGCCGTAAAGTGTCGCCGTTCTTAGCAACGGCATGGCAATGCTCATTTCCCGCGATTCAGGAGCTCAGTGGTCTTCATTACATGCGCAGAAGAGGAGACAGAGAGGGAGGGACCTGAGAGGGACTGAAAACATGTGTGCTGTGGTGTGGGCTTGTTTGGCTTTTGTGGGAAGCACGAGGGAGATTCACCAGCAGCAAAAAGCCTACTAAGCACCAAGAACATAGTTGGCACCAAGTTTTTGTCCAACAAATAATAGATAACATAGAAGGGATGGAGGAGGCCCTGGAGCTGTTAGCCAGGAACAGAGGGCTCCCAGTGGTCCCGGACCCCGGCATTGCACCGCAAGGTGCCGCACCCCTATTGCCAACGACACATGAGAGCCAGGAGGAACATCTTGCTTCTGGCTCAGAGCACGTTTCCACCTCGGGACCGTCCTCTCCCGTATCCATCCAAGCAGTGGTTCTGCCATCATCCCCCCGCAATGAAGCATCGCCTGAGGAGCTCCCGGCCAGGTGGCTTGGAATCAGGAGGGGAAGGGGTAGAGGTGGGGGGAGAAGCAGGGGGTGGGGGGAGAAGGAAAGTGAGGTGCATGGCCGTAGGTGTTGTCTGGGGCATATTTTTAGGTTGCTGCCGCTATTTTGGTGGGAGGGTCGGGGCACGAGGCGAGGGGGCTACCTTGTTGGTTTGCATTTGTGTTCTGTTTTGCGGGAAATGGGGACCATTGTAATGATGTAAATGTGATAAATTTGTTGTGGGCTGGGGCGGGAGTGGGGTGGGGTGTTTTTTACAGATATACTTATGATTTCAGACAAATGGTCAGATTAAATGTTTTTTTATTTAACACAACCTTGTTGCGCATTGGCTCAGATAGCTGCACCGTTACACACTGGTGATTCCTTAACATGAAAGGGTATAATTACACTTAACTTGAATCAACTTAAACTTTAACTGTCACCAAGGTGATGCACACCATTGATGTATGACCTGCACACCCAGCAGTGTTGCAGCTTTGTAAAAACCACCAACGTTCTTTCAAGCAAAGCGCTCATTTATGAGCTGCTGACATAAAAGTCTTGCAGCTATGATGCCACCACGGGCCCTTTCCTACGGTACAGAGGGGGGCGGGGCATGGTTTCAGCATCAGCCTGATTGTCTGGCTCGATGTCAGCTTCCACCTCCTCGCCCTCTTCTTCCTCTCTCTCCTGAGGTGGACCGTCAGACCCTTCTGGCAATTCTTGTCCCCTCCTGATAGCCAAGTTGTGCAGCATGGAGCACACTACCACGAATTGAGCTACCTGCTCAGGGTGGTATTGGAGCTCGCCTCCTGAGTGGTCCAGGCATCTAAAGCGCTGCTTAAGCACTCCAATGGTTTTCACGACGATATTGCGAGTGGATCTGTGGCTCTCGTTGTATTACATCTCAGCTTTGGTGTGGGTGTCATGCAGGGGGGTCATCAGCCAGGTGGCGAGGCCATATCCTTTGTCACCAAGCATCCAGCATTGACCTTATGGCTGATTGGTAAACATGACAGATACAGTGCTCTCACGCAGGATGTGAGCATCTTGGATGCTGCCCAGAAATTTAGCATTCACTGCAATAATAATTTGCTGGTGGTCGACAATGAGTTGCACATTTAGAGAGTGGAATCCCTTGCAGTTCCTGAAAACCTCTACATCCTGAAAAGGTGCCCGTATTGCAGTCTATTGCTCCTTGCACCTTGGGGAAGTTAACAATTCGGTAGAATCCTAAAGCCTTCTGTCTGAGCCTCCCTGGTCATAGGGCAGCTGATAAAGTCCACCCTGAAGCGTACAGGGCTTCAGTGACCTGTCTAATACAGCATTGTGTGGCAAGCTGAGATATAGCACAAATGTCGCCAGCTGAGGCCTGAAAGGAACCCGACGCGTAGAACTGCAGTGCCGCGGTGACCTTGACCTTGACGGAGAGTGCAGCCCTAATGGTGCTGGCAGGCTGCAGATCTCCCCTGATGAGCTGGGATACCTCAATGATAACCTCTTTGTGGAAGCGCAGTCTCTGAAGGCAGTTGGTGTCACACAAGTTGAGGTAAGACCGCTTTTCCCTGTAATTGCTGGGGATGCAACGTCTGGTCTTCCTCATCAATCTGGCACGTCTTACATTGGGCAAATGATGCTGTCGAATGTACCTTCTGCCATCTCTAGTCTGCAGCATGTGCGTGGTCATCAAGAGAGGGTGAGAAATGACAGGCCCCATTCCAATAGCTATCTGTTTTATACTGATTGTTCACAAAGAATGAATGTCCCCACTAAGGCACCTAGTAAATTCCAATCGTCCACAGTATGATAAGATGTTTGTTCAGATGTTCACATCACCTCAAAACACCCCCAGAGTACATCCGAACTCTCCCGAGGTTGAAGCAGAGCAGCCTTTTAAATGATGTGATCTGCGATTTAGATCATGGGGTCCATATCACTTTGAGTAGTTCCAGTCAGTTCAACTTTTTCACGGCGGTTTTTTCGGTGAGTGATATTGTCGGCGAGATGTGTGTGAGGTGCCGAAAGTAAGGATGGGCGATATACTAGGTGTTGGTTTCGCCTATTCTGATGATTCCGCCCCAAAAAGTGGGCAGGCAGTATTATTTTTTCTCGGCGTTACGCACATGCTGAAAGTAACGCTCGCCGATAAGTGACCAAGAAATGGCTGTCAGTTTCCATTTTGTGCCTAAATGGGTGATATATGGGCGTTGCAGTGTTAAAATGGACGTTAAGTGGGCGGTATACATGCAAAAATAATGGCAAATCTAACCCTTAGACTTTAATGTAGGGAGCACAATAAAGAAATTAGCAGATGAGACAAAAATTGGCCGTGTGATTGACAGTGCGGAGGAAAGTGGCAAATGGAATTCAGTCCGGAAAAGTGTGAGGTAACGCATTTGGGGAGGGGCAACAAGGCAAGAGAATACACAATAAATGGGAGGATACTAAGAGGTGTGGAGGAACAGATCCTTAAAAGTAGCAGGACAGGTTGGTATGGTCGTTAAAAAGGCATACGGAATGATTTCCTTGATGAGCAGAGGCATAGAATATAAGAGCAGAGAACTGTATACTATGCTAGAACTGTATTCAACACTAGTTAGGCCACAGCTTGAGTACTGTATGCAGTTATGGTCACCACATTACACAAAAGGTGTGATTGCACCAGAGACAGTGCAGAGAAGATTTATGAGGATGTTGCCAGGACTGGAAAATTTTAGCCATGAGGAAAGATTGGATAGGCTGGGTTTGTTCTCCTTGGAACAGAGGAGGCTGAGGGGACATATAATTGAGGTGTATAAAATTATGAGGGGCCTAGCTGGAGTGGATAGGAAGGACTTATTTCCCATAGTAGAGAAGTCAATAACCAGTAGAGAGGGCATAGATTTAAAGTATTTAAGGTTGGAAGGATTAGAAGGGAGATGAGGAAAAATAATTTCAGCCAGAGAAGGGGTGGGGGTCTGGAACACACTGCCTGAGAGGGTGGTAGTGGCAGAAATCATCATCACATTTAAAAAGTACTTGGATGTGCACTTAAAGAGTCGTAATCGACAGAGCGACGGACCTAGTGCTGGAAGGTGGGATTAGGCTGGGTAAAGCTTTTTTGACTGGCATGGGCACGATGGGCTGAATGGCCATCTGTGTTGTAATTTTTCTATAATTCGATGATAACTATATTAACTCTTGATTTCTAATTATTAGGTTTCCTGATGAGCTATGTATTTGCTATAGCTCTCTCTGATATACCATAACACTACATCCTAATAAAAACTTGCACTTGTATAACATGTTAGCAGTGGCTCGGTGGGTCGCATCCTGGCCTCTGAGTCAGTAGGTTGTGGATTCAAGTCCCACTCCAGAGACTTGTAACACAAAATCTAGGCTGATACTCCAGTGCCATACTGAGGGAGTGTTGCACTGTCAGTCGTGCCATCTTTCGGATGACACATGAAACTGAAGGCCCGTCTTCCAACTCAAGTGGACTTAAAAGATCCCGCAGCACTATTTTGAAGCGCTGGGCTAATGTTTATCCCTCAATCAATATCATTAAAACAGTGTCATTATCACGTTGCTGTTTGTGGGAGCTTGCTGTGCACAAATTGGCTGCCATGTTCCCTACAACAGTGACTGCATTTCAAAAGTACTTCATTGGCTGTACCATCTCTCATATCTGTTGGTCGTGAAAGGAGCTTTATAATGCAGGTCTTTCTTTAAATGTAGAGAGGTGGCTCACAGAGAATGGACACTGAGCCCAAAGGCTTGGTCTAAGAGATAGGATTTTATATTTTCGGAGGTGGAGAATTTTGAGGGGAGGAACTTCAGAGAGTGGGACTAAAATGGCTGAAGACTTTGTCACCAATAGTGGAGTGGAGGGAAGGGGATGTCGGCAGGAGGAGGTTGCAAAGGTAGAGTGGGGGGAAAGATTTGAAGATGGTGATTTTAAATGCAATACCCTGGAGGACAGAGAGCCGGTATAGGTCAGCGCGAAGATGGATGATAGGTGAAAGGAACTTGATGTGGGACAGGATGAATTTTGAACAAGTTGGATTTTAGAGAGGGTGGAGTTCAATGAGGAGAGTAATAGAGAAATTGAGTTCCAAGGTGATGGAAGTGTTGGGAAGGGTTTTGACGGTGTTGTGAATGAGCTAAAGGCTGAGGCAGGTGATGCTGAGGAGGCGGTGATGGATACAGAGGGCTTGAAGCCGAGTTCTTGATTGGACAGGACACTGTGGGTGCACACAGTCTGGTTAAGCCTGAGTGAGCAGCAAGGAGGTGGATTGACTCGGGAGGGCAAGGGACCAAATTTTATGGTGCAGCCTGAAACAATGGCAAAGGTCTCCATGTTGTGGTTTTATCTTACCCTCCAGGATGATCTTGGAGTAGTAGATGAATTTGGCTCTGGAGAAGGAGATATGGAAATTCCAGACATGGTTGAGCCACTTCTGACAGTGATGACAAGACCCTGTTGTGCGCCTGATATACCTCAGCACTAATTATAACTCTCTGATATACCACACCCCTGTAACTCTCTTGATATACCCCACACTGTAACACTATGATATATTGCACCATTTGTCTAGCAGTTTCTGAAATACCACATTCACTGCCTTTCAATCACATTCTCTGATATACCACATCCCATATTATCTGAAATACCACACCCCATATTCTCTGATATACCACATCCCTTTCTACAACATTCCTCGACAGTTTGGGAAAATGAGTGACCAAATGCAATTCTGTTAATTTATAATAATGCAAGAATCATCAGTAAACTGATCAAAGTTACAGAAAAGGCTTTATTTATGAATGATTCACATGAGCTGTTGTTTCTATGAATACAGAAAATACAGGAAACGCACAGGTTAGTCAGAAGAGAAAGGCAGGTTGGGTCAAACCCTTTGATCAGAACAGATGCAGCCAGGTTGGTAAAGCTTCCTCAAGGGACCTCTGCAGCCTGAATCCACAGATACTGATCCCTGTGCTGGATAATAGTAATGTTTTCCATTTCAGGCGCAGCATCCCAATCCCAGGTCAGGTATACCACAGCTAGATGTTAAATAAAGCTCCCTGTACTCAGCCCCAACCTCAGAATAGTGCTTCATGCTGCAGTAATGTGATACTTTTTACTATTCCCCACACTGACCGTCCTTAGGCCTGCCCAATAGACAGTAATAATTGGTGCATCAGGGATAATTATATGCTTGCAGGCCCAAACTGTCTAAGAACTGAATTCATGTCACTGGAAGTCTGCTGCATTAAGGGCAGACCTTCACCCAATTAATCTAGAGCGGATTTGAATCCAGAACCCCAGAGGTGAAAGGTCAGTCTTTAGATCATTGCACTACCTAATTCCAACCCGCCAGGTTCAATTGCAGATTCCACTTGAACCAATCTTTCTTCCTTCAGACAGCTGACAGACCTGCTGCAAGTCTCCGGCATTTTTCTGCTTTTTTCTTCAGATTTCCAGCACCCATGGAATTTTTATTTAATGTTGTCTCAAGCATTTCAACTGCACTTGAAGGAGATCATTTTGAAGTTTCCGTGCACAGCCAGGTAGGTGATTTTGTCCAGCGACAGTCTGTTGGGGAACTCTATCACGTGATCGTTTGGGAGTTTGATCTCAAAGTTGTCTCCCTTGAAAGTGATGTGTATCTGTGGAAATAAAGAAGCAAACAAAACAGAAAGGAGGGAGAATACAGAGAGTTAGTGTCATGTATTCAACTATCATTGTAACCCATGTATAAACTGACTTAAGTTGTACACCTTGAGAACATTGACCACAAGGGACTGAACTTGTGGGAGACAAGGTATAACAGGGGAAGCTCCACCCACCTTCATCACTTGAGGTCTTTATACTGTACAGTAAGGGCATATCATTGGTGACGAGAAACTGGGATTTAAACCATGCGAGCATGGCCACTAGCAGCACAGAAGAGAGGTACTGCGTTGGTGATGATTGGGACGACTTTATTGAGAGACTACAGCAAAGTTTTGTCACTAAGGAATGGTTGGGACAGGATTCGGCGACAAACGCAGGGCTCATCTCCTGATGGTTTGTGGATCCAGGCCGTACTCCCTGATGAAGGACCTTCTAGCGCCAGAGAAGCCGGCGGACAAGACGTTCGAAGAGCTCAATAGATTGATCGGGGAACACCTTAAACCGGCGAGCGACATGCACATGGCGAGACACCGGTTTTACACGCACCGGCGGCGAGAAGGGCAAAGCGTTCCTGACTTCGTGGCAGATCTCCGCCGACTGGCGAGCCTATGTAAGTTCACAGATGCATGCAGAGCGGAGATGCTGCGAGACTTTTTTATTGAGGGCATCGGGCATGCTGGGATTTTCTGGAAACTGATTGAGACCAAAGACTTGACCTTGGAAGCGGCAGCTCTGATAGCCCAGACATTTATCTCAGGGGAGGAAGAGACCAGAATGATGTATGACAAAAATCTTGGCTCAAATGCGGCAAACGACCAGGGAGTCAACATTGTTAACAGGGCACACAGTTCTCTAGGCAGACAAGGGCAATCGGACATACCCCAGCATGTAGTCGAACCCAAAGGGGGAATTCAACAGAGACAATGGCTAGCTGAACTGCGATTCATGCCATCGCAATGGACAATGCGATCAGTAATGGGGTCATCAACACCTGTTAATGGTGCGCTTAAGGACAGTTACAGAGACAGTCAGAGACGATCGACTGGTAATGGACCTTTTGTTTCCAACAATGGGGCCACCAGCTCATGCTGGAGGTGTGGAGGCAAACACCCAGCCAGAGCTTGCAGGTATCAGCAATATACCTGCAGAAACTGCAACGTCAGCGGTCACTTGGCACGTATGTGCAGGAAGCCTGCAGCCAGGTTGATGTGCGAGGAGGACGGGTCCGATGTAAGCCCTACGAGGCCAAATGAATACTGGGGAAAATCGCTGGAAGCTGACGTTCAGCGAGTTCATGTGGAGCACATATACAGTTCATACACCAGGACGCCACCGATAATGATGAAAGTGCTCCTCAATGGCATCCCAGTATTAATGGAGCTAAACACGGGGGCCAGCCAGTCCCTGATGAGTATCAAACAGTTCGAAAGGTCGTGGGTGTCCAAGGCCAGGAGGCCAAGATTATTGCCGATTGACGCACAGCTATGGACATATACAAAGGAGATCATTCCGGTGCTCGGCAGCGCCACGGTAGTCGTGACCCACAAAGATTCGGAGAACAGGTTGCCACTCTGGATTGTCCCGGGGGACAATCTCACACTACTGGGGAGGAGTTGGCTTGCTTTCATGAACTGGAAATTGTGCGATGTCAATGCAATTTCTTCTGTGGAGCGAGTATCATGCTCACAGGTCCTGGACAAATTTGACTGATTATTTCATCCCGGCATCAGCACTTTCATGGGGGTCAAGGTAGTGATTCACATAAACCCGGACGCCAGGCCAGTACACCACAAGGCCAGAGCGGTGCCGTACGTGATGCGGGAAAAGATAGAATGCGAATTGGACCGCTTGCTGAGGGAATGCGTCATCTTGCCAGTCGAATTCAGTGACTGGGCGAGCCCGATTGTGCCGGTGCTCAAGGCGGATGGGTCAGTCGGGATATGTGGCGATTACAAGGTCACCATCAATCCATCTACCGAGAGCGGAGGACCTCTTTGCGACGCTATCCGGTGGCAAACTTTTTAAAAAATTGGACTTGACCTCAGCTTACATGACCCAGGAGCTTGCGAGTGAGTCGAAAAAGCTGACCACCATCATGACACATAAGAAGTTGTTTGAGTATAACAGATGTCTATTCGGGATTCGTTCGGCCGCCGCGATCTTTCAGCGAAATATGGAAAGCATCCTCAAGTTGATTCCAAGGACAGTGGTTTTTCAAGGTGACATCCTCATCACAGGTCGCGATACTGAAGAACAACTCCACAATCTAGAGGAGGTGCTACACAGACTGGACCGGGTAGGGCTGCGACTGAAAAAGGCGAAGTGCGTCTTCTAAGCTCCAGAGGTAGAGTTCCTGGGGAGGAGGGTAGCAGCAGATGGGATCAGACCCACTGCATCCAAAACGGAAGCGATCCAGAGAGCACCCAGACCCCGTAAGACGACGGAGCTGCGTTCGTTCCTGGGCCTCCTGAACTATTTTGGTAACTTTCTTCCCAAATTGAGCACGCTGTTAGAGCCGCTACATGTGCTCCTACGCAAAGATTGTGATTGGGTCTGGGGGGGACAGCCAGGAAAGGGCTTTTGATAGAGCACGCAACTTGTTATGCTCCAACAAACTGTTAGCGTTATATGACCCGTGTAAGAAATTTGTTCTAACGTGCGATGTGTCGTCCTATGGGGTCGGGTGTGTGTTGTAGCATGTGAATACCAATGGTCAGTTACAGCCGGTAGCTTATGCTTCCAGAAGCCTGTCCCAGGCAGAAAGGGGCTACGGGATGGTAGAAAAGGAAGCGCTAGCATGTGTATACGCAGTAAAAAAAAATGCACTAGTACCTGTTTGGCAGGAAATTTGAGCTGGAGACAGATCACAAACCCCTAACGTCCCTTTTGGCCGACAACAAGGCCATAAATGCGAATGCATCAGCCTGCTTACAGAGGTAGGAACTTACGTTAGCCGCCTATGACTACACAATTTGGCACAGACCGGGCACTAAAAACTGCGCCGATGCACTCAGCGGGCTCCCACTAGCCACCACTGAGCAGACAACTGAGCATGATGCTGAGATGGTCATGGCTGTTGAAGCTTTCGAAAGCGAAGGCTCACCTGTGACAGCCCGTCAGATTAAAGTCTGGACAAATAAAGACCCGCTACTGTCTTTAGTTAAGAAATGTGTCTTGAATGGGGACTGGGCAGCCACGTACGGGGCATGCCCTGAGGAATTTAAACCGTTTCATAGGCGCAAGGATGAACTCTCGATTCAGGCCGATTGCCTACTGTGGGGAAACTGAGTAGTCATGTCCCAGAGGGGCAGAGAGGTGTTTATCAGAGAACTTCACAATGAGCACCCGGGCATTGTCATGATGAAGGCAATTGCCAGGTTACACGTTTGGTGGCCAGGGATAGATGCAGACCTGGAACTTTGTGTTCACAGGTGTAACACGCGTGCTCAGCTGGGCAACGCACTCAGGGAAGCCCCCCTTAGCCCCTGGTCCTGGCCCGCCAAGCCATGGTCACGCATCCATATGGACTACGCAGGTCCTTTCATGGGAAAAATGTTTTTGATTGTAGTCGACGCCTACTCCAAATGGATTGAGTGTGCCATTTTAAATTCAAGCACATCCTCTGCCACGGTAGAAAGTCTACGGGCAAAGTTCGCCGCCCATGGTCTACTGGATGTCTTGGTCAGCGACAATGGCCCGTGCTTCACAAGCACTGAATTCCCAAACTTCATGGCAGGCAATGGAATCAACCATGTCAGAACTGCACCGTTCAAGTCGTCCTCAAATGGCCAGGCGGAACGAGCATTGCAGATAATCAAACAGGGGATGCTCAGAATCCAAGGGGGTTCCCTACAAAGCTGCTTATCACGCCTCCTGTTGGCCAATAGATCCCGATCACACTCGCTCACACTCGCTCACATCATCCGCAGAGCTGCTAATGAAAAGGATGCCCAAAACCAGGTTATCCCTTATACACCCTACTATGAAAGAAATTGTTGAGAGCAGGCGTCAATGACAGGAATGCGAGGGTGTGATGTATTGATGTCAATGACCCTGTTTTTATCCTTAATTACGCTGCAGGGCCCAAATGGCTTGCAGGTATTAGGGGAAGAGGGTTTTGATCGTTAAACTTACCAATGGACAAATCTGCCGCAAACACGTGGATCAAACTAAAAGGAGGTTCAGCAACCCCATAGAAGAAGCAGAGGAAGAATACGATGTAGAGTTTACTCCACCACAGGTGACCGAACACCGGAACCAAGTAGAGGAGAGCCCAGTCACTGTGGGCTGTCCGGACAGGCCTGAGGCACCGCAAATAGCAGACACTCAGGCCAGCGCCCAACAACTGGAGCCCCAACTGAGGCGCTCTACAAGGGAGCGTAAACCACCAGAGAGCGTAAACCACCCGTGATCCCAATAAGACTTTGGGGGGGAGGTGATGTCATGTATTCAACTAACATTGTAACCCATGTATAAGCTGACCTAAGTTGTACACCTTGAGAACATTGACCACAAGGGGGTGAACTTGTGGGAGACACTCCTAACCTGGACTTTCAGGTATAAAAGGAGAAGCTCCACCCAATTTCATCACTTGAGGTCTTGGTAATAAAGGTAACTGGTCACAGAGTGACCTTCTCTCAAGTATGGGCCTCGTGTGCATTTATACTGTATAGTAAGGGCATATCAGTTAGCATGAAGGTATAGCAAGCAATTAGGAGGGCAAATGGCACGTTGGACTTTATTGCAAGGGGGTTGGAGTACAAGAGTAAGGAAGTCTTGCTACAATTGTACAGGGCTTTGGTGAGACCATTTCTGGAGTAATGTGCACAGTTTTGGTCTCAGTACCTAAGGAAGGATATACTTGCTTTAGAGGTGGTGCAGCAAAGGTTTACTAGATTGATTCCTGGGATGACAGGGTTGTCGATGAGGAGAGATCGAGTAGATTGGGCCTAGACTCTTTAGAGTTTAGAAGAATGAAAGGTGATCCAATTGAAACATACAAGATTCTGAGGGGGATTGACAGGGTAGATGCTGAGATGTTGTTTCCCCCTGGCTGGAGTGTCTAGAACCAGGGGTCACAGTCTCTGGATAAGGGATCGGCTATTTATGACTGAGGAGGAATTTCTTCACTCAGAGGGTTGTGAATCTTTGGAATTGTCTACCCCAGAGGGCTCTGAATGCTCAGTTGTTGAGTATATTCAAAGCTGAGATAGATAGATTTTTGGAATCAAGGAATATGGAAAGTGTGGTTGAGGTTGAAGATCAGCTATGATCTTATTGAATGGTGGAGCAGGCTCAAGGGGCAGTATTGCCTACTCCTGCCGCTAATTCTTATGTTCTTATACATCGAGGCTGAGAAATCAGACTGGGCTTACTGCCTGCTTCTGTGAATGCACCAAAGACCCATATCCTTCGGCCTGCGGTAAGTCGATAGGGTGAATTCACATTGCAGCATGGCCAACAATTCTGTCAAACCAGCTGATTTTACCAACTTGGGAGCCTTGTATTGTCTCTCTCGACAGCCCAGTGTAATTGGGTTGCCAACATCTGGTTGGCTGTATTCCTGGAGGTTTCATCACATGACCCTCCTGCCTCCCATGTCCCCGCCCCCACACTTCCGCCATTGGTTGCCCGACATGTCTAACCTCGTGGCTCTCCGCCATGGACTTTTCATTACCCAATTGGATGAATCTTGACTGGCAGATCCATTATGTTTTGCAACATAAAATGAAAATAAAACATTTTTTTCTTAACGCCCCAATGATATTTCTCCCAGGTAGCTCGCTGAAGTATCCTGAAGATTCATCTTTAATTCCTGGAGAGCCCAGGGCAATCCTACAGGATTGACAACCTGCAATATATTTGCTTCATGGGTTCTTTGCTGAAGAATTCATAAGCACCACATTGCTATTAAGAACTAGTTGGTTTATTAACAAAGTTCTATCAATCATACTACATATTACAAGTTCATCCACTAGGCTCACAACTGCATACCTCATCGTGGACGATCTAGACCCAACCGACTTGGGTTTTGTTGAGTCTTGTGAACGTCACGTGACTGACTGAACCACTCACAATGCAACAGCTCCACAAACCTGTGAGCATACTCACAGGTGCATACATTACACAACCCTACCTGTGTAATGTGTGGACGCTCTGATTATAACGCAACAGTTAAGAGGGTTTTAAACTACAGCTTATCCATTCGTGACCACCCTGCCTAATTTGTGCTGTCTAGCTCCCAAATGGTGAAGTATGTAATGTGATACACAACCAGCTAGGGAATAGAAGACCAGCAGGAAGAGTAGTACAAAGAAGGTAGTGCAGGGGTCCCATCTGGTCATCCCCCTGCAAAACAGATACACTGCTTTGAGTGCTGTTGAGGGAGATGACTCATCAGGGGAGAGCAGCAGCAGCCAAGTTCATGGCACCGTGGCTGGCTCTGTTGTACAGGAGGGCATGAAAAAGAGTGGGAGAGCGATAGTGATAGGGGATTCAATCATAAGGGGAATAGATAGGCGTTTCTGCGGCCGTAATCGAGACTCCAGGATGGTATGTTGCCTCCCTGGTGCAAGGGTCAAGGATGTCTCCGAGCGAGTGCAGGACATTCTAAAAAGGGAGGGAGAACAGCCAGTTGTCGTGGTGCACATTGGTACCAACGACATAGGTAAAAAAAGGGATGAGGTCCTACGAGACGAATTTAAGGAGCTAGGAGCTAAATTAAAAAGTAGGACCTCAAAAGTAGTAATCTCGGGATTGCTACCAGTGCCACGTGCTAGTCAGAGTAGAAATCGCAGGATAGCACAGATGAATACGTGGCTTGAGCAGTGGTGCAGCAGGGAGGGATTCAAATTCGTGGGGCATTGGAACAGGTTCTGGGGGAGGTGGGACCAGTACAAACTGGACGGTCTGCACTTGGGCAGGACCGGAACCAATGTCCTAGGGGGAGTGTTTGCAAGTGCTGTTGGTGAGGAGTTAAACTAATATGGCAGGAGGATGGGAACCAATACAGGGAAACAGAGGGAAATAAAAAGGAGACAAAAACAAAAGACAGAAAAGAGATGAGTAAAAGTAGAGGGCAGAGAAACCAAAGGCAAGAAACAAAAAGGGCCACTGAATATAAAAGGGCTGCAGGAGGGGTCAAAACTAAAAATCATGGTTTAAAATGAGGATGAAAACACTCTACCTAAATGCATGCAGCATTCGAAATAAAGTAAATGAGTTGACGGCACAAATCATTACAAATGGGTATGATTTGGTGGCCATTACAGAAACATGGTTGCAAGGTGGCCAAGACTGGGAATTAAACATACAGGAGTATCTGACGATTCAGAAAGATAGGCAAGAAGGGAAAGGAGGTGGGGTAGCTCTGTTAATAAAAGATGATATCAGGGCAGTTGTGAGGAATGATATTGGCTCCAATGAACAAAATGTTGAATCATTGTGGGTGGAGATTAGAGATAGTAAGAGGAAAAAGTCACTGGTCGGCGTAGTTTATAGGCCCCCAAATAATAACTTCATGGTGGGGCGGGCAATAATCAAGGGAATAATGGAGGCATGTGAAAAAGGAACGGCAGTAGTCATGGGAGATTTTAACCTACATATCGATTGGTCAAATCAAATCGCACGGGATAGCCTGGAGGAGGAATTCATAGAATGCATACGGGATTGTTTCTTAGAACAGTATGTAACAGAACCTACAAGGGAGCAAGCCATCTTAGATCTGGTCCTGTGTAATGAGACAGGAAAAATAAACAATCTCCTCGTAAAAGATCCTCTCGGAATGAGTGATCACAATATGGTTGAATTTGTAATACAGATTGAGGATGAGGAAGTTGTGTCAGAAACGAGCGTACTATGCTTAAACAAAGGGGACTACAGTGGGATGAGGGCAGAGTTGGCTAAAGTAGACTGGAAACAAGGACTAAACGGTGGCACAATTGAGGAACAGTGGAGGACTTTTAAGGAGCTCTTTCATAGTGCGCAACAAAAATATATTCCAGTGAAAAAGAAGGGCGGCAAGAGAAAGGATAACCAGCCGTGGATAACCAAGGAAATAAAGGAAAGTATCAAATCAAAGACCAATGCGTATAAGGTGACCAAGGTTAGTGGGAAACTAGAGGATTGGGAAAATTTTAAACAACAGCAAAGAATGACTAAAAAAGCAATAAAGAAAGGGAAAATAGATTACGAAGGTAAACTTGCGCAAAACATAAAAACAGATAGTAAAAGCTTTTACAGATATATAAAACGGAAAAGAGTGACTAAAGTAAATGTTAGTCCCTTAGAAGATGAAAAGGGGGATTTAATAATGGGAAATATGGAAATGGCTGAGACCTTAAACAATTATTTTGCTTCCGTCTTCACAGTGGAAGACACAAAAACCATGCCAAAATTTGCGGGCCACGGAAATGTGGGAAGGGAGGACCTTGAGACGATCACTATCACTAGGGGGGTAGTGCTGGACAGGCTAATGGGACTGAAGGTAGACAAATCCCCTGGTCCTGATGAAATGCATCCCAGGGTATTAAAAGAGATGGCGGAAGTTATAGCAGATGCATTCGTTATAATCTACCAAAATTCTCTGGACTCTGGGGAGGTACCAGCGGATTGGAAAGCAGCTAATGTAACGCCTCTGTTTAAAAAAGGGGGCAGGCAAAAGGCAGGTAACTATAGGCCGGTTAGTTTAACATCTGTAGTGGGGAAAATGCTTGAAACTATCATTAAGGAAGAAATAGCGGGACATCTAGATAGGAATAGTGCAATCAAGCAGACGCAGCATGGATTCATGAAAGGGAAATCATGTTTAACTAATTTACTGGAATTCTTTGAGGATATAACGAGCATGGTGGATAGAGGTGTACCGATGGATGTGGTGTATTTAGATTTCCAAAAGGCATTCGATAAGGTGCCACACAAAAGGTTACTGCAGAAGATAAAGGTGCGCGGAGTCAGAGGAAATGTATTAGCATGGATAGAGAATTGGCTGGCGAACAGAAAGCAGAGAGTCGGGATAAATGGGTCCTTTTCCGGTTGGAAATCAGTGGTTAGTGGTGTGCCATAGGGATCAGTGCTGGGACCACAACTGTTTACAATATACATAGATGACCTAGAAGAGGGGACAGAGTGTAGTGCAATAAAATTTGCAGATGACACGAAGATTAATGGGAAAGCGGGTTGTGTAGAGGACTCAGAGAGGCTGCAAGGAGATTTGGATAGGTTAAGCGAATGGGCTAAGGTTTGACAGATGGAATACAATGTCGGAAAGTGTGAGGTCATCCACCTTGGGGAAAAAAAACAGTAAAAGGGAATATTATTTGAATGGGGAGAAATTACAACATGCTGTGGTGCAGAGGGACCTGGGGGTCCTTGTGCATGAATCCCAAAAGGTTAGTTTGCAGGTGCAGCAGATAATCAGGAAGACGAATGGAATGTTGGCCTTCATTGCGAGAGGGATGGAGTACAAAAGCAGGGAGGTCTTGTTGCAACTGTACAGGGTATTGGTGAGGTCGCACCTGGACTACTGCATGCAGTTTTGGTCACCTTACTTAAGGAAGGATGTGCTTGCTTTGGAAGGGGTACAGAGACGATTCACTAGGCTGATTCCAGAAATGAGGGGGTTACCTTATGATGATAGATTGAGTAGACTGGGTCTTTACTTCTTGGAGTTCAGAAGGATGAGGGATGATCTTATAGAAACATTTAAAATCATGAAAGGGATAGACAAGATAGAGGCAGAGAGGTTGTTTCCATTGGTAGGGGAGACTAGAACTAGGGGGCACAGCCTCAAAATACGGAGGAGCCAATTTAAAACCGAGTTGAGAAAGAATTTCTTCTCCCAGAGGGTTGTGAATCTGTGGAATTCTCTGCCCAAGGAAGCAGTTGAGGCTAGCTCATTGAATGTTTTCAAGTCAAAGATAGATAGATTTTTAACCAATAAGGGAATTAAGGGTTACGGGGAGAGGGCGGGTAAGTGGAGCTGAGTCCACGACCAGATCAGTCATGATCTTATTGAATGGCGGAGCAGGCTCGAGGGGCTAGATGGCCTACTCCTGTTCCTAATTCTTATGTTCTTATGTTCTTATGATACCTTGGGCCTGTAGGTTGAATAATTGCCAGTACCTATATATATATATATATATATATGTGTGAATATATAGCACCGGTCACTGTCAGAGAGTTAGGAGCAGTGAATCAGCCAACAAACATGGCTGCATATGACACCTCTATTCCTGGCCAGAATGGATATGATTGGGTAATTTCCCCTGTAAATCACACCTAGTTTCAGCCATGAGTTCTGTTTGCTGTAGTTCACTGAGACTCTGTTTAAATAGACTCTGTAGACTGTTTGCTGTAGTTCACGGAGACTCTGTTTAAATAGACTCTGTAGACTGTTTGCTGTAGTGTGCTGTTTCGATAGACTCTTTTTGCTATAAAATAGACTGTTGCGAGTCTCGCCCCGCCTCCAACTCATTGCTCACACAGCGGTGTCAGCAGACACTCTGAACATTGATATTAGAATTAACCTTCTTGTTTTGAAATACAGACCAATAACTGTGCCTCTTCAGCGATGTAAAGAACCAGGGAGATGGAAAATGAGTGTTTTAACACAGTACAGTACACTGCCCTCCTATTAGCTGTAATATATACCGACAATTTTTTGATGTATGCCTGGCCCTACATCTGTAAACTGTGAGATCAGACTTGGAGGGGTTGGAGGTGTTCGAAATCAGGGGTTCAAATTGTCTAAAACTAATACGAAGGATATTGTATTTAAAGCGTTGTTTTGAACTGGAGCCAAAATGTCTCCTCAGAAAGGTATTAGATGCTTAGAAATGCTAATGTTTTGGTACCCTGCTGAGATTCTGCACTATGACAGCTGTTATCTGTTGTTTTCAAGTTAAGACTTCAACTTTGTTTATGTATCTTTAAGACAATGTGATAAACATTTGTTATGTCATAAAGGAGGTAACACTCTGAAGCGAGCAGTTTTCTGGTTTGGCCTCATGGCATCAAAGGCAGGATATGGACGAAAGAGATAAGATACGAATTTGAAACCAAAGAAACCTTGGGAAGAATAAACAAGACATGTGGCCAAAATTGTAAGACATCTTTAGTTCAAGAATCGAGACAAAGAGCTAGATGCCTTATTGGATAGCAAGTTTTTAGGGAACCTCAATGGGTCAAAAGGTGTCATCAATATCCCAGGTCAGGCCCACCCGTAAAAAGAGAATAAAAGTAACACTTAGAGATCTGTTCAACACAAATGGTGTGAGCGGAGAGTGAAACAGAGGTTGAGCTGGTCGAACACTCTTCGAGTGGTCTCATGCTTTACCAAAGGAAACTCTGGACAAAGGGAAAGAGACTGCAAGCCAGAGAACTGCTCACGTGTGCCAGCTGTTTGTTCGATCGGATCGGTATTAACTACGTGCTACGGTCATATGTTTTTGCTGTATAACTAATGTATTATATTCCGTCTTAAACTCTGGTTAAACACATCCACCAAATATATCCACCAGATTGGTTTACAGTTGATCCTGATTATTAAAGTGACCATCCAGAGATAGTCTTAAATTTGGCTATTTCAAACAGGTGTTATAGTTTGATCCTTTCACTATCTTCAAAGGGCGGCGAGGTTACCTCACAGAGTGATGTGCAGCCCAGCCGCCCCGTCCCGTCCCTCCCCCACCCCCCACCCCGCTTTACCTTGACCTCCACCCCCTTGCTGAAGGGGAAGTTGGAGTCTCTCTGCTCGCTCTCCCAGCTACCATTGCACATGGAGTTGCAGACGATCGTGACGTCGTCGAAACGAGGGTTGAAGTGCAGGGCGATGTGGTCCGCGCAGCTCCCCAGATTCACTGCAAATCTGTAGCCAGAAAGAAAGCAGAGAATCAGCTGTCTGCACCACGGGTTTCAGTCAACCTGGAAATATGCCGTGCCTTTCTGCGCCGGTGCGTGTCTGTGGCTTATTCACAGAAGAACAGTAAGCAAGGTTGGTAACTGTGAGTACAGTGACAGACTCCATGCTGTACGTCCCAGAATCATAGCATAGAATCGTAGAGTCATAGAAATTTACAGCACAGAAGGAGGCCATTCGGCCCATTGTGTCTGCGCCGGCTGAAAAAGAGCCTTCCAGCCTAATCCCACTTTCCAGCTCTTGGTCCATAGCCCTGTAGGTCACATCCAAGGATTTTTTAAATGTGGTGAGGTTTTCTGCCTCTACCACCCTTTTAGGCAGTGAGTTCCAGACCCCCACCATCCTCTGGTGAACAAAATTCTCCTCGATTCCCTTCAAAACCTCCTAAATATTCCATTAAATCTATGATTATTGACCTCTCTATCATGGAAAATATGTCCTTTCTATCCACTCTATCTAGGCCCCTGTTAATTTTATACATCTTAATCAAGTCTCCCCTTAGCCTCCTCTGGTCCAAAGAAAACAACCTCAGCCTATCTCATCTTTCCTCCTGGTTAAAATTCTCCAGTCCTGGCAACATCCATTTTTTCTCTCAAGGTAAATGAAACAGTCCCTTTAATTATCATTAGTTCCTACATACTGTATTGTGAGGTACTCACGACTAAAATGATGGGTTGGCTTTGGAGGGAGTGCAGAGTAGGTTTATCAGAATGATACCCGGACTTCCAGAGTTAAGTAACGAGGAGAGACTATCCAAATTAGGGTTGTATTCCCTAGAAGTTGGAAGGATAATGGGCAGATGATCTGATCCGTCAGGTTACCACCCAAGTGGTTAAGTGGAAAACGAACCCCGATGAGCCTTAATACTGAAACGCACGCTTTTTTTGTTTACCCTCTGAGTGAAGAAATTTCTCCTCATCCTGCATTCGGTTAAGAAATGGAAGTGGTGGGGGCGGCGGGGGGTGGGAGCGGGGGGGGGCGGGGGTGGGGGGGTGGGGGGGGCGGAAGAAAACTTTAATCTTACCTGTCACCATCATCTGTAACCTTCCCTTTAATCTTCAGAGTGTCTCCTTGCTTCATATCCATGTTATGCATTTCAAACTGTTTTTTGATGTTGCAAAGAAAACAATATTAATATAATACAATATTTTCTCTCTTATTTAAAAGTAACCTGTTGTGACTATGCTCACAGGTTTGGAGAGCTACTGTATTGTGAGTGGCTTAGCCAGTCACATGATGTTCACAGAACACAATAAAACCCAAGTCAGTCGGGTTTTGGTCATCCACGATGAGGCATGCAGCTGTGAGCCTAGTGGATGAACTTGTAATGTGTAGTTTGATTGTTAAATCTTTGTTAATAAACCAACTAGTTCTTAATAGCTATGAATTCTTAAGCAAAGAACCCATGAAGCAAATACATTACAAAATCCTGAATGATATAAAACCCCATAGAATTTCACTTTTGAATAGGGATGGAGTTGCACAACCATTTCCCCGAGTACACGGATGCGCACACACACATATCCTCGTAGTGCATACTTCCGAGTGTTTTCATACAAAACCACAGTCACGATCATTACGAGCTCAAGAAGCTTGACACCAACCAGGAGAAAGCAGCCCACTTGATCGGCACCCCATCCACTACCTTAAATATTAACTCCCTCCACCACCAGCGCATTGTGTCTGAAGCATGTACCATCTCATCATCATCACAGGCATCGAGGAAGACTTGCTTCCACTCTTAATATGAGTCCTTAGGTGGATGAACAGTCCAATACGAGAACCACATTCCCTGTCACAGGTGGGACAGATAGTCGTTGAGGGAAAGGGTAGGTGGGATTGGTTTGCCGCATGCTCCTTCTGCTGCTGCGCATGATTTCTGCATGCCCTCGCCGATCAGACTCGAGGTGCTCAGCGTCCTCGCGGATGCACTTCCTCCACTTAGGGGCGGTCTTTGGCCAGGTACTGTCAGGTGTCAGTGGGGATGTTGCACTTTATCAGGGAGGCTTTGAATGTGTCCTTGTAACATTTCCTCTGCCCACCTTTGGCTCGTTTGCCATGAAGAAGCTCCGAGTAGAGCGCTTGCTTTGGGAGTCTCGTGTCTGGCATGCGGACAATGTGGCCCTGCCCAGAGGAGCTGATTTTTGTGTTCCTAACACAGATGAGACTGCACACAGGGAGCTTAAAGTAACAGTGACCTCATGGTTTATTAAGACACTCCAGAGTGAGGGAACAGGCCTTAGGGGCCGGCTTATATACAGTGCTCATAAGGGATGCTGGGATCCCTTGGGACTTCAGGGGATGCGCTCCCTGGTGGCGGAACATGGGAGTGCATGCTTTACAGATACATAACATCACTCCCCCCGCAAAGTCAAAGTGAAAACTATTTACAAGGTGAGGCGGTCGGGAGCCTTTCTTTCCCTGGTGGACCGCCTCGGTACAAATGTCTGTTCTGGTGTGTTGGCTGTGCCCTCGCTGGGCTGGCGTGTTGTTGGCCCTGCAGGACTGCTGGGTGAGCCTGGCCTTGCTGGGCTGTTGGGCGTGATGGGTTTGATTTCCTGGTCCAGGGTGGTGTCGTTGATCCTTTGGGTGTGTGTTGTGCGCTCGAAAAAGGTGGTGTCTGCTGTGGGTTATTCAGGACAGTCTGTGAACCGCAGCCTCGTTTGGTCCAGGTGCTTTCTGCAAATTTGTCCATTGTCTAGTTTGACTACAAACACCCTTCTCCCTTCTTTAGCTATCACCGTGCCCACGATCCACTTGGGAACATGTCCATAGTTTAGCACATACACAGGGTCATTCAGATCAATTTCCCGTTACACAGTGGCGCGACCATCGTTTACATTTTGTTGCTGCCGCCTGCTCTCTACCTGATCATGCAGGTTGGGGTGAACTAGCGAGAGTCTGGTTTTAAGTGTCCTTTTCATGAGTAGCTCAGCCAAGGGCACCCCTGTGAGCGAGTGGGGTCTCGTGCGGCAGCTGAGCAGTACTCGGGACAGTCGGGTATGGAGTGAGCCTTCTGTGACTCGTTTAAGGCTCTGTTTGATGGTTTGTACTGCCCGCTCTGCCTGCCCATTGGAGGCTGGTTAAAACGGGGCCGAGGTAACATGTTTGATCCCATTGCGGGTCATGAATTCTTTAAATTCGGCACTGGTGAGCCAGGACCACAAACTTAGTGGTGCCTCTCTGGGCGCGTTGCTCAACTGAGCACGCACGCTGCATTGCCGTACACAGGACTCTAAGTCAGAGTCGATACCGGGCCACCACACATGGGATCTGGCTATCGCTTTCATCATTACTATACCCGGGTGTGTGCTGTGGAGATCCGAGATGAACATCTCCCTGCCCTTTTTGGATAGCACTACGCGGTTACCCCACAACATGCAGTCTGCCTGAATGGACAGCTCGTCCTTTCGCCGCTGGAACGGCTTGATTAGCTCTTGCATTTCAACGGGGATGCTGGCCCAGCTCCCATGCAGTACACAGTTTTTTACTAGGGACAGCAGAGGATCTTGGTTGGTCCAAGGCCTAATCTGGCGGGCCGTGACAGATGATTTATCATTTTCAAATGCTTCCATGACCATCAACAAGTCTGCGGGCTGCGCCACCATCAACAAGTTTGCAGGCTGCGCCATTTCCACCCCTGTGGTGGGCAATGGTAGCTGACTGAGAGCATCCGCACAGTTCTCGGTGCCTGGCCTGTGGCGGATGGTATAGTCATACGCTGATAGCGTGAGTGCCCATCTTTGTATGCGGGCTGAGGCATTAGTATTTATCCCCTTGTTTTCTGCAAACAGGGCTTGTGATCGGTTTCCAGCTCAAATTTGAGGCCAAACAGTTACTGATGCATTTTCTTTACCCCGAACACACACGCTAATGCCTCTTTCTCAATCATGCTGTAGGCCCTCTCGGCCTTAAACAAGCTCCTGGAGGCATAGGCGACAGGTTGCAACTTCTCCGCAATGTTAGCTTGTTGTAATACACACCTGACTCCGTACGACGACACATCACATGCTAGCACAAGTCTTTTACACGGGTTATACAATACAGCAGCTTGTTGGAACATAAAATGTTTCTGGCTTTCTCAAAAGCAATTACTTGTTTTTTTCCCCATACCCAGTTCTCACCTTTATGCAATACACATGTAGAGGCTCTAAGAGGGTGCTTAACCCCGGTAGGAAGTTACCAAAATAGTTGAGGAGTCCCAGGTACGACCTCAGCTCCGTGACGTTATGTGGCCTGGGCGTGTTCCTCTGTCTTGGCGTCTGTGGGCTGAATGCCGTCCGCCGCGGTCTTTCTCCCCATAAACTCCACTTCTGTTGCCATGAAGACGCATTTCGACCTCTTCAGCCGCAGCCCGACGCAATCCAATCGAAGGAGGACCTCCTCCAGGTTTTGTAGGTGCTCGACAGTGTCCCGACCCGTGACCAATATGTCGTCCGGAAAAACCACCGTGCGTGGTACCGACTTGAGTACGCTCTCCATGTTTCCCTGGAAGATCGCTGCAGCCGACCGACTTCCAAACGGGCATCTTTTGTAGATGAACAGTCCCTTGTGCGTGTTGATGCAGGTGAGGCACTTCGAAGACTCCTCCAGCTCCTGCGTCCTGTAGGCCGAAGTCAGGTTGAGCTTGGTGAATGTCTTGCCTCCTGCCAGCGTCGCAAATAGGTCGTCTGCCTTAGGTAGCGGGTATTGGTCCTGTAGCGAGAAATGATTAATAGTTACTTTATAACCGCCACAAATCCTGACCGTGCCATCACTTTTGAGTACTGGAACAATCGGGCTGGCCCATTCACTGAATTCCATTGGAGAGATGATGCCCTCGCGTTGCAGCCTGTCCAGCTCGATTTCCACTCTCTCCCTCATTATGTGAGGTACCGCTCGCGCCTTGTGGTGAATAGGTTGTGCCTCTGGGACCAAGTGGATCCGTACTTCGCCCCGGAAAAGTTTCCAATGCCTGGCTCAAAAAGGGAAGGAAATTTGTTCAGAACCTGGGTACATGAGGCCTCATCGACATGTGATAGCACTCGGATGTCATCCCAGTTCCAGTGGATTTTGCTCAGCCAGCTCCTTCCAAGCAGTGTGGGGCCATCGCCCGGGACAATCCAGAGTGGCAGTTCGTGCACCGTGCCCTCGTAGGTGACCTTGACCATGGCGCTGCCCAAGACAGTGATGAGCTCTTTGGTGTATGTTCTCAGTTTCATGTGGATGGGGCTCAGGGCTGGTCTGAGTGCCTTGTTGCACCACAGTCTCTCAAACATCTTTTTACTCATGATGGATTGGCTAGCACTAGTGTCCAGTTCCATGGCTGCGGGTCAACCATTCAATTTTACATTTAGCATTATAGGTGGACATTACGTCGAAAATGTGTGCACCCCGTGTACTTCAGCATCTGCCTCCTCTTTCTGAGGCTCGAAATTGCTTTGATCCAACATGGACCGATCTTCCTCTGCCACGTGGTGCTGTGCAGGTTTTGCAGAGCTTGCAGCTTGTTGGAGGTGTCCCATTGTTCCACAGCTCTTGCAAACATACCCATTGAAGCGGCATGAATAGGCACAATGGAAGCCTCCGTAATGCCAACAAGGTGTGAATTGCCTTGTATTCATCCTTTGTTGGGGACTCTGAGTCATCTGGGTCACCTGAGGCCTGCTGGCAGTTGCAGACTCGTGGTTTCTGCACTGTACATTTCTGCTCGCAAACACAGTTCCCGTTAATTTATGAACATTGCTAGTACTTGTGTGCTGAAAGATTTGTTTGGTGTTATCACTGGTGGACATAAATGCCTGTGCTATCGCAATGGCCTTACTGAGGGTCGGTGTCTCTATAGTCAAAAGTTTTCGTAGGATGGTCTCGTGGCCAATGCGCAGTACAAAAAAGTCTCTGAGCATCTGCTCCAGGTAGCCATCAAACTCACATTGTCCTGCAAGTCGCCTTAGCTCGACGAAGTAGCTCGCCACTTCCTGACCTTCAGATCGCTGGCACCTGTAGAACCGATACCTCACCATCAGCACGCTCTCCCTCGGGTTAAGATGCTCCCGAACCAATGTACACAGCTCCTCATACGATTTATCTGTGGGTTTCACCGGAGCCAGAAGATTCTTCATGAGGCTGTAGGTCGGTGCCCCGCAGACCATGAGGAGGACCACTCTCCTTTTTGCAGCACTTCCTTTTCCGTCCAGCTTGTTGGCTACAAAGTACTGGTCTAGCCATTCGACATAGACTTCCCAGTCCTCATCCTCCGAGAACTTCTCCAGGATGCCCACAGTTTGCTGCATCTTTGCGTTAGATTCATATACTCGTCGCCAGTTATTGTGTTCCTAACACAGATGAGACTGTGCACAGGGAGGTTAAAGTAACAGTGACCTCAGTCTTTATTAAGACACTCCAGAGTGAGGAACAGGCCTTAGGGGCCGGCTTATATACAGTGCTCCCAAGGGATGCTGGGATCCCTTGGGACTTCAGGGGATGCATTCCCTGGTGGTGGAACATGGGAGTGCATGCTTTACAGATACACAACATTGATCAAGTGTGGTCAGTGCTTCAATGCTGGGGATATTGGCCTGGTCGAGGACGCTATTATTGGTGCGTCTGTCCTCCCAGGGGATTTGTAGGATCTTGCGGAGACATCATTGGTGGTATTTCTCCAGTGACTTGAGGTGTCTACTGTGCATGGTCTATGTCTCTGAGCCATACAGGAGGGCAGGTATTACTACAGCCCTGTAGACCATGAGCTTGGTGGCAGTTTTGAGGTCATGATCGTAAAACACTCTTTTCCTCAGGCGGCCGAGGGCTGCACTGGCACACTGGAGGCGGTGTTGAAGTTTGTCATCAATGTCTGCTCTTGTTGATAAAAGGCTCCCGAGGTATGGGAAATGGTCCACGTTGTCCAGGGCCGCGCCGTGAATCTTGTTGACTGGGGTGTAGTGCTGTGAGGCGAGGACTGGCTGGTGGAGGATTTTTGGCTTACAGATGTTTAGCGTAAGGCCCATGCTTTCGTACGCCTCAGTAAACACGTTGACTATGTCCTGGAGTTCAGCCTCTGTATGTGCGCAGACGCAGGTGTCGTCCACGTACTGTAGCTCGACGACAGAGGTTGGGGTGGTCTTGGACCTGGCCTGGAGATGACGAAGGTTGAATAGGTTCCCACATGGCAGCGAGGAAGATTGAGAAGAGGGTTGGGGTGATAACGCAGCCCTGTTCGACCCAGGTCCGGATGTGGATTGGGTCTCTATTGGATCCTTTGGTAAGGATCACGGCCTGCATGTCGTCGTGGAGTAGGCGGAGGATGGTGACGAGCTTTTGGGAGCATCCGAAACGGAGGAGGAGACCCTTGCGGTTGACAGTGTCAAAGGCGTTTGTAAGGTCGAAGAAGGCCATGTATAAGGGCTGGCGCTGTTTCCTGCATTTTTCCTGCAGCTGTCGTGCTGTAAAAATCATGTCCATTGTGCCCCATAGGGGACAAAATCTGCACTGTAACTCCGGGAAGAACTCCTTGGCCACAGGGAGAAGAGGGTGGAGGAGGACTCGAGCGAAGACTTTCCCAGTGGCTGATAGCAGGGAGATTCCTCTGTAGTTGCCGCAGTCGGACTTGTCCCCTTTTTTAAAGATGGTCACGATCACTGCATCTCTGAGATCTCCCAGCATGCTCTCCTCCCTCCAGATGAGAGAAATGAGGTCATATATCTACAAGATGCACTGCAGCAACTTGCCAAACTCTTCGGTAGCATCTTCCAAACCCCCGACCTCTACCAACTAGAAGGACAAGGGCAGCAGATGCATGGAAGCACCATCACCTGCAAGTTCCCCTTCAGGTTACACCCCATCCTGACTTGGAAATATATTGCCGATCCTTCATCATTGCTGGGTCAAAATCCAGGAACTCCCTCCCTAACAGCACTGTGGGAGAACCTTCAGCACACTGCAGCGGTTCAAGAAGGCGGCTCACCATCACCTTCTCAAGGGCAATTAGGGATGGGCAATAAATTACCAGCGACACCCATACCCCAGGCAGGAATTTTAAAAAAGTTACGAACATAACGAAGTTAACAAAAAGGGACATGAAAGTTTGATTCTTAACACTCGATATTTAAAGGGCTGATGGTGACATCCCTTCTTCCAATATCCGAAGTGTTATGCTATGACGCAGTGGTAGCAATCTCGCCTTTGTCATGGGAGACGAATTGAACTTTAATTTCTGATACTAATTAATGGTAACGGAATGATTGTAAAGTATAATAGAATAATAACAATGTTGTTAATGTCTTTAATGATGACTTTAACTTCAGCCACTAAAGGCCGATAAAGGAATGATTACATGGTATGAAGGAATGATCACAATGTTGTAAATGTGGTTAACACTGAATAAATCCAATAAGAATAAAATATTAATAACAATCTAGCCTCTCAGCCTCTAATTTTGCCCTCTTGAGCATCCCCTATTGCACTCTACCTTTCTCTCCTCCTTGAAGATGCTCCTTAAAACCTATCTCTTTGACATAGCTTTTGGTCACCTGTCCTAATATCTCCTTATGTGGCTAGGTGTCAAATTTTCGCTCTTGTGAAGCACCTGGGGACGTTTTACTACATTAAAGGCACTATATAAATGCAAATAGTTGTTGTCGGAAAGTTTTAGGTTGAAATCCCATTCCAGAGGTAGGGCACAAAATCTAGCAATATGGTGGCGTTTGTAGTGAGGGAAGTCATCCAGCCAAGTACTCCGGGTATGAGGTTACGGACGTATGAAGCTAAAAAAAGGGCTGGAGACCCAGTGGAATCAGGACCCAACCTAAATTTCATTCCATAAATTTCACTCAAAACCATTTTCCCAGTGGGTCTCATTCAACTCCCAGCACTTCTCCCGCCATGTGGCGCTGTCACTCACAAGTTAGCTGTCCCTGAACTAACTGGTGCCTGTATATTGCAAGCTCTATGTGTTCATTCTTCAGTCTGGTGTCCCTCTGTCCGTATGTCTGACAGACTTGAGAGAGAGAGATGCCTCTGTGTCTTACTGCCTCAGACTGCCACACAAAGGGAGAGAGAAGAAAAGCCATAGTGTGCCCTGACCCCTCCCTCACTATGGGTTGTCATGTATCCTACATGGCTACTCTCACAAGGTGTGCCATCAGAGGGCACAGCAGTGGGAGATTTGTAGATTACCTGTACAGTTGTGCCTGGCCTAGTATAAAAGGCAGGCCACCAGGTGTGATCCTCTCTCTGGAGTTAACAAATAAAGGACTACGGTCACTACAGTTCAAGTACAACACATCGCCTCGTGGAGTAATTATTAGAACATCCAAAGACACAACAATTGGCAACGAGATTACGAACGTTCATGCGAAAATGGCTACCCTTGGTACGTTGCAGCAGTTCGCCGATGGTGATGATTGGGACGCCTTTGTGGAGAGGCTCGACCATTTCTTCACAGCAAATGACCTGGCAGGAGACAACCCGGCCACACTGGCTGATAAGCGCAGAGCTATCTTGCTAACCAGTTGTGGGCCTTATCAGGGACTTGCTGGCACCAACGAAGACAACGACCAAGACGTACGAGGAGCTTGTAACTCTGATCCATGAGCAACTCAAGCCCAAGGAGAGCATCCTCACAGCCAGACACCGGTTCTACACCCACTGACGGCCCGAAGGCCAGGAAATCGCGAAATACACCGCAGACCTCAGGAGGCTGGCAGCACCGTGTGAGTTCGACAACCACCTCAACAAAGCGCTGCGGGACATTTTTGTCATTGGAATCGGCCATGAGGGCCTTCTTCATAAGCTACTGTCGGTGGATACCACAGTCACACTGCAGAAGGCCATCTCCGTGAGCCAGGCATTCATGACCTCGACCAGCAGATGACTCACCCTCAGGACTCAAACCCGGCAGGTACTGTGCACGGAATGGCATCGTTTAGATGCTGGACTGTAGAACGTGAATCCTCTCAGGGGAAGAGAGAACAGACCTCCGAGTCCCGTCACTCAGAGTCGGCCGAGGGGGGCTAATCGAGTAGCTCCATGCTGGCATTGTGGAGGGAATCACAGGGCTCACCAGTGCCGCTTTAAAGACTATGTGTGCAAGGGTTGCAGCACAAAGGGCCACCTCCAGCGAATGTGTAAGAGAAATATGACTCACTGTGTTGATGAAGAGTCTGCAGATGGCTATGAATCCAGCTCGGATTATGAAACAATAGACAGAGGTAGCTCAGCCACACGATGAGGTATATAGCATGTTTACCTGCACCACCGAGTGTTCCCCGTTGAGGATGGAAGTCAAGGTAGATGGCATTCCAGTCTTCATGGAAGTGGACACGGAGGAGAGCCAGTTACTAATGAATCAAAAAGCCTTTGAGAGGCTATGGGATAATCAAGCTGAATGACCCAAGTTGGTCCCGGTTCAGACAAAGCTGCGCACCTACACGGATGAACTTATCCCAGTTGTTGGTAGTGCGAATGTAAAGCTACTACATGATGGCGCGGTGCACAAGTTACCTCTGTGGATTGTTGCAGGTGATGGACCAACGCTACTTGGCAGAAGGTGGATGGAGAAGATCCATTGGAAGTGGGAGGCACAGCAAGCCCTCACTTGAGGGTGGACCCGGCACCAGGGAGCAGACCAGCTCAGCACCCGAGGCACAGACCGCTCAGCATGACTGCGCGGAGATGATCCAGCTGAGACGACCAAAACGCACTTTCCAGGTCCAGTGGCAGGACTCCAGAGAAGAAAATCGGATCCAAAGGTGACTTCTCAGCTTTGGTGGTAGAGCCCGGGGAAAAGAAGATCACCGCAATCGGCATCATGGATGGAGGAAAGATGGCGCCCAAACCACAAGGTGAGTCGCTGAAGAAAAAGATGACCACGGCCAGACCATGAGTTGCAGCGCTGAAGGAACAACACGTGGCACCAAACGGAGAAGAGGATTGGGGTAAAGAAAGCAAGGCCTGCAACCTACTACAATTAAAGGGACAGTTCCACACACTCAAGCAATGTAATAACAACTGTAAGTTAGAGACAAAATGTGTAACTGACGATCAGAGTTGTGTACATGCAATAAGCAAGGAAAATTCGCGCGATCATGAAAATGTGTAATTGATGATCAGAATTGTGTACATTGGTGCCTGAGAGGTGGAGCGATCAGGGGTGGAGTATCGATACTGGTGCTGTTACCCTGCTGAGATCGCTTGCTCTGAAGCTCGTGTGTATTGGCTGCTTGTGGCCACACTCCATGGTGCATAATTCTGGTCCCCGGGATGCACTGGTCCCCGGGACACAGGCTACAGCATTGGGTAGCTCGCTAGACCGGTGTGCTCCCGATTGGTGTCTGCCCGCTGCATTGGCTGTGAGGAAAAGTCGCGCGATCACGATCGGAGCTACAGAATATCCACAATAAGGAATGAAAAGTTGTGCGATGTAGGATTTCAACTGCAAAGTCAATGCAGCGGGCGGACACCAATCGGGAGCACACAGATCCAGCGAGCTACCCAATGCTGTAGCCTGCGTCCCGGGGATCAGTGCGTCCTGGGGACCAGAATTATGCACCATGGAGTGTGGCCACAAGCAGCCAATACACACGAGCTGCAGAGCAAGCGATCTTAGCAGGGTAACGGCACCGGTATCGAAACCCTGTCCCTGATCGGCTCCACCTCTCAGGCACCCAATGGCACCAACCGCCAAGAGCCTGAAAGAGCAAACTGTGCTAAGGCGCAGCCCCCAGATCCCATCTCCATCAAGGCCATACCCGGAAACGAAGGGCCACCCGCCATAGTTCCCCCAAAGGGGACCGGGACCAGACAGGATACCAAACCAAACAACGCCCAGGCTATAAGTTAGCAGTTCCCTGTGCACTACTAGACAACAGCTCCTGAGGGAGCAGCAGTGACTCAGGGCGCAAAGAAAGGACAGGGAGGTCACAGGCATCTGTGAACCTGCCCGACGCTAGGAACCACAGCAACAGCCCCAAGAGCAGGCAACTTGAGCTAACTGCGTTCCCACTGCCAGCACTGGGCACCGCGCTGCCACCAGACTGCAGGGACACCATCCAGCAATTCTGGAACTAGTTTGTCCTTACGCACCGGTCACTGCATCAATAATGTACATCACCAGTCGAACGTACTTGTCTCACAACAGAACTACAAATGTAATGCAAACTTGTTTTTCTGAACTTGAATGTACATGAATGCAATGAGCCTCCGGCATAATCTATATGTGGGGGGTGGGGAGAATGGAGTGTTCAGGAACACACACAAACAGCAACCACCAGCACTCTACTGCACCAACCACTCACCCAAGATTGAAACGACCTTGCAAGGGTCAACCAGATAGAGCCCAAATAGAACTAAGCCCAGAGCACAATCAATGCAGAGGCGATTTGCATTAAAGGCTTAGGGGAGAGTGATGTCATGTATCATACATGGCTCCTATTGGTACTATCACAAGGTGTGCCACCAGAGGCACAGCAGTGGGAGACTTGTAGGTTACCTATACAGGTGTGCCTGGCCTAGTATAAAAGGCAGGCCACCAGGTGTGATCCTCACTCTGGAGTTAACAAATAAAGGACGATGGTCAAGTACAACACATTGCCTCATGGAGTCATTATTAGAGTATGCAAGAACACAACATGGGTGTTACTCATTGGTTTGCTGAAGCACCAGACGGAGTTACGATCTTAAATGAAAAAGTGAAGCTCTTAGGACCTGTGTATTGTCTGTTCAGCTCGGCCCCTTGTTGGGCACACAGAATGTAAATTGTTCCAGCATCAGAGTGCCAACAGCTATGGTATGGAAAGCAACTTCCCATTATCCGTAATTAACATTCTAAGGCCCCGAACTTGGCGAAAGCTAAGTTCCGCCCAAGTGCCGCCCAAGTGGCACTCCACCAAACAGCGCGAGAGTGAGAGCCCAAACACCGACTCACCTGAAGACAAAAAGTAGAAAGAACCAAAATCAAAGTTTGATGTCACAGGAAAGAAAGGAAGTGATTTGTTGGTCGTTTTTCTCTCTTTTCTGGGGCATTGGTTTGAATTAAGAGCTGGGATTAAAAACAAAACATGAAAACTTAATTAACAAAATACATTAAAGATGTCAGGACAGGCGGTGTGTTTCTGCTGTTGCATGTGGGAGCTAGTTGACTCCATTGAAGTCCACGGCGACCACATCTGCAGCAAGTGTCTGCAGCTCGAGGAACATCGGCTCCGCGTTGATGAGCTGGTGTCCGAGCTGCGGGCACCACGACATATAAGGGAGTGGGAGAGTTACCTGGATGCTGTGTTCCAGGAGGCAGTCACATGCCTTAGATTAATTAATTCAAATTTGGTCCATGCTCAGGGACAGGAGGGTGTGACTACAAGCGAGGCAGGTAAGGGGACCCAGGATGTAGTGATGGAGGAACCTCAGCCCTTGCTCTTGTCCAACAGATTCGAGGCTCTTACTCCCTGTGTGGACGAGAGCAGGGACTGCTGGGAGGATGAGCAAACTGACCACAGCACTATGGTACAGGGGGCCATTCAAGTGGGGGGAGTAAAAAGAAACGTTGTAGTGGTAGGAGACAGTATTGTTAGATGGATAGATGCTGTTCTCTGCAGCTGAGAGCGTGAGTCCCGAAGGCTGTGTTGCTGACCCGGTGCCAGGGTTAAGGAAATCTCCTCTGGGCTGGATAGGAACTTGGAGTGGGAGGGAGAAGATCCAATTGCCATGGGTAACGTGGGTACCAATGACAGATAGGTTAAAGAAAGAGTTCTGCTGTGGGAGTATGAGCAGCTAGGGGCCAAATTAAAAAGCAGAACCACAAAGGTAATAATCTCTAGATTACTACCTGAGCCATGAGCAAATTTGCATAGGGTAAATAAGATCAGAGAGTTAAACACGTGGCTCAAAGACTGGTGTGGAAAAAATGGGTTGTGGTTTTTGGGGTACTCGCACCAGTACTGAGGTAAGAGGGAGCTGTTCTGTTGGGATGGGCTCCACTTAGACCGTGCTGGGACTCGGGTCCTGACAAATCAAATAACTAGGGCTGTAGAGAGGGCTTTAAACTAATTCGTGGGGGGGGAGGATTCAGATGGGCGAAAGTGTAAAAAGTCAAAGAATAAGAAGAAGGTAATGGAGTAGGGCAGCACTGGGGGAAATGAAACCAGAGCATGCCAGGAAGGGACAGAATATATAAACATAACGGCGAATCAGAAAGTGGGGGTCAAAGCAGGGGAAAATGGTAAAAAAACAAATTTAAAAGCTCTTTATCTGAATGCACGTCACATTCGTAACAAAATAGATGAATTAACGGCAGTAATAGATACAAATGGGTATGATCTGTTGGTCATTACAGAGACGTGGTTGGAAGGTGATCTGGACTGGGATCTAAATATTCAGGGGTATTTGACAATTCGGAAGGACAGACAGAAAGGAAAAGGAGGTGGGGTAGCACTGTTAATAAAGGATGAGATCAGTGCATTAGCGAGAAATTATATTGGCTCAGAAGATCAAGATGTTGAATCGGTTTGGGTGGAGATAAGGAATAATGAGGGGGAAACGTCGTTCGTGAGTGTAGTCTATAGGCCCCCTAGCAGTAGCTACACCGTTGGACGGAGTATAAATCAAGAAATAATGGAGGCTTGTAAAAAATGAATGGCAATAATCATGGACGATTTCAACCTTCATATTGATTGGACAAAGCAAATTGTCCAGGGTAGCCTTGATGAAGAGTTCATAGAGTGAATCTGGCAGAGTTTCCTTCAACAGTACGTTGCGGAACCAACCAGGAAGCAGGCTATCCTAGATCTGGTATTGTGTAATGAGGCAGGATTAATAAATGATCTTGTAGTAAAGGATCCTTTAGGACCTGCCCGCTTCCCTCCGCACAGGATGTCCAAAGATCAGGAGCGTGGGACTGAAGCACAACCAGAATTTGAGGAGCAGCCCCTTCAAATATTGGAACAGGGACTCGCAGATTCAACATAAATATGGAACACGTTCTCTTCCAGACCGCAGAAATTACAGGCGGCCTGGGATTCCATGAACCAACTTAAAAAACGATTGCACAGGACTGCCCCTTGCAACACCCTTCAGGCCAAGTCCCCAATAGCAACAGCTCTACAAACCTGTGAGCATACTCAAGGTTATGCTCATTACACTATCTTTAAATAAAAGGTTTATCATTTAACAATACTTTTCATTGCCAGTTCTTGGTGACTGTTGCTCATTGCAATACAATACCATTTAGTTAATGATTTTATTGGTACCATTACCTGCCACATCAGCAAGTCAAACTCCTGTGACTCCCTCAAGATAGATGGTGTAATCCAGGACAGCAGGAAACTGACTCAGTCATTACCAGATAAGGGAAGTGTTTCATCTTATTGGCATCTACTTGCAAAATGTTGGCTCCCCTTGGGAACATGGGAATGTAGAGGAACATCCTTCTCATCCTTGTTTACAAATACCTCCATGGCCTTGCTCCTCCCTATCTCTGTAATCTCCTTCAGCCTCACAACCCCCCGAGAAATCTGCGCTCCTCAAATTCTACCCACTTGAGCATCTCTGATTATAACTGCTCAACCATTGGTGGCCGTGCCTTCAGCTGCCTGGGCCCTATGCTCTGGAACTCATTCCTGTAATGAATGCACATGTGAGTATGCTCACAGGTTTAGAGCTGGTGACAACAAAATAGTTGTAGAGCTGGTGAGTTGGGAGTGGCTTAGCCAGTCACGTAATGTTCACAAGACTCAATAAAACCCCAGCCAGTTGGGTTCAGGGGATCCACGATGAGGCGGGTGGTTGTGAGCCTGGTGGATGAACTGATAATGTGTAGTGTGGTTGTTAAACCTCTGCTAATAAACCAACTAGTTCTTAATAGCAGTGTGTTGCTATGAATTCTTAAGCAAAGAACCCATGAAGCAAATACATTACAACTCCCTAAACCTCTCCGCATCTCTACTTCTCTTTCCTCTTTTAAGACGCACCTTAAAACGTACCTTTTTGACAAAGCTTTTGGTCATCTGCCGTAATTTCTTCTTCTGTGGCTCAGTGTCAAATTTATTTGTTTTGTCTTATAACACTCCTGTGAAGCGCCTTGGGATGTTTTGCTATGTTAAAGGTGCTATATAAATACAAGTTGTTGTTGTTGAGCAGAGAAGCAGTTGTGATGGATCTGATCACTCCCATCTTGTTAATTGGAAAGTGGCTTGGATCAAAAATGATTGACAAACCTGGGCGAAGGGTCACGCCCACAGTGTAGGACAGCAGCCAGCTTGGAGAGAGGAGGAGAGAAGCTCAAGGAGCAGCAGTTAGGTGATACCAAGCTTGGCTTTTAAAAGTTTCTGGCCAACAAATTAATGGGCTCTGCGCCCGTTTTACAGGCGTAAAATGGGTGCCTAAGTGTCCACTATGGCAGACAAATTCCACGCCATAATGCGCTGCCCACCATATTGGTAAAGGCTGATATATAGACATCCAGGATTAGCCCCTGAAATGGCCGTTAGGCCCTTGGTGTATGCAAATAGGGGGCTTAATACCTGTTGATACCACCCTTGCCTGAGTCAGAAGGTTGTGGATTTAATTCCCACTCCAGAGACTTGCGCGCATAAAATCTAGGCTGACTCTCCCAGTTCACTGCTGAGGGAGCGCTGCACTGTCGAAGGTGCCGTCTTTCGGATAAGATATTAAACCGAGACCCCATCTGCTCTCTCATGTGGACCTAACAGATCCCATTGCACTATTTTGAGCAAGAGCAGCAGAGTTATCCTGGATGTCCTGCGTTAATATTTAACCCTCAATCAACATCACTAAAACAGATTATCTGGTCATTATCACACTGCCGTTTGCAGGAGCTTGCTGTGTGCAAGTTGGCTGCTGTATTTCCTACAGTGACTACACTTCAAAAAAGTACTTCATTAGCTGCAATGCAATGTCTGGTGGACGTGTAAGACACTATATAAATTCAAGTCTTTCGTTGGGGAGGATATTCCAGAGCATGGGCCCAGAAAATACTTTAATTTTTACACCAATGATGAACAAGCAAACAGGAACTAGGTGCATTATATAGGGGACTACTACAAAATGTACCACACCGCCTTTAACAAGTATTGTAGCAGACTGAGGATACCAACCAGCTTGACAATGTAACGTCTATTTCCCCAATGTACTGTGACCAGAATGCCACCATTTTCACTCCCCAGTGTGTGCTGAGCTAGCTGAAGGCTTGAGCATTACAACTGGCTTCAACGTTTCTGGGCTAGAGAAGGAGGAAAACACAGCCAGGGTTTCCACGAATGGCCGTAGTCCAGTAACCCATTGTAATGTATTTGCTTCATGGGTTCTTTGCTTAAGAATTCATAGCAACACATTGCTATTAATAACCAGTTGGCTTATTAACAAACGTTTAACAAGCACAGTTACCAGTTCATCCACTAGGCTCACAATTACATACCTCATCATGGATGACCGCGACCCAACTGACTGGGGTTTTATTGAGTCTTGTAAACATTCCATGACTGGCTAAGCCACTCACAATGCAACAGCTCTACAAACCTGTGCGCATACTCACAGGTGCATACATTACACCCATAGTAGTCTCCAGATAACATGTCAGCCATTTAAGACTGAGATGGAATTTCTTCACACAGGGAGTTGTGAATCTACCCCAGAGAGCTGTGCATGCTCAGTCGTTGAGTATAATCAAGGCTGAGGTTGATACATTTTGGGCACTAAGGGAATCAAGGGATCGTGCAGGAATGTGGAGTCAAGGTGGAAGATCAGCCATGATCCTATTGAATGGCGGAGCAGGCTTGAGGGGCCGTATGGCCTACTTCTGCTCCTAATTTTTATGTTCTAACCCCTATTGGAAGGTTTCACATGTGAACGTGAAAGACAGACATGATTCGGCTCTGGAACGTAGGAACAGGAGTAGGCCATTCAGCCCCTCATGCCTGTTCAGGAGTAATAACTCTCAGCAGTTGATTAACCTGCCCACACACAGATGTATGGACACTTGAATGAGCTACTGTTGAGATATTGATGTTAATGGACCCATTTCCCAGTGTGAGTCAACGCCTTCAGGAGGGATGGGGGAGAAATGTTTTCTTCCCCCCAAAATCCTAACAGCAAGAATGAAATTAATTTTACATTAATGCCACCTACCTGGGACTACCGTGTGCACTGACTCTCGGCTGATCTATACCTCAACTCCATTTACCTACCATAGCTCCATAATCCTTGATGCCCTTACCTAACAAAAGTGCAGCGATCTCAGTCTTGAAAGCTCCAATTGTCCCAGGCCGCCGCAAAACTGGACCCAGGGATGCCTGCAGGGCTCTGGAGGCTGATCACTCGCCCAAAACACCTCACCGCCGACATTGTCGCCGCTCGGAGCAAAAAAAGGAGCGCAGAATACCCGAAAATCCAGCCCCTTTGTGTGATTTCACTTCTGAATCACCTGGCACTCATTTTAAGATTATGTCTCCTTGCTCTTGATTCCCCCACCAGAAGAATTTGTTTCTCCATATCTACCCGATTGAATTATAGAATCATAGAACAGTACAGCACAGAAAGAGGCCGTTCGGCTCATCGAGTCTGCACCGGCCCTTTCGAAGAGCAATCCAGTCAGTCCCACTCCCGCTCTTTCCCATATCTCTGCAATTTTTTCTCCTTTGAGTATTTATTCAATTCCCTTATGAAGGCTACTGTTCAATCTGTTTCCACCGCCCTCTCAGGCCGTGCATTCCAAATCCTAACCACTCGCTGCGTAAAGAGGTTTTTCTTCTCTGGTTTCGCCTCTGGTTCTTTTGCCAATCACCTTAAATCTGTGTCCACTGGTTATTGACCCTTCAGCCATTGGGAACAGTTTCTCTTTATTTACTCTTATCTAAACCCATTTTAAACAGTCAAATCTTCTCTTAGCCTTCTCTGATCCAAAGAGAACAACCCCAGCGTCTCCAGTCTATCCGTGTAACTGTAATCCCCATCTCTGGAACCCTTCTCGTACATCTCTACTGTACCCTCTTCAAAGCCTTCACGCTCTTCCTGAGGAGTGGTGCCCAGAATTGGACACAATACTCCAGCTGGAACCGAATCCCTTTAACATTTTAAACACCTCGATCAAATTGCCCTTCAACCCTCGATGCCTTTGCCTAAATCAATCCTCCCCACACTGCACTTTCATTCCTATAAAATATTACGGCATAGATTTTATGAAGTGTTGTGCCTGGCATAATTATCCTGAGTGTGCCATAAAATCTACTCCCATATTTTTCAGACAAGCGGGAGATTAACTTTTTGTCCTTCAATGCAGTTTTGTTTTGCAAGCAAAAGAAAATGTCAAACTTGCTGCACCTCTGTTTTAACTTGTCCTTAACTTTTCAACCTTGGCAGTGCCCTGTAAAAGTGCCTTGGCCTTTCACCTTAGAATCATCGTCGAATTATTAAAATATTCCAACACAAAAGGAGGCCATTCAGCTCATTGTGTCAGTGCTGATCGAAAATGAGCTATCTAGCCTAATCCCACCTTTCAGCACTAGGTCGATAACCATGTAGGTCACGGCTCTTTAAGTGCATATCTTTAAGTACTTTTTAGCTGCAATGAAGGTTTCTACCTAGACCACTCTTTCAGGCAGTGAGTTCCAGACTCCCAACCCCTCTGGGCGACATTTTTTTCCTCGTCTCCCTCTAATTCTTCTACCACTTACTTTAAATCTATGCCACCTGGTTATTGACCCCTCTGTGAATGGAAATACATTCTTCCTAACCACTCTATCTAGGTCCATCATAATATTATACACCACAATTAGGTCTCCCCTCAGCCTCTTTTGTTCCAAAGAAAACAACCCCAGCCTATCCGATCTTTCCTCGTTGCTAAAATTCTCCAGTCCAGGGAACATCCTCCTACCGTGTCAGTGCAATCGCATCTTTCCTGTAATGTGGTGACCAGAACTCTATGCAGTACTCAAGCTGTGACCTAACTAATGCTGTGTACAGTTCAAGCATAACTTCCCTGCTGTTGTATTCCATGCCTCGGCTAATAAAGGAAAGCATTCCGAATGCCTTGTTAGCTACCTTATCGACCTGCCCTGCTACCTTTAAGGATCTGTGGACATACACTCCGCGGTCCCTCTGTTACTCCACACCTCTCATAATTACAAAGACAAAATGCCATCCTCCCCGAAATTTGCACTGTATTCTACTCACTGCCATCTTTCCGACTCTTTTGGGGACTCGAGTAGGTGAGAAGTGCAGGGGAACTCCAGGGAAGAGATGGAACGTAACAAAGGGGAGAGCATATATACCAGCTGAAGGAAGTTATTGTTGTTAATCATTGATCAGGATTTGTAACTGTCATGTATTTAACCCTTGGCAACCTGTATCACACCACCAGCAGAGGGCCTACCTATTGGAGTCCCAAGGAATCCCAGCATCCCTTGGGAGCACTGTATAGAAGCAGGACACCCACGCGGTACCTGCACTCTGGAGTCTTATTAAAGGAGTTAAGGTCACACTTACTCATTGCTCACAGTACTCAGTTTCATCCTTTATTATGAGCGTATCAATTGGCGACGAAATAACGAATAACCGTGCGAAAATGCAAAGAACAGTTGGTATCCTGGAGAAGTTCTCAGAAGGGGACGATTGAGAGGCCTTCGTGGAGAGACTCGACCAATACTTCGTGGGCAACGAGCTGGAAGGGGACGAAAACGCTTCCAAACGAAGGGTGATCCTCCTAACTGTCTGTGGGGCAACAACCTACAGCCTCATGAAGAATCTTCTAGCTCCGGTAAAACCAACAACTAAATCCTATGAAGAATTGTGTACGCTGGTCCGGGAGCACTTAAATCCTAAAGAAAGTGCTTTGATGGCGAGGTATTGGTTCTACACGTGTCAATGGTCGGAGGGCCAGGAAGTGGCGAGCTACATCGCCGAACTAATGCGCCTCGCAGGACATTGCGAATTTGATGGATTCCTAGAACAAATGCTGAGAGACGTTTTTGTGCTTGGCATTGGCCATGAGGTAATCCTTCTCAAACTATTGACTGTTGAAACTCCGAATCTGAGCAAAGCCATAACGATAGCCCAGGCAGTTATGTCCACCAGCGATAACACCGAACAAATTTCGCAGCATAAGGAGGTTTCGGCCAGTACTGTGCACAAAGTAATGTTGTTTCCGAGCAGGGATATACATGGCAGAACGTACACGCCGGCTGCTGCACGAGCTCAGATGACCCAGAGTCTGCCATCAATCGTTAATGCGAGGCAGTTAACACCCTGTTGGCATTGTGGAGGTGATCATCGGGCCCATCAATGCCGCTTCAAGCACTATGCGTACAATGGCTGCAGAACAATGGGACACCTCCAGCAAATCTGCAGGCGAGCTGCAAACCACCACGTTGCAGAGGAAGATCGATCCACTGTGGATCAGGCTGAATTGGAGACTCGAACCGAGGAGGCAGAAATAAACGGGGTACATACCTTCACCACGAAATGTCCACCAATAATGTTAAAAGTTGAACTGAATGGTATTCTGGTATCCATGGACCTGGACACAGGTGCGAGCCAGTCCATAATGAGCAAAAAGGCCTTCAACAGGCTGTGGTGCAACAAGGCACACAGGCCCAAGCTGAGTACCATTCACACCAAACTAAGAACTTACACCAAGGAACTGATCCCTGTAATTGGCAGTGCAGAAGTCAAAGTCTCCTATGATGGAGCAGTGCACGAACTCCCCCTGTGGATTGTGCCAAGGGGTGTTTGGCACAAGCTGGCTGGGAAAAGTCCGCTGGAACTGGGACGACATCCGAGCGCTTTTGTCCGCCGCCGACGCCTCATGTGCCCAGGTTCTGAGCAGATTTCCATCGTTGTTCGAGCCAGGCATTGGAAGCTTCTCAGGGGCGAAAGTGCAGATCCATTTGGTTCCCGGTACGCGACCCATCCACCACAAGGCACGGGCGATACCGTATATGATGCAAAAGAAAGTAAAAATTGAGCTGGACAGGCTGCAGCGAGAATGCATCATCGCGCTGGTGGAATTCAATGAGTGGGCTAGTCCGACTGTCCCGGTACTTAAAGGTGATGGCACAGTCAGAATTTGTGGGGACTATAAAGTAACAATTAACTGTTTTTCGCTGCAGGACCACTACCCATTACCCAAGGCAGACGACCTATTTACGACCCTGGCTGGAGGAAAGATGTTCATCAAGTTGGACCTGACCTCAGCCTACATGACGCAGGAGTTGGAGGAATCTTCGAAAGACCTCACCTGCATCAACACGCACAAAGTTCTGTTCATCTATAACAGATGCCCGTTCGGGATTCGGTCGTCCGCGGCAATCTTCCAACGGAACACGGAGAGCCTGCTAAAGTCGGTCCCTCGCATCGTGGTTTTTCAGGACGACATAATGGTTACAGGTCAGGACACCATTGAGCACTTGAAGAATCTGGAAGAGGTTCTTAGTCGGTTGGATCGCGTGGGACTCAGGTTGAAACGCTTGAAGTGTGTTTTCCTGGCGCCGGAGGTCAAGTTCTTGGGAAGAAGAATCGCAGCAGACGGCATCAGACCCACCGACGCCAAGACGGAGGCCATCAAGAATGTGCCGAGGCCACAGAACGTGACGGAGCTGCGGTCGTCCCTGGGACTCCTCAACTATTTTGGTCATTTTATACACGGGTTAAGCACCTTGCTAGAACCCCTACATGTGCTACTGCGCAAGGGAGCTGACTGGGTGTGGGGGAATTCACAAGAGGCTGCCTTTGAGAAAGCCAAAAATCTGTTGTGTCCTGTATGACCCATGTAAACTACTAGTGCTAGCTCGCGATGCGTCGACATACGGGGTCGGGTATGTGTTACAACAGGCTAACGAATCGAGGATTTTGCAAACGGTTGCTTATGCGCCCAGGAATCTGTCCGAAAGGGCCTACAGTATGATTGAAAAGGAGGCTCTGGCATGCGTTTACGGGGTAAAAAAAATGCACCAGTACTTGTTTGGTCTCAAGTTTGAGCTTGAAACTGATCACAAGCCGCTCATATTGCTATTCTCTGAGAGCAAAGGGATTAACACCAATGCCTCTGCCCACATCCAAAGATGGGCGCTCACGCTGTCAGCATACAACTATGTAATCCGCCACAGACCGGGCACAGAGAACTGTGCTGATGCTCTCAGTCAGCTACCATTGCCCACCACCGGGGTGAAAATGGCACAGCCTGCAGACTTGCTCAAGGTAATGGATGCATTCGAAAACGAAAAGTCACCCATTACGGCCTGCCAGATCCTTTACTGTCCTTGGTAAAAAAAACTGTGTCCTCCATGGGAGCTGCTCCAGCGTCCCAGCGGACAAAATGTCCTTGCAGGCGGACTGTCTGTTGTGGGGTAATCGCGTGGTCTTGCCCAAGAAAGGCAGAGAAATGTTCATTCGTGACCTACACAGCACCCACCCAGGCACTGTAATGATAGCCAGATCCCATGTGTGGTGGCCCGGCATCGACTCAGATTTAGAGTCATGCGTGCGCCAGTGCAACACTTGCTCTCAACTGAGCAATGCACCCAGAGAGGGACCGCTAAGTTTGTGGTCGTGGCCCTCCAAACTGTGGTCGAGGATCCACGTTGACTATGCGGCCCATTTCTAGGCAAAATGTTCTTGGTTGTCGTGGATGCATATTCAAAATGGATTGAATGTGTAATAATGTCTGTAAACACGTCCACGGCCACCATTGAAAGCCTAAGAGCCATGTTTACCACACACGGCCTGCCTGATGTCCTAGTCAGCGACAATGGGTCGTGTTTCACCAGTGCTGAATTCAAAGAATTCATGACCCGCAATGGAATCAAGCACGTCACATCTGCCCCGTTAAAGCGCGCATCCAACGGCCAGGCAGAACGGGCAGTTCAGACCATCAAGTAAAGCTTGAAACGCGTGTCGGAAAGCTCCCTGCAGCCGGCTGTCCCGAGTGCTGCTCAGCTACTGCACCAGACCCCACTCACTCACCGGGATTCCCCCAGCCGAGCTGCTCATGAAAAGGGCGCTCAAAACAAGGCTCTCTCTTATCCACCTGATCTCCATGATCACATGGAGGACAGGCAGCATCAACGAAGTATGTACCATGACCGCGCAAATTTGTCACGCGATATTGAGGTCAATGATCCTGTGTTTGTACTCAATTATGGACATGGTCCCACATGACTTGCTGGCACGATCATAGCCGAAGAAGGGAGTAGGGTGTTTCAGGTCAAATTGGCCAATGGACTAACGTGCAGAAAACATTTGGACCAAATCAAATTGCGGTTCACCAACAGCTACGAACAATTCGAAGAAGACACCACCAACTTTGACCCTCCAACACACACACAAGTGGCAACCGACATCATGGTTGACCACGAAGCCGAACTCACTATCCCCAGCAGCCTGGCAAGGCCGGCTGCCCAGCAGCCCAGCGAAGAACTAACCAACTCGCCCACATCCGCATTTGTACCGAGACTATCGACAAGGGAGCGAAAAGCCCCAGATCGTCTCACCTTGTAAATAAGTGTACTATTGACTTTATGAGGGAGTGATGTTATGTATTTAACCCTTGGCAACCTGTATCACACCACCACCAGAGGGCCTACCTGTTGGGGTCCCAAGGGAGCACTGTATATAAGCAGGTCACCCATGCGGTACCTGCAGTCTTATTAAAGGAGATAATGTCACACTTACTCATTGCACACAATACTCAGTTTCATCCTTTATTATGAGCTTATCAGTAACAGTTTTAAATCCACTTGCAAATGACAGGTCTAATAGGGCGTGCAGCGGGCATGCGCTCAGTCCATGCCGTAAGTGCGCCGTACGCCATATTGGTCAGTTTGCCTTGTCGTCGTCCAGGACGCCCACCTCAAACGGGCATTCGGTCCATTGCCCAAGCAAACCGGGAGCGCCCAACATCTGTTTCAGGCCACTTCGCCAAATTGGCCTGCGCCTGAGCGCGTCATGAACTGTGCGTGCCACGGTCAGTTTTCCCGGCGCACAGCAGCGAAACCAGCGATCCTTAAAGGAACTGCCATCCCTGAAAAAAAGAGGAAGACTTGGATTTATATATCATCTTTCTCGGCCTCAGGACCTCACAAAAGGCTTTACAGCCAATGAAGTACTTTCTGAAGTGCAGTCACTGTTGTAATGTAATAAATGCTGTAGCCAATTTGTGCAAAGCAAGCTCCCACAAGCAGCAACGTGATAATGACCAGATAATTTGTTTTGGTTATGTTGATTGAGGGATAAATAATAGTCAGAACACAAGGGATAACTCCCCTGCTCTTCTTCGAAATTGTGTTATGGGATCTTCTACATCCACCTGAGAGAGCAGACTGGGCCTCAGTTTCACGTCTCTTCCAAAAGACAGCACCTCTGACATTGCAACACAACTTCAGCACTGCATTGGTATGTCAGCCTAGATTTTTGTGGTGCAAGTCTCTGGAGTGGAAGTTGTACCCACAACCTTCTGACTGACAGGCAAGAGTGCTACCCACTGAGCCATGGCTGACACTCAATGGCACACTTTTATTCCTGCTTACTCTTAATGGGGAATAAATAGTGTAAAGGAGACAATGAGTGCTGAGATTTCAGAGCACTGTTATCGCTGAACATCACATCAACCCTTTCTTAACTAAGCTGCACCTAGCTCTGGAGTTCAGCATGAAACTAGCGAACCTTGGATCTTGAATGACTTCGGAAGAATTGATAGTCTGTTCCTCAATCGTTTTTATTATCTCAGTACAGGTAAAGATTAACCAAAGTTTGCAGAACTTGTTCCAGTTGGCTGTGGCTGGCAGCTGGTGTGAAAGTTCTTTCTGTTTGCACCAGTGAGGATAGGAGATATATGCATGTGACTTCTGACCAATGGCATCACCTATGTTGGTACAAGCCTGTGACTGCACATCATCATCATCATAGGCAGGCCCTCGGAATCGAGGAAGACTTGCTTCCTCTCTTAACATGAGTTCTTTGGTGGCTGTACAGTCCAATACGAGATCCACAGTCTCTGTAACAGATGGGACAGATAGTCGTTGAGGGAAGGGGTGGGTGGGACTGGTTTGCCGCACGCTCTTTCCGCTGCCTGTGCTTGATTTCTGCATGCTCTCAGCGACAAGACTCGAGGTGCTCAGCGCCCTCCCGGATGCACTTCCTCCACTTAGGGCGATCTTGGGCCAGGGACTCCCAGGTGTCAGTGGCGTTGTTGCATTTTATCAGGGAGGCTTTGAGGGTGTCCTTGTAACCTCTCTGCTGCCCATCTTTGGCTTGTTTGTTGTGAAGCAGTTCCGAGTAGAGCGCTTGCTTTGAGAGTCTCGTGTCTGGCATGCGAACTATGTGGCCTGCCCAGCGGAGCTGATCAAGTATGGTCAGTGCTTCAATGATGGGGATGTTGTCCCAGATGAGGACGCTAACGGTGCGTCTGTCCTCAAAGGGGATTTGTAGGATCTTGCGGAGACATCGTTGGTGGTATTTCTCCAGCGACTTGAGGTGTCTACTGTACATGGTCCATTGAGGCGTACGAAAGCATGGGCCTTACGCTAAACATCAGTCAGAGAAAAGGTCCTCCACTAGCCTGTCTTCGCCGCACAGCACTGCCTCCCAGTCATCAAGATCCACGGCACAACCCTGGTCAACGTGGACCACTTCCCTTATCTCGGGAACCTCCTATCAACAAGAGCAAGCATTGACGACGAGATCCAACGGTGCCTCCAGTGCGCCAGTGCAGTCTTCGGCTGCCTGAGGAAAAGAGTGTTCGAAGACCAGGCCTCAAACCTGCCACCATGGTCTACAGGGCTGTAGTAATACCCGCCATCCTGTGTGGCTCAGAGACATGGACCATGTGTCTGCACATACAAAGTTTATTATGATACACAACAAAGGGCGGACGCGAGCAAAAGCTCTGCATGCACAGAATTAGAAAAAGAGAGGGAAATGCACTTGCGTGGTGGGAAAGGGTATAATTTTTATTGAGCGCAATTTGCCCATCACCCCCTGTGCTCATTGACCTGCATTGGCTTCCGGTTAAGCAACGCCTCGATTTCAAATCCCTCCATGGCTTCGCCCGTCGCTATCTCTGTAATCTCCTCCAGCCCCATCACCACCACCCCCGGCCGAGATATCTGCGCTCCTCTAATTCTGTGCTCTTGAGAATCACTGATTATAATCGCTCAACCATCGTTGCCTGGGCCCCAAGCTCTGGACCCCACTGCCTAAACCTCTCTGCCTCTCTACCTCTCTTTCCTCCTGAAAGACGCTCCTTAAAACATACCTTGTTGACCAAATTTTTGGTCACCTGCGCTAATTTCTACTTATGCGGCTCAGTGTCAAATTGCTTTATCCCATAATACTCTTGTGAAGCGCCTTGGGACATTTCACTATGTTAAAGGCGCTATATGAATACAAGTCGCTGGTGTTATTGTGGCACGTTGTCTACATTACAACAGTGACGACAATCAAAAAGTGCTTCATTGGCTGTTAAAGCTTTGGGGTGCCCTGAGGTCATGAGAAGCTTTTTTTTTTCAGAGTGATTATTTGCACTCGTGTTTTGAACATCCCTCTGCGCCTGCCCGCCCTGGACTCCGCCCCTACGCCTATGCATTCGCACCACTGCCCCCTGAGGTGAGGATGGGGCAGGAATTGGGCTGGGGCGGTCAGGAACATCCTGGATGTGTCAGGAACTTGGGCTGGGTTATGGGGCAGGAACTTGGGCGGGGTGGAGGGAGCGCTATCCTGTCTGGAGTCGACAGTCAGAATGGCTCGAATTACACTTTGCAAAGTCACTGAGAACGTAAGCTGGGCAGTTCTAATTATACACTCCCGGGTGTGTCTTTTCCTCCAAGGAGACCAATCAGCAATCAGGTCATGTGATCACGGAGAGCCAATCAGAGCATTTTGCTAGTGCAAATAAGCGTGTCCTTTTCTTTAAAACAATTTTATGGGTGCTGAGCAATAGATGTACCTTTATCGATGCTCTGGCTGGCGTCAGGTAACTCAGCACACACCAGAGATTGAACCTAGGTTCTTTCTGATCTATGAGAGAGTGACTTTACCTCTGAATCATCTGAGTGGCTCATTCAGATGTGAGTCTTCCGCCTGTTTGACAATAGGGTAAATCTTGTTCCCTGTTGTCGTGTGTATCCTAACTCGCACCAAGTCCCGCTCATTGCCCCCTGTTCTTGGTGACTTACATTGGCTCCTGGTCAGGCAACACCTCGATTTTAAAATTCTCCACCTTGTGTTCAAATCCCTCCAGGGCCTCGCCCCCTCTCTATCGCTGTAGTCACCTCCAGCCCCACAACCCCCTGAGTTCTCCGTATTCCACTAATTTTGGCTTCTTGAACATCCCTGATTTTAATGGCTCAACCATTGGTGCTCATGCCTTCAGCTGCCTAGGTCCTAAGCTCTGGAATTCCCTCTCTTAACCTCTTCACCTCTCTACTTTTATCTCTTTTATTAAACTTTCGGCCAGCTGTTCTAATATCTCCTTATGTTTATATACAGGTGAGCAAGCACACATGCCACATGTGTGCAGCCCGATGACCTCCGACCTTGGTGCCCTCTGGTGTCTGGTGACCCCCCAAGCATTAATACATAACAACATCCCCTTTTAAAATCTTAATAACAGTCTTTTTACAAATTAAGATGGTCTGCGGCTTTCCTCTCACGAGTTGATCGTCTCAGTTCAACTTTGGCTCTGGGCAAGCATTCTGAGTCCGTTGAGACTGAGGGCTGAGTAGCCGATCTGATGGGAGTGGTCATGACCACATCAGAGACTGAAGGTTCAGAGTCAGTAATGTCAGCAGAGTCCTCTGATGCGTGAACAATGTTTGGTTGGTCATTGACTGCATCTTCCTCACTTGGTTCCAATTCATCCATGTGCCGCAGTTTAACCTGGTCAAAGTGTTTCCTGCATGTTTGCCCATTCTTGAGCATGACAATAAACACTCTGTTACCCTCCTTGGCTGTAACAGTGCCGGCGATCCACTTTGGACCTTGACCATAGTTCAGTATATAAACCGGATCATTGACCGAGATGTCACGGGACATGGCAACACGATCATGACACCATTGCTGACTTTGACGTCTGTTTTCAACACGATCATTCAGATCTGGATGAACAAGAGAAAGCTTGGTCTTGAGATTTCCCTTCATCAGTAGTTCAGCAGGAGCAACCCCAGTAAGCGTATGATGTCTTGACCTGTAACTGAGCAATATACATGACAACCTTCTCTGCAGTGAACCCTGAGTTACACATTTCATACTTTGCTTGATCGTTTGAACGGCATACTCTGCTTGACCTTTAAATGCAGGCTTGAATAGAACTGATCTCACATGTCTGATGCCATTGAGTTTCATGAACATCCGTGGCATTGTCTAAATCGACACTGTTGAGGCCCATGATTTCCCCCACAACGGCAACAGGGTGAAATCTGGTTCGAACCAGTTGCCGGGCTCTGAGCAATGGCAGCTCTGCCAGAAGACAACGCCATCTTGTTGACAGTACTTATATCTGCCTCAAATTATCATCAGTCGTCATGCATGCCTGGGCAGTCGCGATGGCCTTTTTCAAATCCAGTGTCTCTGCAGCCAATAGTTTCCTGAGGATCGCATCATGGTTGATGCCTATCATGACGACATCACGCAGCATGTCTTCCAGCATGTTCCCGAACTTACACGGCTCAGCAAGACGTCGCAGATCAACGACAAATCCCGACACGTCCTGGCCCATAGCACGAACATGCGTGTAGAAACGGTAGCATGATATGATGATCCCCGCTTTTGGCTTCAGATGGTTACCCACAAACGTACACAATTCCGCCGGACGTATAAGCGAGAGAAGATTCTTCATGAGGCCGTAAATTTTCGGACCACAAACGGTGAGGAGAACTGCCCTGAGCTTAACTACGTAGGCCTCTGCCTCCATGCCATTGGCCACAAAATACTGATCCTGGCAGTCCACAAAATCCGCCAAATCCTCGCCCTCCACGAATCTCTCCAGGATTCCAACGGTGCCCATTGTGCATGCGAAGGTTCTTAAATTACCTCGTCGTCAATTGTAATGACTCAAGAGTCTGGTTACTGTAAACTCACTCAGGTGCAACCTGATCCCTCTTTATTGCAGCCCAAGAGTGCCAGCTTGACAAAGACACACAGCTTACATACAGTGAGCAAGCACATATGCCACATGCGTACAGCCCGCTGACCTCCGACTGCAGCTCCCTCTGGTGTTTGGTGACCCCCAAGCATTAATACATAACAGAGGGAAGGGGATGTAGGCAGGCAGAGGTGCTAAGGTAGAGTGGGGGATACATTGAAGATGGTGATTTTAAATGCGATGCGCTAGAGGACAGAGAGCCAGTGTAGGTCAGCGCGAAGATGGATGATAGGTGAAAAGAACTTGATGTGAGACAGGATGAATTTTAGACAAGTGGATTTTGGGGAGGGTGGAGTTCAATGAGGAGAGTAATCGAGAAATTGAGTTCCAAGGTGATGGATGTGTTGGGAAGGGTTTTGACGGTGTTGTGAATGAACTAAAGGCTGAGGCAGGTGATGCTGCGGAGGTGGTGATGGATACAGAGGGCTTTGAAGCCGAACTCTTGATTGGACAGATACTGTGGGTGCGCACAGTCCGGTTCAGCCTGAGTAAGCAGCAAGGAGGTGGATTGACTCGAGACGGCAAGGGTGCAAATTTGATGGTGCAGCCTGAAAACAATGGCAAGGGTCTCCGTGTTGTGGCTTTATCTTACCCTCCAAGACTATCTTGGAGTAATAGATGAATTTGGCTCTGGAGAAGGAGGTATGGGAATTCCAGACAAGGTTGAGCCACTTCTGACAGTAATGACAAGACCCTGTTGTGCACCTGATATACCCCAGCCTAATTATAACTCTTTGATATACCTCACCCCTGTATATCTCTTGATATACCCCACACCCCTAACTGTAACACTCTGATATACCCCACACCCCTCACTGCAACACTATGATATACCCCACACCCCTCACTGTAACACTCTGATATACCCCACACTCCACACTGTAACACTCTTATATACCCCATACCCCACACTGTAACACTCTGATATACCCCACACCCCTCACTGTAACACGATGATATATTGCACCATTTGTCCAGCAGTTTCTGAAATACCATATTCACTGCTTTCAAATCGCATTCAATGATATACCGCGCCCCATATTATCTGATATACCACACTCCATATTATCTGATATACCACACCCCATATTATCTGATGACCGCACCCTATGTTATCTGATATACCACATCCTTTATTTTCAGATGTACCGCACCCCATATTACCTGATATACTACACCTTATATTCTGATATACCACACCCCATATTATCTGATATACCACACCCCATATTATCTGATATACCGCACCCCATATTATCTGATATACCACATCCCATATTATCTGATATACCGCACCCCATATTATCTGATATACCGCATCCTACAATATCTGATATACCATAACCCACATTATATGATATACCGCACCATATATTATCTGATATACCACACCCCATATTATCTGATATACCGCACCATATATTATCTGATATACCACACCCAATATTCTCTGATACACCGCACCCCATATTATCTGACATACCGCACCCCATATAATCTGATATTCCGCACCCTATATTTTCTGATACACCACCCGCTTTCGACAACATTCCTCGACAGATTGGGAAAACGAGTGACCAACTGCAATTCTGTTAATTTACAATAATGCAAGAATCATCAGTGAACTGATCAGTCACAGAAAAGGCTTTATTTATGAATGATTCACATGAGCTGCTGTTTCAATGAATAAAGAAAATACAGGAAACGCACAGGTCAGTCAGAAGAGAAAGGCAGGTTGTGTCAAACTCCTTGATCAGAACAGATGCAGCCAGGTTGGTAAAGCTTCCTCAAGGGACCTCTGCAGCCTAAATCCACAGGTACTGGTCCCTGTGCTGGATAATCGGACCGCTTTCCATTTCAGGCCCCGCATCCCAGTCCCAGGTCAGGTATACCACAGCTAGATGTTAAAGCTCCCTGTACTCAGCCCCAACCTCAGAATGGTGCTTCATGCTGCTGTAATGTGGCACTTTTTACTATTCCCCACACTGACCGTCCTTAGGCCTGTTCAAGGGAAAGTAACAATTGGTGCATCAGCGATAATTATATGCTTACAGGCCCAAATGTCTAAGAACGGAATTAAGAGCTCTCAGACCTTTGTCACGTGGAAGTCTGCCAGTCCGCATTAAGGGCAGACCTTCACCCAATTAGTCGAGAGCAGATTTGAATCCAGAGCCCAGAGATGAAAGGTCAGCCTTTAAACCATTGCACCACCCAATTCCAACCCGCCAGGTTCAATTGCAGGTTCCACTTGAACGATCTTTGTTCCTCCAGACAGCTGACAGACCTGCGTCAAATTTCCGGCATTTTTCTGCTTTCTTCAGATTTACAGCATCCATGAGTGTTTTTTAATGTTGTCTCAAGCACTGAACTTCAAGGAGATCATTTTGAAGTTTTCGCCCACACCCAGGTAGGTGATTTTGCCCAGTGCCAGTCTGTTGGGGAAAACTATCACGTGACCGTTTGGGAGTTTGATCTCAAAGTTTTCTCCCTTGAAAGTAATTTGTATCTGGAAATAAAGAAACCAAAAACAGAAATGAGAGAATACAGAGAGTTAGCATGCAGGTACAGCAAGCAATTAGGAAGGCAAACGGTACGTTGTCCTTTATTGCAAGGACATTGGAGTACAAGAGTAAGGAATATATTCAAAGCTGAGATAGATAGATTTCTGGACTCTAGAGGAATTAAGGGATATGGAAATCGGGCGGGTATGTTTAGTTGAGGTTTAAGATCAGCCATGATCTTATTTAATGGTGGAGCAGACTCGAGGGGTGGTATAGCTTACACCTGCTCCTAATTCTTAGGTTCTTATACATCAAGGCTGAGAAATCAGACTGGGCTTACTACCTACTTCTGTGACTGCACCAAAGAACCATATCCTTCAGCCTGCGGTAAGTCGATAGGGTGAATTCACATTGCAGCATGGCCAACAATTCTGTCAAACCAGCTGATTTTACCAGCTTGGAGGGCTTGTGTTGTTTCTCTCTATAGCCCAATGTAATTGGGTTGCCAACTTCTGGTTAGTTGTATTCCTGGAGGTTTAATCACATGATCCTTCTGCCCCCGCCCCCACACGCCTGCCATTGGTTGCCCGGCATGTCTAACCTCGCATCTCGTGTGACCAGATAGCAGCAGTCACTGTGACAGAGTTAGGAGCAGTGAATGAGCTAACAAACATGGCTGCATATGACACCGCTATTCCTGGCCACAATTGATATGATTGGGTAATTTCCCTGTCAATCACGGCAAGAGACCGCAGTGCTGTAAGTAACTGGTGTAATGTATGTACCTGCGAATGTGCTCACAGGTTCACTGTGAGTGACTTAGCCAGTCACGTGATGTTCGCAGGACTCAATAAAACCCCAGTCAATTGAGTTCAGGTTCTCTACGATGAGGCATGCATTTGTGAACCTGGTGGATGAACTAGTCGTGTTCAGTTTGATTTTTAAACCTTTGCTAATAAACCAGCTAGTACTTTACAGCAAATATGTAGCAGTGAATTCTTAAGCAAAGAAACCATGAAGCAAATACACTACAACTGGGGTTGATTTTAAGCACAGAATTCACTCACTGCACAGTGCTGGAGAAATCACCCTGCTTTTATCAGGAGACATTGCTGTAGTTTCGATCATAAGTTCTGCTTGCTGTAGTAAACAGAGACTCTGTTTAAATAGACTGTAGGCTGTTTGCTGTCGTGTGCTATTTAGATAGACTCCTATGCTATAAAATAGACTGTTTGCTGCGAGTCCCGCCCCGCCTCCAACTCATTGGCTGACACAGTGACAACAGATACTCTGAACATTGATATTAGAATCAACAGCCTTCTTGTTTTGAAATACAGACAAATAACTGTGCCTCTTCAGCGATTTAAAGAACCAGGGAGATAGAATACCAGAGATGGAAAATGAGTGTTTTAACACAGTACAGTACACTACCCTCCTATTAGCTGTAATATATACTGACAATTTTTTGATGTATGCCTGGCGCTACACCTTCAAACTGTGAGGTCAGAGTTGGTGGCGGGTAGGCGGGGGGTGGGAGGGGTGGTGGGGTGGTGGCGGGGATGTGTGGGGATGTTAGAAATCAGGGGTTCAAATTGTCTAAAACTAACACAAAGGATATTGTATTTAAATCGTTGTTTTGAACTGGAGCCAAAATGTCTCCTCAGAATCGTATTAGATGCTTAGAAATGCTAAACTTTTGGTACCCTGCTGAGATTCTGCACTATGACAGCTGTAATCTGTTGTTTTCAAGTTAAGACTTCAACTTTGTTTATGTATCTTCAAGACAATGTGTTAAACATTTGTTATGTCATAAAGGAGGTAACACTCTGAAGCGAGCAGTTTTCTGGTTTGGCCTCATGGCATCAAAGGCAGGATACGGACGAAAGAGATAAGATACGAATTTCAAACTGAAGAAACCCTGGGAAGTATAAACAAGACATGTTGCCAAAATCGGAAGCCATCTTTAGGGCGGGTTCTTGAAACAAGAATCGAGACAAAGAATGAGAAGCCTTATTGAATAGCAAGTTTTTAGGAGAGCCTCTATAGGTCAAAAGATCTTGTCAATATCCCAGGTCAGGCCCACCCCATAAAAGAGAATAAAAATAACACTTGGAGAGGGGAGAGTGAAACAGAAGTTGAGCTGGTCGAACACTCTTCGAATGATCTCATGCTTTACCGAAAGAAGCTCTGGTCAAAGGGAAAGAGACTGCAAGCCAGAGAACTGCTCACATGTGTCAGCTGTTTGTCCGAACGAATCGGTATTAACTATGTGCTACGGTCGTATGTTTTTGCTGTATAACTAATGTGTTAAATTCCATTTTAAACTCTGATTAAACACAATATATCCACCAGATTGGTTTACAGTCGATCCTGATTATTAAAGTGACCAACCAGAGATAGCCTGAAACTTGGCTATTTCCATTAGGTGGGAGATGATAAATGTGTTACAGTTTGCTCCTTTCATTATCAGCAAAGGGCAGCAAGGTTACCTCACTGAGCGATTTTCAGCCCAGCCCTGCCTTACCTTGACCTCCGCCCCGTGGCTGAAGGGAAAGTTGGAGTCTCTCTGCTCGCACTCCCAGCTGCCATGGCGCATGGAGTTGCAGACGATCACGGCTCCGTCACGCTCATCGTGGAAACGGGGGCTGAAGTGCATGGCGATGTGGTCCGCGCAGCTCCCAAGGTTCACCACAAAGCTGGGCCCGGAAAGAAAGCAGAGAATCAGTGTCTGCACCACGGATTTCAGTCAACCTGGAAATGTGCCATGCCTTTCTGCCGGTGCGTGTCTGTGGCTCATTCACAGAAGAATAGTAAGCAAGGTTGGTACAGTGACAGACCCCATGCTATACGTCCCAGAATTATAGCAGAGAGTCGTAGAATCATAGAAATTTACGACACGGAAGGAGGCCATTTCAGCTCATCGTGTCCGCGCCGGCTGATAAACCCAGCCTCAACCCACTTTCCAGCTCTTGGTCCGTGGCCCTGTACGTTAATGCCGTTTCAAGTGCACATCCAAGTATTTTTTAAATGTGGTGAGGGTTTCTGCCTCTACCACCCTTTCAGGCAGTGAGATCCAGACCCCCACCACACTCTGGGTGAACGAAATTCTCCTCGATTCCCCTCTAAACCTCCTACCAATTACTTTAAATCTATGCCCCTAGTTATTGACCTCTCTACTGTGGAAAATAAGTCCTTCCTATCCACTCTATCTAAGCCCCTCATAATTTTATACACCTCAATCATGTCTCCCCTCAGCCTCCTCTGGTCCCAAGAAAACAACCATCCTCATAGTTAAAATTCTCCAGTCCTGGCAACATCCATTTTTATTCTCAAGGTAAATGAAACAGTCCCTGTAATTATCATTAGTTCCTACATACTGTATTGTGAGGTACTCCTCACTAAAATGGTGGATTGGCCTTGGAGGGAGTGCAATGTAGGTTTACCAGAATGATGCCCGGACTTCCAGGGTTAAGTAACGAGGAAAGACTGCACAAATTAGGGTTGTATTCCCGAGAAGTTGGAAGGATAAGGGGCGATCTGGTCAAACTTTTCATAGTATTATGAGGAACAGATGGGGAGAAACTATTTCAGCTGGTTGGGGATTTTAGGATAAGGGGGCATAGCGTAAAAATTAGAGCCAGACTTTTCAGGAGTGAAATTAGGAAAAACTTCCACACACAAAGGGTGGTATGAGTTTGGGAATTTCTTCCGCAAACGGCAATTGATGCTAGATCAATTGTTAATTTTAAATCGGAGCTTGATAGCTTTTTGTTAACTAAAGGTATTAAGGGATGTAGGGCAAAGGTGGGTATATGTAGTTAGATCGCAGATCAGCCATGATCTCATTGAATGGCGGAACAGGCTTGAGAGGATGAATATCCTCCTCCTGTTCTTATGTTCCGTTGATTCCAATATGAGGAAACTCAGGCGGGATCTACAACGGGCGAACGATCTGATCCGTCAGGTTACCACCCATTGGCTAAGTGGAAAATGAACCCCGTTGAGCCTTAATACTGAAACGACTATTATCTTTGTTTACCCTCTCAGTGAAGAAACTTCTCCTCATCCGGCATTCGGTTAAGAAACGGAGGTGGGGGGAAAGAAAACGTTAATCTTACCTGGAACAATTATCTGCAATCCTCCCTTTAATCTTCAGAGTGTCTCCGCGTGTCATATCCATGTTATGCACTTCAAACTGTTGTTTGATGTTGAAAAGAAAACAATATTAATATAATGCAATATTTTCTCTCTTATTTAAAAGAAACCTGTTGTGAGTATGCTCACAGCTTTGTCGAGCTGCTGCATTGTGAGTGGCTTAGCCAGTCACATGATGTTCACAAGACACCATAAAACCCCAGTCAGTTGGGTCTAGGTCATCTGCGATGAGGTATGCAGTTGTGAGCCTAGTGGATGAACTGGTAAGGTGTAGTTTGATTGTTAAACCTGTGTTAATAAACCAACTAGTTCTTAATAGCAATGTGTTGCTATGAATTCTTAAGCAAAGAACCCATGAAGCAAATACATTACAAAATCCTGAATGATATAAAACCCCACAGAATTTCACTTGTGAATAGGGATGCATTTGCACAACTATTTCCCCGAGTACACGGACGCGTATACACACACACATATCCTCGCAGGTGCACGTATGCACACTCACGAGTGTATACAGACAAAACAACTGTCAAGATCATTACAAGCTCAAGAAGCTTGATCCCATCCTGGAGAAAGCAGCCCACTTGATCGGCACCCATCCCTCCTTCAAGATTCACTCCCTCCCCCACCAGTGCACCATGTCTGAAACATGTACCATCCACAAGATGCATTGCAGCAACTTGCCAAGGCTTCTTCGACAGCACCTCCCAAACCCTTGACCTCTGCCGCCTAGAAGGACAGGGGCAGCAGACGCATGGGAACACCACTACCTGCAAGTTTCCCTTCAGATTATACCCCATCCTGACTTGAAAATATATCGCCGTTCCTGCATCGTCGCTGGGTCAAAATCCAGGAACCCCCTCCCTAACAGCACTGTGGGAGCACCTTCACCACACGGACTGCAGCGGTTCAAGTAGATGGCTCACCACCTCCTTCTCAAGGGTAATTAGGGTTGGGCAATAAATGATGGCCTTGCCAGCGACGCCCACACCCCAGGAAGGAATTTTAAAAAGTCACGAATATCCAAACGAAGTTCACAAAAAGGGACATAAAAGTTTGATTCTTCACACTCGATATTTAAGAGGGCTGATGGTGACAGCCCTTCTTCCAGTATCTGAAGGCTTTTAAGTGGTAGCAATCTTTCCTCTGTGTCATGGGAGACGAATTGAACTTTAATTTCTGATACTAATAAATGGTAACGGAATGATGTATAGTATAATGGAATAATAACAATGTTATTAATGTCTTTAATGATGACTTTAACTTCTGCCACTAAAGGCTGATAAATGAATGATTGCATGGTATGAAGGAATAATCACGATGTTTTAAATGTGTTTTACGCTGAATAAATCCAATAAAAATAAAATATTAATCACAATCTAGCCTCCAAACTTCTAATTTTGCCCTCTTGAGCATCCCTATTGCCTTCTACCTTTTTCTCCTCATTGAAGGCGCTCCTTAAAACCTACATCTTTGACATAGCTTTTGGTCACCTGCCCTAATATCGCCTTATGTAGCTTGTTGTCAAATTTTCGCTCTTGTGAAGCATCTTGGGATGTTTTACTACATTAAAGGCGCTGTATAAATGCAAATGGTTGTTGTGGGAAGGTTGTGGGTTGAAGTGCCACTCCAGAGGTAGGGCACAAAATCTAGCAATATGGTGGCGTTTGTAGTGAGGGAAGTTATCCAGCCCAGTACTCCGGGTGTGGGGTCACGGACGTATGAAGACAAAAAGGGCTGGAGACCCAGTGGATTCAGGACCCAACCTAAATTTCATTCCATAAATTTCACTCAATATCATTTTCCCAGCGAGGCTCATTCAATTCCCAGTGCTTCACACTAGGTGACGCTGTCACTCACAAGTTAGCTGTCCCTGAACTAACTGGTGCCTATATATTGCAAGCTCTATCTCTTAAATGAAAAGGTGTGAAGCTCTTGGGAATCGTATGTTGTCTGTTCAGCTCGGCCCCTTGCTGGGCACACAGAATGTAAATCATTCGAGCATCAGAGTGTAACCATCGGCTCCCCAAGGATTCATTGATGGGCATTATCTGGACATTGTGTTTTAATATTTCCCACTGCAGAAAAAGCTGGCAGCCTGTTGCGGGAGGGGCCCAGGTATTTTTCCATGTTGTACACGAAATTTACATCTGATCAGTGTAAAGTGGTCAGTGATAAAGCCATTACCTGGATGAGATAACTCCGAGAGGCGAGAAACCAGAACAAAAGAAAACCATTAAGCCCAGTCCGGTTGGAAGCGAAAACCCATCCCCAGCCATCACTGGAATACACATGGGCCACTCAGACAGAAGCTTCGACACAAGGAAAAACTTTATTTGGCCAGAAGAAGCAAACAGACTTTAGATATAAAAGTTGGCCGTGAGGCCATCTCTCCGTCTCTTTTGCTCTCGCTTGCTTCACCTCTACAAGGACCGAGCACGCCATCTGGGACAGAGAGAAGAAACCATCAACAAGCAACTAGAGTCTTACTATTCAACTGTGAAACATAGAAACATAGAAAATAGGTGCAGGAGTAGGCCAGCTAATCTTGAGACTGGGACTTGGATACCATAGACAGTACGGAACCAGAAGAGACACGTTTTCACCAGGAGAAGCAGCAAGTAAGCCAACGAATCGGTGAACATCATCCCTGCCCACGCATCTTTAAGATCACAGTCACTGTGTGAGGAGGTGTCGTGTGATCTCCCAACCAAGCCGTAAGAAGGGTTTTAGTGGGGAGGTTTTGCTACAAGGACCATAGGGGTGTGCCCAGCCGGTCGGTACAGATTCGGCGGTACACTGTGGATCCGCGCAGAGAGTTTAGATGTTGGGTACTTCGCGATAGGAGCATTTAGACATGCCAGGGTATTGGACCGAACTGCATCGTCACTGTATTTACTTGTAGTTTTGCTGTGTTGAGGTAGCTTTAATAAAGCATTGACGGTTGAGACCGAGGTATTTGTCCGTGACTCATTTATCTGTTCAGTATAGCAATCACTCCCAGGTCTAGAACTAGTGTAACGTGGGGGTGCGTCGAACACCTAAGGGAAACTACTTTCAAGAGTGCAAACAACTATGGTATGAAAGCAACTTCCCATTATCCGTAATTAACATTCTAACGCCCCGAATTTGGTGAAAGCTAAGTTCTGCCCAAAGGACAGCTGAGATCCTGATGGTACTTTGGACAGAAGTTTCATGAAAGTTCTGGAAAGACTGCCCGGCGGCAGAAAAAGAGACTTGCCCCCTGAATCTGGGCAGCAGCGGGCGGGAGCTCCCATTCTCGGCGGCAAATGCAATCCTCGGCAAAGTACCGCCGAGGATTGAGTTGGGCCCAAGGAGGGGGGAACAGATAAAATTAAAGATTTCAAAACATTAAACGTTAGAAAACCTTCAGGGGACTCCATCCACCTGAATCGCTGCAAAAAAAAATAAAGTAAAGAAGTATATTAACCTTTTTTTGCAGGTCTTCTTCCGTACCGTTGAGGTTAGACCTGCCTCCACACGGTTGTCTTTTCCCCTGCTGGAGCGAAGGACCGCCCGGACCAAACTGGCAGCTCGGTGGGCGGGAGGACACTTACGTGCACTACATGCCAGCAGAAGTCAGCGGGCAGTCCCCAGTGGCCTTCCCTTCCCGTCAGCGGGAGGCCTCCACCAAACTCGCTCAGACGGGAGACCGCCCAGAAAACGCGGCAGCAACGGATTGTAAGTCCACCAATTTCAGCCTAATCCCACCTTCCAGCACTAGGTGCGTAACCCTGCAGGTCATGGCTTTAAGTGCATATCCAAGTACTTTTTAGATGTGGACCCCAACCTCTGTCGTTGAGTACGCAGATGATGCCTCTGTCTGCACACATTCTGAGGCTGAACTCCAGGATATAGTCGACGTATTTACTGAAGCATACGAAAGCATGGGCCTTACGCTAAACATCCGTCAGACAAAGTTACTCCACCAGCCTGTCCTCGCCGCACAGCACTGCCTCCAAATCATCAAGACCCACGGCGCGGCCCTCGACAACGTGGACCATTTCCCATACCTCAGGAGCCTCTTATCAACAAAAGCAAACATTGATGCGATGATGCAACACCGCCTCCAGTGCAGTCTTCGGCCGCCTGAGGGAAAGAGTATTCGAAGACCAGGCACTGAAATCTACCACCAAGCTCATGGTCTACAGGGCTGTAGTAATACCCGCCCTCCTCTATGGCTCAGAGTAATGGACGATGTACAGAAGACACCTCACCAACGATGTCTCCGCAAGATCCTACAAATCCCCTGGGAGGACAGGTGCACCAACATCAGTGGTCTCGTCCAGGCTACCATTGAAGCATTGACAACACTCGATCAGCTTCGCTGGCAGGCCACATAATTCACATGCCAGGCATGAGACTTCCAAAGCAAGTGCTCTATGCGGAGCTCTTTCACGGCAAACGAGCCAAAGATGGGCAGCAAAAACGTTACAAGGACACCCTCAAAACCTCCCTGATCAAGTGCAACATCCCCACTGACACCCTGGAGTCCCTGGCCAAAGACCGCCCTAAGTAGAGAAAGTGGATCCGGGAGGGTGCTGAGCACTTCGAGTCTCAACGCCGAGAGCGTGCAGAAATCAAGCGCAGGCAGCGGAAAGAGCGCACGGCAAACCAGTCCCACCTGCCCCTTCCCTCAACGACTATCTGTCCCACCTGTGACAGAGTCTGTGGCTCTTGTATTGGACTGTTCAGCCACCAAAGAACTCAATTCAGGAGTGGAAGCACATCTTCCTCGATTCCGAGGGACTGCCTATGATGATAATGATGAGTTGTGATGAGAGTTTCTACCTCTACCAACCTTTCAGGCAGTGAGTACCAGACTCCCACGAATCTCTGGGTGAAAATTTTTTTCCTCCTCTCCCTCTAATCCTTCTACCACTTACTTTAAATCTATGTCACCTGGTTATTGACCCCTCTGCAAAGGGAAATAAGTCCTTCCTATCCACTCTATCTACGTCCATCATAATATTATGCAGCTCAATAAGATCTCCCCTCAGCCTCCTCTGTTTCAGCAAAAACAACCCCAGCCAATCCAATCTTTCCTCATTGCGAAAATTCTACAGTCCAGGAAACATCCTTGTAAATCTCTGTACCCTCTCTAGTGCAATCATATCTTTCCTGCAGTGTGGTCAGCAGAACTGCATGCAGTACTCAAGCTGTGGACTAACTATTGTTGTATACAGTTCAAGCATAACCTCCCTGCTGTTGTATTCTATGCCTCGGCTAATAAAGGAAAGCATCCCGAATGCCTTGTTAACTACCTTATCGACCTGCCCTGCTACCTTTAAGGATCTGTGAACATACACTCCGAGGTCCCTCTGTTCCTCACACCTCTCATAATTACAAAGACAAAATGCCAACCTCCCCGAAAGTTTCACTGTATTTTACTCGCCGTCATCTTTGCGTCTCTCTCGGGCACTCGAGTAGGTGACAAGTGTCGGGGAACTCCAGGAAAGTGACGGACTGTAACGGAGGGAAGAGCATACATACCAGCTAAAGGAGGTCACTGCTGTTAATCAGTGATCAGGATTTTGTAACAGTTTAAGTCCACTTGCAAATAACAGGTCAAATAGGATGTGCAGCAGGCACGCGCTCAGTCCGTGCCGGAAGTGCGCCATACTCCATATTGGCAAGTTTGCCTCGTAGTCGTCCAGGGCGCCCACCTCAAAAGGGTGTTCGGCCCACTGCTGAAGCAAATCGGGAGGGCCTAAGGTCTGTTTCAGGCAACTTTGCCAAATTGGCCTGTGCCTTAGCACGTCATGCACCGTGTGTGCCACAGTCAGCTTTCCTGGCGCACAGCAGCCAAACCAGCGCTCCTTAAAGGAACTGCCATCCCAGAAAAAAAGGGAACGACTTGGATTTATATATCATCTTTCACGGCCTCAGGACCTCCCAAAAGGCTTTACAGTCAATGAAGTACTTTTTGAAGTGTAGTCACTGTTGTAATATAGGAAATGCTGTTGCCAATTTGCGCACCGCAAGCTCCCACAAGCAGCAACGTGATAATGACCAGCTAATCTGTTTTAATTATGTTGATTGGGGATAAATACTGGTCAGGACAGGAGAGATAACTCCCCTGCTCTTCTTCGAAATCATGTTATGGGATCTTTTACGTCCACATGAGAGGGCAGAATGTGCCATGGTTTAACATCTTATCCAAAAGACAGCACCTCTGACAGTGCAGCACTCCTTCAGCAATGCACTGGAGTGAGTTTTGAACCCACAACCTTCTGACTGAAAGGCAAGAGTGCTACTCACATAGCTGTGGCGGACACTCAATGGCTCGCTTTTATCCCTCCTTACTCTTAATGCGGAATGAATGGTGTAAAGGAGACAATGAATCTGCTGAGATTTCAGAGCACTGGTATCACTGAACTTCCATCAACCCTTTCTTAACTAAGCTGCAACTAGCCTAGGATTTCAGCATGACACGAGCGAACCTTGGCCCTTGAATGACGTAGGAAGAATTGATAGTCTGTTCTCCAATCGTTTTCATCATCTCAGTACAGATAAGATTAACCGAAGTTTGCAGAACTAGTTCCACCTGGCACTGGCTGACAGCTGGTGCCAAAGTCCTTTCTGTTTGCCCCAGTGAGGATGGGAGATATTTGCATGTGGTTTCCGATCAATGACAACACCTATGTTGGTACAAGCCTGTGATTGCACATACAAAGGATATCAAAGGGTGGATGCAAGCAAAAGCTCTGCATGCACAGAATTAGAAAAGGAGAAGGAAATACACTCGTGTGGTGGAAAAGGTATATTTTTATTGAGCGCAATTTACCCATCACCCCCTGTGCTCACTGACCTGCATTGGCTTCCGGTTACGCAACGCCTCGATTTTAAATGCCTCCATGGCCACGCCCCTCCCTATCTCTGTAATCTCCTCCAGCCCCACCACCACCCGCCCCCCCCGAGACATCTGTGCTCCTCTAATTCTGTGCTCTTGAGAATCCCTGATTATAATCACTCAACCATTGGCGGTCGTATATTCTGTTGCCTAGGCCCCAAGCTCTGGAACTCCCTGCCTAAGCCTCTCCGCCTCTCTACCTCTTTCCTCCTTCAAGACTCTCTTTAAAACATACTTTGTTGACCAGGTTTTTGGTCACCTGCGCTAATTTCTACTTATGCAGTTCAGTGTCAAATTGTTTCATCTCATAATAGTCCTGTGAAGCGCCATGGGACGTTTCACTATGTCAAAGGCGCTATATAAAAACAAATAGTGGTGTTATTGTGGCGTGCTGTTTACATTACAACAGTGACATCACTTCAAAAAGTGCTTCATTGGCTGTTAAAGCCTTGGGGTGCCCTGAGGTCATGAGTAGCCTTTTTTTTTGCACTCGCGTTTTGAATGTCTCTCTGCACCTGCCCGCCCTGGACTCCGCCCATACGCCTACGCATTCGCACCACCGCCCCCTGAGGTGGATATGGGGCAGTAATTGGACTGGGGCGGTCAGGAACATCCTGGGTGTGTCAGGAACTTGGTCTGGGGGATGGGGCAGGAACTTGGGCGGGGAGGAGGGAGCTCTATCCTGTCTGGAGTCGACAGTCAGAATGGCTCGAATTACACTTTGCAAAGTCACTGAGAACTTAGGCTGGGCAGTTCTAATTATACATTCCAGGGAAACTGCTGGGTGTGTCTTATCCTCCAAGGGGATTAATCAGCAACAGGTCATGCGATCACGGAAAGCCAATCAGACAGAGCATTTTGCTCGTGCACATAAGTGTATCCTTTTCTTTAAAACATTTTTATGGGTACTGAGCAATAGCTGTACCTTTATCAATGCCCTGACTAGGGTCAGGTAATTCAGCACACACCAGAGATTGAACCTAGGTCCTTTTTGGTCGATGAGAGAGTGACTTTACCTCTGAATCATCTGAGTGGCTCATTCAGATGTGAGTCATTCGCATATTTGACATTAGGCTGAAACTCGATCCCCGTTGTCACGTGTATTCTAACTCACAGCAAGTCCTGCTCATCCATTGCCCCTGCGCTCACCGACCTACATTGGCTCCCGGTCAGGCAACACCTCAATTTTAAAATTCTCCTCCTTGTGTTCAAATCCCTCCAGGGCCTCGCCCCCTCTCTCCTCCAGCCCACAACCCCCCGAGATCTCTGCGCTCCACCAATTTTAGCCTCTTGAACATCCCTGATTATAATGGCTCAACCATTGGTGGCTATGCCTTCAGCTAGCTAGGCCCTAAGCTCTGGAATTCCCTCCGTAAACCTCTTCACCTCTCGACCTTTATCTTTTTTATTCAGCATTTTGCCAGCTCCATATGTGGATCGGCTCGTCTGAAGCACCGTCTTCTACTACTCGATTAAGGACCAAAATGGTAACCTATGTGTGAAGGTGGAGGATGTGGGTCATGTACTTAATGAATACTTTGCTGCTAACTTCACAAAAGATGGGGATGATGCCAACGTTGAAATTAAGGAGGAAGAGAATGAAATATTGGATGGGATAAACATAGTAAGAGGGGCAGTATTAAGGGGTTTAGCATCTTTGAAAGTAGACAAATCACCAGGACCAGAGAAAATATATCCTAGGCTATTAAAAGCTGCAAGGGAGGACATTGCGGAGGCTCTGACCATCATTTTCCAAACCTCCCTGACAACAGGAATGGTGCCAGAGGATTGGAGAACTGCGAACATTGTACAATTGTTTAAAAAGTAAGGAAGGGATAAACTGAGTAATTGCAGGTGAGTTAGTTCAACCTCGGTGTTGGGCAAATTATTGGAATCAATTCTGAGGGACAGTATAAACCTTCATTTAGAAAGACACAGATTAATCAAGGACAGTCAGCCTGGATTTGTTAAGGGAAGGTCGTGTCTGACTAACTTGATTAAATATTTTGAGGAGGTAACAAGGAGGGTCGATGAGGGCAGTGCGTTTGATATAGTCTACATGGATTTTATCAAGGCTTTTGACAAGGTCCCACATGGCAGGCCGATCAAAAAAGTAAAAGCCCATGGGATCCAGGGGAGAGTGGCAAATTGGATCCAAAATTGGCTCAGTGGCAGGAAGCAAAGGGTAATGGTTGACCGGTGTTTTTGCAACTGAAAGGCTATTTCCAGTGGGGTTCCACAGGTCTCAGTACAAGGTCCCTTACTTTTTGTAGCATATTAATTATTTAGACTTCACTGTAGGGAGCATGATAAAGAAATTTGTAGATGATACAAAAATTGTTCGTGTGGAGGAAAGTGGCAAATGGAATTCAGTCCGGAAAAGTGTGAGGTAACGCATTTGGGGAGGGGCAACAAGGCAAGAGAATACACAATAAATGGGAGGATACTAAAAGGTGTGGAGGAACGGAGGGACCTTGAAATGTATTCTACAGATCCTTAAATGTAGCAGGACAGGTCAACAAGATAGTTAAAAAGGCATACGGAATGATTTCCTTGATGAGCAGAGGCATAGAATATAAGAGCAGAGAAGTTATGCTAGAACTATATACAACACGAGTTAGGCCACAGTTTGAGTACTGCATGCAGTTGTGGTCACCACATTATATGAAAGATGTGATTACACCAGAGACGGTGCAGACAAGATTTACGTGGATGTTGCCAGGACTGGAAAATTTTAGCTATGAGGAAAGCTTGGATAGGCTGGGGTTGTTTTCCTTGGAACAGCGGAGGCTGAGGGGAGATATAATTGAGGTGTATAAAATTATGAGGGGCCCAGCTGGAGTGGATAGGAAGGTCTTATTTCCCTTAACAAAGAAGTCAATAACCAGAGGGCATAGATTTAAAGTAGCGGTTGGAAGGATTAGAAGGGAGATGAGGAAAAATAATTTCGCCCAGAGGGTGGTGGGGGTATGGAACTCACTGCCTGAGAGGGTGGTAGTGGCAGAAAACATCATCACATTTAAAAAGTACTTGGCTGTGCACTTAAAGAGCTGTAATCTACAGGGCTACGGATCTAGTGCTGAAAGGATTAGGCTGGGTAATGCTTTTTTGACTGGCATGGGCACAATGGCTTCCTTCTGTGTTGTAATTTTTCTATAATTCTATGATAACTATATTAACCCTTGATTCCTGATTATTAGGTTTCCTGATGAGCTATGTATTTGCTATAGCTCTCTCTGATATACCATATCAGAGAGAGCTATAGTCAGGCAGACACCAATCGGGAGCACACAGATCCAGCGAGCTACCCAATGCTTTAGCATGTGTCCCGGGGACGAGGGCGTCCTGGGGACCAGAATTATGCACCATGGGGTGTGGCCACAAGCAGCTAATACACACGAGCTGCAGAGCAAGCGATCTCAGCAGGGTAACGGCACCAGTATCGAAACCCTGCCCCCGATCGGCTCCACCTCTCAGGCACCCAATGGCACCAACCGCCAAGAGCCTGAAAGAGCAAACTGTGCTAAGGCCCCATCTCCACCAAGGCCATACCCGGAAATGAAGGGCCACCCGCCATAGTTCCCCCAAAGGGGACCGGGACCAGACAGGATACCAAACCAAACAACGCCCAGGCTATAATTCAGCAGTTCCCTGTGCACTACTAGACAACAGCTCCTGAGGGAGCAGCAGTGACTCAGGGCGCAAAGAAAGAACAGGGAGGTCACAGGCATCTGTGAACCTGCCCGACGCTAGGAACCACAGCAACAGCCCCAAGAGCAGGCAACTTGAGCTAACTGCGTTCCCACTGCCAGCACTGGGCACCGCGCTGCCACCAGACTGCAGGGACACCATCCAGCAATTCTGGAACTAGTTTGTCCTTACGCACCGGTCACTGCATCAGTAATGTACATCACCAGTCGAACGTACTTGTCTCACAACAGAACTACAAATGTAATGCAAACTTGTTTTTCTGAACTTGAATGTACATGAATGCAATGAGCCTCCAGCATAATCTATATGTGGGGGGTGGGGAGAATGGAGTGTTCAGGAACACACACAAACAGCAACCACCAACCACTCACCCAAGATTGAAACGACCTTGCAAGGGTCAACCAGATAGACCCCAAATAGAACTAAGCCCAGAGCACAATCAATGCAGAGGCGATTTGCATTAAAGGCTTAGGGGAGAGTGATGTCATGTATCATACATGGCTCCTATTGGTACTATCACAAGGTGTGCCACCAGAGGGCACAGCAGTGGGAGACTTGTAGGTTACCTGTACAGGTGTGCCTGGCCTAGTATAAAAGGCAGGCCACCAGGTGTGATCCTCACTCTGGAGTTAACAAATAAAGGATGATGGTCAAGTACAACACATTGCCACATGGAGTCATTATTAGAGTATGCAAGAACACAACATGGGTGTTACTCATTGGTTTGCTGAAGCACCAGACGGAGTTACGATCTTAAATGAAAAAGTGAAGCTCTTGGGACCTGTGTGTTGTCTGTTCAGCTCGGCCCCTTGCTGGGCACACAGAATGTAAATTGTTCCAGCATCAGAGTGCCAACAGCTATGGTATGGAAAGCAACTTCCCATTATTCATAATTAACATTCTAAGGCCCCGAACTTGGCGAAAGCAAGTTCTGCCCAAGTGCTGCCCAAGTGGCACTCCACCAAACAACGCGAGAGGGAGAGCCCAAATACCGACTCACCTGAAGACAAAAAGTAGAAAGAACCAAAATCAAAGTTTGATGTCACAGGAAAGAAAGGAAGTGATTTGTTGGTGCGTTTTTCTCTCATTTCTGTGGCATTGGTTTGAATTAAGAGCTGGGATTAAAAACAAAACATGAAAACTTAATTAACAAAATACATTAAAGATGTCAGGATAGGCGGTGTGTTTCTGCTGTTGCATGTGGGAACTGGTTGACCCCATTGAAGTCCACGGCGACCACATCTGCAGTAAGTGTCTGCAGCTCGAGGAACTTCGGCTCCTTGTTGATGAGCTGGTGTCCGAGCTGCGGGCACCACGACATATAAGGGAGTGGGAGAGTTACCTGGATGCTGTGTTCCAGGAGGCAGTCACATGCCTTAGATTAATTAATTCAAATTTGGTCCATGCTCAGGGACAGGAGGGTGTGACTACAAGCGAGGCAGGTAAGGGGACCCAGGATGTAGTGATGGAGGAACCTCAGCCCTTGCTCTTGTCCAACAGATTCGAGGCTCTTACTCCCTGTGTAGACGAGAGCAGGGACTGCAGGGAGGATGAGTAAACTGACCACAGCACCATGGTACAGGGGGCCATTCAAGTGGGGGGAGTAATAAGAAACGTTGTAGTGGTAGGAGACAGTATTGTTAGAGGGATAGATGCTGTTCTCTGCAGCTGAGAGCGTGAGTCCCGAAAGCTGTGTTGCTGACCCGGTGCCAGGGTTAAGGAAATCTTCTTTGGGCTGGATAGGAACTTGGAGTGAGAGGGAGAAGATCCAGTTGCCATGGGTAACGTGGGTACCAAGACAGATAGGACAAAGAAAGAGGTTCTGCTGCGAAAGTATGAGCAGCTCGGGGCCAAATTAAAAAGCAGAACCACAAAGGTAATAATCTCTAAATTACTACCTGAGCCATGAGCAAATTTGCATAGGGTAAATAAGATCAGAGAGTTAAACACGTGGCTCAAAGACTGGTGTGGGAAAAATGGGTTTTGGTTTTTGGGGCACTGGCACCAGTACTGAGGTAAGAGGGAGCTGTTCTGTTGGGACGGGCTCCACTTAGACCGTGCTGGGACTAGGGTCCTGACAAATCAAATAACTAGGGCTGTAGAGAGGGCTTTAAACTAATTCGTGGGGGGGGAGGATTCAGGTGGGCGAAAATGTAAAAAGTCAAAGAATAAGGCGAAGGTAATGGAGTAGGGCAGCACTGGGGAAAATGAAACCAGAGCATGCCAGGAAGGGACAGAATGTATAAACATAACGGCGAATCAGAAAGTGGGGGTCAAAGCAGGGGAAAATGGTAAAAAAACAAATTTAAAAGCTCTTTATCTGAATGCACGTCGCATTCGTAACAAAATAGATGAATTGACGGCAGTAATAGATACAAATGGGTATGATCTGTCGGTCATTACAGAGACGTGGTTGGAAGGTGATCTGGACTGGGAACTAAATATTCAGGGGTATTTGACAATTCGGAAGGACAGACAGAAAGGAAAAGGAGGTGGGGTAGCACTGTTAATAAAGGATGAGATCAGTGCATTAGCGAGAAATTATATTGGCTCAGAAGATCAAGATGTTGAATCGGTTTGGGTGGAGATAAGGAATAATGAGGGGGAAAAGTCGCTCGTGAGTGTAGTCTATAGGCCCCCTAGCAGTAGCTACACCGTTGGACGGAGTATAAATCAAGAAATAATGGAGGCTTGTAAAAAATGAATGGCAATAATCATGGATGATTTCAACCTTCATATTGATTGGACAAAGCAAATTGTCCAGGGTAGCCTTGATGAAGAGTTCATAGAGTGTATCCGGGATAGTTTCCTTGAACAGTACGTTGTGGAACCAACCAGGAAGCAGGCTATCCTAGATCTGCTATTGTGTAATGAGGCAGGATTAATAAATGATCTTGTAGTAAAGGATCCTTTAGGACCTGCCCGCTTCCCTCCGCACAGGATGTCCCAAGATCAGGAGCGTGGGACTGAAGCACAATCAGAATTTGAGGAGCAGCCCCTTCAAATATTGGAACAGGGACTGCAACCTCTCACATTCAACATAAATATGGAACACGGACTCTTCCAGACAGCAGAAATTACAGGCGGCCTGGGATTCCATGAACCGACTTAAAAAACGATTGCACAGGACTGCCCCTTGCAACACTCTTCAGGCCAAGTCCCCAATAGCAACAGCTCTACAAACCTGTGAGCATACTCAAGGTTATGCTCATTACACTATCTTTCAATAAAAAGTTTATCATTTAACAATACTTTTCATTGCCAGTTTTTGGTGACTGTTGCTCATTGCAATACAATACCATTTAGTTAATGATTTTATTGGTACCATTACCTGCCACATCAGCAAGTCAAACTCCTGTGACTACCTCAAGATAGATGGTGTAAACCAGGACAGCAGGAAACTGACTCAGTCATTACCAGATAAGGGAAGTGCTTCATCTTATTGGCATCTACTTGCAAAATGTTAGCTCCCCTTGGGAACATGGGAATGTAGAGGAACATCCTTCTCATCCTTGTTTACAAATACCTCCATGGCCTTGCTCCTCCCTATCTCTGTAATCTCCTTCAGCCTCACAACCCCCCGAGATATCTGCGCTCCTCAAATTCTACCCACTTGAGCATCTCTGATTATAACTGCTCAACCATTGGTGGCCGTGCCTTCAGCTGCCTGGGCCCTATGCTCTGGAACTCATTCCTGTAATGAATGCACATGTGAGTATGCTCACAGGTTTAGAGCTGGTGACAACAAAATAGTTGTAGAGCTGGTGAGTTGGGAGTGGCTTAGCCAGTCACGTAATGTTCACAAGACTCAATAAAACCCCAGCCAGTTGGGTTCAGGGGATCCACGATGAGGCGGGTGGTTGTGAGCCTGGTGGATGAACTGATAATGTGTAGTGTGGTTGTTAAACCTCTGCTAATAAACCAACTAGTTCTTAATAGCAGTGTGTTGCTATGAATTCTTAAGCAAAGAACCCATGAAGCAAATACATTACAACTCCCTAAACCTCTCCGCATCTCTACTTCTCTTTCCTCCTTTAAGACGCATCTTAAAATATACCTTTTTGACAAAGCTTTTGGTCATCTGCCGTAATTTCTTCTTCTGTGGCTCGGTGTCAAATTTATTTGTTTTGTCTTATAACACTCCTGTGAAGCGCCTTGGGATGTTTTACTATGTTAAAGGTGCTATATAAATATAAGTTGTTGTTGTTGAGCAGAGAGGCAGTTGTGATGGATCTGACCACTCCCATCTTGTCAATTGGAAAGTGGCTTGGATCAAAAATGATTGACAAGCCTGGGCGAAGGGTCAGGCCCACAGTGTAGGACAGCAGCCAGCTTGGAGAGAGGAGGAGAGAAGCTCAAGGAGCAGCAGTTAGGTGATACCAAGCTTGGCTTTTAAAAGTTTCTGGCCTACAAATTAATGGGCTCCGCGCCCATTTTACAGGCGTAAAATGGGTGCCTAAGTGTCCACTATGGCAGACAAATTCCATGCCAGAATGTGCCGCCCACCATATTGGTAAAGGCTGATATATAGGCATCCAGGATTAGCCCCTGAAATGGGCGTTAGGCCCTTGGTGTATGCAAATAGGGGGCCTAATACCTGTTGATACCACCCTTGCCTGAGTCAGCAGATTGTGGATTTAATTCCCACTCCAGAGACTTGCGCACATAAAATCTAGGCTGACTCTCCCAGTTCACTGCTGAGGGAACGCTGCACTGTCGGAGGTGCCGTCTTTCGGATGAGACATTAAACCGAGGCCTCGTCTGCTCTCTCACGTGGACCAAAAAGATCCCATTGCATTATTTTGAGCAAGAGCAGCGGAGTTATCCTGGATGTCCTGCGTTAATATTTAAGCCTCATTCAACATCACTAAAACAGATTATCTGGTCATTATCACACTGCTGTTTGCAGGATCTTGCTGTGTGCAAGTTGGCTGCTGTATTTCCTACAGTGACTACACTTCAAAAAAAGTATTTCATTAGCTGCAATGCAATGTCTGGTGGACGTGTAAGACACTATATAAATGCAAGTCTTTCGTTGGGGAGGATATTCCAGAGCATGGACCCAAGGAATCCCAGCATCCCTTGGGAACACTGTAAATCTGCAGGCGAGCTGCAAACCATGACGTTGCAGAGGAAGATCGATCCACTGTGGATCAGGCTGAATTGGAGACTCGAACCGAGGAGGCAGAAGTGTACAGGGTACACATGTTCACCATGAAATGTCCACCAATAATGTTAAAAGTTGAACTGAACGGTATTCTGGTATCCATGGACCTGGACACGGGTACGAGCCAGTCCACGATGAGCAAAAAGGCCTTCAACAGGCTGTGGTGCAACAAGGCACACAGGCCCAAGCTGAGTACCATTCACACCAAGCTAAGAACTTACACCAAGGAACTGATCCCTGTAATTGGCAGTGCAGAAGTCAAAGTCTCCTATGATGCACGAACTCCCCCTGTGGATTGTGTCAGGGTATGTTTGGCACAAGCTGGCTGGGAAAAATCCGCTGGAACTGGGATGACATCCGAGCGCTTTCGTCCGCCGCCGACGCCTCATGTGCCCAGGTTCTGAGCAGATTTCCATCGTTGTTCGAGCCAGGCATTGGAAGCTTCTCAGGGGCGAAAGTGCAGATCCATTTGGTTCCCGGTACGCGACCCATCCACCACAAGGCACGGGCGGTACCGTATATGATGCAAGAGAAAGTAAAAATTGAGCTGGACAGGCTGCAGTGAGAATGCATCATCACGCTGGCGGAATTCAATGAGTGGGCCAGTCCGACTGTCCTGGTACTTAAAGGTGATGGCACAGTCAGAATTTGTGGGGACTATAAAGTAACAATTAACTGTTTTTCGCTGCAGGACCATTACCCGTTACCCAAGGCAGATGACCTATTTACGACCCTGGCTGGAGGAAAGACGTTCATCAAGTTGGACCTGACCTCAGCCTACATGACGCAGGAGTTGGAGGAATCTTCGAAAGACCTCACCTGCATCAACACGCACAAAGTTCTGTTCATCTATAACAGATGCCTGTTCGGGATTCGGTCGTCCGCGGCAATCTTACAACGGAACACGGAGAGCCTGCTAAAGTCGGTCCCTCGCATCGTGGTTTTTCAGGACGACATAATGGTTACAGGTCAGGACACCATTGAGCACTTGAAGAATCTGGAAGAGGTTCTTAGTCGGTTGGATCGCGTGGGACTCAGGTTGAAACGCTTGAAGTGTGTTTTCCTGCTGCCGGAGGTCAAGTTTTTGGGAAGAAGAATCGCAGCAGACGGCATCAGACCCACCGACGCCAAGACGGAGGCCATCAAGAATGTGCCGAGGCCACAGAACGTGACGGAGCTGCGGTCGTCCCTGGGACTCCTCAACAATTTTGATCATTTCATACACGGGTTAAGCACCTTGCTAGAACCCCTACATGTGCTACTGCGCAAGGGAGCTGACTGGGTGTGGGGGAATTCACAAGAGGCTGCTTTGAGAAAGCCAAAAATCTGTTGTGTCCTGTATGACCCATGTAAACTACTAGTGCTAGCTCGCGACGCGTCGACATACGGGGTTGGGTGTGTGTTACAACAGGCTAACGAATCGAGGATTTTGCAAACGGTTGCTTATGCGCCCAGGAATCTGTCCGAAAGGGCCTACAGCATGATTGAAAAGGAGGCTCTGGCGTGCGTTTACGGGGTAAAATAAATGCACCAGTACTCGTTTGGCCTCAAGTTTGAGCTTGAAACTGATCACAAGCCGCTCATGTTGCTATTCTCTGAGAGCAAAGGGATTAACACCAATGCCTCAGCCCACATCCAAAGATGGGTGCTCACGCTGTCGGCATACAACTATGTAATCCGCCAAGACCGGGCACAGAGAACTGTGCTGATGCTCTCAGTCAGCTACCATTGCCCACAACCGGGGTGGAAATGGCACAGCCTGCAGACTTGCTCAAGGTAATGGATGCATTCGAAAACGAAAAGTCACCCATTACGGCCTGCCAGATCAGGACCTGGACCAGCCAGGATCCTTTACTGTCCTTGGTAAAAAAAACTATGTCCTCCATGGGAGCTGCTCCAGCGTCCCAGCGGACAAAATGTCCTTGCAGGCGGACTGTCTGTTGTGGGGTAATCGCGTGGTCTTGCCCAAGAAAGGCAGAGAAACGTTCATTCGTGACCTACACAGCACCCACCCAGGCATTGTAATGATAGCCAGATCCCATGTGTGGTGGCCCGGCATCGACTCAGATTTAGAGTCATGCGTGCGCCCATGCAACACTTGCTCTCAACTGAGCAATGCACCCAGAGAGGGACCACTAAGTTTGTGGTCGTGGCCCTCCAAACTGTGGTCGAGGATCCACGTTGACTATGCGGCCCATTTCTAGGCAAAATGTTCTTGGTTGTCGTGGATGCTTATTCAAAATGGATTGAATGTGGAATAATGTCTGTAAACACGTCCACGGCCACCATTGAAAGCCTAAGAGCCATGTTTGCCAAACACGACCTGCCTGATGTCCTAGTCAGCGACAATGGGCCATGTTTCACCAGTGCTGAATTCAAAGAATTCATGACCCGCAATGGAATCAAGCACGTCACATCTGCCCCGTTCAAGCCCGCATCCAATGGCCAGGCAGAACGGGCAGTTCAGACCATCAAGCAAAGCTTGAAATGCGTGTCGGAAAGCTCCCTGCAACCAGCTGTCCCGAGTGCTGCTCAGCTACTGCACCAGACCCCACTCACTCACCGGGATTCCCCCAGCTGAGCTGCTCATGAAAAGGGCGCTCAAAACAAGGCTCTCTCTTATCCATCTGATCTCCATGATCACATGGAGGGCAGGCAGCATCAACGAAGTATGTACCATGACCGCGCAAATTTGTCACGCGATATTGAGGTCAATGATCCTGTGTTTGTACTCAATTATGGACATGGTCCCACATGACTTGCTGGCACGATCATAGCCAAAGAAGGGAGTAGGGTGTTTCAGGTCAAATTGGCCAATGGACTAACGTGCAGAAAACATTTGGACCAAATCAAATTGCGGTTCACCAACAGCTACGAACAATTCGAAGAAGACACCACCAACTTTGACCTTCCAACACACACACACAAGTGGCAACCGACATCATGGTTGACCACAAAGCCAAACTCACCATCCCCAGAAGCCTGGCAAGGCCGACTGCCCAGCAGCCCAGCGAAGAACTAACCAAATCACCCACATCCGCATTTGTACCGAGACGATCGACAAGGAAGCGAAAAGCCCCAGATCGTCTCACCTTGTAAAAAAGTGTACTATTGACTTTACGAGGGAGTGATGTTATGTATTTAACCCTTGGCAACCTGTATCACACCACAACCAGAGGGCCTACCTGTTGGAGTCCCAAGGGAGCACTGTATATAAGCAGGTCACCCATGCGGTACCTGCAGTCTTATTAAAGGAGCTAATGTCACACTTACTCATTGCTCACAGTACTCAGTTTCATTCTTTATTATGAGCTTATCAGTAACAGTTTTAAATCCACTTGCAAATGACAGGTCTAATAGGGCGTGCAGTGGGCATGCGCTCAGTCCATGCTGTAAGTGCGCCGTACGCCATATTGGTCAGTTTGCCTTGTAGTAGTCCAGGATGCCCACCTCAAACGGGCATTCGGTCCATTGCCCAAGCAAATCGGGAGCGCCTAACATCTGTTTCAGGCCACTTCGCCAAATTAGCCTGAGCCTGTGCGCGTCATGAACTGTGCGTGCCACGGTCAATTTTCCTGGCGCACAGCAGCGAAACCAGCGATCCTTAAAGAAACTGCCATCTCTGAAAAGAAGATGAAGACTTGGATTTACATATCATCTTTCATGGCCTGAAGTACTTTACAGCCAATGAAGTACTTTCTGAAGTGCAGTCATTGTTGTAATGTAAGAAATGCTGTAGCCAATTTGTGCACAGCAAGCTCCCATAAGCAGCAACGTGATAATGACCAGATAATTTGTTTTGGTTATGTTGATTGAGGGATAAATAATAGTCAGGACACAAGGGATAACTCCCCTGCTCTTCTTTGAAATTGTGTTATGGGATCTTCTACATCCACCTGAGAGAGCAGACTGGGCCTCAGTTTAATGTCTCATCCAAACGACAGCACCTCTGACATTGCAGCACAACTTCAGCACTGCACTGGTGTGTCAGGCTAGATTTTTGTGGTGCAAGTCTCTGGAGTGGGATTTGTACCACAACCTTCTGACTGACAGGCAAGAGTGCTACCCACTGAGCCACGGCTGACACTCAGTGGCACACTTTTATTCCTGCTTACTCTTAATGGGGAATAAATAGTGTAAAGGAGACAATGAGTCTGCTGAGATTTCAGAGCACTGTTATCGCTGAACTTCACATCAACCCTTTCTTAACTAAGCTGCACCTAGCCCTGGAGTTCAGCATGACACTAGCGAACCTTGGCCCTTGAATGACTTCGGAAGAATTGATAGTCTGTTCCTCAATCATTTTCATTATCTCAGTACAGGTAAAGATTAACCAAAGTTTGCAGAACTTGTTCCAGTTGGCTGTGGCTGGCAGCTGGTGTCAAAGTCCTTTCTGTTTGCGCCAGTGAGGATAGGAGATATATGCATGTGACTTCTGACCAATGACATCACCTATGTTGGTACAAGCCTGTGACTGCACATCATCATCATCATAGGCAGGCCCTCGGATTCGAGGAAGACTTGCTTCCTCTCTTAACATGAGTTCTTTGTACAGTCCAATATGAGAACCACAGTCTCTGTCACAGATGGGACAGATAGTCGTAGAGGGAAGGGGTGGGTGGGACTGGTTTGCCGCACGCTCTTTCCGCTGCCTGTGCTTGATTTCTGCATGCTCTCGGCGACAAGACATAGAAACATAGAAACATAGAAAATAGGTGCAGGAGTAGGCCATTCGGCCCTTCTAGCCTGCACCGCCATTCAATGAGTTCATGGCTGAACATGCAACTTCAGTACCCATTCCTGCTTTCTCACCATATCCCTTGATTCCCCTAGTAGTAAGGTCTTCATCTAACTCCTTTTTGAATATATTTAGTGAATTGGCCTCAACAACTTTCTGTGGTAGAGAATTCCACAGGTTCACCACTCTCTGGGTGAAGAAATTCCTCCTCATCTTGGTCCTAAATGGCTTCCCCCTTATCCTTAGACTATGTCCCCTGGTTCTGGACTTCCCCAACATTGGGAACATTCTTCCTGCATCTAACCTGTCTAACCCCATCAGAATTTTCTATGAGGTCCCCTCTCATTCTTCTGAACTCCAGTGAATACAAGCCCAGTTGATCCAGTCTTTCTTGATAGGTCAGTCCCGCCATCCCGGGAATCAGTCTGGTGAACCTTTGCTGCACTCCCTCAATAGCAAGAATGTCCTTCCTCAGGTTAGGAGACCAACCCCATATGATGAAGCATCACAGGCCAATACAAGATGCTAACATGGATCATAATGAACAAGCAACTTGTTTGAACATAGCAGATTCTTGGCTTTCTTAAAGACGCACCCAGACCCAGTTCTCACCTTTTCTAAGTAACACATGCAGTGGCTCTAGTAAAGTGCTCAATCTGGGTAAGAAATTACCAAAGTAGTTGAGTAGCCCAAGGAACGAACGCAGCTCCATTACATTCTGAGGTCTGGGTGCATTTTTGATGGCCTCAGTTTTCGAATCAGTGGGCCTGATGCCATCAGCAGCAATCTTCCTCCCGAAGAATTTGACTTCAGGTGCCATGAATACCCACTTAGAGCGTTTCAGCCTGAGTCCCACTTTGTCCAGACGCTGTAGGACTTCTTCAAGATTGTTCAGATGTTCAGCAGTGTCGCGACCTGTGACCAGAATGTCATCTTGAAACATGACAGTTCTAGGAACAGACTTCAGTAAACTCTCTATATTCCTCTGAAATATGGCTGCAGCCGAACGAATCCCAAAAGGACACCTGTTGTCGATGAACAGTCCTTTATGGGTGTTGATGCAGGTGAGTTTCTTCAAAGTGTCGACAAGCTCCTGTGTCATATGGCCGACATCAGATCAAGTTTCGTGAACGACTTTCCACCAGCTAGCATGGCGAACAGGTCATCAGCCCTCGGTAACGGAAACTGATCCTGTTTCAAAAATCGGTTAATCGTAGCATTGTAGTCTCCACAAATCCTGACAGTGCCATCACTCTTCAACACAGGAACATTGGGACCATCCCACTCGTTAAACTCGACCGCTGATATGATCTCTTCACGCTGGAGTCTGTCAAGCTCAATTTCAACCGTCTCCCTCATCATGTACGGAAGAGCTTTGTGATCGACAGGCCTTGCATTGGAGTCCAGGTGAATCTGCACCTTGGCTCCTGTAAAATTGCCAATGCCCGGTTCAAACAAAGAAGGAAATCTTTTCAATACTTGAGCACACGAAGTATTATCCACCAAGGACAACATCTTGACATCATTCCAGTTCAGCTTTATTTTCTTGAGCCAATTCCTACCGAACAGCATTGGACCATTACCGGAACGATTCATATTGGTAGCTCGTAAATCACACCGTCATATGACACGTGGATTACTGCATTGCCGAGCACCGGTATGAGTTCTTTAGTGTAAGTACGCAATCTGGCATTGACGGGACTCAGCTTCGGTATCGCAGCCTTTGTGTCCCACAGTTTGTCGAATGCCCTTTGGCTCATTATCGATTGGCTCGCGCCTGTGTCCAGCTCCATTGAAACAGGCACGCCATGAACGACTATTGGCTGGCTCTTGCTCAGGAATGAATACAGTCCATTCACTTCCTCCTCGGGTTGCGTATCCGGGCCATCACTGAACTGGTTCTCATCAACCACGTGATGAGCCTCACCAAGCTTGCTCCGTTGTGGAAACATCCTGTGAAGATGCCCCACTTTCGAACATCCGTGGCATGAGTATCGTCTAAATCGACACTGTTGAGCCCATGATTTCCCCCACAACGGCAACAGGGTGAAATCTGGTTCGAACCAGTTGGCAGGCTCTGAGCAGTGGCAGCTCTGCCAGAAGACAACGCCATCTTGTTGATAGTACTTATATCTGCCTCAAATTATCATCAGTCATCATGCATGCCTGGGCAGTCGCGATGGCCTTTTTCAAATCCAGTGTCTCTGCAGCCAATAGTTTCCTGAGGATCGCATCATGGTTGATGCCTATCATGAAGACATCACGCAGCATGTTTTCCAGCATGTTCCCGAACTTACACGGCTCAGCAAGATGTCGCAGATCAGCGACAAATCCCGACACGTCCTGGCCCATAGCACGAACATGCGTGTAGAAACGGTAGCATGATATGATGATCCCTGCTTTTGGCTTCAGATGGTTACCCACCAACGTACACAATTCCGCCGGACGTATAAGCGAGAGAAGATTCTTCATGAGGCCGTAAATTTTCGGACCACAAATGGTGAGGAGAACTGCCCTGAGCTTAACTGCGTAGGCCTCTGCCTCCATGCCATTGGCCACAAAATACTGATCCTGGCAGTCCACAAAATCTGCCAAATCCTCGCCCTCCACGAATCTCTCCAGGATTCCAACGGTGCCCATTGTGCATGCGAAGGTTCTTAAATTACCTCGTCGTCAATTGTAATGACTCAAGAGTCTGGTTACTGTAAACTCACTCAGGTGCAACCTGATCCCTCTTTATTGCAGCCCAAGAGTGCCAGCTTGACAAAGACACACAGCTTACATACAGTGAGCAAGCACATATGCCACATGCGTACAGCCCGCTGACCTCCGACTGCAGCTCCCTCTGGTGTTTGGTGACCCCCAAGCATTAATACATAACAGAGGGAAGGGGATGTAGGCAGGCAGAGGTGCTAAGGTAGAGTGGGGGATACATTGAAGATGGTGATTTTAAATGCGATGCGCTAGAGGACAGAGAGCCAGTGTAGGTCAGCGCGAAGATGGATGATAGGTGAAAAGAACTTGATGTGTGACAGGATGAATTTTGGACAAGTTGTATTTTGGGGAGGGTGGAGTTCAATGAGGAGAGTAATCGCGAAATTGAGTTCCAAGGTGATGGATGTGTTGGGAAGGGTTTTGACGGTGTTGTGAATGAACTAAAGGCTGAGGCAGGTGATGCTGCGGAGGCGGTGATGGATACAGAGGGCTTTGAAGCCGAACTGTTGATTGGACAGGACACTGTGGGTGCGCATAGTCCGGTTCAGCCTGAGTAAGCAGCAAGGAAGTGGATTGACTCGGGACGGCAAGGGTACAAATTTGTTGGTGCGGCCTGAAAACAATGGCAAAGGTCTCCGTGTTGTGGCTTTATCTTACCCTCCAAGACTATCTTGGAGTAGTAGATGAATTTGGCTCTGGAGAAGGAGGTATGGAAATTCCAGACAAGGTTGAGCCACTTCTGACAGTAATGACAAGTCCCTGTTGTGCACCTGATATACCCCAGCCTAATTATAACTCTTTGATATACCACACCCCTGTATCTCTCTTGATATACCCCACACCCCTAACTGTAACACTATGATATACCCCACACCCCTCACTGCAACACTATGATATACCCCACACTCCACACTGTAACACTCTGATATACCCCACACCCTTCATTGTAACACTCTGATATACCCCACACCCCTCACTGTAACACTATGATATATTGCACCATTTGTCTCGCAGTTTCTGAAATACCATATTCACTGCTTTCAAATCACATTTAATGATATACCGCGCCCCATATTATCTGATATACCACACCCCATATTATCTATTATACCACACCCCATATTATCTGATTACTGCACCCTATGTTATCTGATATACCACATCCTTTAATTTCAGATATACCGCACCCCATATTACCTGATATACTACACCTTATATTCTGATATACCGCACCCCATATTATCTGATATACTACATCCCATATTATCTGATATACCGCACCCCATATTATCTGATATACCGCATCCTACATTATCTGATATACCATACCCCATATTATATGATATACTGCACCATTTATTATCTGATATACCACACCCCATATTATCTGATATACCGCACCATATATTATCTGATATACCACACCCCATATTATCTGATATACCACATCCCATATTATCTGATATACCGCACCCCATATTATCTGATATACCGCATCCTACATTATCTGATATACCATACCCCATATTATATGATATACCCGCACCATATATTATCTGATATACCACACCCCATATTATCTGATATACCGCACCATATATGATGTGATATACCACACGCTATATTCTCTGATATACCATACCCTATATTATCTGATATACCACACCCTATATTATTTGATACACCGCACCCCATATTATCTGACATACCGCACCCCATATAATCTGACATCCCGCACCCTATATTTTCCGATACACCACCCCCTTTCTACAACATTCCTCGACAGATTGGGAAAACGAGTGACCAACTGCAATTCTATTAATTTACAATAATGCAAGAATCATCAGTGAACTGATCAGAGTCACAGAAAAGGCTTTATTTATGAATGATTCACATGAGCTGCTGTTTCAATGAATACAGAAAATACAGGAGTTGTGTCAAACTCCTTGATCAGAACAGACACAGCCAGGTTGGTAAAGCTTCCTCAAGGGACCTCTGCAGCCTGAATCCACAGGTACTGGTCCCTGTGCTGGATAACAGGAACCCTTTCCATTTCAGGCATCGCATCCCAGTCCCAGGTCAGGTATACCACAGCTAGATGTTAAATAAAGCTCCTTGTACTCAGCCCCAACCTCAGAATGGTGCTTCATGCTGCAGTAATGTGGCACTTTTTACGATTCCCCACACTGACCATCCTTAGGCCTGTTCAAAGGACAGTAACAATTGGTGCATCAGCGATAATTAAATGCTTACAGGCCGAAATGTCTAAGAACTGAATTAAGAGCTCTCAGACCATTGTCACGTGGAAGTCTGCCAGTCCGCATTAAGGGCAGACCTTCACCCAATTAGTCTAGAGCAGATTTGAATCCAGAGCCCAGAGATGAAAGGTCAGCCTTTAAACCATTGCACCATCCAATTCCAACCTGCCAGGTTCAATTGCAGGTTCCACTTGAACGATCTTTGTTCCTCCAGACAGCTGACAGACCTGCGTCAAATTTCCGGCATTTTTCTGCTTTCTTCAGATTTACAGCATCCATGAGTGTTTTTTAATGTTGTCTCAAGCATTGAACTTCAAGGAGATCGTTTTGAAGTTTTTGCCCACACCCAGGTAGGTGATTTTGCCCAGTGCCAGTCTGTTGGGAAAAACTATCACGTGACCGTTTGGGAGTGTGATCTCAAAGTTTTCTTCCTTGAAAGTAATTTGTATCTGGAAATAAAGAAACCAATAAACAGAAATGAGAGAATACAGAGAGTTAGCATGCAGGTACAGCAAGCAATTAGGAAGGCAAATGGTACGTTGTCCTTTATTGCAAGGACATTGGAGTACAAGAGTAAGGAATATATTCAAAGCTGAGATAGATAGATTTCTGGACTCTAGAGGAATTAAGGGATATGGAATTTGGGCGGGTATGTTTAGTTGAGGTTTAAGATCAGCCATGATCTTATTTAATGGTGGAGCAGACTCGAGTGGTGGTATGGCTTACTCCTGCTCCTAATTCTTAAGTTCTTATACATCAAGGCTGAGAAATCAGACTGGGCTTACTAGCTACTTCTGTGACTGCACCAAAGAACCATATCCTTCAGCCTGCGGTAAGTCGATAGGGTGAATTCACATTGCAGCATGGCCAACAATTCTGTCAAACCAGCTGATTTTACCAACTTGGGGGGCTTGTGTTGTTTCTCTTTATAGCCCAATGTAATTGGGTTGCCAACTTCTGGTTAGTTGTATTCCTGGAGGTTTAATCACATGATCCTTCTGCCCCCGCCCCCACACGCCTGCCATTGGTTGCCCGGCATGTCTAACCTCGCGGCTCGTGTGACTATATAGCAGTAGTCACTGTGACAGTTAGGAGCAGTGAGTGAGCTAACAAACATGGCTGCATATGACACCGCTATTCCTGGCCACAATGGATATGATTGGGTAATTTCCCTGTCAATCACGGCTAGAGACCGCAGTGCTGTAAGTGATTGGTGTAATGTATGTACCTGCGAATGTGCTCACAGGTTCACTGTGAGTGACTTAGCCAGTCACGTGATGTTCGCAGGACTCAATAAAACCCCAGTCAATTGAGTTCAGGTTCTCTACGATGAGGCGTACAGTTGTGAACCTGGTGGATGAACTAGTCGTGTTCAGTTTGATTTTTAAACCTTCGCTAATAAACCAGCTAGTACTTTACAGCAAATATGTAGCAGTGAATTCTTAAGCAAAGAAACCATGAAGCAAATACACTACAACTGGGATTGATTTTAAGCACAGAATTCACTCACTGCATAGTGCTGGAGAAATCACCCTGCTTTTATCAGGAGACATTGCTGTAGTTTCGACCATGAGTTCTGCTTGCTGTAGTAAACAGAGACTCTGTTTAAATAGACTGTAGGCTGTTTGCTGTAGTGTGCTGTTTAGATAGACTCCTATGCTATAAAATAGACTGTTTGCTGCGAGTCCCGCCCCGCCTCCAACTCATTGGCTGACACAGTGACAACAGATACTCTGAACATTGATATTAGAATCAACAGTCTTCTTGTTTTGAAATACAGACAAATAACTGTGACTCTTCAGCAAGTTAAAGAACCAGGGAGATAGAATACCAGAGATGGAAAATGAGTGTTTTAACACAGTACAGTACACTACCCTCCTATTAGCTGTAATATATTTTTTGATGTATGCCTGGCGCTACTTCTTCAAACTGTGAGGTCAGACTTGGAGGGGTTGGGGGTGTTAGAAATCAGGGGTTCAAATTGTCTAAAACTAACACAAAGGATATTGTATTTAAATCGTTGTTTTGAACTGGAGCCAAAATGTCTCCTCAGAATGGTATTAGATGCTTAGAAATGCTAAAGTTTTGGTACCCTGCTGAGATTCTGCACTATGACAGCTGTAATCTGTTGTTTTCAAGCTAAGACTTCAACTTTATTTCTGTATCTTTAAGACAATGTGTTAAACATTTGTTATGTCATAAAGGAGGTAACACTCTGAAGCGAGCAGTTTTCTGGTTTGGCCTCATGGCATCAAAGGCAGGATACGGACGAAAGAGATAAGATACGAATTTCAAACTGAAGAAACCCTGGGAAGTATAAACAAGACATGTGGCCAAAATCGTAAGACATCTTTAGGGCGGGTTCTTGAAACAAGAATCGAGACAAAGAATTGGAAGCTTTATTGGATAGCAAGTTTTAAGGGGAGCCTCTATAGGTCAAAAGATCTTATCAATATCCCAGGTCAGGTCCACCCCATAAAAGAGAATAAAAATAACACTTGGAGAGGGGAGAGTGAAACAGAAGTTGAGCTGGTCGAACACTCTTCGAGTGATCTCATGCTTTACCAAAGGAAGCTCTGGACAAAGGGAAAGAGACTGCAAGCCAAGAACTGCTCACGTGTGTCAGCTGTTTGTCCGATCGAATCGGTATTAACTATGTGCTACGGTCGTATGTTTTTGCTGTATAACTAATGTGTTAAATTCCGTTTTAAACTCTGATTAAACACAATATATCCACCAGATTGGTTTACAGTCGATCCTGATTATGAAAGTGACCAACCAGAGATAGCCTGAAACTTGGCTATTTCCATTAGGTGGGAGATGATAAATGTGTTACAGTTTGCTCCTTTCATTATCAGCAAAGGGCAGCGAGGTTACCTCACTGAGCGATTTGCAGCCCAGCCCCGCCTTACCTTGACCTCCGCCCCGTGGCTGAAGGGGAAGTTGGAGTCTCTCTGCTCGCACTCCCAGCTGCCATGGCGCTTGGAGTTGCAGACGATCACGGCTCCGTCACGCTCATCGTGGAAACGGGGGCTGAAGTGCATGGCGATGTGGTCCGCGGAACTCCCCAGGTTCACCACAAAGCTGGGCCCAGAAAGAAAGCAGAGAATCAGTGTCTGCACCACGGGTTTCAGTCAACCTGGAAATGTGCCATGCCTTTCTGCACTGGTGCGTGTCTGTGGCTCATTCACAGAAGAACAAGAAGCAAGGTTGGTATCTGTGAGTACAGTGACAGACCCCATGCTGTACCTCCCAGAATCATAGCATAGAGTCGTAGAATCATAGAAATTTATGACACAGCAGGAGGCCATTTCAGTTCATCGTGTCCGCGCCGGCTGATAAAAGAGCCACCCAGCCTAAACCCACTTTCCAGCTCTTGGTCCGTGGCCCTGTACGTTATACCGCTTCAAATGCACATCCAAGTATTTTTTAAATGTGGTGAGAGTTTCTGCCTCTACCACCCTTTCAGGCAGTGAGTTCCAGACCCCCACCACCCTCTGGGTGAACGAAATTCTCCTCGATTCCCCTCTAAACCTCCTACAAATTACTTTAAATCTATGCCCCTAGTTATTGACCTCTCTACTGTGGAAAATAAGTCCTTCCTATCCACTCTATCTAAGCCCCTCATAATTTTATACATCTCAATCATGTCTCCCCTCAGCCTCCTCTGCTCCCAAGAAAACAACCTCAGTCCATCCTCATAGTTATAATTCTCCAGTCCTGGCAACATCCATTTTTATTCTCAAGGTAAATGAAACAGTCCCTGTAATTATCATTAGTTCCTACATACTGTATTGTGAGGTACTCCTCACTAAAATGGTGGATTGGCCTTGGAGGGAGTGCAGCGTAGGTTAACCAAAATGATGCCCGGACTTCCAGGGTTAAGTAACGAGGAAAGACTGCACAAATTAGGGTTGTATTCCCGAGAAGTTGGAAGGATAAGGGGCGATCTGATCAAAGTTTTCATAGTATTATGAGGAAAAGATGGGGTAGATAGAGAGAAATTATTTCAGCAGGTTGAGGATTTTAAGACTAGGGGGCATAATGTAACAATTAGAGCCAGACCTTTCAGGAGTGAAATTAGGAAAAACTTCTACACACAAAGGGTGGTATGAGTTTGGGAATCTCTTCCGCAAACGGCAATTGATGCGAGATCAATTGTTAATTTTAAATCGGAGCTTGATAGCTTTTTGTTAACTAAAGGTATTAAGGGATGTCGGGCAAAGGTGGGTATATGGAGTTAGATCGCAGATCAGCCATGATCTCATTGAATGGCGGAACAGGCTTGAGAGGCTGAATATCCTCCTCCTGTTCCTATGTTCCGTTGATTCCAATATGAGGAAACTCAGGCGGGATCTACAACGGGCAAACGATCTGATCCGTCAGGTTACCACCCATTGGCTAAGTGGAAAATGAACCCCATTGAGCCTTAATACTGAAATGACTATTTTCTTTGTTTACCCTCTCAGTGAAGAAATTTCTCCTCATCCGGCATTCGGTTAAGAAATGGAGGTGGGGGGAAAGAAAACGTTAATCTTACCTGGAACAATTATCTGCTATCCTCCCTTTAATCTTCAGTGTGTCTCCGCGCTTCATATCCATGTTATGCACTTCAAACTGTTGTTTGATGTTGAAAAGAAAACAATATTAATATAATGCAATATTTTCTCTCTTATTTAAAAGAAACCTGTTGTGAGTATGCTCACAGCTTTGTCGAGCTGCTGCATTGTGAGTGGCTTAGCCAGTCACATGATGTTCACAGGACACCATAAAACCCCAGTCAGTTGGGTCTAGGTCATCCGCGATGAGGTATGCAGCTGTGAGCCTAGTGGATGAACTGGTAAGGTGTAGTTTGATTGTTAAACCTGTGTTAATAAACCAACTAGTTCTTAATAGCAATGTGTTGCTATGAATTCTTAAGCAAAGAACTCATGAAGCAAATACATTACAAAATCCTGAATGAAATAAAACCCCACAGAATTTCACTTGTGAATAGGGATGGATTTGCACAACTATTTCCCCGGGTACACGGACACGTATACACACACATATCCTTGTAGGTGCACGTATGCACACTCATTGTAGGTGCACGTATACATACAAAACAACTGTCAAGATCATTACAAGCTCAAGAAGCTTGATACCATCCTGGAGAAAGCAGCCCACTTGATCGGCACCCATCCCACCTTCAAGATTCACTCCCCCCACCAGTGCACCATGTCTGAAGCATGTACCATCTACAAGATGCAATGCAGCAACTTGCCAAGGCTTCTTCGACAGCACCTCCCAAACCCCCGACCTCTACCGCCTAGAAGGACAGGGGCAGCAGACGCATGGGAACACCACTACCTGCAAGTTTCCCTTCAGATTATACCCCATCCTGACTTGAAAATATATCGCCGTTCCTTCATCGTCGCTGGGTCAAAATCCAGGAACTCCCTCCCTAACAGCACTGTGGGAGCACCTTCACCACACGGACTACAGCGGTTCAAGTAGGTGGCTCACCATCTCCTTCTCAAGGGTAATTAGGGTTGGGCAATAAATGCTGGCCTTGTCAGCGACGCCCACACCCCAGGAAGGAATTTTAAAAAGTCACGAATATCCAAACGAAGTTCACAAAAAGGGATATGAAAGTTTGATTCTTCACACTCGATATTTAAGAGGGCTGATGGTGACAGCCCTTCTTCCAGTATCTGAAGGCTTTTAAGTGGTAGCAATCTTTCCTCTGTGTCATGGGAGACGAATTGAACTTTAATTTCTGATACTAATAAATGGTAACGGAATGATGTATAGTATAATGGAATAATAACAATGTTATTAATGTCTTTAATGATGATGTTTTAAATGTGTTTTACGCTGAATAAATCCAATAAAAATAAAATATTAATCACAATCTAGCCTCCCAACTTCTAATTTTACCCTCTTGAGCATCCCTATTGCCCTCTAACTTTTTCTCCCATTGAAGACGCTCCTTACAACTTACCTCTTTGACATAGCTTTTGGTCACCTGCCCTAATATCTCCTTATGTGGCTCGTTGTCAAATTTTCGCTCTTGTGAAGCACCTTGGGATGTTTTACTACATTAAAGGCGCTGTATAAATGCAAATGGTTGTTGTGGGACGGTTGTGGGTTGAAGTCCCACTCCAGAGGTAGGGCACAAAATCTAGCAATATGGTGGCATTTGTAGTGAGGGAAGTTATCCAGCCCAGTACTCCGGATGTGGGGCCACGGACATATGAAGACAAAAAGGGCTGGAGACCCCGTGGATTCAGGACCCAACCTAAATTTAATTCCATAAATTTCACTCAATATCATTTTCCCAGCGAGGCTCATTCAATTCCCAGCGCTTCACACTAGGTGACACTGTCACTCACAAGTTAGCTGTCCCTGAACTTGCCTATATATTGCAAGCTCTATCTCTTAAATGAAGCTCTTGGGAATCGTATGTTGTCTGTTCAGCTCGGCCCCTTGCTGGGCACACAGAATGTAAATGATTCGAGCATCAGAGTGTAACCATCAGCTCCCCAAGGATTCATTGATGGGCATTATCTGGACATTGTGTTTTAATATTTCCCATTGGAGAAAAAGCTGGCAGCCTGTTGCGGGAGGGGCCCAGGTATTTTGCCATGTTGTACACGAAATTTACATCTGATGGGCGGGGTTGCCTGGGACAAGTTACAATGGCCAGGAGAAGGAATAATGGGCAAAGCTGGAGGGTCCATTGTTCAGCAATGTGAACTTGTCAGAGATGTAAAGTGGTCAGTGATCAAGCCATTACCTGGATGAGATAACTCCGAGAGGTGAGAAACCAGAACAAAAGAAAACTATTAAGCCCAGTCCGGTTGGAAGCGAAAACCCATCCCCAGCCATCACTGGAATACACATGGGCCACTCAGACAGAAGCTTCGAAACAAGGAAAAACTTTATTTGGCCAGAAGAAGCAAACAGACTTTAGATATAAAAAGTGGCCGTGAGGCCATCTCTCCCTCTCTTTTGCTCTCGCTTGCTTCACCTCTACAAGGACCGAGCACGCCATCTGGGACAGAGAGAAGAAACCATCAACAAGCAACTAGAGTCTTACTATTCAACTGTGAAACATAGAAACATAGAAAATAGGTGCAGGAGTAGGCCAGCTAATCTTGAGACTGGGACTTGGATACCATAGACAGTACGGAACCAGAAGAGACACGTTTTCACCAGGAGAAGCAGCAAGTAAGCCAACGAATCGGTGAACATCATCCCTGCCCACGCATCTTTAAGATCGCAGTCACTGTGTGAGGAGGTGTCGTGTGATCTCCCAACCAAGCCGTAAGAAGGGTTTTAGTGGGGAGGTTTTGCTACAAGGACCATAGGGGTACGCCCAGCCGGTCGGTACAGATTCGGCGGTACACTGTGGATCCGCGCAGAGAGTTTAGATGTTGGGTACTTCGCGATAGGAGCAGTTTAGACATGCCAGGGTATTGGACCGAACTGCATCGTCACTGTATTTACTTGTAGTTTTGCTGTGTTGAGGTAGCTTTAATAAAGCATTGACGGTTGAGACCGAGATATTTGTCCGTGACTCATTCATCTGTTCAGTATAGCAATCACTCCCAGGTCTAGAACTAGTGTAACGTGGGGGTGCGTAGAACACCTAAGGGAAACCACTTTCAAGAGTGCAAACAACTATGGTATGAAAGCAACTTCCCATTATCCGTAATTAACATTCTAACGCCCCGAATTTGGTGAAAGCTAAGTTCTGCCCAAGTGCCGCCCAAAGAACAGCTGAGATCCTGATGGTACTTTGCACAGAAGTTTCATGAAAAAGTTCTGGAAAGACTGCCCGGCGGCAGAAAAAGAGACTTGTCCCCTGAATGTGGGCGGCAGCGGGCGGGAGCTCCCATTTTCGGCAGCAAATGCAATCCTCGGCAAAGTACCGCCGAGGATTGAGTCGGGCCCAAGGAGGGAGGATCAGATAAAATTAAAGATTTCAAAAAATTAAATGTTAGAAAACCTTCAAGGGACTCCATCCACCTGAATCGCTGCAAGAAAAAAATAAAGTAAGAAGTGTATTAACCTTTTTTTGCAGGTCTTCTTGCGTACCGTTGAGGTTAGACCTGCCTCCACGTAGTTGTCTTTTCCCCTACTGGAACGGAGGACCGCCCGGACCAAACTGGCAGCTCGGTGGGCGGGAGGACACTTACGTGCACTGCACACCAGCAGAAGTCAGCGGGCAGTCCCCAGTGATCTTCCCTTCCCGTCGGCGGGAGGCCTCCACCAAACTCGCTCAGAGGGGAGACCGCCCAGAAAACTCGGCAGCAACGGATGGTAAGTCCACCAATTTCAGCCTAATCCCACCTTCCAGCACTAGGTGCGTAGCCCTGCAGGTCATGGCTTTAAGTACATATCCAAGTACTTTTTAGATGTGGACCCCAACTTCTGTCGTTGAGCTACAGTACACAGACAACGCCTGTGTCTGCACACATTCTGAGGCTGAAATCCAGGATATAGTCGACGTATTTACTGAGCATGGGCCTTACGCTAAACATCCGTCAGACAAAGTTCTTCCACCAGCCTGTCCTCGCCTCACAGCACTGCCTCCAAGTCATCAAGTTCTACGGTGCGGCCCTCAACAACGTGGACCATTTCCCATACCTCAGGAGCCTCTTATCAACAAAAGCAAACATTGATGCGGTGATTCAACACCGCCTCCAGTGCAGTCTTCAGCCGCCTGAGAAAAAGAGTGTTCGAAGACCAGGCCCTGAAACTTACCACCAAGCTCATGGTCTACAGGGCTGTAGTAATATCCGCCCTCCTGTATGGCTCAGAGTCATGGACGATGTACAGAAGACACCTCAAGTCGTTGGAGATAAATCACCAACGATGTCTCCGCAAGATCCTACAAATCCCCTGGGAGGACAGGCGCACCAACATCAGTGTCCTCGTCCAGGCTAACATCCCCAGCATTGAAGTATTGGCCACACTCGATCAGCTTCGCTGGGCAGGCCACATAGTTCACATGCCAGGCACGAGACTCCCAAAGCAAGTGCTCTTATGCGGAGCTCTTTCACGGCAAACGAGCCAAAGATGGGCAGCAGAAACGTTACAAGGACACCCTCAAGGCCTCTCTGATCAAGTGCAACATCCCCAACATCGGTCCCTGGCCAAAGATCGCCCTAAGTAGAGAAAGTGCATCCGAGAGGGAGCTGAGCACTTCGAGTCTCAACGCCAAGAGCATGCAGAAATCAAGAACAGGCAGCAGAAAGAGCGCACTGCAAACCAGTCCCACCTGCCCCTTCCCTCAACAACTATCTGTCCCACCTGTGACAGAGTCTGTGGCTCTTGTATTGGACTGTTCAGCCACCAAAGAACTCACTTCAGGAGTGGAAGCAAGTCTTCCTCGATTCCGAGGGACTGCCTATGATGATAATGATGAGTTGTGATGAGAGTTTCTACCTCTACCAACCTTTCAGGCAGTGAGTACCAGACTCCCACGAATCTTTAGGTGAAAATTTTTTTCCTCTTCTCCCTCTAATCCTTCTACCACTTACTTTAAATCTATGCCACCTGATTATTGACCCCTCTGCGAAGGGAAATAAGTCCTTCCTATCCACTCTATCTACGTCCATCATAATATTATGCAGCTCAATAAGATTTCCCCTCAGCCTCCTCTGTTCCAACAAAAACAACCCCAGCCAATCCAATCTTTCCTCATTGCTAAAATTCTCCAGTCCAGGAAACATCCTCATAAATCTCTGTACACTCTCTAGTGCAATCATCTTTCCTGCAATGTGGTGAGCAGAACTGCACGCAGTACTCAAGCTGTGACCTAACTAATGTTGTTTTCAGTTCAAGCATAACCTCCCTGCTGTTGTATTCTATGCCTCGGCTAATAAAGGAAAGCATCCCGAATGCCTTGTTGATTAACTTATCGGCCTGCCCTGCTACCTTTAAGGATCTGTGGACATACACTCCGAGGTCCCTGTGTTCCTCACACCTCTCATAATTACAAAGACAAAATGCCAACCTCCCCGAAAGTTTCACTGTATTTTACTCACCATCATCTTTGCGTCTCTCTCGGGGACTCGAGTAGGTGACAAGTGTCAGGGAACTCCAGGAAAGTGACGGACTGTAACGGAAGGGAGAGCATACATACCGGCTGAAGGAGGTCACTGCTGTTAATCAGTGATCAGGATTTTGTAACAGTTTAAGTCCACTTGCAAATAACAGGTCAAATAGGATGTGCGGCGGGCACGCGCTCAGTCCGTGCCGGAAGTGTGCCGTACTCCATATTGGTCAGTTTGCCTTGTAGTCGTCCAGGGCGCCCACCTCAAATGGGCGTTCGGCCCACTGCCGAAGCAAATCGGGAGGGCCTAAGGTCTGTTTCAGGCCACTTTGCAAAATTGGCCTGTGCCTTAGCACGTCATGCACCGTGTGTGCCACAGTCAGCTTTCCTGGCGCACAGCAGCCAAACCAGCGCTCCTTAAAGGAACTGCCATCCCAGAAAAAAGAGAAAGACTTGGATTTATGTAACATCTTTCACGGCCTCAGGACCTCTCAAAAGACTTTACAGCCAATGAAGTACTGTCACTGTTGTAATGTAGGAAAGGTTGTAGCCAATTTGCGCACAGCAAGCTCCCACAAGCAGCAACGTGATAATGACCAGCTAATCTGTTTTAATGCTGTTGATTGGGGATGAATACTGGTCAGGACAGGAGAGATAACTCCCTTGCTCTTCTTCGAAATCATGTTATGGGATCTTTTACGTCCACATGAGAGGGCAGAATATGCCATGGTTTAACATCTCATCCAAAAGACAGCAATGCACTGGAGTGGGACTTGAACCCACAACCTTCTGACTGAGAGGCAAGAGTGCTACTCACTGATCCGTGGCGGACACTCAATGGCTCGCTTTTATCCCTGCTTACTCTTAATGGTGAATGATTGGTGTAAAGGAGACAATGAATCTGCTGAGATTTCAGAGCACTGGTATCATTGAACTTCACATCAACCCTTTCTTAACTTAGCTGCACCTAGCCCTGGAGATCAGCATGACACTAGCGAACCTTGGCCCTTGAATGACATAGGAAGAATTGATAGTCTGTTCTCCAATCGTTTTCATCATCTCAGTACAGATAAAGATTAACCAAAGTTTGCAGAACTAGTTCCACCTGGCACTGGCTGACAGCTGGTGCCAAAGTCCTTTCTGTTTGCCCCAGTGAGGATGGGAGATATTTGCATGTGGCTTCCGATCAATGACACCACCTATGTTGGTACAAGCCTGTGATTGCACATAAAAAGGTTATCATGATACACAACAAAGGGTGGATGCAAGCAAAAGCTCTGCATGCACAGAATTAGAAAAGGAGAGGGAAATGCACTCGTGTGGTGGAAAAGGTATATTTTTATTGAGCGCAATTTACCCATCACCCCCTGTGCTCACTGACCTGCATTGGCTTCCGGTTATGCAACGCCTCGATTTTAAATCCATCCATGGCCACGCCCCTCCCTATCTCTGTAATCTCCTCCAACACCAACACCACCCGCCCCCCGAGACATCTGCGCTCCTCTAATTCTGCGCTCTTGAGAATCCCTGATTATAATTACTCAACCATTGGTGATCGTACCTTCTATAGCCTAGGCCAGGCCCCAAGCTCTGGAACTCCCTGCCTAAGCCTCTCCGCCTCTCTACCTCTTTCCTCCTTCACGACTCTCTTTAAAACATACTTTGTTGACCAAGTTTTTGCGGCTCAGTGTTAAATTGTTTTATCTCATAATACTCCTGTGAAGCGCCATGGGACGTTTCACTATGTTAAAGGCGCTATATAAATACAAATAGTTGGTGTTATTGTGGCGCGTTGTCTACATTACAACATTGACATCACTTCAAAAAGTGCTTCATTGGCTGTTAAAGCCTCGGGGTGCCCTGAGGTCATGAGTAGCCTTTTTTTTTGCACTCGTGTTTTGAACGTCCCTCTGCGCCTGCCCACCCTGGAATCTGCCCCTACGCCTATGCATTCGCACCACTGCCCCCTGAGGTGGGTATGGGGCAGGAATTGGGCTGGGGCGGTCAGGAACATCCTGGGTGTGTCAGGAACTTGGTCTGGGGGATGGGGCAGGAACTTGGGCGGGGAGGAGGGAGCTCTATCCTGTCTGGAGTCGACAGTCAGAATGGCTCGAATTACACATTCCAGGGAAACTGCTGGGTGTGTCTTATCCTCCAATGGGACCAATCAGCAATCAGGTCATGTGATCACGGAGAGCCAATCAGAGCATTTTGCTAGTGCAAATAAGCGTATCCTTTTCTTTAAAACATTTTTATGGGTGCTGAGCAATAGCTGTACCTTTATCAATGCCCTGACTAGGGTCAGGTAACTCAGCACAAACCAGAGATTGAACCTCGGTCCTTTTTGGTCGATGAGAGAGTGACTTTACCTCTGAATCATCTGAGTGGCTCATTCAGATGTGAGTCATTCGCATATTTGACATTAGGCTGAAACTCGATCCCCGTTGTCACGTGTATTCTAACTCACAGCAAGTCCTGCTCATCCATTGCCCCTGCGCTCACCGACCTACATTGGCTCCCGGTCAGGCAACACCTCAATTTTAAAATTCTCCTCCTTGTGTTCAAATCCCTCCAGGGCCTCGCCCCCTCTCTCCTCCAGCCCCACAACCCCCCGAGATCTCTGCGCTCCACCAATTTTAGCCTCTTGAACATCCCTGATTATAATGGCTCAATCATTGGTGGCTATGCCTTCAGCTAGCTAGGCCCTAAGCTCTGGAATTCCCTCCGTAAACCTCTTCGCTTCTCGACCTTTATCTTTTTTATTAAGCATTTTGCCAGCTCCATATGTGGATCGGCTCGTTTGAAGCGCCGTCTTCCACTACTCGATTAAGGACCAAAATGGTAACCTATGTGTGAAGGTGGAGGATGTGGGTCATGTACTTAATGAATACTTTGCTGCTAACTTCACAAAAGAGGGGGATGATGCCGACGTTGAAGTTAAGGAGGAAGAGAATGAAATATTGGATGGGATAAACATAGTAAGAGGGGCAGTATTAAGGGGTTTAGCATCTTTGAAAGTCGACAAATCACCAGGACCAGATGAAATATATCCTAGGCTATTAAAAGCAGCAAGGGAGGACATTGCGGAGGCTCTGACCATCATTTTCCAAACCTCCCTGACAACAGGAGTGGTTCCAGAGGATTGGAGAACTGCTAACGTTGTACCATTGTTTAAAAAGGGAGGAAGGGATAAACTGAATAATTGCAGGCGAGTTAGTTTAACCTCGATTGAACTAATTATTGGAATGAATTCTGAGGAACAGTGTAAACCTTCATTTAGAAAGACACAGATTAATCAAGGACAGTCAGCCTGGATTTGTTAAGGGAAGGTCGTGCCTGACTAACTTGATTTAATAATTTGAGGAGGTAACAAGGAGGGTCGATGAGGGCAGTGCGTTTGATGTAGTCTACATGGATTTTATCAAGGCTTTTGACAAGGTCCCACATTGCAGGCTGATCAAAACAGTAAAAGCCAACGGGATCCAGGGGAGAGTGGCAAATTGGATCCAAAATTGGCTCAGTGGCAAGGAAGCAAAGGGTAATGGTTGACGGGTGTTTTTGCGACTGAAAGGCTATTTCCAATGGGGTTGCACAGGTCTCAGTACTAGGTCCCTTGCTTTTTGTAGCATATATTAATGATTTAGACTTCACTGCAGGGAGCATGATAAAGAAATTTGCAGATGATACAAAAATTGGCCTTGTAGTTGACAGTGTGGAGGAAAGTGGCAAATAGAATTCAGTCCGGATAAGTGTGAAGTAATGCATTTGGGGAGGGGCAACAAGGCAAGGCAATACACAATAAATGGGAGGATACTAAAAGGTGTGGAGGAACAGAGGGACCTTGAAGTGTATGTCTACAGATCCTTAAATGTAGCTGGACAGGTCAACAAGGTAGTTAAAAAGGAATACGGAATGATTTCCTTGATGAGCAGAGGCATAGAATATAAGAGCAGAGAAGTTATGCTAGAACTATATACAACGCGAGTTAGGCCACAGCTTGAGTACTGCATGCAGTTGTGGTCACCACATTATACGAAAGATGTGATTACACCAGAGACGGTGCAGACGAGATTTACGAGGATGTTGCCAGGACTGGAAAATTTTAGCTATGAGGAAAGCTTGGATAGGCTGGGGTTATTTTCCTTGGAACAGCGGAGGCTGAGGGGTGATATAATTGAGGTGTATAAAATTATGAGGGGCCCAGCTGGAGTGGATAGGAAGGACTTATTTCCCTTAACAAAGAAGTCAATAACCAGAGGGCATAGATTTAAAGTAGCGGTTGGAAGGATTAGAAGGGAGATGAGGAAAAATAATTTCACCCAGAGGGTGGTGGGGGTATGGAACTCACTGCCTGAGAGGGTGGTAGTGGCAGAAAACATCATCACATTTAAAAAGTACTTGGCTGTGCACTTAAAGAGCTGTAATCTACAGGGCTACGGATCTAGTGCTGAAAGGTGGGATTAGGCTGGGTAACACTTTTTTGACTAGCATGGGCACAATGGGTTGAATGGCTTGCTTCTGTGTTGTAATTTTTCTATAATTCTATGATAACTACATTAACCCTTGATTCCTGATTATTAGGTTTCCTGATGAGCTATATATTTGCTATAGCTCTCTCTGATATACCATAACATTACATCCTAATAAAAACTTGCACTTGTATAATACCTTCGCTGTTAGCTGTAGGTCACACCCTCGCCTCTGAGTCAGAAGGTTGTGGGTTCAAGTCCCACTCCGGAGACTTGTAGCACAACATCTAGGCTGATACTCAAGTGTCGTACTGAGGGAGTGCTGCACTGTCGGAGGTGACACCTTTCGGATGAGACGTTAAACTGAAGCCACGTCTGCTCTCTCAGGTGGACGTAAAAGATCCCACGGCACTATTTCGAAGAAGAGCAGGTGAGTTCTCCCCGGAATCCTGGGCCAATATTTAGCCCTCAACCAATATCACTAAAACAGATTATCTGGTCATTATCACGTTGCTGTTTGTGGGAGCTTGCTGTGCGCAAATTGGCTGCCACGTTTCCTACATTACAACAGTGACTGCACTTCAAAGGTACTTCATTGGCTGTACCATCTCTCACATCTTTGATGGTCGTGAAAGGTGCGAGATAATGCAGGTCTTTTTTTAAATGTAGAGAGGTGGCTCACAGAGGAATGGATACTAAGAGTTAGGTTTTTATATTTTCGGAGGCGGAGGATTTTAAGGGGCAGAGCTTCGGAGAGTGTGGCTAAAATGGCTGAAGACTTTGTCACCAATAGTGGAGTGAAGGGAAGGGGATGTAGGCAGGAGGAGGTTGCTAAGGTAGAATGGGGGGAATGATTTGAAGATGGTGATTTTAAATGTGATGCACTGGAGGACAGAGAGCCAGTATAGGTCAGCGCGAAGATGAATGATAGGTGAAAGGAACTTGATGTGGGACAGGATGAATTTTGGTGAGGGTGGAGTTCAATGAGGAGAGTAATAGAGAAATTGAGTTCCAAGGTAATGGAAGTGTTGGGAAGGGTTTTGACGGTGTTGTGAATGAGCTAAAGGCTGAGGCAGGCGATGCTGAGGAGGCAGTGATGGATACAGCAGGCTTTGATGCCGAATTCTTGATTGGACAGGACACTGTGGGTGCACACAGTTTGGTTCAGCCTGAGTGAGCAGCAGGGAGGTGGATTGACTCGGGAGGGCAAGGGAGAAAATTTGATGGCAAGGGTCTCTGTGTTGTGGCTTTATCTTACCCTCCAAGACTAACTTGGAATAGTAGATAAATGTGGCTCTGGAGAAGGAGCAATGGAAATTCCAGACATGGTTGAGCCACTTCTGACAGTGATGACAAGCCCTTGTTGTGCGCCTGATATACCTCAGTCATAATTATAATTCTCTGATATACCACACCCCTGTAACTTACTGAATTACCCCACAGCCCTCACTGTAACTCTCTGATATACCCCACACCACACACTGTAACACTGATATATTGCACCATTTGTCTAGCAGTTTCTGAAATACCACATTCAATGCTTTCCAATCACATTGAATAATTTACTGCACCCCATATTATCTGATATACCGCACCCTATATTATCTGATATACACATCCTATATTAGATATACCGCACCCCATATTATCTGATATACTACACCTTATATTCTGATATACCACACCGTATATTAGCTGATATACCACACCCCATATTATCTGATGTATTGCACCCTATATTATCTGATATACCACACCCCATATTATCTGACATACCACACCCCATATTATCTGATATACCACACTCCATAATATCTGATATACCACACTCCATATTATCTGATATATCACTCCCCTCTCTTGACAGATTGGGAAAACGAGTGACCAATTGCAATTCTGTTAATTTATAATAATGCAAGAATCATCAGTAAACTGGTCAGAGTCACAGAAAAGGCTTTATTTATGAATGATTCACATGAGCTGTTGTTTCTTTGAATACAGAAAATACAGGAAATGCACAGGTCAGTCAGAAGAGAAAGGCAGGTTGGGTCAAACTCCTTGATCAGAACAGACACAGCCAGGTTGGTAAAGCTTCCTCAAGGGACCTCTGTAGCATGAATCCACAGGTACTGGTCCCTGTGCTGGATAATAGGAACCCTTTCCATTTCAGGCAGTGCATCCCAGTCCCAGGTCAGGTATACCACAGCTAGATGTTAAATAAAGCTCCCTGTACTCAGCCCCAACCTCAGAATGATGCTTCTGGCTGCAGTAATGTGGCACTTTTTATATTGTCCACACTGACCGTCCTTAGGCCTGTCCAAGGGACAGTAACAATTGGTGCATCAGAGATAATTTTATGCTTACAGGCCCAAGCTGACTAAGAACTGAATTAAGAGCACCCAGATTATTGTCACATGGAAGTCTGCCAGTCTGCATTAAGGGCAGACCTTCACCCAATTAACCTAGAGTGGATTTGAATCCAGAACGCCAGAGGTGAAAGATCAGCCTTTAAACAATTGCACCACCCAATTCCAACCCGCCAGGTTCAATTGCAGGTTCCACTTGAACCGATTTTTCTTCCTTCAGACAGCTGACAGACCTGCTGCAAGTCTCCGGCATTTTTCTGCTTTCCTCAGATTTCGAGCACCCGTGGATTTTTTTTTATGTTGGCTCAAGCATTTCAACCGAACTTGAAGGAGACCATTTTGAAGTTTTCGTCCACACCCAGGTAGGTGATTTTGCCCAGTGCCAGTCTGTTGGGGAAAACTATCACGTGACCGTTTGGGAGTTTGATCTCAAAGTTTTCTCCCTTGAAAGTGATCTGTATCTGTGGAAATAAAGAAGCAAAAAAAAACAGAAAGGAGAGAAAACATAGAGAGTTAGCATGCAGGTACAGCAAGCAATTAGGAAGGCAAATGACGCGTTGACCTTTATTGCAAAGGGATTGGAATACAAGAGTAAGGAAGTCTTGCTACAATTGTACAGAGTTTTGGTGAGACCACTCCTGGAGTACTGTGCACAGTTTTGGTCTCCGTACCTAAGGAAGGATATACTTGCTTTAGAGGTGGTACAACGAAGGTTTACTCGATTGATTCCTGGGATGACAGGGATGGCCTATGAGGAGAGATTGAATAGATTGGCCTGTACTCTTTGGAGTTTAGAAGAATGAGAGGTGATGCAATTGAAACATACAGATTCTGTGGGGGATTGACAGGGTAGATGCTGAGAGGTTGATTTCCCTGGCTGAAGAGTCTAGAACTAGGGGGCATAGTCTCATGATAACGGCTCGGCCTTTTAAGACTGAGATGAGGAGGAATTTCTTCACTCAGAGGGTTGTGAATCATTGTGAATTCTCTACCCTAGCGGGCTGTGAATGCTCAGTCGTTGAGTATATTCAAAGCTGAGATTGATGGATTTTTGGACTCCAGGGGAACCAAGGAATATGGAAATCGGGTGGGAAAGTGTTGAAGATCAGCCATGATCTTATTGAATGGTGGAGCAGGCTCGAGGGGCAGTATAGCCTACTCCTGCTCCTAATTCTTATGTTCTTATACATCGAGACTGAGAAATCAGACTGGGCTTACTGCCTGCTTCTGTGAATGCACCAAAGAGCCATATCCTTCGGCCTGCGGTAAGTCGATAGAGTGAATTCACATTGCAGCATGGGCAACAATTCTGTCAAACCAGCTGATTTTACCAACTTGGGGGCCTTGTGTTGTCTCTCTTGGCAGCCCAATGTAATTGGGTTGCCAACATCTGGTTGGCAGTATTCCTGGAGGTTTCATCACATGACCATCCTGCCTCCCATGGCCCCGCCCCCACACTCCCGCCATTGGTTGCCTGAAATGTCTAACCTTGTGGCTCTCCGCGTTCCCAACCAATTGGAAAGTGAATGGACTTTTCATTACCCAATTGGATGAATCTTGACAAGCAGATCCATTATGCTTTACAACATCAACAAAATTAAAATTTAAATAAAACATTTTTTTCTTAACGCCCCGATGATTTTTCTCCCCGGTGTTGCTCGCAGAAGTGTTCTGGAGATTAATCTTTAATTCCTGGAGACCCCCGGGGCAATCCTACAGGATTGGCAACCTGCAATATATTTGCTTCACGGGTTCTTTGCTCAAGAATTCATAGCTACATATTTGCTGTAAAGTACTAGCTGGTTTATTAGCAAAGGTTCAACAATCAAACTGAACACGACCAATTCATCCACCAGGTTCACAACCGCACGCCTCATCGTGGAGAACCTGAACTCAATTGACGTTTTTTTTTGAGTCCTGCGAACATCACGTGACTGGCTAAGCCACTCACAATGCAACAGCTCCACAGATTTAGTGCAGTATTGGCTTATTGATCATTATGAAACATAAGGGATTAAAAACCAGCTTCATTCAATTTAAACTGTGCCCTAGTAATTTTAATCTAAGTCAGACAGATTTTAGTTGTTTCTAAGCCAAGTCCGTAAAGCCATTCAGTTGAAGTACAAAAATCTTGTAAGAAGTGTTTGTCAGCTCTTTTTGAATTTAGCAGACTGTTATTTAAATTTAAGGACCTGGTTGTTTTCTGGAAAGTATTTCTTAGCCTGGCTGGCTCAAATCAAGAGTTTGCCGTTTGTCTCTCCCTCCCTTCATGTAGATCTTGCCAAGGTTGAAAATAGAAGTAGCCATAATTCCACCGTCCCACTGCCAGTTCCTCAGGTCTAGTAGTCATGAATACTGGTGTACCTGTGAGCATACTCACAGGTGCATACATTACACAACCCTACCTGTGTAACGTGTGGATGCTCTGAATATAATGTAACAGTTAAGAGGGGTTTAAACTTCAGCCTATCCATTCGTGACCACCCTGCCTAATTTATGCTGTCTAGCTCCCAAATGGTGAAGTGTGTAATGTGATACTTTGGGCCCGTAGGTTGAATTGCCAGTACCTATATATATATGTGAATATATAGCATATAGCATGTTGGCTCATTCACTGTGACAGAGTTGGGGGCAGTGAATGAGCCAACAAACATGGCTGCATATGACACCTCTATTCCTGGCCAGAATGGATATGATTGGGTAATTTCCCCTGTCAATCACACCTAGTTTCAGCCATGAGTTCTGTTTGCTATAGTTCACTGAGACTCTGTTTAAATAGACTCTGTAAACTGTTTGCTGTAGTTCACGTAGACTCTGTTTAAATAGACTCTGTAGACTGTTTGCTGTAGTGTGCAGTTTAGATACACTCTTTTTGCTATAAAATAGACTGCTGCGAGCCTCGCCCCGCCTCCAACTCATTGCTCACACAGCGGTGTCAGCAGACACTCTGAACATTGATATTAGAATTAACCTTCTTGTTTTGAAATACAGACCAATAACAGCGATGTAAAGAACCAGGGAGATAGAAAACCAGACATGGAAAATGAGTGTTTTAACACAGTACAGTACACTATCCTCCTATTAGCTGTAATATATACTGACAATTTTTTGATGTATGCCTGGCCCTACATCTGCAAACTGTGAGATCAGACTTGGAGGGATTGGAGGTGTTAGAAATCAGGGGTTCAAATTGTCTAAAACTAATACGAAGGATATTGTATTTAAATCGTTGTTTTGAACTGGAGCCAAAATGTCTCCTCAGAAAGGTATTAGATGCTTAGAAATGCTTATGTTTTGGTACCCTGCTGAGATTCTGCACTATGACAGCTGTAATCTGTTGTTTTCACGTTAAGACTTCAACTTTGTTTATGTATCTTTAAGACAATGTGATAAACATTTGCAACGTCATAAAGGAGGTAACACTCTGAAGCGAGCAGTTTTCTGGTTTGGCCTCATGGCATCAAAGGCAGGATACGGACGAAAGATGTAAGATACGAATTTGAAATCAAAGAAACCTTGGGAAGAATAAACAAGACATGTGGCCAAAATCGTAAGACATCTTTAGTGCGGGTTCTTGAAACAAGAATCGAGACAAAGGGCTAGAAGCCTTATTGGATAGCAAGTTTTTAGGGAACCTCAATGGGTCAAAAGGTGTCATCAATATCCCAGGTCAGGCCCACCCGTAAAAAGAGAATAAAAGTAACACTTAGAGATCTGTTCAACACAAATAGTGTGAGAGGAAAGTGAAACAGAGGTTGAGCTGGTCTAACACTCTTCGGGTGATCTTATGCTTTACCGAAGGATGCTCTGGACAAAGGGAAAGAGACTGCAAGCCAGAGAACTGCTGACGTGTGCCAGCTGTTTGTCCGATCGGATCGGTATTAACTACGTGCTACGGTCGTATGTTTTTGCTGTAAAACTAATGTATTATATTCCGTCTTAAACTCTGATTAAACACATCCACCAGATATATCCACGAGATTGGTTTACAGTTGATCCTGATTATTAAAGTGACCAACCAGAGATAGTCTTAAATTTGGCTATTTCCAACAGGTGTTACAGTTTGATCCTTTCACTATCTTCAAAGGGCGGCGAGGTTACCTCACAGAGTGATGTGCAGCCCAGCCGCCCCGTCCCGTCCCTCCCCCACCCTGCCTTACCTTGACCTCCACCCCCTTGCTGAAGGGGAAGTTGGAGTCTCTCTGCTCGCTCTCCCAGCTACCATTGCACATGGAGTTGCAGACGATCGTGACGTCGTCGAAACGAGGGTTGAAGTGCAGGGCGATGTGGTCCGCGCAGCTCCCCAGATTCACTGCAAATCTGTAGCCAGAAAGAAAGCAGAGAATCAGCTGTCTGCACCACGGGTTTCAGTCAACCTGGAAATATGCCGTGCCTTTCTGTGACGGGTGCGTGTCTGTGGCTCATTCACAGAAGAACAGTAAGCAAGGTTGGTATCTGTGAGTACAGTGATAGACTCCATGCTGTACCTCCCAGAATCATAGCATAGAATCGTAGAGTCATAGAAATTTATGGCACAGAAGGAGGCCATTCGGCCCATCATGTCTGCACCGGCCGATAAAGAACCACCCAGCCTAAACCGACTTTCCAGCTCTTAGTCCGCAGCTCTGCAGGATACGCCGCTTCAAGTGCACATCCAAGTACTTTTTAAATGCGGTGAGGGTTTCTGCCTCTACCACCCTTTCAGGCAGTGAGTTCCACACATCAACCACCCTCTGGATGAACTAAATTCTACTCGACTCCCCTCTAAACCTCCTAACAATTACTTTAAATCTTTGCCTCCAGTTATTGACCTCTCTACTGTGGAAACTAAGTCCTTCCTATCCACTCTATCTATGTCCCTCATAGTTTTATACTCCTCAATCAAGTTTCCCCTCAGCCTCCTCTGGTCTAAAGAAAACAACCTCAGCCTATCCCATCTTTCCTCATAGTTAAAATTCTCCAGTTCTGGCAACATCCATTTTTATTCTCAAGGTAAATGAAACAGTCCCTTTAATTATCATTAGTTCCTACATACTGTATTGTGAGTTACTCCCCACTAAAATGGTGGATTGGCCTTGGAGGGAGTGCAGCGTAGGTTTACCAGAATGATGCCTGGACTTCCAGGGTTAAGTAACGAGGAAAGACTGCACAAATTAGGGTGTATTCCCTAGAAGTTGGAAGGATAAGGGGCAATCTGATCAAAATTGTCATAGGAACAGATAGAGAGAAACTATTTCAACTTTTGGGAATTTTAGGACTAGGGGGCATAGTGTGAAATTAGAGCCAGAGGAGTGAAATTAGGACAAACTTCTACATACAAAGGGTGGTAGGAGTTTGGGAATCTCTTCCGCAAACGGCAATTGATGCTAGATCAATTGTTAATTTTAAATCGGAGCTTGATAGCTTTTTGTTTACTAAAGGTATTAAGAGATGTAGGGCAAAGGTGGGTATATGGAGTTAGATCGCAGATCAGCCATGATCTCATTGAATGGCGGAACAGGCTTGAGAGGCTGAATATCCAACTCCTATTCCTATGTTCCGTTGATTCAAATATGAGGAATCTCAGGCGGGATCCAGAACGAGCAAACGATCTGATCCGTCAGGTTACATCTCAAGTGACTAAGTGGAAAATGAACCCCGTTGAGCCTTAATACTGAAACGGCAATTTTCTTTGTTTACCCTCTCAGTGAAGAAATTTCTCCTTATCCGGCATTCGGTTAAGAAACGGAGGTGGGGGGAAAGTAAACGTTAATCTTACCTGGAACAATTATCTGCAATCCTCCCTTTAATCTTCAGAGTGTCTCCGTGCGTCATATCCATGTTATGCACTTCAAACTGTTTTTTGATATTGGAAAGAAAATAATATTAATACAATACAATATTTTCTCTCTTTTAAAAGAAACCTGTTGTGAGTATGCTCACAAGTTTGTAGAGCTGCTGCGTTGTGAGTGGCTTAGCCAGTCACATGATGTTCACAAGACTCAATAAAACCCCAGTCAGTTGGATCTAGGTCATCCACGATGAGGTATGCAGTTGTGAGCCTAGTGGATGAACTGGTAAGGTATAGTTTGATTGTTAAACGGTTGTTAATAAACCAACTAGTTCTTAATAGCAATGTGTTGCTATGAATTCTTAAGCAAAGAACTCATGAAGCAAACACATTACAAAATCCTGAATGATATAAAACCACACAGAATTTTACTTGTGAATAGGGATGGATTTGCACAACTATTTCCCCGAGTACACGGACGCGCACATACACACATATCCTCGTAGGTGCATGTATGCACACTCACGAGTGTATACATGTAAAACCACAGTCACGATCATTACGAGCTCAAGAAGCTTGACACCATCCAGGAGAGAACAGCCCACTTGATCGGCACCCCATCCCACCTTCAACATTCACTCCCTCCCCCACCAGCGCACCATGTCTAAAGCATGTACCATCTACAAGATGCACTGCAGCAACTAGCCAAGGCTTCTTCGGCAGCACCTCCCAAACCCGCGACCTCTACCACCTAGAAGGACAAGGGCAGCAGTCATATGGGAACGCCACCACCCGCAAGTTCCCCTTCAGGTTACACCCCATCCTGCCTTGGAAATATATCGCTGTTCCTTCATCGTCGCTGGGTGAAAACCCTGGAACTCCATCCCTAACAGCACTGTGGGAATACCTTCACCCATGGACTGCAGCGGTTCAAGTAGGTGGCTCACCATCTCCTTTTCAAGGACAATTAAGGATGGGCAATAAATGCTGGCTTTGCCCGCGACGCCCACACCGAAGGAAGGAATTTTAAAAAGTCACGAACATCTAAACGAAGTTCACAAAAAGGGACATGAAAGTTTGATTCTTCACCCTCGATATTTAAGAGGGCTGATGGTGACAGCTCTTCTTTCAGTAGCCGAAGGCTTTTAAGGGGTAGCAATCTTTCCTCTGTGTCATGGGAGACGAATTGAACTTTAATTTCTGATACTAATAAATGGTAACGGAATGAGTGTATAGTATAATAGAATATAATGAGTGTTATTAACGTCTTTACTGATTATTTTAACTTCTGCCACTAAAGGCTGATAAAGGAGTGATTGCATGGTATGAAGGAATGATCACGATGTTTTAAATGTGTTTAACGCTGAATAAATCCAATAAAAATAAAATATTAACAATAATCTAGTCTCTCAGCCTCTAATTTTGCCCTCTTGAGTATCCCCTATTGTACCCTACCTTTCCTCCTTGAAGACGCTCCTTAAAACCTACCTCTTTGACATAGCTTTTGGTCACCTAACATCTCTTTATGTAGCTCGGTGTCAAATTTTCTCTCTTGTGAAGCGCCTTGGGACATTTTACTACATTAAAGATGCTATATAAATGCAAATGGCTGTTGTCGGAAGTTTTTAGGTTGAAGTCTCACTCCAGAGCTAGGGCACAAAATCTAGCAATATGGTGGCATTTGTAGTGAGGGAAGTTATCCAGCCAAGTACTCCGGGTGTGGGGTCACAGATGTATGAAGCTAAAAAAGGGCTGGAGACCCAGTGGATTCAGGACCCGACAAGCGCCTTGGGACATTTTACTACATTAAAGGTGCTATATAAATGCAAATGGTTGTTGTCGGAAGGTTTTAGGTTGAAGTCTCACTCCAGAGCTAGGGCACAAAATCTAGCAATATGGTGGCATTTGTAGTGAGGGAAGTTATCCAGCCAAGTACTCCGGGTGTGGGGCCACAGACGTATGAAGCTAAAAAAGGGCTGGAGACCCCGTGGATTCAGGACCCTACCTAAATTTCATTCCATAAATTTCACTCAAAACCATTTTCCCAGCGAGTCTCAGTCTATTGTGTATCTGTAAAGCATGCACTCCCATGTTCCACCACCAGGGAGCTCATTCCCTGAAGTCCCAAGGGATCCCAGCATCCCTTGGGAGCACTGTATATAAGCCGGCCCCTAAGGCCTCTTCCTCGCTCTGGAGTGTCTTATTAAAGACTGAGGTCACTGTTACTTTCACCTCCCTGTGTGCAGCCTCATCTATGTTAGGAACACAATAACTGGCGACGAGAATATGAATCCAACGTAAAGATGCAGCAAACTGGGCATCCTGGAGAAGTTCTCGGAGGGTGAGGACTGGGAAGTCTATGTCGAACGGCTAGACCAGTACTTTGTAGCCAATGAGCTGGATGGAGAAGGAAGTGCTGCAAAAAGGAGAGCGGTCCTCCTCACAGTTTGCGGGACACCGACCTACAGCCTCATGAAGAATCTACTGGCTCCAGTGAAACTCACAGATAAGTCGTATGAGGAGCTGTGTACCCTGGTTCGGGAGCATCTTAACCCGAGGGAGAGCGTGCTGATGGCGAGGTATCGGTTCTACAAGTGCCAACGATCTGAAGGTCAGGAAGTGGTGAGCTACGTCGCCGAGCTAAGGCGACTTGCAGGACAATGTGAGTTTGATGGCTACCCGGAGAAAATGCTCAGAGACTTTTTTGTACTGGGCATTGGCCACGAGACCATCTTACGAAAACTTTTGACTGTAGAGACACCGACCCTCAGTAAGACCATTTCGATAGCTCAGGCGTTTATGTCCACCAGTGATAACACCAAACAAATCTCTCAGCACACAAGTGCTAGCAATGTTTATAAATTAACTGGAACTGTGTTTGCGAGCAGAAATGTACAGGGCAGAACCCATGAGTTTGCAACTGTCAGCAGACCTCAGGTGACCCAGATGACTCAGAGTCCCCAACAAAGGAAGAATGCAAAGCAATTCACACCTTGTTGGCGTTGCGGAGGCTTCCATTCAGCCTATTCATGCCGCTTCAAAGGGTATGTTGCTGTGGAACAATGGGGCAGATGCTGAAGTACACGGGGTGCACACATTTTTGATGAAATGTCCACCTATAATGCTTGCAAACGAGCTGCAAGCTCTGCAAAACCTGCTAACCACCACGTGGCAGAGGAAGATCGGTCCATGGTGGATCAAAGCAATTTCGAGCCTCAGAGAGAGGAGGCAGATGCTGAAGTACACGGGGTGCACACATTTTCGATGAAATGTCCACCTATAATGCTAAACGTAAAATTGAATGGCTTACCCGTAGCCATGGAACTGGACACTGGCGCTAGCCAATCCATCATGAGTAAAAAGATGTTTGAGAGACTATGGTGCAACAAGGCATTCAGACCAGCCCTGAGCCTCATCCACACGAAACTGAGAACGTACACCAAAGAGCCTATCACTCTCCTGGGCAGCGCCATGGTCAAGGTCACCTACGAAGGCACGGTGCATGAACTGCCACTCTGGATTGTCCCGGGCGATGGCCCCACACTGCTTGGAAGGAGCTGGCTGGGCAAAATCCGCTGGAACTGGGATGACATCCGAGCGCTATCACATGTCGATGAGGCCTCATGTACCCAGGTTCTGAACAAATTTCCTTCCCTTTTTGAGCCAGGCATTGGAAACTTTTCCGGGGCAAAGGTGCAGATCCACTTGGTCCCAGAGGCACAACCTATTCACCACAAGGCGCGAGCGGTACCTCACATGATGAGGGAGAGAGTGGAAATCGAGCTGGACAGGCTGCAACTGGAGGGCATCATCTCCCCAGTGGAATTCAGCGAGTGGGCCAGCCCGATTGTTCCAGTATTCAAAAGTGATGGCACGGTCAGGATTTGCGATGATTATAAAGTAACTATTAATCGTTTCCCGCTACAGGACCAATACCTGCTACCTAAGGCAGATGACCTATTTGCGACGCTGGCACCAAGCTCGACCTGACTTCGGCCTACATGACGCAGGAGCTGGAGGAGTCTTCGAAGGGCCTCATCTGCATCAACACGCACAAGGGACTGTTTATCTACAACAGATGCCCGTTTGGAATTCGGTCGGCTGCAGCGATCTTCCAGAGAAACATGGAGAGCCTCCTCAAGTTGATACCACGATACATTCAACTCCCAGCACTTCTCACCCTAGGTGGCGCTGTCACTCACAAGTTAGCTGTCCCTGAACTAACTGGTGCCTCTATATTGCAAGCTCTATGTGTTCATTCTTCAGTCTGGTGTCCCTCTGTCTGTATGTCTGACAGACTTGAGAGAGTGAGATCCATCTGTGTCTCACTGCCTCAGACTGCCACACAAAGGGAGAGGGAAGAAAAGCCATAGTGTGCCCTGACCCCTCCCTCACTCTGGGTGTTACTCATTGGTTTGCTGAAGCACCAGATGGAGTTACGATCTTAAATGAAAAAGTGTGAAGCTGAGTGTTGTCTGTTCAGCTCCACCCCTTGCTGGGCACACAGAATGTAAATCATTCTACCATTAGAGTGCAAACAGCTACGGTATGAACACAACTTCTCATTATTCGTTATTAACATTCTAAGGCCCCGAACTTGGTGAAAGCTAAGTTCCGCCCAAGTGCCGCCGAAAGGATGGCAGAGATCCTGACGGTACTTTGGGCAGAAGTTTCATGAAAAAGTCCTGGAAAGACCGCAATGCAGCAAAAAAGGGTCTTACGCCCTGAATTTTGGCGGCAGCGGTCGGAGGCTCCCATTCTTGGCGGCAAATGCAATTCTCGGCAAAGTACCACCGAGGATTGAGTCGGGCCCAGAAAGGGGGGAACTGATGAAATTAAAGATTTCCAAAAAATTTTAAAAAATAAACACGAGAAAACCTTCAGAGTACCCCATGCACCTGAATAACTGCAAAAAAAATAAAGAAAAGAAGTGTATTAACCTTTTTTTGCAGGTCTTCTTATTTACTGTTGAGCTTAGACCTGCCTCTATGCAGTGGTCTATTCCCCTGCTGGAGCGGAGGACCGCCCGGACCAGACTGGCAGCTCGCCGGGCAGAAGGATACATACGCGCATTGCAAGTCAGCGGGCGGTTCCCAGCGGTCTTCCCTCCCCGTCGGCGGGAGGCATCCACCAAACTCGCTCAGAGGGGAGACCGCCCAGAAAACTCGGCGGCAACAGACAATAATTCTTCCAATTTCAGCTAAATCCCATCTTTCAGCACTTGGTCCATAGCCCTGTAGCTCACGGCTCTTTAAGTGCATATCCGAGTACCTTTTAGATGCGATGAGGGTTTCTACCTCTACCACCCTTTCAGGCAGTGCGTTCCAGACCCCCACCGCCCTCTGGGTAAATTTTTTTTCATCATCTCCCCTCTAAGCTTTCTACCACTTATTTTAAATCTATGCCACATGGTTATTGACCTCTCTGGTAAGGGAAATAGGTCCTTCCTATCCACTCGATCTAGGTGCATCATAATATTATACACCTCAATATGGTCTCCCCTCAGCCTGCTCTCCTGACCCAACCAGGGATTGGAGTGTAGTCACTGTTGTAATGTGGGAAACGCGGCTGCAGCAAGCTCCCACAAATAGCAACATGATAATGACCAGGTAATCTGTTTTTTTTTGTTATGTTGATTGAGGGATAAATATTGGCCAGGACACCGGGGATAACTCCCCTGCTGTTCTTCGAAATAGTGCCGTGGGATCTTTTTTGACCACTTGAGAGAAGACGGGACCTTGGTTTAACATCTCATCTGAAAGACGGCACCTCCAACAGTGCAGCACTCCCTCAGCACTGCACTGGGAGTGTCAGCCTAGATTTTTCTCTCCTTTTCACTGTAAATTTTGCAGTGTATAATGCACTGATAGCAGAATGCTCCCCAAGTGCCTTGCCCCAATGGAAAGTCTTCCCGAGCGAGGATAGGTGGAGTATTAACAGAATCTTGCCCAACCAAGGTTTTTCAATCAAACCTGTTCCTATTGTCACCTGCCTTCCCCGTGTGCACTTCTCCTCTTCCCCGCCGCCCCCGCCCACCCCCCCCCACCCCCCACCCCGGCGATCACTGGATACTATTCAGGAATAGGCTCCTGGAAACATAGAAACATAGAAAATAGGTGTAGGAGTAGGCCATTCGGCCCTTCTAGCCTGCACCGCCATTCAATGAGGCTGAACATGCAACTTCAGTACCCCATTCCTGCTTTCTCACCATACACCTTGATCCCCTTAGTAGTAAGGACTACATCTAACTCCTTTTTGAATATATTTAGTGAATTGGCCTCAACAACTTTCTGTGGTAGAGAATTCCACAGGTTCACCACTCTCTGGGTGAAGAAGTTCTTCCTCATCTCGGTCTTAAATGGCTTACCCCTTATCCTCAGACTGTGACCCCTGGTTCTGGACTTCCCCAACATTGGGAACATTCTTCCTGCATCTAACCTGTCTAAACCCATCAGAATTTTAAACGTTTCTATGAGGTCCCCTCTCATTCTTCTGAACTCCAGTGAATACAAGCCCAGTTGATCCAGTCTTTCTTGATAGGTCAGTCCCGCCATCCCGGGAATCAGTCTGGTGAACGTTCGCTGCACTCCCTCAATAGCAAGTTAGGAGACCAAAACTGTACACAATACTCTAGGTGTGGCCTCACCAATGCCCTGTACAACTGTAGCAATACCTCCCTGCCTCTGTACTCAAATCCCCTCGCTATGAAGGCCAACATGCCATTTGCTTTCTTAACCGCCTGCTGTACTTGCTTGCCAACCTTCAATGACTGATGTACCATGACACCCAGGTCTCGTTGCACCTCCCCTTTTCCTAATCTGTCACCATTCAGATAATAGTCTGTCTCTCTGTTTTTACCACCAAAGTGGATAACCTCACATTTATCCACATTATACTTCATCTGCCATGCATTTGCCCACTCACCTAACCTATCCAAGTCGCTCTGCAGCTTCATAGCATCCTCCTCGCAGCTCACACTGCCACCTAACTTAGTGTCATCCGCAAATTTGGAGATACTACATTTAATCCCCTCGTCTAAATCATTAATGTACAGTGTAAACAGCTGGGGCCCCAGCACAGAACCTTGCGGTACCTCACTAGTCACTGCCTGCCATTCTGAAAAGTACCCATTTACTCCTACTCTTTGCTTCCTGTCTGACAACCAGTTCTCAATCCATGTCAGCACACTACCCCCAATCCCATGTGCTTTAACTTTGCACATTAATCTCTTGTGTACGACCTTGTCGAAAGCCTTCTGAAAGTCCAAATATACCACATCAACTGGTTCTCCCTTGTCCACTCTACTGGAAACATCCTCAAAAAATTCTAGAAGATTTGTCAAGCATGATTTCCCTTTCACAAATCCATGCTGACTTGGACCTATCATGTCACCTCTTTCCAAATGCGCTGCTATGACATCCTTAATAATTGATTCCATCATCTTACCCTCTATCGATGTCAGGCTGACCGGTCTATAATTCCCTGTTTTCTCTCTCCCTCCTTTTTTAAAAAGTGGGGTTACATTGGCTACCCTCCACTCGATAGGAACTGATCCAGAGTCAATGGAATGTTGGAAAATGACTGTCAATGCATCCGCTATTTCCAAGGCCACCTCCTTAAGTACTCTGGGATGCAGTCCATCAGGCCCTGGGGATTTATCGGCCTTCAATCCCATTAATTTCCCCAACACAATTTCCCGACTAATAAGGATTTCCCTCAGTTCCTCCTCCTTACTAGACCCTCTGACCCCTCTTATATCCTGAAGGTTGTTAGTGTCCTCCTTAGTGAATACCGAACCAAAGTACTTGTTCAATTTGTCCACCATTTCTTTGTTCCCCGTTATCACTTCCCCTGATTCTGACTGCAGGGGACCTACGTTTGTCTTTACTAACCTTTTTCTCTTTACATATCTATAGAAACTTTTGCAATCCGTCTTAATGTTCCCTGCAAGCTTCTTCTCGTACTCCATTTTCCCTGCCCTAATCAAACCCTTTATCCTCCTCTGCTGAGTTCTAAATTTCTCCCAGTCTCTGGGTTCACTGCTATTTCTGGCCAATTTGTATGCCACTTCCTTGGCTTTAATACTATCCCTGATTTCCCTTGATAGCCACGGTTGAGCCACCTTCTCTTTTTTATTTTTACGACAGACAGGAATGCACAATTATTGTAGTTCATCCATGCGGTCTCTAAATGTCTGCCATTGCCCATCCACAGTCAACCCCTTAAGTATCATTCGCCAATCAATCCTAGCCAATTCACGCCTCATACCTTCAAAGTTACCCTTCTTTAAGTTCTGGACCATGGTCTCTGAATTAACTGTTTCATTCTCCATCCTAATGCAGAATTCCACCATATTATGGGCACTCTTCCCCAAGGGGCCTTGCACAACGGGATTGCTAATTATTCCTCTCTCATTACACAATACCCAGTCTAAGATGGCCTCCCCCCTGGTTGGTTCATCGACATATTGGTCTAGAAAACCATCCCTTATGCACTCCATGAAATCCTCCTCCACCGTATTGCTTCCAGTTTCGTTTGCCCAATCCATGTGCATATTAAAGTCACCCATTATAACTGCTGCACCCTTATTGCATGCACCCCTAATTTCCTGTTTGATGCCCTCCCCAACATCACTACTACTATTTGGAGGTCTGTACACAACTCCCACTAACGTTTTTTGCCCTTTTGTGTTCTGCAGCTCCACCCATATAGATTCCACATCATCCAAGCTAATGTCCATTCTAATGATTGCATTAATCTCCTCTTTTACCAGCAATGCTACCCCACCTCCTTTTCCTTTTATTCTATCCTTCCTGAATGTTGAATACCCCTGGATGTTGAGTTCCCAGCCCTGATCATCCTGGAGCCACGTCTCCGTAATCCCAATCACATCATATTTGTTAACATCTATTTGCACAGATAATTCATCCACCTTATTACGGATACTCCTTGCATTAAGACACAAAGCCTTCAGGCTTGTTTTTTTTAACACCCTTTGTCCTTTTAGAATTTTGCTGTGCAGTGGCCCTTTTTTTTTGTCTTGGGTTTCTCTGCCCTCCACTTTTCCTCATCTCCTTTCTGTCTTTTGCTTTTGTCTCCTTTTTGTTTCCCTCTGTCTCCCTGCATTGGTTCCCATCCCCCTGCCATATTAGTTTAACTCCTCCCCAACAGCACTAGCAAACATTCCCCCTAGGACATTCGTTCCGGTCCTGCCCAGGTGCAGACCGTCCGCTTTGTACTGGTCCCACCTCCCCCAGAACCGGTTCCAATGCCCCAAGAATTTGAATCCTTCCCTGTTGCACCACGTATTCATCTGTGCTATCCTGCGATTCCTACTCTGACTAGCACGTGGCACTGGTAGCCTCATCCATACTCTTGTTATGGGAGCCCTGCCCAGGGGGCGGGGGGGAGGGGGAGCCCGAGCCCTGAGCCCTGCACTGGGGCTCCCCCTGGGCCGGGCTGTGAGGGGACAAGGCCACGGGCTCAGGCCCCAATGTAAAAGGACAGCAGCTTTTGATTCCCCAGTGGCTCAATCAAGGAGCGGCAAGTGTTTGTAGAGGGACGTGATCAGCCCCAGGAGAGGCGTGAGTTTGGGGCCCAGAAGAGGTGAGGGCCCAGGGGCAGCACGGGCCAGCCCACACTGCGATATGTGTGTGCGCAGTAGGCCCATGCAGCAGAGCAGGTCTCCAGTTAGTCTTGGTTAACCCTTGCCACTGGACCAAGACCTAGCTCTGTCACGCCCGTGTGGTGGCTGGTGTTCAACGGCCACCAGACATTAAAAAAATCCACGCACAGGCATCTTCCACCCTTCAGGATTTAGTTCAGCACCTGGAATATTAGGTACTTCATTGAAACAGCTGTGAACAGAATCGCAGAAAGTGACTAGTGGGGTGCCGCAGGGCTCAGTAGTGGGACCCCAGCTATTTACAATATATATTAATGATTTAGATGAAGGAATTGAGTGTAATATCTCCAAGTTTGCAGATGACACTAAGCTGGGTGGTGGTGTGAGCTGTGAGGAGGATGCTAAGAGGCTGCAGGGTGACTTGGACAGGTTAGGTGAGTGGGCAAATGCATGGCAGATGCAGCATAATGTGGATAAATGTGAGGTTATCCACTTTGGTGGCAAAAACACCAAGGTAGAATATTATCTGAATGGCAGCAGATTAGGAAAAGGGGAGGTGCAACGAGTCATGGTCCATCAGTCATTGAAAGTTGGCATGCAGGTACAGCAGGCGGTGAAGAAGGCAAATGGTATGTTGGCCTTCATAGCTAGCGGTTTTGAGTATAGGAAGGTCTTACTGCAGTTGTACAGGGCCTTGGTGAGACCTCACCTGGAATAATGTGTTCAGTTCAGTTCCTAATCTGAGGAAGGACGTTCTTGCTATTGAGGGAGTGCAGCGAAGGTTCACCAGATTGATTCCCGGGATGGCAGGACTGATATATGAGGAGTGACTGGATCGACTGGCCATGTATTCACTGGAGTTTAGAAGGATGAGAGGGGATCTTATAGAAACATATAAAATGCTGACGGGAGTGGACAGGTTAGATGCAGGAAGAATGTTCCCGATGTTGGGGGTGTCCAGAACCAGGGTATATAGTCTAAGGATAAGGGGTAAGCCATTTAGGACTGAGATGAGGAGAAACTTCTTCACTCTTCACAGAGAGTTGTTAACCTGTGGAATTCCCTGTCGCAGAGAGTTGTTGCTGCCAGTTCATTGGATATATTCAAGAGAGAGTTAGATATGGCCCTTACGGCTAAAGGGATCAAGGAGTACGGAGAGAAAGCAGGAAAGGGGTACTTAGGCGAACGATCAGCCATGATCTTATTGAATGGTGGTGCAGGCTCGAAGGGCCAAATGGCCTACTCCTGCACCTATTTTCTATGTTTCTATGTAACTCATCCCTTTTTGGTGTGGAAGCAAGTCATCCTCACTTCGAGCGACCGCCAATGATGAGTCTGCTCTGTTCCAACAAAAACAACCCCAGCCAATCCAATCTTTCCTCATTGCTAAAATTCTCCAGTCTAGGCAACATGCTCGTAAATCTCCTCTGTACCCTCTCTAGTGCAATCACATCTTTCCTGTAATGTGGTGACCAGAACTGCATGCTGTGCTCAAGCTGTGGCCTAACTAGTATTGCATACAGTTCAAGCATAACCTCCCTGCAGTTGTATTCTATGACTCGGTTAATAAAGGAAAGTATTCCAAATGCCTTGTTAACTACCTCATCGACCTGCCCTGCTACCTTTAAGGATCTGTGAACATACACTCCAAGGTCCCTCCATTCCTCCACACCTCTCATAATTACAAAGACAAAATGCCAACCTCCCTGAAAGTTGCACTGTATTCTACTCACCGTCATCTTTGTTACTCTTTCGGGGACTCGAGTAGCTGAGCAGTGTCGGGGAACTCCAGGGAAGAGATGGACCATAACGGAGAGGAGAACATATATACCAGCTGAAGGAGATTACTGCTATTAATCATTGATCAAGATTTTGTTGTAGTTTTAAGTCCAGTTGCAAATGAAAGATTCAATAGGGCATGCAACGGGCACATGCTCAGTCTATGCCGGAAGTGCACTGTATACCATATTGGTCAGTTTGCCTTGTAGTCGTCCAGGGCGCCCACTTGAAACAGGCGTTAGACCCATTGCCCAAGCAAATCGGGAGGGCCTAAGGCCTGTTTCAGGCCAGTTTGCCAAATTGGCCTGTGCCTGAACGCGTCATGGCTCAGGACCTCCCAAAAGGCTTTACAGCCAATGAAGTACGTTTTGAAGTGCAGTCACTTTTGTAATGTAGGAAATGCTGTAACCAATTTGCGCACAGCCAGCTCCCACAAGCAGCAAGGTGATAATGACCAGATCATCTGTTTTAATGATGTTGATTGAGAGATAAATACTAGTCAGGATAACTCCTCTGCTCTTCTTCAAAGTCGTCTTATGGTATCTTTTACATCCACATGAAAGGGCAGAATGTGCCATGGTTTAACATCTCATCCGAAAGACAGCACCTCTGACAGTGCAGCACTCCTTCAGCAATGCACTGGAGTGGGACTTGAATCCACAACCTTCTGACTGAGAGGCAGGAATGCTGCCCACTGAGCTGACACGCAATTGCTCGCTTTTATCCTTGGTGACTCTTAATGGGGAATGAATGGTGTAAAGGAGACAATGAGTCTGCTGACATTTCAGAGCACTGGTATCACTGAACTTCACATCATCCCTTTCTTAACTAAGCTGCACCTAGCTCTGGAGTTCAGCATGACACGAGCGAACCTTGGCCCTTGAATGACTTAGAAAAAATTGTTAGTCTGTTCTCCAATCATTTTCATTATCTCACTATAAGTAAAGATTAACCAAAGTTTGTAGAACTAGTTCCAGTTGGCTGTAGCTAGCAGCTAGTGCCAAAGTCGCTTCTATTTGCGTCAGTGAGGCTGGGAGATATTTGCATGTGGTTTCCGATCAATGACACCACCCATGTTGGTACAAGCCTGTGTCTGCACATACAAAGGTTATCATGATACACAACAAAGGGCGGACGCAAGCAAAAGCTCTGCATGCACAGAATTAGAAAAGGAGAGGGAAATGCACTCGTGTGGTGGGAAAGGGTATATTTTAATGTGCGCAATTTATCCATCAAACCCTGTGCTCGCTGACCTGCATTGGCTTCCAGTTACGCAACACCTCAATTTCAAAATTCTCATCCTTCTTTTCAAATCCCTCCATGGCCTCACCCCTCCCTATCTCTGTAATCTTCTCCGGCCCCACAGCCTCCCCGAGATGTCTGCGCTCCTCTAATTCTGCCCTCTTGTGCATCCCTGATTATAATCGCTCAACCATCGGCGACGGTGCCTTCTGTTGTCTAGGCCCCAAGCTCTAGAACTCTCTCCCTAAACCTCTCCGCCTCTCTATCTGTCTTTCCTCCTTCAAGACGTTCCTCAAAACATAACTTGTTGACCAAGTATTTGGTCACTTGCGCTAATTTCTACTTCTGCGGCTCAGTGTCAAATTGCTTTATCTCATAATACTCCTGTGAAGCGCCTTGGGATGTTACTGCACAAGATAAAAGTTCACAGGGTTGCACCACAGCCTCTCGAAGGCCTTTTTGCTCATGATAGACTGACTCGCACTCGTGTCCAATTCCATGGATACTGGAATTCCGTTCAGTTCAACTGTTAACATAATTGGTGGACATTTTGTGGTGAAGGTGTGTACCCTGTACACTTCTGCCTCCTCGGTTCGAGTCTCTAGTTCAGTTTGATCCGCCATGGTTCGGTCTTCCTCTGCAACGTGGTGGTTTGCAGGGTATGCAGCTCATCTGCACATTCGCTGGAGGTGTCACATTGTTCCACAGCCTTTGCACGCATAGTGTTTGAATCGGCATTGATGGGCTCGATGATCACCTCCGCAGCGCTAACAAGGTGTTAATTGCCTCGCATTCACACTTGATGGCGGACTCTGAGTTTTCTGAGGACGTGCAGCTGCAGGCGTGTATGTTCTGCCATAAGCATTCCTGCCTGAATTTGACGTTACTTTGTGTACAATACTTGCCGATGCATCTTTATGCTGCGAAATTTGTTTGGTGTTATCACTGGTGGACATAAATGCCTGGGCTATCGTTATGGCTTTGCTCAGGTTTGGTGTTTCAACAATCAATAGTTTGCAAAGGATAACCTCATGGCCAATGCCAAGCACAAAAATGTCTCTTAGCATTTACTCCAGGAATCCATCGAATTCGCAATGTCCTGCAAGGTGTCTTCATTTGGCTACGTGGCTCTCCACTTTCTGGCTTTCAGACCGTTGACATGTATAAAATCAATACCTTGCCATCAGAATGCTCACCTTCGGCTTTAGGTGCTCCCAGACCAGCTTACACAGTTCTTCATACGATTTGGTTGTTGGTTTCACCAGAGTAAGAAGATTCTTCATGAGCCCATAGGTTGTTGCCCCGCAGACGGTGAGGAGGATCGCCCTTCGTTTGGCAGTGTTCTCATTCCCTTCCAGCTCGTTGGCAACGAAGTATTGGTCGAGTCGCTCGACGAAGGCTTCTGAGAATTTCTCCAGGATACCAGCAATTCTCTGCATTTTCGTGTGATGGTTCGTTATATCTTACTCGTCACCAGTTGTTATGTCTCAAATAAAGCAATGTGACTGAGTACTGTAGACTTGAGTAAGTGTGACCTTAGTCTCTTTATTCTGACTCCAGAGTGATCGCACAGCATGGGAGGCCTGCTTATATGCAGTGCTTCCCAAGATCCCTTGGGACTCCAACAGATGCGCCCTCTGGTGGCGGTAGAATGCTGGTTACAAGGTGTTGCATACATAACAGATAGTATTCAGGTACAGCCAGTGATCAGGAAGGCCAATGGTATCTTGGCCTTTATTGCAAAGGGGATGGAGTATAAAAGCAGGGAAGTCTTGATACAGTTGTACAGGGTATTGGTGAGGCCACACCTTGAATACTGCGTGCAGTTTTGGTTTCCATATTTATGAAAGGATATACTTGCTTTGGAGACAGTTCAGAGAAGGTTCACTAGGTTGATTTCGGGAACGAGGGCATTGACTTATGAGGAAAGTTTGAGTAGGTTGGGTCTCTACTCATTAGAATTCAGAAGATGAGAGGTGATCTTATCGAAATATATAAGATTATGAGGAGGCTTGACAGGGTGGATGCAGAGAGGATGTTTCCACTGATGGGGGAGACTAGAACTAGAGGGCATGATCTTAGAATAAGGGGCCGCCCATTTAAAACTGAGATGAGGTGAAATTTCTTCTCTCAGAGGGTTGTAAATCTGTGGAATTTGCTGCCTCAGAGAGCTGTGGAAGCTGGGACATTAAATAAACTTAAGACAGAAATAGGCAGTTTCTTAAACGAAAGGGGGATAAGGGGTTATGGGGAACGGGCGGGGAAGTGGAGCTGAGTCCATGATCAGATCAGCCATGATCTTATTAAATGGCGGAGCAGGCTCGAGGGGCCGTATGGCCTACTCCTGCTCCTATTTCTTATGTTCTTATGTTTTACTATGTAAAGGTACTATATAAATACAGATTGTTGGTGTTATTGTGGCGCATTTCCTACATTACAACAGTGACTACACTTCAAAAAGTGCTTCATTGGCTGTTAAAGCTTTGGAACCCTCTGAGGTCATGAGTAGCCTTTTTTTTTCAGAGTGATTATTTGCACTAGTTTTTTGAATGTCCTTCTGTGCCTGCGTGCCCTGGACTCTGCCCCTACGTCAACTCCTGTGCACCAGCGCCCCCTGTGGCGGGGATGGGGCAGGAATTGGGCTAGCGGAGCCAGGAACTTAGGCTGGGGGATAGAGCAGGAATTGGGCTGGGGCGGTCAGGAACATCCTGGGTGTGTCAGGAACTTGGGCTGGGGGATGGGGCAGGAGCTTGGGCGGGGAGGGGGGGGAGCTCTATCCTGTCTGGAATCGACAGTCAGAATGGCTCGAATTACACTTTGCAAAGTCACTGAGAACTTGGGCTGTGTGATTCTAATTACAACATTCCAGAGAAACTGCTGGGTATGTCTTATTCTCCAAGGGGACCAATCAGCAATCAGGTCATGTGATCATGGACAGCCAATCATAGCTTTTTGCTAGTGCAAATAAACGTGTCCTTTTCTTTAAAACATTTTTATAGGTGCTGAGAAATAGCTGTACCTTTATCGATGCCCTGACTGGGGTCAGGTAACTCAGCACACACCAGAGATTGAACCTAGGTCCATTCTGGTCTATGAGAGTGAATGACTTTACCTCTGAATCATCCGAGTGGCTCATTCAGATGTGAGTCTTTCGCATATTTGACAATAGGGTGAAACTCGATTCCCATTGTCACGTGTATCCTAACTCGCACCAAGTCCCGCTCATCCATTGCCCCCTGCGCTCACCGATCTACATTGGCTCCCGGTCTGGTAACACCTCGATTTTAAAATTCTCCTGTGTTCAAATCTCTCCAGGGCCTCGCCCCCTCTCTATCCCTGTAATCTCCTCCAGCCCCACAACCGCCTGAGATCTCTACGCTCCACCAATTTTGGCCTCTTGAGCATCCCTGATTTTAATGGCACAACCATTGCTGGCTGTGCCTTCAGCTGCCAGGCCTTAAGCTCTGGATTTCCCTCTCTAGACCTCGCCGCCTCTCTACCTTTATCTCTTTTATTAAGCTTTTGGCCAGCTGTTCTAATATCTCCTTATGTGGATCGGCTCTTCTGAAGTGCCTTTTTCTACTGCATTAAAAGCTCGATTAAGGACCAAAATGGTAACCTATGTGTGGAGACGGAGGATGTGGGTAATGTACTTAATGAATACTTTGCTGCTAACTTCACTAAAAGATGGGGACGATGCCAACGTTGAAGTTAAGGAGGAAGAGAATGAAATATTGGATGGGACAAATATAGTAAGAGGGGCAGTATTAAGGGGTTTAGCATCTTTGAAAGTAGATAAATCACCAGTACCAGATGAAATATATCCTAGGCTATTAAAAGCAGCAAGGGAGGAAATTGCAGAGTGTCTGACCATCATTTTCCAAACCTTACTGACAACAGGAGTGGTGCCAGAGGATTGGAGAACTGTTAACGTTGTACCATTGTTTAAAAAGGGAGGAAGATATAAACCGAGTAATTACAGGTGAGTTAGTTTAACCTCGGTGGTGGGCAAATTATTGGAATCAATTCTGAGGGACAGTATAAACCTTCATTTAGAAAGACACAGATTAATCAAGGACAGTCAGCCTGGATTTGTTAAGGGAAGGTCGTGCCTGACTAACTTGATTGAATATTTTGAGGAGGTAACAAGGAGGGTCGATGAGGGCAGTGCGTTTGATGTAGTCTACATGGATTTTATCAAGGCTTTTTACAAGGTCCCACATGGCAGGCTGATCAAAAAATTAAAAGCCAATGGGATCCAGGGGAGAGTGGCAAATTGGATCCAAAATTGGCTCAGTGGCAGGAAACAAAGGGTAATGGTTGACGGGTGTTTTTGCGACTGAAAGGCTATTTCCAGTGGGGTTCCACAGGTCTCAGTACTAGGTCCCTTGCTTTTTGTAGCATATATTAATTATTTAGACTTCACTGTAGGGAGCATGATAAAGAAATTTGTAGATGATACAAAAATTGGCCGTGTGGTTGACAGTGTGGAGGAAAGTGGCAAATAGAATTCAGTCCGGAAAAGTGTGAGGTAACGCATTTGGGGAGAGGCAACAAGGCAAGAGAATACACAATAAATGGGAGGATACTAAAAGGTGTGGAGGAACAGAGGGACCTTGAAGTGTATGTCTACAGATCCTTAAATGTAGCTGGACAGGTCAACAAGGTAGTTAAAAAGTCATACGGAATGATTTCCTTGATGAGCAGAGGCATGGAATATAAGAGCAGGGAAGTTATGTTGGAACTATATACAACGCGAGTTAGGCCACAGCTTGAGTACTGCATGTAGTTGTGGTCACCACATTACACAAAAGATGTGATTGCACCAGAGATGGTGCAGGCGAGATTTACGAGGATGTTGCCAGGACTGGAAAATTTTAGCTATGAGGAAAGATTGGATCGGCTGGGGTTGTTTTCCTTGGAACAGAGGAGGCTGATGGGAGATATAATTGAGGTTATAAAATTATGCGGGACCTAGCTGGAGTGGATAGGAAGGACTTATTTCCCATAGTAGAGAAGTCAATAACCAGAGGGCATAGATTTAAAGTATTTAAGGTTGGAAGGATTAGAAGGGAGATGAGGAAAAATAATTTCAGCCAGAGAGGGGGTGGGGGTATGGAAATCACTGCCTGAGAGGGTGGTAGTGGCAGAAATAATCATCACATTTAAAAAGTACTTGGCTGTGCATTTAAAGAGCTGTAATCTGCAGAGCGACGGACCTAGTGCTGGAAGGTGGGATTAGGCTGGGTAAAGCTTTTTTGACTGGCATGGGCACAATGGGCTGAATGGCCATCTGTGTTGTAATTTTTCTATACTGTGATAACTATATTAACTTTTGATTGCTGATTATTAGGTTTCCTGATGAGCTATGTATTTGCTATAGCTCTCTCTGATATACCATAACGCTACATCCTAATAAAAACTTGCACTTGTATAACACCTTCGCTGTTAGCTGTGGGTCGCACCCTCGCCTCTGAGTCAGAAGGTTGTGGGTTCAAGTCCCACTCCGGAGACTTGTAGCACAACATCTAGGCTGATACTCAAGTGTCGTACTGAAGGAGTGCTGCACTGTCGGAGGTGCCACCTTTCAGATGAGATGTTAAACTGAAGCCACGTCTGCTCTCTCAGGTGGACGTAAAAGATTCCACGGCACTATTTCTAAGAAGAGCAGGTGAGTTCTCCCTGGAATCCTGGACCAATATTTATCCCTCAATCAATATCATTAAAACAGATTATCTGGTCATTATCACGTTGCTGTTTGTGGGAGCTTGCTGTGCGCAAATTGGCTGCCACGTTTCCTACATTACAACAGTGACTGCACTTCAAAAATACTTCATTAGTTGTACCATCTCTCATATCTGGTGGTCATGAAAGGTGCTATATAATGCAGCTTTTTTTTTTAAATGTAGAGGTGGCTCACAGAGGAATGGACACTGAGCCCAAAGGCTTGGTCGAAGAGATAGGATTTTATATTTTCGGAGGCGGAGGATTTTAAGGGGCAGAGCTTCGAAGAGTGGGCCTAAAATGGCTGAAGACTTGGTCATCAATAGTGGAGTGGAGGGAAGGGATGTAGGCAGGAGGAGGTTGCGAAGGTCGAGAGGGGGGAATGATTTAAAGATGTTGATTTTAAATATGATCCGCTAGAGGACAGAGAGCCAGTATAGGCCAGCGCGAACATAGATAATAGGTGAAAGGAACTTGGTGTGTGACAGGATGAATTTTGGATGTGTTGGGGAGGGTGGAGTTCAATGAGGAGAGTAATAGAGAAATTGAGTTCCAAGGTGATGGAAGTGTTGGGAAGGGTGTTGACGGTGTTGTGAATGAACTAAAGGCCGAGGCAGGCGATGCTGAGGAGGCGGTGGTGGATACAGAGGGCTATGAAGCCGAACTATTGATTGGACAGGACACTGTGGGTGCACACAGTCTGGTTCAGCCTGAGTGAGCAGCAAGGAGGTGGATTGACTCGGGAGGGCAAGGGACCAAATTTGATGGTGCGGCCTGAAAACAATGGCAAGGGTCTCCATGTTGTGGCTTTATCTTACCCTCCAGGATATCTTGGAGTAGTAGATGAATTTGGCTCTGGAGAAGGAGGTATGGAAATTCCAGACAAGGTTGAGCCACTTCTGAGAGTGATGACAAAACCCTGTTGTGTGCCTGATATACCTCAGCCTAATTATAACCGATATACAACACCCCTGTAAGTCTCTTGATATACCCCACATCCCTCACTGTAACACTCTGATATACCCCAAACCCCTAACTGTAACACTCTGATATACCCCAAACCCCTAACTGTAACACTCTGATATACCCCAAACCCCTAACTGTAACACTCTGATATATCCCACACCCCTCACTGTAACACTCTGATATACCCCACACACCTCACTGTAACACTCTGATATACCCCAAACCCCTAACTGTAACACTCTGATATACCCCACACCCCTCACTGTAACACTCTGATATACCCCACACCCCTCACTGTAACACACTGATATACCCCACACGCCTCACTGTAACACTCTGATCTATACCCCAAACCCCTCACTGTAACACTCTGATATACCCCACGCACGCGCTGTAACAATCTGATATACTCCGCACCCCTCACTGTAACACTCTGATATACCCCACACCCCTCACTGTAACACTCTGATATACCTCACACCCCACACTGTAACACTGATATATTGCACCATTTGTCTAGCAGTTTCTGAAATACCACATTCACTGCTTTCCAATCACATTGAATAATATACCGCACCCTATATTATCTGATACACTGCACCCCATATTATCTGATATACCACACCCCATATTATCTGATGTACCGCACCCTATATTATCTGATATACCGCACTCCATATTATCTGATATACACACTCCATATTATCTATTATACCACACCCCATATTATCTGATATACTGCACCCCATATTATCTGATATACTGCACCCCATATTATCTGATATGCCACACCCCATATTATCTGATATACCACAACCTATATTATCTGATATACCGCACCTCATATTATCTGATATACCATATCCTATATTTGATATACCGCATCCTATATTATCTGATATACCGCACTTCGTATTATCTGATATACACACTCCATATTATCTATTATACCACACCCCATATTATCTGATATACTGCACCCCATATTATCTGATATGCCACACCCTATATTATCTGATATACCACAACCCATATTATCTGATATACCGCACCCCATATTATCTGATATATCGCACCCTATATTATCTAATATACCGCACCCCATATTATCTGATATACAACACCCCATATTCTCTGATATACCGCACCCTTTATTCAATTATGTACCGCATCCCATATTATCTGATATACCGCATCCTACATTATCTGATATACCGCATATTATATTTTCCGATATACCACACTCTATATTATCTGATATACCACACCCTATATTCTCTGATATACCATACCACTCTCTACAACATTCCTTGACAGATTGGGAAACGAGTGACCAACTGCAGTTCTGTTAATTTATAATAATGCAAGAATCATCAGTAAACTGATCAGAGTCACAGAAAGGGCTTTATTTATGAATGATTCACATGAGCTGCTGTTTCTATGAACTCAGAAAATACAGAAAACGCACAGGTCAGTCAGAAGAGAAAGGCAGGTTGGGTCAAACCCTTTGATCAGAACAGATGCAGCCAGGTTGGTAAAGCTTCCTCAAGGGACCTCTGCAGCCTAAATCCACAGGTACTGATCCTTGTGCTGGATAATCGGACCGCTTTCCATTTCAGGCAGTGCATCCCAGTCCCAGGTCAGATATACCACAGCTAGATGTTAAATAAAGCTTCCCATACTCAGCCCCAACTTCAGAATGATGCTTCTTGCTGCAGTAATGTGACACTTTTTATATTCCCCACACTGACCGCCCTTAGGCTTGTCCAAGGGAAAGTAACAATTGGTGCGTCAGGGATAATTATATGCTTACAGGCCCAAACTGTCTAAGAACTGAATTAAGAGTGCCCAGACTATTGTCACGTGGAAGTCTGCCAGTCCGCATTAAGGGCAGACCTTCACCCAATTAGTCTAGAGCAGATTTGAATCCAGAGCCCAGAGATGAAAGGTCAGCCTTTAAACCATTGCACCACCCAATTCCAACCCGCCAGGTTCAATTGCAGGTTCCACTTGAACGATCTTTCTTCCTTCAGACAGCTGACAGACCTGCGTCAAATTTCCGGCATTCTTCTGTTTTCTTCTTCAGATTTCCAGCATGCACGGATTTTTTTTTTAATGCTGTCTCAAGCATTTTAACTGAACTTGAAGGAGATCATTTTGAAGATTTTGTCCACACTCAGGTAGGTGATTTTGTCCAGTGCCAGTCTGTTGGGGAAAACTATCACGTCACCGTTTGGAAGTTTGATCTCAAAGTTTTCTCCTGTGAAAGTGATTTGTATCTGTGGAAATAAAGAAGCAAAAAAAAAAGAAAGGAGAGAATACAGAGAGTTAGCATGCAGATACAGCAAGCAATTCGGAAGGCAAATGGCCCGTTTGCCTTTATTGCAAGGATGTTGAAGTACAAAAGTAAGGAAGTCTTGCTGCAAATGTACAGGGCTTTGGTGAGACCACTCCTGGAATACTGTGCACAGTTTTGATTTCCGTATCTAAGTGTAATGAAGGTTTACTAGGTTGATTCCTGGGTTGTCCTATGAGGAGAGATTGAATAGATTAGTCTATACTCTTTGGAGTTTAGAAGAATGAGAGGTGATCCAATTGAAACATACAAGATTCTGAGGAGGATTTACAGGGCAGATGCTGAGAGGTTGTTTCCCCTGCCTGGAGAGTCTACAACTAGGGGGCGTAGTCTCTGGATAAGGGTTCAGTCATTTAAGACTGAGATGAGGAAGAATTTCTTAACTCAGAGGATTGTGAATCTTTGGAATTCTCTACCCCAGAGGGCTGTGGATGCTCAGTCGTTGAGTATATTCAAAGCTGAGATTGATGGATTTTTGGACTCCAGGGGAATCAAGGGATATGGAAATCGGGCAGGAAAGTGTAATTGAGGTTGAAGATCAGCCATGATCTTATTGAATGGTGGAGCAGGCTCGAGGGGCAGTATAGCCTACTCCTGACGCTAATTCTTATGTTCTAATACATCGAGGCTGAGAAATCAGACTGGGCTTACTGCCTGCTTCTGTGAATGCACCAAAGAGCCATATCCTTCGGCCTGCAGTGAGTCAATTGGGTGAATTCACATTGCAGCATGGCCAACAATTCTGTCAAATCAGCTGATTTTGCCAACTTGTGGGCCTTGTGTTGTCTCTCTCGACAGCCCAGTGTAATTGGGTTCCAACATCTAGTTGGCCGTATTCCTGGAGGTTTCATCACATGACCCTCCTGCCTCCCATGGCCCCACCCCCACACTCCCGCCATTGGTTGCCTGACATGTCTAACCTCGTGGCTCTTCACCTTCCTAACCAATCGGAAAGTGAATGGACTTTTCATTACCCGATTAGATGAATCTTGACTGGCAGTTCCATTATGTTTTACAACATCAACAAAATAAAATGAAAATAAAACATTTTTTTCTGAACATCCTGATGAGTTTTCTCCCCCGGTGTTGCTCACAGAAGTGTCCTCGAGATTAATCTTTAATTCCTGGAGAGCCCAGGGCAATCCTAGAGGATTGGCAACCTGTAATATATTTGCTTCATGGGTTCTTTGCTTAAGAATTCATAGCAACACATTGCTATTAAGAATTAGTTGGTTTATTAACAAAATCACACTACACATTACCAGTTCATCCACTAGGCTCACAACTGCATACCTCATCGTGGATGACTGAGACCCAATTGACTGAGGTTTTATTGAGTCTTGTGAACATCACGTGACTGGCTAAGCCACTCACAGTGCAACAGTTCTACAAACCTGTGAGGGGTATAGAAATCAGGGGTTCATATTGTCTAAAACTAACACAAAGGATACTGTATTTAAATCGTTGTCTTGAACTAGAGCTGAAATGTCTCCTCAGAATGGTATTAGATGCTTAGCAATGCTAATGTTTTGGTACCCTGCTGAGATTCTACACTATGACAGCTGTTATGTGTTGCTTTCACGTTAAGACTTCAACTTTGTTTATGTATCTTTAAGACAACGTGTTAAACATTTGCTACCTCATAAAGGAGGTAACACTCTGAAGCGAGCAGTTTTCTGGTTTGGCCTCATAGCATCAAAGGCAGAATATGGACGAAATAGATAAGATACAAATTTCAACAGAAGAAACCCTGGGAAGTATAAACAAGACATGTGGCCAAAATCGTAAGACATCTTTAGGGCGGGTTCTTGAAACTAGAATCGAAACAAAGGACTAGAAGCCTTATTGGATAGCAAGTTTTTAGGGGAACCTCTATAGGTCAAAAGGTGTCGTCAATATTCCAGGTCAGGCCCACCCCTAAAAAGAGAATAAAAGTAACACTTAGAGATCTGTTCAACACAAATGGTGTGAGGGGAGAGTGAAACAGAAGTTGAGCTGGTCAAACGCTCTTCGAGTGAACTCATGCTTTACCGAAGGAAACTCTGGACAAAGGGAAAGAGACTGCAAGCCAGAGAACTGCTGACGTGTGCCAGCTGTTTGTCCGATCAGTTCGCTATTAACTACGTGCTACGGTCGTATGTTTTTGCTATATAACTAATGTGTTATATTCCATCTTAAGAACATAAGAACATAAGAACATAAGAATTAGGAACAGGAGTAGGCCATCTAGCCCCTCGAGCCTGCTCCGCCATTCAAAAAGATCATGGCTGATCTGGCCGTGGACTCAGCTCCACTTACCCGCCTGCTTCCAATAACCCTTAATTCCCTTATTGGTTAACAATCTATCTATCTGTGATTTGAATACATTCAATGAGCTAGCCTCAACTGCTTCCTTGGGCAGAGAATTCCACAGATTCACAACACTCTGGGAGAAGAAATTCCTTCTCAACTCGGTTTTAAATTGGCTCCCCCGTATTTTGAAGCTGTGCCCCCTAGTTCTAGTCTCCCCGACCAGTGGAAACAACCTCTCTGCCTCTATCTTGTCTATCCCTTTCATTATTTTAAATGTTTCTATAAGATCACCCCTCATCCTTCTGAACTCCAACGAGTAAAGACCCGGTCTACTCAATCTATCATCATAAGGTAACCCCCTCATCTCCGGAATCAGCCTAGTGAATCGTCTCTGTACCCCCTCCAAGGCTAATATATCCTTCCTTAAGTAAGGTGACCAAAACTGCACGCAGTACTCCAGGTGCGGCCTCACCAATACCTTATACAGTTGCAGCAGGACCTCCCTGCTTTTGTACTCCATCCCTCTCGCAATGAAGGCCAACATTCCATTCACCTTCCTGATTACCTGCTGCACCTGCAAACTAAGTTTTTGGGATTCATGCACAAGGACCCTCAGGTCCCTCTGCACCACAGCATGTTGTAATTTCTCCCCATTCAAATAATATTCCCTTTCACTGTTGTTTTTCCAAGGTGGATGACCTCACATTTTCCGACATTGTATTCCAGCTGCCAAACCTTAGCCCATTCGCTTAACCTATCCAAATCTCTTTGCAGCCTCTCTGTGTCCTCTACACAACCCGCTGTCCCACTAATCTTTGTGTCATCTGCAAATTTTGTTGCACTACACTCTGTCCCTTCTTCCACGTCATCTATGTATATTGTAAACAGTTGTGGTCGCAGCACCGATCCCTGTGGCACACCACTAACCACCGATTTCCAACCCGAAAAGGACCCATTTATCCCGACTCTCTGCTTTCTGTTAGCCAGCCAATTCTCTATCCATGCTAATACATTTTCTCTGACTCCGTGTACCTTTATCTTCTGCAGTAACCTTTTGTGTGGCACCTTATCGAATGCCTTTTGGAAATCTAAATACACCACATCCATCGGTACACCTCTATCCACCATGCTCGTTATATCATCAAAGAATTCCAGTAAGTTAGTTAAACATGATTTCCCCTTCATGAATCCATGTTGCGTCTGCTTGATTGCACTATTCCTATCTAGATGTCCCGCTATTTCTTCCTTAATGATAGCTTCAAGCATTTTCCCCACTATAGATGTTAAACTAACCAGCCTATAGTTACCTGCCTTTTGCCTGCCCCCTTTTTTAAACAGAGGCGTTACATTAGCTGCTTTCCAATCTGCTGGTACCTCCCCAGAGTCCAGAGAATTTTGGTAGATTATAATGAATGCATCTGCTATAACTTCTGACATCTCTTTTAACACCCTGGGATGCATTTCATCAGGACCAGGGGACTTGTCTACCTTCAGTCCCATTAGCCTGTCCAGTACTACCCCGCTAGTGATAGTGATTGTCTCAAGGTCCTCCCTTCCCACATTCCTGTGACCAGCAATTTTTGGCATTGTTTTTTGTGTTTTCCACTGTGAAGACCGAAGCAAAATAATTGTTTAAGGTCTCAGCCATTTCCACATTTCCCATTATTAAATCCCCCTTCTCATCTTCTAATGGGCCAACATTTACTTTAGTCACTCTCTTCCGTTTTATATATCGGTAAAAGCTTTTACTATCTGTTTTTATGTTTTGCGCAAGTTTACTTTCGTAATCTATCTTTCCTTTCTTTATTGCTTTCTTAGTCATTCTTTGCTGTCGTTTAAAATTTTCCCAATCTTCTAGTTTCCCACTAAGCTTGGCCACCTTATTCGCTTGGTTTTTAATTTGATACTCTCCTTTATTTCCTTGGTTATCCACGGCTGGTTATCCCTTCTCTTACCGCCCTTCTTTTTCACTGGAATATATTTTTGTTGAGCACTATGAAAGAGCTCCTTAAAAGTCCTCCACTTTTCTTCATTTGTGCCACCGTTTAGTCTATGTTCCCAGTCTACTTTAGCTAACTCTGCCCTCATCCCACTGTAGTCCCCTCGTACGCATAGTACGCTCGTTTGAGACACTACTTCCTCACCCTCAATCTGTATTACAAATTCAACCATACTATGGTCACTCATTCCGAGAGGATCTTTTACTAGGAGATCGTTTATTATTCCTGTCTCATTACACAGGACCAGATCTAAGATAGCTTGCTCCCTTGTAGGTTCTATAACATACTGTTCTAAGAAACAATCCCATATGCATTCTATGAATTCCTCCTCCAGGCTACCCCGTGCGATTTAATTTGACCAATCGATATGTAGGTTAAAATCCCCCATGATTACTGCCATTCCTTTTTCATGTGCCTCCATTATTCCCTTGATTATTGTCCGCCTCACCGTGAAGTTATTATTTGGGGGCCTATAAACTACGCCCACCAGTGACTTTTTCCCCTTACTATCTCTAATCTCCACCCACAATGATTCAACATTTTGTTCATTAGAGCCAATATCATCTCTCACAACTGCCCTGATATCATCCTTTATTAACAGAGCTACCCCACCTCCTTTCTCTTTTTGTCTATCCTTCTGAATTGTCAGATACCCCTGTATGTTTAATTCCCAGTCTTGGCCACCCTGCAACCACCTTTCTGTAATGGCCCCCAAATCATACCCATTTGTAATGATTTGTGCCGTCAACTCATTTACTTTATTTCGAATGCTGCATGCGTTTAGGTAAAGTGTTTTAATACTAGTTTTTAAACCATGATTTTTAGTTTTGACCCCTCCTGCAGCCCCTTTATATTCATACATATTGTCCCTTCCTATCACCTTGTGGTTTACACTTCCCCCAGTGCTACTCTGCTCTGTTGCATCCTGCCTTTTGCATTCTTTCTTGGGGTCCTGTTCATCTGCGCTCTCACCCACTCTAACCAGCTCAGAACCCTCTCCTGGGTTCCGAATACTTCTCGCATTGAGGCACCGAGCTTTCAGGCTTGCCTTTTTATTACACTTTGACCCTTTAGAATTTTGCTGTACATTGGCCCTTTTTGTTTTTTGCCTTGGGTTTCTCTGCCCTCCACTTTTACTCATCTCCTTTCTGTCTTTTGCTTCTGTCTCCATTTTGTTTCCCTCTGTCTCCCTGAATTGATTCCCATCCCCCTGCCATATTAGTTTAATACCCCCCCCCCCCCCACAGCACTAGCAAACACTCCCCCGAGGACATTGGTTCCGGTTCTGCCCAGGTGCAGACCGTCCGGTTTTTATACTCTGATTAAACACAATATATCCACTAGATTGGTTTACAGTCGATCCTGATTATTAAAGTAACCAACCAGAGATAGCCTTAAACTTGGCTATTTCCATCAGGTGGGAGATGTTAAATGTGTTACAGTTTGCTGCTTTCACAATCTTCAAAGGGCGGTGAGGTTACCTCACAGAGTGAAGTGCAGCCCAGCCTCGCCTCACCTTGACCTCCGCCCCGTGGCTGAAGGGAAAGTTGGAGTCTCTCTGGTCGCTCTCCCAGCTGCCATGGCGCTTGGAGTTGCAGACGATCACGGCTCCGTCGCGCTCATCATGGAAACGAGGGTTGAAGTGCAGGGCGATGTGGTCCACGCAGCTCCCCAGATTCACTGCAAATCTGTAGCCAGAAAGAAAGCAGAGAATCAGCTGTCTGCGCCATGCGTTGAAGTCAACCTGGAAATATGCCGTGCCTTTCTGCGCCGGTGCGTGTCTGTGGCTCATTCACAGAAGAACAGTAAGCAAGGTTGGTGACTGTGAGTACAGTGATAGACTCCATGCTATACCTCCCAGAATCATAGCATAGAATCGTAGAATCATAGAAATCTACAGCACAGAAGGAGACCATTCGGCCCATCGTGTCTGCTCCGGCCGAAAAAGAGCCTTCCAGCCTAATCCCACTTCCCAGCTCTTGGTCCGTAGCCATGTAGGTCACATCCAAGTACTTTTTAAATGTGGTGAGGGTTTCTGCCTCTATCACCTTTCAGGCAGTGAGTTCCACACATCAACCAGCCTCTGTGTGAACAAAATTCTCCTCGGCTCCCCTCTAAACCTCCTGCCAATTACTTTAAATCTATGCCCCTGGTTATTGACCTCTCTACTGTGGAAAATAAGTCCTTCCTATCCACTCTATCTAGGCCACTCTTAATTTTATACACCTCAATCAAGTCTCCCCTCAGCCTCCTCTGGTCCAAAGAAAACAACCTCAGCCTATCCCATCTTTCCTTTTGGTTAAAATTCTCCAGTCCTCAAGGTAAATGAAACAGTCCCTTTAATTAACATTCGTTCCTACATACTGCATTGTGAGGTACTCCCCACTAAAATGGTGGATTGGCCTTGGAGGGAGTGCAGCGTAGGTTAACCAGAATGATGCCTGGACTTCCAGGGTTAAGTAACGAGGAAAAACTGCACAAATTAGGGTGTATTCCCGAGAAGTTGGAAGGATAAGGGGCGATCTGATCAAAGTTTTCATAGTATTACGAGGAACAGATGGGGTAGACAGAGAGAAACTATTTCAACTGGTTGGGGATTTTAGGATAAGGGGGCATAATGTAAAAATTAGAGTCGGACCTTTCGGGAGTGAAATTAGGAAACACTTCTACATACAAAAGGTAGTAGGAGTTTGGGAATCTCTTACGCAAACGGCAATTGATGCTAGATCAATTGTTAATTTTAAATTGGAGATTGACAGCTTTTTGTTAAGTAAAGGTATTAAGGGATGTAGGGCAAAGGTGGGTATATGGAGTTAGATCGCAGATCAGCCATGATCTTATTGAATGGCTGAACAGGCTTGAGAGGCTGAATATCCTCCTCCTGTTCCTATGTTCCGTTGATTCTAATATGAGGAAACTCAGGCGGGATCTACAACGGGCAAACAATCTGATCTGTCAGGTTAACACCCATTGGTTAAGTGGAAAATGAACCCCTTTGAGCCTTAATACTGAAACGGCTATTTTCTTTGTTTACCCTCTGAGTGAAAACATTTCTCTTCATCCGGCATTCGGTTAAGAAACAGGTGGGGGGAAAGTAAACATTAATCTTACTTGTCAGCATCATCTCTAATCCTCCCTTGAATCTTCAAAGTGTCTCCTTGCTTCATATCCATGTTGTGCACTTCAAACTGTTGTTTGATGTTGGAAAGAAAACAATATTAATATAATACAATATTTTCTCTCTCATTTAAACAAAACCTATTGTGAGTATGCTCACAGTTTTATAGAGCTGCTGCATTGTGAGTGGCTTAGCCAGTCACATGATGTTCACAAGACTCAATAAAACCCCAGCCAGTTGGGTCTAGGTCATCCACGATGAGGTATGCAGTTGTGAGCCTAGTGGATGAACTGGTAATGTGTAGTGTTAAATCTTCGTTAACAAACCAACTAGTTCTTAATAGCAATGTGTTGCTATGAATTCTTAAGTAAAGAACCCATGAAGCAAATAAATTACAAAATCCTGAATGATATAAAACTCCACAGAATCTCACTTGTGAACAGGGATGGATTTGCATAACCATTTCCTGAGTACACGGACGCGTACACACACACATATCCTCGTAGATGCACGTATGCACACTCACGGGTGTATACATACAAAACCACAGTTACAATCATTACGAGCTCAAGAAGCTTGACACCATCCAGGAGAAAGCAGCCCCCTTGATCGGCACCCCATCCACCACCTTAAACATTCACTCCCTCCACCACCGGCGCACCGTGGCTGCAGTATGTACCATCTACAAGATGCACTGCAGCAACTCGCCAAGGCTTCTTTGGCAGCACCTCCCAAACCCGTGACCTCTACCGCCTAGAAGGACAAGGGCAGCAGGCGTATGGGAACACCATCACCTACAAGTTCCCATTCAGGTTAAACCCCATTCTGCCTTGGAAATATATCGCCATTCCTTCATCGTCGCTGGGTGAAAACCCTGAAACTCCCTGCCTAACAGCACTGTAGGAGCACCTTCACCACATGGACTGCAGCAGTTCAAAAAGGCGGCTCACCACCACCTTCTCAAGGGTAATTAGGGATGGCCAATAAATGTTGGCCATGCCAGCAACACCCACACTCCAGGAAAGAATAAATAAAGTCACGAACATCCAAACGAAGTTAACAAAAAGGGACATGAAAGTTTGATTGTTCACACTCGATATTTAAGAGGGCTGATGGTGACATCCCTTCTTCCAATATCTAACGGCTTTTAAGTGGTAGCAATCTTTCCTCGGTGTCATGGGAGACGAATTGAACTTTAATTTCTGATACTAATAAATGGTAACGGAATAAGTGTATAATATAATAGAATAATAACAATGTTATTAATGTCTTTAATGATGACTTTAACTTCTGCCACTAAAGGCTGATAAAGGAGTGATTGCATGGTATGAAGGAATGATCACGATGTTGTAAATGTGTTTAATGCTGAATAAATTCAATAAAAATAAAATATTAATAGCAATCTAGTCTTTAGCCTCTAATTCTGCCCTCTAGAGCATCCCCTATTGTACTTGCTCCATCTTCAGCTGCCTACGCCCCAAGCTCTGGAACTCCCTGCATAAACCTCTCCTTCTCGCTACATTTCTTTCCTCCTTGAAGACGCTTCTTAAAACCTACCACGTTGACAAAGCTTTTGGTCATCTGGCCTAATATCTCTTTATGTGACTCAGTATCAAATTTTTGCTCTTGTGAAGCGCCTTGGGACGTTTTACTACGTTAAAGGCGCTATATAAATACAAATGGTTGTTGTGGGAAGATTGTGGGTTGAAGTCCCACTCCAGAGGTAGGGCACAAAATCTAGCAATATGGTGGCGTTTGTAGTGAGGGAAGTTATCCAGCCAAGTACTCCGGGTGTGGGGTCACAGACGTATGAAGCTAAAAAAGGGCTGGAGACCCCGTGGATTCAGGACCCAACCTAAATTTCATTCCATCAATTTCACTCAAAACCATTTCCCAGTGAGTCTCATTCAATTCCCAGCACTTCTCACGCCAGGTGGCGCTGTCACTCACAAGTTAGCTGTCCCTGAACTAACTGGTACCTGTATATTGCATGTTCTCTGTGTTCATTCTTCAGTCTGGTGTCCCTCTGTCCGTATGTCTGACAGACTTGAGAGAGAGAGATTAATAGAAACATAGAAAATAGGTGCAGGAGTAGGCCATTCGGCCCTTCGAGCCTGCACCACCATTCAATGACTTCATGGCTGAACATGCAACTTCAGTACCCCATTCCTGCTTTCTCGCCATACCCCTTGATCCCCCTAGTAGTAAGGACTACATCTAACCCCTTTTTGAATATATTTAGTGAATTGGCCTCAACAACTTTCTGTGGTAGAGAATTCCACAGGTTCACCACTCTCTGGGTGAAGAAGTTTCTCCTCATCTCGGTCCTAAATGGCTTACCCCTTATCCTTAGACTGTAACCCCTGGTTCTGGACTTCCCCAACATTGGGAACATTCTTCCTGCATGTAACCTGTCTAAACCCGTCAGAATTTTAAATGTTTCTAGAGATCCCCTCTCATTCTTCTGAACTCCAGTGAATACAAGCCCAGTTGATCCAGTCTATCTTGATATGTCAGTCCCGCCATCGCGGGAATCAGTCTGGTGAACCTTCGCTGCACTCCCTCAATAGCAAGAATGTCGTTCCTCAAGTTAGGAGACCAAAACTGTAAACAATACTCCAGGTGTGGCCTCACCAAGGCCCTGTACAACTGTAGTAACGCCTCCCTGCCCCTGTACTCAAATCCCCTCACTATGAAGGCCAACATGCCATTTGCTTTCTTAGCCACCTGCTGTACCTGCATGCCAACCTTCAATGACTGATGTACCATGACACCCAGGTCTCATTGCACCTCCCCTTTTCCTAATCTGTCACCATTCAGATAATAGTCTGTCTCTCTGTTTTTACCACCAAAGTGGATAACCTCACATTTATCCACATTATACTGCATCTGCCATGCGTTTGCCCACTCACCTAACCTATCTAAGTCACTCTGCAGCCTCATAGTATCTTCCTCGCAGCTCACACTGCCACCCAACTTAGTGTCATCCGCAAATTTAGAGATACTACATTTAATCTCTTCGTCTAAATCATTAATGTACAATGTAAACAGCTGGGGCACCAGCACAGAACCTTGCGGTACCCCACTAGTCACTGCCTGCCATTCTGAAAAGTACCCATTTACTCCTACTCTTTGCTTCCTGTCTGACAACCAGTTCTCAATCCATGTCAGCACACTACCCCCAATCCCATGTGCTTTAGCTTTGCACATTAATCTCTTGTGTGGAACCTTGTCGAAAGCTTTCTGAAAGTCCAAATACACCACATCAACTGGTTCTCCCTTGTCCACTCTACTGGAAACATCCTCAAAAAATTCTAGAAGATTTGTCAAGCATGATTTCCCTTTCACAAATCCATGCTGACTTGGACCTATCATGTCACCTCTTTCCAAATGCGCTGCTATGACATCCTTAATAATTGATTCCATCATTTTACCCACTACCGATGTCAGGCTGACCGGTCTATAATTCCCTGTTTTCTCTCTCCCTCCTTTTTTAAAAAGTGGGGTTACATTAGCTACCCTCCACTCCATAGGAACTGATCCAGAGTCTATAGAATGTTGGAAAATGACTGTCAATGCATCCGCTATTTCCAAAGCCACCTCCTTAAGTACTCTGGGATGCAGACCATCAGGCCCCGGGGGATTTATCGGCCTTCAATCCCATCAATTTCCCCAACACAATTTCCCGACTAAAAAGGATTTCCCTCAGTTCCTCCTTCTTACTAGACCCTCTGACCCCTTTTATATCCGGAAGGTTGTTTGAGTCCTCCTTAGTGAATACAGAACCAAAGTACTTGTTCAATTGGTCTGCCATTTCTTTGTTCCCCGTTATGACTTCCCCAGATTCTGACTGCAGGGGACCTACATTTGTCTTTACAAACCTTTTTCTCTTTACATATCTGTGGAAGCTTTTGCAGTCCGTTTTAATGTTCCCTGCAAGCTTCCTCTCGTACTCTATTTTCCCTGCCCTAATCAAACCCTTTGTCCTCCTCTGCTGAGTTCTAAATTTCTCCCAGTCCCCAGGTTCGTTGCTATTTCTGGCCAATTTGTATGCCACTTCCTTGGCTTTAATACTATCCCTGATTTCCCTTGATAACCACGGTTGAGCCACCTTCCCTTTTTTATTTTTACGCCAGACAGGGATGTACAATTGTTGTAGTTCATCCACGCCGTCTCTAAATGTCTGCCATTGCCCATCCACAGTCAACCCCTTAAGTATCATTCGCCAATCTATCCTAGCCAATTCACGTCTCGTACCTTCAAAGTTACTCTTCTTTAAGTTCTGGATCATGGTCTCTGAATTAACTGTTTCATTCTCTATCCGAATGTAGAATTCCACCATATTATGGTCACTCTTCCCCAAGGGGCCTCGCACAATGAGATTGCTAATTCCTCTGTGTCTCACTGCCTCAGATTGCCACACAAAGGGAGAGAGAAGAAAATCCATAGTGTGCCCTGACCCCTCCCTCACTCTGGGTGTTACTCATTGGTTTGCTGAAGCACCAGATGGAGTCGGCCCAGAGAGGGGGAACTGATGAAATTAATGATTTCCAAAAAATAAAAAAATAAACAAGAGAAAAACTTCAGGGTATCCCATCCACCTGAATAGCTGCAAAAAAAATAAAGTAAAGAAGTGTATTAACCTTTTTTTGCAGGTCTTCTTACTTACCGTTGAGGTTAGACCTGCCTCCATGCGGTGGTCTTTTCCCCTGCTGGAGCCGAGGACCACCAGGATCAAACTTGCAGCTCGCCGGGCAGGAGGACACCTTAAGCGTGTTGCACGTCAGCGGGCGGTCCCCAGCGGTCTTCTCTCCCCGTCGGCGGGAGGTATCCTTCAAACTCGCTCGGAGGGGAGACCGCCCAGAAAACTCGGCGGCAGCAGACAGTAATTCCACCAATTTCGGCCTAATCCCACCTTCTAGCATTAGGTATGTAGCCCTGTAGGTCACGGCTCTTTAAGCGCATATCCAAGTACATTTTAGATGCGATGAGGGTTTCTACCTCTACCAACCTTTCAAGCAGTGAGATCCAGACTCCCACCATCCTCCAGGTGAATTTTTTTTTCCTCATCTCTCTTCGAAACCTTCTACCACTTACTTTAAATCTATGCCACTTGGTTATTGACCCCACTAGTAAGGGAAATAGGTCCTTCCTATCCACTCTATCTCAGCCCCTCATAAGATTATACACCTCAATGAGGTTTCCCCTCAGCCTGCTCTGTTCCAACAAAAACAACCACAGCCAATCCAATCTTTCCTCATTGCTAAAATTGTCCAGTCCAGGCAACATCCTCGTAAATCTCCACTCTACCCTCTCTAGTGCAATCACATCTTTCCTGCAATGTGGTGACCAGAACTGCACGCAGTATTCAAGCTATGGCCTAACTAGTATTGCATACCTTTCAAGCATAACCTCCCTGCTGTTGTATTCTATGCCTCGGCTAATAAAGGAAAGTGTTGTTTATCTGGAAAGCATGCACTCCCATGTTCCGCCACCAGCGAGCGCATCTCCTGAAGTCCCAAGGGATCCCAGCATCCCTTGGGAGCACTGTATATAAGCCGCCCCTAAGGCCTGTTCCTCACTCTGGAGTGTCTTAATAAAGACTGAGGTCACTGTTACTTCAACCTCCCTGTGTGCAGTCTCATCTGTGTTAGGAACACAATAACTGGCAACGAGTACACAAATCCAACGCAAAGATGCAGCAAACTGTGGGCATCCTGGAGAAGTTCTTGGAAGATGAGGTCTGGGAAGCCACTGTCGAATGGCTAGATCAGTACTTTGTACCTTGTAGATGCAGAAGGAAGCGCTGCAAAAAGGAGAGCGGTCCTCCTCACAGTCTGCGGGGCACCGACCTACTGGCGTAATGAAGAATCTGCTGGCTCCGGTGAAACCCACAGATAAGTTGTATGAAGAGCTGTGTACACTGGTTCGGGTGCATCTTAACCCGAGGGAGAGCGTGCTGATGGCGAGATATCGGTTCTATACGTACCAGCCTTCTGAAGGTCAGGAAGTGGCGAGCTACGTCGCCGAGCTAAGGCGACTTGCAGGACAATGTGAGTTTGATGGCTACCTGGAGCAAATGCTCAGAGACTTTTTTGTACTGGCCAATGGCCACGACACCATCCTACAAAAGCTTTTGACTGTAGAAACACCGACCCTCAGTAAGGCCACTGCGATAGCACAGGTGTTTATGTCCACCAATGATAACACCAAACAAATCTCTCAGCACACAAGAGCTAGCAATGTTCATAAATTAACTAGAACTGTGTTTGCGAGCAGAAATGTACAGGGCAAAAACCATGAGTCTGCAACTGCCAGCAGGCCTCAGGTGACCCAGATAACTCAGAATCCGCAACAAAGGATGAATGCAAGGCAATTCACACCTTGTTGGCGTTGTGGAGGCTTCCATTCAGCCTATTCATACCGCTTCAAAGGATATGTTTGCAAGAGCTGTGGAACAATGGGGTACCTCCAACGAGTTTGCAGACGAGCTGCAAGCTGTGCAAATCCTGCTAACCACCACATGGCAGAGGAAGATCGGTCCATGGCGGATGAAAGCAATTTCGAGCCTCAGAGAGAGGAGGCAGATCTGAAGTACACAGGGTGCACACATTTTTGACGAAATATCCACCTATAATGCTAAATGTAAAATTGAATGGCGTACCTGTAGCCATGGAACTGGATGACATCCGAGCGCTATCACATGTCGATGAGGCCTCATATACCCAGGTTCTTCACAAATTTCCTTCCCTTTTTGAGCCAGGCATTGGAAACTTTTCCGGGGCGAAGGTGCGGATTCACTTGGTCCCAGAGGCACGACCCTTCCACCACAAGGCGCGACAGGAATCTCACATGATGAGGGAGTGAGTGGAAATCGAGCTGGACAGGCTGCAACGCAAGGGCATCATCTCCCCAGTGAAATTCAGTGAGTGGGCCAGCCCGATTGTTCCAGTACTCAAAAGTGATGGCCCGGTCAGGATTTGCGGCGATTATAAAGTAACTATTAATCGTTTCTCGCTACAGGACCAATACCCGCTATCTAAGGCAGACGACCTATTTGCGACGCAGACAGGAGGCATGACGTTCACCAAGCTCGACCTGACTTCGGCCTACATGACGCAGGAGCTGGAGGAGTCTTCGAAGGGCCTCACCTGCATCAACACGCACAAGGGACTGTTCATATACAACAGATGCCCATTTGGAATTCGATCGGCTGCAGCGATCTTCCAGAGAAACAGAGTGAGCCTACTCAAGTCGGTGCCACGCACGGTGGTTTTTCAGGACAACATATTGGTCACGGGTCGGTACACCGTCGAGCACCTACAAAACCTGGAGGAGGTTCTCCAGTGACTGGATCGCGTAGAGCTGTGACTGACGAGGTCGAAATGCGTCTTCATGGCAACAGAAGTGGAGTTTTTGGGGAGAAAGATCGCGGCGGACGGCATTTGGCCCACAGACGCCAAGACAGAGGCGATCAGGAACGCGCCCAGGCCACAGAACGCCACGGAACTGCGATCGTTCCTGGGGCTCCTCAACTATTTTGGTAACTTCCTACCGGGGTTAAGCGCCCTCTTAGAGCCCCTACATGTGTTATTGCGTAAAGGTGAGAACTGGGTATGGGGAAAAAAAACAAGTAATTGCTTTTGAGAAAGCCAGAAACATTTTATGCTCCAATAAGCTGCTTGTATTGTATAACCCGTGTAAAAGACTTGCGCTAGCATGTGATGCGTTGTCGTACGGAGTCGGGTGTGTATTACAACAAGCTAACGTTGCAGGGAAGTTGCAACCTGTCGACTATGCCTCCAGGAGCTTGTCTGAGGCCGAGAGGGCCTACAGCATGATTGAGAAAGAGGCATTAGCTTGTGTGTTTGGGGTAAAGAAAATGCATCAGTACCTCATATCCCTGTTCGCTGAAAACAAGGAAATAAATACTAATGCCTCAGCCCACATACAAAGGTGGGCACTCGCGCTATCAGCGTATAACTGTATCATCTGCCACAGGCCAGGCACCCAGAACTGTGCGGATGCTCTCAGACGGCTACCATTGCCCACCACTTGGGTGGAAATGGCGCAGCCTGCAAACTTGTTGATGGTGGCGCAGCCCGCAGACTTGTTGATGGTCATGGAAGTGTTTGAAAATGATAAATCACCTGTCACGGCCCGCCAGATTAGGACTTGGACTAGCCAAGATCCTCTGCTGTCCCTAGTAAAAAAACTGTGCACTGCATGGGAGCTGGGCCAGCATCCCCGTTGAAATGCAGGAGCTAATCAAGCCTTTCCAGCGTCGAAAGGACGAGCTGTCCATTCAGGCAGACCTCCTGTTGTGGGGTAACCGCGTAGTGCTACCCAAAAAGGGCAAGGAGACGTTCATCTCGGATCTCCACAGCACACACCTAGGTATAGTAATGATGAAAGCGATAGCCAGATCCCAAGTGTGGTGGCCCGATATCGACTCTGACTTAGAGTCCTGTGTACGGCAATGCAGCATGTGTGCTCAGTTGAGCAACGCGCCCAGAGAGGCACCACTAAGTTTGTGGTCCTGGCCCTCCAGACCATGGTTGAGGATCCATGTCAACTATGCGAGCACGTTTCTCGGTAAAATGTTCCTGGTGGTGGTGGATGCTTTTTCAAAATGGATTGAATGTGAAATAATGTCGGGAAGCACCGCCACCGCCACCATTGAAAGCCTGAGGGGCATGTTTGCCAACCACGGCCTGCCTGAAATAGTGGTCAGTGACAACGAGCCATGTTTCACCAGTGCCGAATTTAAAGAATTCATGACCCGCAAAGGGATCAAACATGTCACCTCGGCCCTGTTTAAACCAGCCTCCAATGGGCAGGCAGAGCGGGCAGTACAAACAATCAAACAGAGCGTTAAACAAGTCACAGAAGGCTCACTCCAAACCCGAGTACTTCTCAGCTACCGCACGAGACCCCACTCGCTCACAGGGGTGGCCCCGGCTGAGCTACTCATGAAAAGGACATTTAAAACCAGACTCTCGCTGGTTCACCCCAACCTGCATGATCAGGTAGAGAGCAGGCGGCAGCAACAAAATGTAAGCGATGGTCGCGCCACTGTGTCACGGGAAATTGATCTGAATGACCCTGTGTACGTGCTAAACTATGGACATGGTCCCAAGTGGATCGCGAGCACAGTGATAGCTAAAGAAGGGAGTAGGATGTTTGTAGTCAAACTAGACAATGGACAAATTTGCAGAAAACACCTGGACCAAACGAGGCTGCGGTTCACAGACTGTCCTGAACAACCCACAGCAGACACCACCTTTTTCGAGCCCACAACACACACCCAAAGGATCAACGACACCACTCCGGACCAGGAAATCGAACCCATCACACCCAACAGCCCAGCAAGGCCAGGCTCACCCAGCAGCCCTGCAGGGCCAACAACACGCCAGCCCAGCGAGGGAACAGCCAACACACCAGAACAGATATTTGTACCGAGGCGGTCCACCAGGGAAAGAAAGGCTCCCGACCACCTCACCTTGTAAATAGTTTTCACTTTGACTTTGGGGGTGAGTAATGTTGTGTATCTGTAAAGCATGCACTCCCATGTTCCGCCACCAGGGAGTGCATCCCCTGAAGTCCCAAGGGATCCCAGCATCCCTTGGGAGCACTGTATATAAGCCGGCCCCTAAGGCCTGTTCCTCACTCTGGAGTGTTTAATAAAGACTGAGGTCACTGTTACTTTAATCTCCCTGTGTGCAGGCTCATCTGTGTTAGGAACACAATAGAAAGCATTCCGAATGCCTTGTTAACTACCTTATCAACCTGCCCTGCAGGATCTGTGGGCATACACTCCGAGGACCCTCTGTTCCTCCACATAATTGCAAAGACAAAATGCCAACCTCCCCCAAAGTTGCACTGTATTCTACTCACCATCATCTTTGTGTCTCTGTCAGAGACTCGAGTAGGTGAGAAGTGTCGGGGAACTCCAGGGGAGAGGTGAACCGTAATGGAGGGGAAAGCATATATACCAGCTGAAGGAGGTTACTGCTGTTAATCATTGATCAAGATTTTTGTAGCAGTTTTAAGTCCACTTGCAAATGCAAGGTCCAATCGGATGTGCAGCGGGCACATGCTCAGTCCGTGCCTGAAATGCGTCGTACACCATATTGGTCAGTTTGCCTTGTCGTCGTCCAGGGCGCCCACGTGAAACATGCGTTTGGACCATTGCCAAAGCAAATTGTGAGCGCTTAAGGCCTGGTCAGACCAGTTTGCCAAATTGGCCAATGCCTGAACGCGTCATGCCTCAGGACCTCCCAAAAGTCTTTACAGCCAATGAAATATATTTTGAAGCGTGTCACTGTTGTAATGTCGGAAATGCTGTAGCTAGCTCCCACACGCAGTAACGTGAAAAAGACCAGGTAATCTGTTTTAATGCTGTTGATTGAGGGATAAATACTGGTCAGGACACAAGGGATAACTTCCCTGCTCTTCTTCAAAATCATGTTATGGGATCTTTTACATCCACATGAGAGGGCAGACTGTGCCATGGTTTAACATCTCATCCGAAAGATGGCACCTCTGACAGTGCAGTACTCCTTCAGCACTGCACTAGAGTGGGACTTGAACCCACAACCTTCTGACTGAGAGGCAAGAGTGCTACCCACTGAGCCGCAGCTGACACTCAATGGCACACTTTTATCCCTGGTAACTCTTAATGGGGAATGAATGGTGTAAAGGAAACCTAAAATGAGATTTCAGAGCACTGGTATCACTGAACTTCACATCAACCCTTTCTTAACTAAGCTGCACCTAGCCCTAGAGTTTAGTGTGACACAAGCGAACCTTGGCCCTTGAATGACTTGGGAAGAATTGATAGTCTGTTCTCCAATCGTTTTCATTATCTCAGTACAGATAAAGATTAATCAAAGTTTGCAGAACTAATTCCAGTTGGCTGTGGCTGGCAGCTGGTGGCAAAGTCGCTTCTGTTTGCGCCAGTGAGGATGGGAGATATTTGCATGTGACTTTCGATCAATGACACCACCTATATTGGTACAAGCCTTTGTCTGCACATACAAAGGTTATCATGATACACAACAAAGAGTGGACGCAAGCAAAAGCTCTGCATGCACAGAATTAGAAAAAGAAAGGGAAATGCACTCATGTGGTGGGAAAGGGTATATTTTTATTGTGCGCAATTTACCCATCAACCCCTGTGCTCGCTGACCTGCATTGGCTTCCAGTTAGCAACACCTTGATTTCAAAATTCTCATCCTTTTCAAATCCCTCCATGGCCTCGCCCCTCCCTATCTCTGTAATCTTCTCCGGCCCCACAACTCCTCCCCTCTCCCTCCGAGATGTCTCGCTCCTCTAATTCTGCCCTCTTGAGCATCCCTGATTATAATCGCTCAGCCATCAGTGGCAGTGCCTTCTGTTGCCTGGACCCCAAGCTCTGGAACTCCCTGCCTAAACCTCTCCGCCTCTCTACCTCTCGTTCCTCCTTCAAGACGCCCCTTAAAACATACCTTGTTGACCAAGTTTTTGGACACCTGTGCTAATTTCTACTTCTGCAGCTCAGTGACAAATTGTTTTATCTCATAATACTCCTGTGAAACGCCATGGGATGTTTCACTACGTTAAAGGCGCTATATAAATACAAATAGTTGATGTTATTGTGGCACGTTGTCTACATTACAACAGTGACTACACTTGAAAAAGTGCTTCATTGGCTGTTAAAGCTTTGGGAAGCCCTGAGGTCGTGAGTAGTCTTTTTTTTTTCAGAGTGATTATTTGCAATAGTTTTTTGAACGTCCTTCTGCACCTGCCCGCCCTGGACTCCGCCCCTACGCCTATGCATGCACACCGCTGTCCCTATGGTGGGAATGGGGCAGAAATTGGGCTGGGGCGGTCAGGAACATCCTGGGTGTGTCAGGAACTTGGGCTGGGGGATAGGGCAGGAACTTGGGCAGGGAGGAGGGAGCTCTATCCTGTCTGGAGTCAACAGTCAGAATGGCTCGAATTACACTTTGCAAAGTCACTGAGAACGTAGGCTGGGCGGTTCTAATTACACATTCCAGGGAAACTGCTGGGTGTGTCTTATCCTCCAAGGGGACCACTCAGCAATTAGGTCATGTGATCACGGAGAGCTAATCAGAGCATTTTGCTAGTGCAGATAAGCGTGTCCTTTTCTTTAAAACATTTTTATAGGTGCTGAGCAATAGCTGTATCTTTATCGATGCCCTGACTGGGGTCAGGTAACTTAGCACACACCAGAGATTGAGCCTAGGTCCATTCTGGTCTATGAGAGAGAGTGACTTTACCTGTGAATCATCCAAGTGGCTCATTCAAATGTGAGTCTTTAGCATATTTGACAATAGGGTGAAACTCGATCCACGGTGTCACGTGTATCCTAACTCGCACCAAGTCCCGCTCACCCATTGTCCCCTGTTGTCGCCGATTTACATTGGCTCCCGGCCCGGCAGCACCTCAATTTTAAAATTCTCCTCCTTGAATTCAGATCCCTCCAGGGCCTCGCCCCCTATCTATCCCTGTAATTTCCTCCAGCCCCACAACCCCCCCGAGATCTCTGCGCTCTGCCAATTTTGGCCTTTTGTGCATCCCTGATTATAATCGCTCAACCATTGGCGGCCGTGCCTTCAGCGGCCTGGGCCCTAAGCTCTGGAATTCTCTGCATAACCCTCGCCACCTTTCTATCAATAGCTTTTTTTCTAAGTTTTTAGTCAGCTGTTCTAATATCTCCTTATGTAGTTCCCTCGGAGGTGTTTTGCCAGGCCGGTGAGGAGGCCCCAAGCTAAGGGCAACGGCAGCGAGGCGAGGGGCGGTGAGGCGAGGCCCAAGGTTAGGCAGTGGCGGGACCTTGAGGTTGGCAGGGTCGGCGGGTCCAGATTGCGGAACATTTTACGGATTCCACCTATCGATCCGGATTCTGGAACATTCCACATTCCGAAACCCCGGATTTTGGACCCTGCACTTGTACATTAAAAGCTCGCTTAAGGTCCAAAATGGTGATCTATGTGTGGATACGGAGGATGTGGGTTAGCTACTTAATGAATACTTTGCTGCTAACTTCACAAAAGATGGGGAAGATGCCGACGTTGAAGTTAAGGAGGAAGAGAATGAAATGTTGGATGGGATAAATGTAGTAAGAGTGGAAGTACTAGGGGTTTAGCATCTTTGAAAGTAAATAAATCACCAGGACCAGATGGTATATATTCTAGGCTATTAAAAGAAGCAAGGAAGGAAATTGCGGAGGCTCTGACCATCATTTTCTGATCCTCCCTGTCTACAGGAGTGGTGCCAGAGGATTGGAGAACTGCTAATGTTGTACCATTATTTAAAAAGGGAGGAAGAGATAAACCGAGTAATTACAAGTGAGTTAGTTTAACCTCGGTAGTGGGCAAATTATTGGAATCAATTCTGAGTGACAGTATGAATCTTCATTTAGAAAGAACACAGATTAATCAAGGACAGTCAGTATGGATTTGTTAAGGGAAGGTCGAACATGACTCACTTGATTGAATATTTTGAGGAGGTAACAAGAAGAGTCTGTGAGGGCAGTGCGTTTGATGCCATGGATGGCAGTGTACATGGATTTTAGCAAGACTTTTGACAAGGTCCCACATGGCAGGCTGATCAAAAAAGTAAAAGCCCATGTTGTTATGTCCTTGGATACTCTGATAATGACTCCACAAGACAGTGTGTTGTACTTGAACTGTAGTGGCCTTAGTCCTTTATTGCTAACTCCAGAGTGAGGATCACACCTGGTGGCCTGCCTTTTATACTAGGCCTGGCACACCTGTACAGGCAACCTACAAGTCTCCCACTGCTGTGCCCTCTGGTGGCACACCTTGTGATAGTACAAACAGTAGCCATGTAAGATGCATGACACATGGGATCCAAGGGAAAGTGGCAAATTGGATCCAAAATTGGTTCAGTGGCTGGAAACACAGGGTAATGGTTGACGGGTGTTTTTGTGACTGAAAGGCTGTTTGCAGTGGGGTTCTACAGGTCTCAGTACTCGGTCCCTTGCTTTTTGTAGTATATATTAATGATTTGGGGCTAGAACTTCCACATTTTTTGCATGCTCAACGCCCACTTAACACCCATTTTACCACTGAAATGATGTATAACGCCCATATATCACCCATTTTGACACAAAATGGAAACTGACGGGCATTTTTCGGAAACTTATCGCCGAGCGTTACTTTCCCCATGTGCTTAACGCCGGGAAAAAATCTTACCGCCCGCCCAGTTTTTTTGGACGGAATCATCAGAATGGGCGAAACCAACGGCCATAATTTCACCCAGCGTTACAATCCGCACTGATTTAATGCCGAGATTCAATAATACCACCCGCCCACTTTTTTTTTGTCGTAAAGAGCATATTTACCGAAACTAGCGGCCACGAGATCACCCAGCGTCAATTTCGCACCTCGCACACAATATCGCTCGCCTAAAAAAACGCCCAGAAAAAGTGGAACTACCCAGACCACTAATCACAGCGTTATGGACGCCATGTTCTAGATTACATGTTGCATTCTTTAAAAGGCTGCTGTGCTTCAACCTCGGCGGAGTTCGGAGGTACTCTGCAGGTTGTTAGAGTTGATTTGAACATCTCTAAAAACACCTTGACCATACTGTGACCGATTGGAATTGAATAGGTGTCTTCGTCAGGACATTCCTTGTTTGTGACTAATCAGTGGAAAACAGAGAACTACTGCAATGGGGCCTGTCCTCTCTCACCCTCTCTTGGTGACCAATTGCACGCAGCAGACTCAAGATCGCCTAAGTTATGCTCCAGTGCATTACGTGCCCAATGTAAGATGTGACAGACTGATGAGGAGGACCAGACGTTACATCCCCGCAAGTACAAGGAGAAGCAATCTTACCTCGACTTGCCCGACACCACCTGCCTTCGGAGACTGCGCTTCCACAAAGAGGTTATCAATGAGGTATGCCAGCTGATAAGGGCAGATCTGCAGCCTGCCAGCATCATCAGTACTGAGGTCAAAGTCACCGCGGCACTGTCGTTCTATGCCTCGGGTTCTTTTCAGGCCATAGCTGGAGACATTTGCGGACTTTCTCAGCATGCCACACATCGCTGCTTTAGACAGGTCACTGAAGCCCTGTATGCATCAGGAGGGACTTGATCAGTTTTCCTATGACCAGGGAGACACAGAGTGAGAGGGCTCTAGGATTCTCCAGAATTGCAAACTTCCCCAAGGTGCAGATCGCATTGCAGGCACCTTTTCAGGATGCAGATGTTTTCTCCCTGAATATCCAACTCATTGTCGACCAACAGCAAATTATTATTGCAGTGAATGCTCAATTTTCGGGCAGCATCCATGATGCTCACATCCTGCGTGAGAACACTGTATCTGACATGTTTAATAATCAGCCACAAGGTCAATGCTGGATGCTTGGCGACAAAGGATATGGCCTTGCCACCTGGCTGATGACCCCCTGCGTGACACCCACACCGAAGTCGAGAGGCGATACAACGAGAGCCACAGAGCCACTCGCAATATCATGGAGAAAACCATTGGAGTGCTGAAGCAGCGCTTTAGATGCTGACGCTGGCTGACACTGAAGCCATGACCCCGCCCCCCTGTAGACCGCATGAAAGGGCCCGTGGTGGCATGATAGCTGCAAAAGCTTTACGTCAGGAGCTCATCACTGATCGCTTTGCCTGAAAGAACGTTGGTGTTATTTACAAAGCTGCAACACTGCTGGGTGTACAGGTGATACATCAATGGTGGGCATCACCTTGGTGACAGTTAAAGTTTAAGTTGATTGAAGTTAAGTGTCATTATACCCTTTGATGTTAAGGAATCACCAGTGTTTAATGGTGCAGCTATCTGAGCCAATGAGTTGCAAGGTTTTGTTAAATAAAAAACATTTTACCGAACATTAGTCTGAAATCATCAGTATTTCTGTACAAACCAACTCTTCCCCCAGCACCCCCCCCCCCCCAACCCTGACCACCACCCTCCCTCCACCCCCCACCCCGCTTCTCCTCCCCACCTCTCCTGACTCCAAGCTGCCTGGCCGAGGAGCTCCTCAGGCAATGCTTCATTCGGGGGGAGTGGGGTGGGGGGCGGGGGGAGGGGGGGCTGACGGCTGAAACGCTGCTTGGACGGATACGGGAGAGGACAGTCCCGAGGTGGGAACGTGCTCCGAGCCAGAAGCAAGATGTTGCTGCTGGCTCTCATGTGTGGTTGGCAATGGGGGTGAGGCACCTTGGTGTGCAGTGCCATGCTCCGGGACCACTGGGAGCCCTTTTCCAACAGTGTTCCTGGCTACCAGCTCCAGGGCCTCCTCCATCCCTTCCATGTTATATCTTACTTGTAGGACAAAAACTCAGTGCCAACTAAGTTCTTGGCGCTTAGTGGGCTTTTTGCTGCTGGTGAATCTCCCTCGTGTTTCCTACAACAGCCAAACAAGCACACACCACACCCACACACGCATTCAGTGCCTCTGAGCTCCGTCTCTCTCTGTCTCCTCTTCTGCGCATGTCATGATGACCCTTGACCTCCTGAATTGCGGGAATCGAGCGTTGTCATGCCATTGCTAAGGATGGCGACACTTTACGGCAGAAGGTCAAAAAAATTTAACGCTAACACCCATTTTGCTCGCGGTATCGCCCATTTTCAAAAATGGAGACTAGGTGCTTTGAGAACGGGCGAGAAGCTGGCGATCTGAAAATCCTTTTTTACCGCCCACGCCGGAAATAATGCCCACGCACAAAAGTGGAGGTTCTAGCCCATGGACTTTAATGTAGGGAGCATGATAAAGAAATTTGCAGTTAATATAAAAATTGGCCGTGTAGTTGACAGTGAGGAGGAAAGTGGCAAATGGAATTGAGTCCAGAAAAGTGTGATGGGCAACAAGGCAAGGGAATACACAATACATGTGAGGATACTGAGAGGTGTGGAGGAACAGAGAGACCTTGGAGTATATGCTCTTAGATCCTTAAAGGCAACAGGTCAGGTCGATAAGGTCGTTAAAAATGCATACGGTATGCTTTCCTTTATTAGCAGAGGCATAGAATATAAGAGCAGGGAGGTTATGCTAGCACTGTATACAACACTAGTTAGGCCACAGCTGGAGTACTGCGTGCAGTTGTGGTCACCACATTACAGGAAGGATGTGATTGCATCAGAGAGGATGCAGAGGAGATTTATGAGGATGTTGCCAGGACTGGAACATTCTAACTATGAGGAAAGATTGGATAGGCTGGGGTTGTTTTCCTTGGAACAAAAGAGGCTGAGAGAAGGTTTAATTGAGGTGTATGAAATTATGAGGGGTCTAGATAGAGTGGTAGGAAGGACCTATTTCCCTTAGCAGAGGGGTCAACAACCAGGGAATATAGATTTAAAGTAGAAGGATTAGAGGGGAGATGAAGAAAAATAATTTCACCCAGAGGGTGGTGGAGATCTGGAATACACTGCCTGATAGAGGCAGAAACCCTCATCACATTTAAAAAGTACTTGGATGTGCATTTAAAGACCCATAACCTACAGGGCTACGGACCTAGTGCCGGATAGCTCTTTTTCAACAGACGCGGACACGATGGGCCGAATGGCCTCCTTCTGTGAGGAATTTTCTATGATGCGATATAAAAATGCAAGTTGTTGTTGTTCCTGTGGTTCAGCCACCTCAGGGTTTAAATAGTCGATGCTGCTACCTTCTCCATAGGTGGAAGATTAAAGCAACCCCCATCATGCGACTGTGGAGCTCCTAATCAAACCCTGGAGCACATCACTGAGCACTGCCCCCCCCCAGAGGGAATTCGCAGGCAGCCTACAATATATCCACGCTGTTACATAGAAACATAGAAAATAGGTGCAGGAGTAGGCCATTCGGCCCTTCGAGCCTGCACCGCCATTCAATATGATCATGGCTGATCATTCACCTCAGTACCCCTTTGCTGCTTCCTCTCCATACACCGGAAGATTTGGCCTGGATATCCTACTTCAATATTGACATTTGAGTTGCTTTGCTACTATCATTCGAAAGACCAAGAAGTGGTTCAGCGAAGGGAAATTATTCCAGGGCACTATCTGAAGAAGAATAAGGCGTTCTCCCTGTGACTTGTCTAACATTCATTCCTCAATCAACACCACCGACTACAGAAGAACTGGCTATTCATCTCACTTGCTGTTTAGGAGACCTTGCAAGTGTGAAAATAATCTGCTGTCCTGGCCAAGGAATTGCACTTCAAAAGGAATTAATTGGTTCCGAGGTGTTTGGGGACATCCTCAGGACACGATTCAGCACTATATTAACATAAAATCTTTATTTTTCCATTGTGGCTCAGTGGGTAGCACACTCACCGCTGGGTCAGAAAGTTGTGGGTTCAAGTCCCACTCCAGGTTCTCGACCGCAAAAATCTAGGCTGACATTCCCAGCGCAGTGCTGAGGGAGCGTCTTTCAGATGAGATGTTAAACTGAAGCCCTGTCTGTCCCCTCAGGTGGACATAAAAGATCACACGGCACTATTTCAAAGAAGAGAAGGGAGTTATCCCCGGTGTCCTGGGCCAATATTTATCCCTCGTTATCACAGTGCTGTTTGTGAGAGCTTGCTGTGCGCAAATTGGCTGCCGCGTTTCCCACATTACAACAGTGACTACACTCTAAAAGTACTTCATTGGCTGTAAAGTGCTTTGAGACGTAAGGTGGTTGTGAAAGACGCTATATAAATGCAAGTCTTTCTTTCATTCTGAGCTGGAACTTGAGTATCATTATTCCCAACACTTAAATTAAAGAAGCAGTTTAGAAAAGGGAACAGGCGGACCTGGGAATTAGGCCAGAGGCAGTTACACCATAAAATAACTATGACTATTTGACATTACCACATTTCTCGATCATAATGCAACCTCTTCCTTATACATACACACCATCACCTCCAAGTTCCCCTCCAAGTGACACGACATATTGCCTTTCCTTCATCATCACTGGGTCAAAATCCTGGAACTCCCTCCCTAACAGCACTGTGCGGGTACCTTCACCACATGGACTGCAGCGGTTCAAGAAGGCGGCTCACCACCACCTTCTCAAGGGGCATCTAGGGGATGGGCAATAAATGCCGGCCTTGCCAGCGATGCTCACATCCCAGGAACGAATAAAAATAAAATGCACACCCACACCCACACAATCCAATTAGCAGCTATCGAGGTATCTGTGCTAGACTAACTGAGTCAAAAGATTGCGGGGGCCAGATTCCCCTGTTGTGAGCTTCCTGTTAGCGAGCACTTTGTGCTCCCCGGTGACTCCTTAGCGCCCTGCGGCGGAAAATGGCTGCCGCGAGCGGTGTCAGCATTAGCCTCACGGGTCGCGAACTGGGCCGACCTCTCTCGTGAGACGGAATTTAATGGGGAGGTATTTTGCCGTTTTGGCCGACTCACCAGTTGGCCCATCTTGCTGCTCCATGGCGTGGTCCGGGCCATCACGGTGCCGGCCTACGGCCGCGGCACCACGCTGCCCTGGTGGCCCAGTGGAGGCCATCAGAGGCCCTGCCAAGTGTGCAGCAGCCCATCCCCTTTAACGGAAGGGAAGGGCCTTTGAAATGCGTCGGCGCTATGCGGAGAAGCCGCGCTGCCGATCCCGTCCGAGTAGCGCCCCGGATACTGCCCCAACAGGAAGTGGGCTCCACATCCTGGAGGGGTGCTAACTGCTATTTCGTAACTGGGGCAGGACTTCTGCGCCGGGCACAGGAAGTCCCTCCCCAACTGGGTTACCGCCCCCAAACGAGGCGCTGGGGAATTTCTCCCCCTACATACCATCGGCTGGGAAAACCAATACATAGCCCGCACGGCTCAATTCACTACCAAGTGTGCTACTGAACAACGGAAGATATGCAGTCCCTGCTTCACGTCCTTGTCCTGTCAGCTGATAAAGGCCAATGTGGCAGAAGGACTATATCAGTTGTCCACAGTACTCCTGGGTCAAGGAGAGGTTAACAATTCAGGCAGTTCTCACTCAGCTATAAGTGACGACCGTTGGCAAGAGTTCATTTCAGATAAGGGCTCAACTGTAATAATCCCTACAGTCAAAACAAGGCTCTTGCTACATAGGGCCACACATAAAGAATTCAGACAAGGTGCCGGAAGGCATGAATATGTGTAGAGGTGAAACTGTAAATGAGATCTTTGGACTCTTTTTCTGGACCATGTACACACAGTACTCAATCTTTACTGACCTTACCGGTGAGGGAGAATTATGGGGGGGGGAAAATGCATTAAAAAAATTATATTCCAAACTGTAATGTATTTGCTTCATGGGCTCTTTGCTTAAGAATTCATAGCAACACATTGCTATTAAGAATTAGTTTGTTTATTAGCAAAGGTTTAACAATCACACTACACATTACCAGTTCATCCACCAGGCTCACAACCACCTGCCTCATCGTGGATCCCACGAACCCAACTGGCTGGGGTTTTATTGAGTCTTGTGAACCTCACGTGACTGGCTAAGCCGCTCCCAACTCAACAGCTCTACAAACCTGTGAGCATCCTCACAGATGCATACATTACACAAACCTCATTGCATATTTAACATTTTTATAGATTGCTAATCGTTCAGCTGAAACGTTATACTGAGGGAATCCATAAACACGATGTCACAGTCTCAGGATCAGGGGTCGGCTATTTAGGACTGAGATGAGGAGAAATTTCTTCATTCAGAGGGTGGTGAATCTTTGGAATTATCTACCTCAGAGGGCTGTGGAGGTTCAGTCATTGAGTATATTGACGACAGATGGATACATTTTTGGGAACAAAGGAAATTAAGGGATGTGGTGATAGAGCGGGAAGGTGGAGTCGAGGTAGAAGATATGCCATGATCTTGTTGAATGGCGGAGCAGGCTCGAGGGGCCGAATGGCCTACTCCTGCTCCTATTTCCTAAATTCTGAAGAGGCCCCAGTGACCTGCTCAGGTGGACGTAAATGTTCCCACGGCACTATTTGAAGAAGAGCAGGGATGTTCTCCCCAGTGTCCTGGCCAATATTTATTCCTCAACCAACGCCATTAGCACGGATTAACTAGCCTCTTATCTCATTGTTGTTTGTGGACTTTGCTGTGTGAAAACTGCATGCCAAACCGCTGTAATAACACTTCAAAAAAACAATTGCTTCCTTGGTTGTAAAATACTTTCGGATGCCACAAGGACATAAAAGGTTCAATATGAATGGAAGTTCATTCAGTAATGGGTTATTAGTTTATAATGATAGAATTATAGCAATTATAGGCTGGATGAACACGCTGGGTGTCTTTTCGCTTGAAAAAAGAAGGCTGAGGGGTGACCGAGCAGTGGTCTTTAAAATTATGAAAGATTTTGATAGATTGGATATAGAGAGAGAGTTTCCACTTGTGGGGAAGAGCATAACTAGAGGCCATCAATATAAGATAGTCACCAAGAAATCCAATAGGGAATTCAGAAGAAACTTCTTTACCCAGAGAGTGGTGAGAATGTGGAACTCGCTACCACAGGGAGTGGATGAAGCGAATAGTATCGATGCATTTAAGGGGAGGCCAGACAAGGATATGAGGGAGAAGGGAATAGAGGGTTATGCTGATAGATTTAGATGAGGAAAGACGGGAGGAGGCTCGAGTGAAGGATAAACGCTGGTTGGGCCGAATGACCTGTTTCTGTGCCGTATATCCTATATAATCCTGTGTAATATCACAGAATGAGACCTTTTGGCCCATCAGTTTTCGTAACTAAACTGGTGCTATCTTTTATGTCCATCTGAACAGGTGGATGGAACATTGGTTTAATGTCTCTTCTGCTAGAAGGCACCACTGACAATTCAGCACTCCCTCAGTACTGTACAGAAGTGTGAAGCTTTTGTCATTTAATCTCTCCTACCGCACCCATGCCCCAAATGTGCAGTCTCCAGAGAATACAGCTGCTACACCAGCAAAGACATGTCGATCCAGGCCGACATGACCAACCTACCACCAACCCGTCTCAAATCTAAAAGGCCATTTTGGACCGTCACCGAAGCCCTTCAGTGATCTCCCCTCTGTCTTGATGACCGATGGTGAAATGCTTGGAAGAACTATAACGTACGGAGTGGATTCCTTATCGAGGACCCCACAGTACAACCTGTAGGATCAAACCTTCCTCGCAAACAGTGGACAACCATCAACCGCCTCAGAACCGGTCATGGTCGATGCTGTCACCTTCTCCATAGGTGGAAGATTAAAGCATCCCCATCATGTAACTGTGGAGCTCCTAATCAGACCCTGGAGCACATCATTGAGTGCTGCCCTCAGAGGGAATTCGCAGGCAGCCGACAAGATATCCACGCTGTGGCCTGGTTATCTGATTTCGGGATTGGTATAAAATTTGCTTTGCTACTACCATACGGAAGAAGAAGATATAATCTCTCCTGCCTTGCACCCTATCACAGACCTTCCTTTTTGTTCCTTCCTCCCCTTCCCCTTTTCTCTGCCTCTGTACTCGCTTAAAACGTGTTACGTCTCTAACATTTTCCAGTGCTAACGAAGGGTCATTGACCTGAAATGTTAACTCTGTTTCTCTCTCCGTGGATGATGCCTGGCCTGCTGAGTGTTTTCCAGCTGCTATCTTACCACTTTAAGACAGTAATGGGGCCCGTTTACCGCTTTAAGACAGCAGCAGGGCCCATTTACCGCTTTAAGACAGCAGTGGGGCCCATTTACCGCTTTAAAACAGCAGTGGGGCCCGTTTACTGCTTTAAGACAGTGTGCCGGGCCCGTTTACCGCTTTCAGACAGCAGTGGGTCCCGTTTACCGCTTTAAGACAGCAGTGGGGCCCACTTACTGCTTTAAGACAGCAGTGGGGCCCGTTTACCGCTTTAAGACAGCAGTGGGGCCCGTTTACCGCTTTAAGACAGCAGCACGCGCGGCCCGGCCAAATCTTGTGGGCGGGGCCTGGGCGGGCTGGTGGAGATCTCGCGAGAGTTGGCGCTGTGTCCAAGATGGCGGCTCCGGCTGAGGAGCAGAGTCTGGAGTCGCGGCTCAGTGAGTGAGGGCTGCGGGCGGTGGGCAAACCGGGCAATAAAAACCAGGGCAACAATAATATGGAGGGTTTAAAACCCGCAGGCGGCGCGGGGCTTAGAATCCGCCTTTATTTCAATTAGTATTTGCCTCAGAATATTCTGGAAAACGACCACAGCTGAACTTTCGATTGTTATAAATGTTGTTGTCTTTTTTTTTTAAAAAAGGTGTTTTCTTTTTAATGTTTATTCGATGTTAATGTGGATTATTTTGTGTGCAATAGCAATAATACTGCTGATTGACAGCGGCCTTGGCCAATCAAGAGGCTCTTTGACTGGTTGGCCAATCAGCTGCCTCGCTGGGCTACGCGAATGAGGCCTCGCCCCACCCTGGGCCAATCAGGAGGCACGCCGATGCGCTTATCCAGCGTCGCCTGCCAATCAGTGTGGAGGTGGGCGGGGCTGCCTCTTGCTTTGAATGTGCTGAGTTGGGCTACCTCAGGCTGGGGGCAGCAACTGAATAAAGGAGAAGCTGTGCATTTATATAGCGCCTTTCACAACCTGAGGACTCCCCAAAGCATTTTACAGCCAATGAAGTACTTTTAACATGTAGTCACTGTTGTAATGTGGGAAACTCAGCTGCCAATTTGCACACAGCAAGCTTCCACAAAGAGCAATGTGACAATGACCCAGATAATCTGTTTTGTTATGTTGATTGAGGGATAAATATTGGCATAGGACACCGGGTTAACTCCCCTGCTCTTCTTCGAAATAGTGCCATGGGATCGTTTACACTTACCTGTGCTCTCAGGTGGGCGTAAAAGATCCAAAAGACAGCACCTCCAACAATGCAGTGCTCCCTTTGCACTAAAGTGTCAGCCTAGATTATGCGTTTAAGTCTGTGGAGTGGGGCTTGAACACACAACCTTCTGACTCCGACGCGAGAGAGCTACCCACTGAACCACGGCTGACATTTGAAATTCAGTCGCCTGAAGGCATAAGAAGGATCCTTCAGGACAGCGACTGGCTTGTACATGCTTCTCAAATTTCCTGAATGGACTGTAGATCACCTGTCTTGGCAGTCAAACATGCGAACTGCAGTGCAGTTAGGAGTTTTGCAACATAGCAAGTTTGGGCAGGCCAGGTGATCTGGGAACCCCGGTGGAAACATTGGAATTGCTAGACAGAAAATGGCCAAGGTCCATCAAGTTTGCCTTCTATCAACCTGTTAGTCGCATGATGCAATGATAATGGAGGTGTTGAGTTAACAGTTTTATATCTCTATATTAATCCCTGTTGCAATGCTGTTGAATAGAAACAATAACTTGCATTTATAAAAACAGAGAATGCTGGAAATCTCAGAGGGTCTGTGGAGAGAAAAATTGAGTTAACGTTTCGGGTCGACGATCCTTCATCGGAACTGGCGAATGTTCGAAAAGAATACATTTTTCAGCACTGAAAGGGGGAGGGGAAGAAATAAACATGAAGGTCTGTGATAGGGTGGAAGAGAGACAAAAGGGATGATGGGCTGAATTGAAATGGTAATGATAGAGGTTAGAAAAAGATTAATCTGGATAGGGTGTGAATGGCGTAGTAATGGCCAGCTGCCATTATAGACAAAGAGGGGAAAAAACATAAGATGGGGGGGAGGGAAAGGGAGCCAAAGATGGCCAGAGGTTATGGTCTGAAATTGTTGAACTCGATGTTGAGTCCAGAAGGCTGTAAAGTGCCTAAACGAAAGGTAAGGTGCTGTTCCTTGTGCTTGCGTTGAGCTTCATTGGAACAGTGGGGGAGACGGAGGACAGAGATACTGGAGTGGGATTGGAGTGGAGAAGTAAATTGACAAGTGACCGGAAGCTCAGGGTCACACTTACGGACTGAACGGAAGTGTTCCGCAAAGTGATTACCTAATCTACTTTTGGTCTCCCCAATGTAGAGGAGACCACATTGTGAGCAGGGAATACAGTATACTAAATTGAAAGAAATACAAGTAAATCGCTGTTTCACCTGGAAGGAGTATTTGGGACCCTGGATAGTGGGAAGGGAGGAGGTAAAAGGTGTTGCATCTCCTGCGCTTACATGGGAAGGTGCTGTGGGAAGGGGAGGGGGTGCGGAATGGACCAGGGTGTCGCAGAGGGAGCAGTCCCTTTGGAACGCTGGGAGGGGAGGGGAAGATGTGATTGGTGGTGGTGCCGGAAATGATGGAGGATGATCCGTTGAACGTGGAGGCTGGTCGGGTGAAAGGTGAGGACTAGGGGAACCCTATCGTGGTTTTGAGAGGGAGGGAAAGGGGTGAGGGTAGAGGTGCGGGAAATAGAACAGACATGGTCAAGGGCCATGATAGCCATCGTTCAGGGGAATCCTCTGTTGAGGAAAAAGGAAGACATGTCAGAGGCACTAACTAGTATGAAAGGTGGTGTTGTCAGAGCAGATGTGACGGAGGCGGAGAAACTGGGAGAATGGAATGGAGTCCTTACAGGATGCGGGGTGGGAGGAAGTGTAGTCCAGGTAGCTGTGGGAGTCAGTGGGCTTATAGTGAATATGGTCGAAAGTCTATCCTCAGAAATGGAGGCAAAGAAGTCGAGGAAGGGAAGGGAAGAGTCGGAGATGGACCATGTGAAAGTGAGGGAAGGGTGGAAATTGGATGCAAAGTGAATGATATTTTCTAGCTCGATGAGAGCAGGAAACGGCACTGATACAGTCATCAATGTACAGGTAAGGGAGGGGACCCGAGTCGGACTGGAGCAAAGAATGTTCCATATATCCCACGAAAAGGCAGGCATAGCTAGGACCCATGCGGGTTCCCATAGCAGCACCTTTAATTTGGAGAAAGTGAGTGGAGTTATAGGAGAAGTTGTTCAATGTGAGAACAAGTTCAGCCAGGCGGAGGAGGGCGGTGGTGGATGGGGTCTGGTTGGGCCTCTGCTCGAGGAAGAAGTGGAGCGCTCTTAGGCCATCCTGGTGGGGGATGGAAGTGTAGAGGGATTGGACGTCCACGGTAAAAAGGAGACGGTTGGGGCCGGGAAACTGGAAACTGTTAAAGTGTCGGAGGAGTCTCGGATGTAGGTGGGAAGAGAGTGGACAAGGGGGGGAGAAAAAATGGAGTCGAAATGGGAAGAAATAAGTTCTGTGGGGCAAGAACAGGCTGAAAGGATGGGTCTACCAGGACAGTCCTGTTTGTGGATCTTGGGAAGGCGGTAGAAGTGGGCTGACCCACTGGGATTTCCAGCAATCTCTCTTTTTATTTCAGATTCCAGCATCTGCAATATTTTGCTTTTGAGCTTGCATTTATATACCGTCTTTAACAGAGTAAAATGTCCCAAGGTGCGTCAGAGGAGTGTTATCAAACAAAATTTGACACCGAGCCACATAAGGAGATATTAGGGAGGGAATTCCAGAGCTTTGGGCCCAAGCAGCTGAAGATATGGCGATGGTGCAGCGAAGGAAATTGGGAATGTGCAAGCAGCCTGAATTGGACAAACACCGAGTTCTCGCAGGATTGTAGGGATGGAGGGGGTTACAGAGACTGGGAGGGGCGACGTCATGGAGGGGTTGGAAAACAAGGATGAGAATTTTAAAATTGAGGCGTTGCTTAACCGGGAGCTAATGCAGATCAGCGAGCACAAGGGGTGATGGGTGAACGGGACTTGGTGCGAGTTAGGACACGGGCTGCCGAGTTTTGGTTGACAAGCAATCTGGAAGCAGAATCTTTACTGGGGAGTGCCTGGAAGCTGTGAGTGTAGTTATTTTTCTCTGAGATGCCTGCTGTCACACACAAATCTTCCCAGACGTTGACGGAACGTGCTCAGCTGATGTAGCTAGGTCTGAGTGACAGATTGAATGTGAATCTATGACATTTTTAGGAGACAACTTTTCCATTTTCTTCATATTGATTCATATGACCAATAATTGTGAATTACCCACAAAAATGGTACAGTTTTTCAACATAATGTTATCGTATCCTTGCTCTTCATGACGGTTTAAATGCTGGATATTTCAGCAATTTTTAGAACAGATTAAGGACTTGATACCCTAATGCAGCTAACATTGCCTCTCTCCAGCCTGTTTTCAGCTTGGCTGTAGTGGCGAAACCTATTTTCTTGTTGCTGTTTTGAGAGTTGCCTTGAAAAATGGGTCAATTCCAAGGTGGAAGGGAATGAACAGCCAAAATCTGTTTGGCTCATCACACGTAAGCCAGTGTCCCTGGAGTAAAAGGAGCGCACCTCCATTAATGATTTAATTCTATAAAGCAGCATTTTGTTTAAACTATTAATTTTATGTGGTAGATTTGTAGTAAAGTTGCAATATTAATGGTTCTACGTACGAACATAAGAAATAGGAGCAAGAATTGGCCATTTGGTCCCATGAGCCTGCTCCGCCATTCAATAAGATCATTACTGATCTGATCTTGGCCCCAACTCCACTTTCCTGCCTGTTCCCCATAACCCTTGACTTCCCTAAAGTCCAAGAATCTGTCTCTCTCCGTCTTGAATATATTCAATGACTCAGCCTCCACAGCTTTCTGGGTTGGAGAATTCCAAAGATTCACGACCCTCTGAGAGAAGAAATTCCTGCTCATCTCCATCTTAAATGGGCGACTCCTTATTCTAAAACTATGCCCACTTGTTCTAGATTCCCCCATGAGGGGAAACATCCTCTCAGCATCTATCCTGTCAAGCCCCCTGAGAATCGTATACGTTTCAATAAGATCACCTCTCATTCTTCTAAACTCCAATGAATTTAAGCCGAACCTGCTCAACCTTTCCTCACGAGACAACCCCCTCATCTCGGGTATCAACCTCGTGAACCTTCTCTGAACTGCCTCCAATGCAAGTATATCCCTCTTTAAATAAGGAAAACAAAACTGTACGCAGTACTCTAGGTGTGGTCTCACCAATACCCTGTACAGTTGTAGCAAGACTTACCTACTTTATACTCCATCCCCCTTGCAATAAAGGCCAACATTCCTTTTGCCTTCCTAATTACTTGCTGTACCTGCATACTAACTTCTTGTGTTTCATGTACATGGGCACCCAAATCCGTCCATACCGCAGCATTCTGTAGTCTCAATCCAGTTATATAATATTCTGCTTTTCTATTCTTCCTACCAAAGTGGATAACCTCACATTATACTCCATCTGCCACATTTTTGCCCACTCACTTAATCTGTCTATATCCCTTTGCAGATTCTTTGTGTCCTCCTCACAACTTGCTTCCCCACCTATCTTTGTATTATCAGCAAAGTTGACTACAGTACACTCGGTCCCTTCATCCAAGTCGTTAATAAAGATTGTAAATAGTTGAGGCCCCAGCACTGATCCCTGTGGCACGCCACAAGTTACAACATGCCAACGTGAAAATGACCCATTTATCCCGACTCTCTGTTTTCTGTTAGTTAGCCAATCTTCTATCCATGCTAATATATTACCCAACACCGTGAGCTTTTGTCATGTACAGTAACCTTTTATGTGACACTTGTCAAATGCCTTTTGGAAATCCAAATACACGACATCCACCGGTTCCCCTTGATCCACCCTCAAAGAACTCTAATAAATTTGTCAAACACGATCTAACAGCATTAGTGTCAAGATAGCTCCGTCAAAATGTCTACAGGTGCCTGGAGAGTCTTCCTGTCCTTTCCCTCTTTATTTTTTTCTGACTACTGTACTTTCATGAAAAATAATCTTTAAAAAATATCGTCTGGATAGAGTGGATGTGTTTCTAAAAAAAAAAAGTTTATCTAGACGTCCAGATCAATGGTGAGATTTTCTTCTATTTACATTTCAGATGTCCAGTATCTGCAGTATTCTGCTTTAGATGTAAATGTACGTTGTGTCATGCCCATGACCGAAATCTGTGTAAAACTGAATTGTGATTGCTTCATTCTTTTATTCATTCCTGGGATGTGGGCATCGCTGGCGAGGCCAGCATTTATTGCCCCTTGAGAAGGTGGTGGTAAACCACCGCCTTGACCCACCGCAGTCCGTATGGTGAAGGTGCTCCCACAGTGCTGTTAGGGAGGGAGTTCCAGGATTTTGACCCAGTGACGATGAAGGAACACCGATATATTTCCAAGTCAGGATGGTGTGTGACTTGGAGGGGAATGTAGAGGTGGTGGTGTTCCCAAGCGCCTGCTGCCCTTGTCCTTCTAGGGGGTAGAGGTGGGTTTTGGAGGTGCTGCCGAAGAAGCCTTGGCGAGTTGCTGCAGTGCATCTTGTAGATAGTGCACACTGCAGCCACGGTGCGCTGGTGGTGGAGGGAGTGAATGTTGAAGGTGGTGGTTGGGTTGCCGATCAAGCGGGCTGCTTTGTCCTGGATGGCGTCAAACTTCTTGGTTGAGCTCAAATTAGCTATGTGGCTTTCATAAAGGTTGTGCACTTGTTTCCGGCAAGTAATTGTTTTAGTGAGGATGTCGAGAATATACAGGGGAAAAAATGTTTTGTTTTCGTTCATGATATCCAGAGCGGCTGCTTTGTGTCACCCTCATGATTCACTGACCTTCATTGTGAAAACCTAGTCACATTATATAAAAAGCATTTTAAATAAACATTGCAATGGATCGGAACTGGTGAAGCAGTTTTAAGTAAAAAGTCTTAATTAGCAACCCCAGTGCCTAGGTATGAAACACTGCAGTCCAATCCATATGTACAATAATTAAGTCTAATAAAAGCATATCCCATTTATTTCTGACTTGATCTTTGGAATTCTCTACCCTAGCTGTGGTAGCTGGGTCATTGAATATATTTAAGGCGGAGATAGACAGATTTTTGAATGATAAGGGAGTCGAGGGTTATGGGGAGCGGGCAGGAAAGTGGAGTTGAGGCCATGATCAGATCAGCCATGATCTTATTGAATGTCGGAGCAGGCTCGAGGGGCAGAATGGCCTACTCCTGCTCCTATTTCTTATGTTGATACCTGTACTTCCCCGCTTATCAATTGAAACAGTATTTTTATCTACATAATGTAAAAAAAGCAATATTTCATGACTAGATTGCACATAGTTTAAAATGACCTTTCCTGTACAGTGATTTTCCGGCTGTGTACCTCTGCGGTTCATAGATGTTTGGGAGCGCAGGTAAGTGGTGATGATGATGTGGCTGCATCATGTAAGTGGTAAAATATATAGTCTTAAGAAATTGTTGATGACTGCCTCAGCTTACTGATTCTGTGGGGGAGAAACAGTAATTACGTGGTGTAACACTTGTTAATTTGCATCTCTGGTCCCTGTACTGTAATTGGTACAATTACTTTTATCTAAATCATTAAATAAACAGATCAAGAGATGCTTTAAGTTGTTGCTTGGATGTCAAAACATTCAAATAACGACAAAGTTCACACATTGTTGTCTACTGTGTTTCTTCCAAAGAAGTATCAACTTTTGAGTACAGAACTCGCATTTGTCCCCAAATATTTTTTGGCAAATTTATTAAAATATCCTGTTTTTTTTCAATTGTTCAGAGATGTGGGCATTTATTGCCCATCCCAAAGTGCCCCTTGAAGGTGGTGGTGAGCCGCTGCCTTGAACCGCTGCAGTCTGTGTGGTGAAGGTGCTCCCACAGTGCTGTTCGGGAGGGAGTTCCAGGATTTTGACCCAGTGACGATGAAGGAACAGCGATATATTTCCAAGTCAGGATGGTGTGTGACTTGGAGGGGAACTTGGAGGTGATGGTGCTCCTGTGCGAATGGTGCCCTTATCCTTCTAGTTGGTATAGGTCGCGGGTTTGGGAGGTGCTGCCGAAGAAGCCTTGACAAGTTGCTGCAGTGCATCATGTAGATGGTATACACTGCAGTCAAAGTGTGCCGGTAGTTCTTACTCTCCTCCTCTCCCTTGAGGTGCTGTAACAGTAGGCTCCTTCCTCCTCTTCTTGGGGTCTCAGGCTGCAGGCTTGCAGGAGCTCCTCACTCCACACCCTCACAAATGAATAGGCCACGCCCACAACAGCTCTACAACTTTTTAAAGTTGCAACTTAAATCAAGTGCCCCCTGATTAAAGGGGGAGGCACACTTCAAAAACTTTTCAAGTTCCCCCTTGTTTTTTTTTGTTTAGTGCGCCGGTGATGCAGGGAGTGAATGTTGAAGTTGGTGGATGGGGTGCCAATCCAGCGGGCTGCTTTGTCGGATGGTGTCGAGCTTGTGTGTTGGAGCTGCACTCGTCCAGCAAGTGGAGAGTATTCCATCACACTCCTGACTTGTGCCTTGTAGATGCTTTGGAGAGTCAAGAGGTGAGATACTCGCTGCAGAATACCCAGCCTCTAACCTGCTCTTGTTGCCGCAGTATTTATGTGACTGGTCCAGTTAAGTTTCTGGTCAATGGTGACCCCCAGGATGTTGATGGTGGTGGATTTGGCGATGGTAATGCCATTGAATATCAAGGGGAGGAGGGGAGGTGGTTAGACTCTCGCTTGTTGGATCAGATTGTCTAGTTTTGGCATTTTGCTGGGAGTTTTATTGAAGTGTAAAAGCTGAATAAGCAAGACTTTAATGTTGTGCTTATTTTGACTGCATAAAAATACCCAACAGAACAATTGGATTATAAAGAAGCAAAATACTGCGGTTGCTGGTGTAGTGTCCTTACACACTACTATAAATTCACACGAGGCACATTCTGCAGACAAGGTCACTCTGTGACCCGAACCTTTATTCACAGGACCAAGAAGTGATGATCCTGCGTGGGACCTCCCTTTATATACCTGGATGACCAGGTGAGGAGTGTCTCCCACAAGTTCACTCCCTGTGGTCAAGGTGTGCATTTCTTAGGTGTATACAGTATGCAGTGTTGTTACATGAAGGTTACAATTACATGAAGGTTACATACATGACATCACCTTCACCCCCGCCCCCCCCCCCCCCAAACATCTTATGGGGTCAAAGATTAAGCCTTTCAGGTGGTCGACGCTCTCTCGTGGAGCGCCGCAGTTGAGCCTTGGCATGCGTCTCTGTCGCCTGTGGTGATTCCGGCTTGTCCGGGCTGGCCGCAGGGACTGTGTATGTTGCTGAAAGTTCTTGTTGCTCGTTCACTGGCGGTGGTGTGGGCAACGTCTCATGATCTTATTCAGGTTCCTCAGTGTCCATGCTGAACCTTTTTTTTAACTTGGTCCAGATGCTTGCGGCATATCTGTCCATTGTTAAGTCTGATCACTATGACCCTATTCCCCTCTTTGCCAATTGCAGTACCCTCAAGCCATTTGGGCCCCAAAGCGTAATTAAGAACAAATATAGGGTCATCGATTTCTATACATCTCCCCTTTGAGTTACGGTCATGGCACTCATTTTGGGACTGGCGCTTGCCCTCAACAATGTCTGACAGGACTGGATGAATGAGAGACAGCCGAGTCTTAAGTGTACGTTTCATGAGTAGTTCCGCGGGCGGGACTCCCGTGAGCAAATGCGGTCGGGACCTATAGGCCAGCAGGAGGCGTGATAGGCGGCATTGAAGGGAGGGTCCTTGAATCCGGATGTTTTATGATTTGGACCGCACATTCGGCCTGGCCATTGGAAGCCGGCTTGAACGGTGCTGTCCTGACATGTTTGGTGCCATTACCCGACATGAACTCCCGGAATTCATAGCTAGTGAAACACTGGCCTTTGTCGCTAACTAGGATGTCCGGCAAGCCGTGGGTCACAAAGACCGCATGCAGACTCTCCACAGTGGTGGATGTCGTGCACGAATTCAATATGATGCACTCGATCCATTTCGAGTACGCATCAACGACAATGAGGAACATTTTTCCCATGAACGGGCCCGCGTAGTCTACGTGAATACGTGACCATAGCCTGGTGGGCCAGGGCCACGGGCTGAGTGCGGCCTCCCTGGAGGCATTACCCAGCTGGGCACACGTCGTGCACCTGCGAACACAGTGTTCCAGGTCTGAGTCAATTCCCGGCCACCATACATGTGACCGGGCAATGGCCTTCATTAGCACGATGCCTGGGTGCTCACTGTGAGTTCCCTAATGAATGCTTCCCTTCTTTTCTGGGGCATGACTACTCGGCTGCCCCATAGTAGGCAGTCGCCTTGGATGGAGAGCTCATCCATCTGTCTGTGAAACGGTCTGACCTCCTCGGGGCATGCTCCGTGTGCGGGCGCCCAATCCCCAGTCAGGACACATTTCTGAATCAAGGATAGGAGGGGATATCTGTTGGTCCAGATTTTGATCTGGCGGGCTGTGATGGGGGAGCCTGCGCTGTCAATGGCATCAACAACCATGACCATCTCAGCGCTTTGCTCCGCTGCCCCCTTAGTGGTGGCCAGTGGAAACCTGCTGAGCACGTCAGCGCAATTTTCAGTGCCTGGCCGGTGCCGTATGGTGTAATCATACGCAGCCAGCATGAGAGCTCATTGCTGTATGCAAGCTGACGCATTGGCATTGACAGCTTTGCTGTCTGACAACAGGGATGTTAACGGCTTGTGGTCCGTTTCTAACTCGAACCTTCTGCCAAAAAGGTACTGGTGCATCTTTTTCACCCCGCAGACACATGCGAGTGCTTCCTTTTCAACCATCCCATATCCCCGTTCTGCTTGAGAGAGCGACCTGGAGGCATAAGCCACAGGTTGGAGTTGGCCCTCATCATTACTCTGCTGCAACACGCACCCAACCCCATAGGATGATGCATCACATAGAAACATAGAAAATAGGTGCAGGAGTAGGCCCTTCGAGCCTGCACCGCCATTCAATAAGATCATGGCTGATCCTTCCCTCAGTACCCCTTTCCTGCTTTCTCTCCATATCCCTTGATCCCCTTAGCCATAAGGGCCATATCTAACTCCCTCTTGAATATATCCAATGAACTGGCATCAGCAACTCTCTGCGGCAGGGAATTCCACAGGTTAACAACTCTCTGAGTGAAGAAGTTTCTCCTCATCTCAGTCCTAAATGGCCTGCCCCTTATCCTAAGACTGTGTCCCCTGGTTCTGATAGAAACATATGCTATGACACACTGGTTTGTGGTTTATTTCCCGTGGTTATTCAATATAAGTATGGAATAAAATATTTTTAATGCATTATTCTTGTTGATTATAAATTGATTAAAGTGCATCAGACAAGCTAAGGTGAGCTATCGCGGGAGTTATTGCCTGCTTTTGAACCCCATTTTTTTCAGTGGGTGAGTGGAAAGACGTGCACTGGATGTGATACACATTGTAGAGTCAGTACTGAATACTCTACAAAGTACTGTTCAAATTTTTGTAAACTTAAAATGACATATATAGTACATGGAAAACGCACATCACATCTTGTGCTGATTTGATTTTTTAGATGTCTTGACTTTTAAATTGCCATATAATATGACAACTACATAGACTTTGATAGCATAAAGGCTGTAAAAAAAAAAGCTGGATTCTTTCAGGAAAAGAATGGGCACATAGCTCATACGCCGTGAATCCAGTGAAATAAGTTGCTACAACTTTACTTACAGCAGGCAGGCTGTAACTGTTCACATTGAGAATAGGTGCATATTTTTTTCCGTGGGCGGTTTTACAACTCGAGATGCCAGTCTTATTTCTGATGGTAGGTTTGTAATTGGATGTCAATTGCATGTCAAAACCAATTTCTTACAGGGGTTGTACAGGGTCAAAAGCTTATTAGAACAAAGCAGATTCCGCGCCCGATTGAAAGCCCGTTCCTGATAGTCCCCCCAAAACCAATCGCAACCCTTACGCAGGAGCACATGTAGCGGCTCCAACAATGCGCTTAAGTTCGGCAGGAAGTTCCCGAAATAGTTCAAGAGTCCCAGAAATGAACGCAACTCCGATGTGTTGCCAGGCCTGGGCGCATGACGAATCGCCTCCCTTTTGGATTCGGTAGGCCGGATCCCGTCTGCGGCAACCCTCCTGCCCAAAAACTCGACCTCTGGGGCCAAAAATACACACTTGGACTTCTTTAGTCGCAGGCCTACCCGGTCCATTCGGCGTAGCACCTCCTCCAGGTTGTGGAGGTGTTCCTCGGTGTCTCGACCCATGATAAGGATGTCGTCCTGAAATATGATTGTTCCAGGAATGGATTTGAGCAGGATTTCCATGTTCCTTTGAAAGATAGCGGCCGCTGATCGAATGTCAAACTGACACCTGTTGTCGACAAACAGTCCCTTGTGCGTGGTGATGGTGGTCAGTAGCTTGGATTCTTCGGCCAGTTCCTGGGTCATGTAGGCCGAAGTGAGGTCCAACTTGGTGAACAGCTTGCCACCTGCCAGCATGGCAAAAAAGATCCTCCGCTCTCGGAAGCGGGTATTGGTCTTGTAGTGACACTCGGTTGATAGTGGCCTTGTAGTCGCCACAGATCCTGACCGAGCCATCTGTTTTTAGGACAGGGACGATGGGGCTTGCCCAGTCGCTGAATTCAACGGGCGAAATTATGCCCTCTCTTAGCAACCTGTCCAACTCACTCTCAATTTTCTCACGCATCACATACGGCACAGCTCTGGCTTTGTGGTGCACTGGTCTGGCGTCCGGGGTATTAATGCGTATCACTACTTTGGTACCTTTGAAAGTCCCGGCACCAGGTTGAAATAGTGACTCAAATTTCTGTAGGACCTGTGAGCATGAACTTCGCTCCACAGATTAAATGGCGTGCACATTCCCCCATTTCCAGTACTTTTCAGAATGGCAGGCAGTGACTAGTAGGGTACCGCAAGGTTCTGTGCTGGGGCCCCAGCTGTTTACACTGTACATTAATGATTTAGATGAGGGGATTAAATGTAGTATCTCCAAATTTGCGGATGACACTAAGTTGGGTGGCAGTGTGAGCTGCGAGGAGGATGCTGTGAGGCTGCAGAGCGACTTGGATAGGTTAGGTGAGTGGGCAAATGCATGGCAGATGAAGTATAATGTGGATAAATGTGAGGTTATCCACTTTGGTGGTAAAAACAGAGAGACAGACTATTATCTGAATGGTGACAGATTAGGAAAAGGGGAGGTGCAAAGAGACCTGGGTGTCGTGGTACATCAGTCATTGAAGGTTGGCATGCAGGTGCAGCAGGCGGTTAAGAAAGCAAATGGCATGTTGGCCTTCATAGCAAGGGGATTTGAATACAGGGGCAGGGAGGTATTGCTACAGTTGTACAGGGCATTGGTGAGGCCACAGCTGGAGTATTGTGTACAGTTTTGGTCTCCTAACCTGAGGAAGGACATTCTTGCTATTGAGGGAGTGCAGCGAAGGTTCACCAGACTGATTCCCGGGATGGCGGGACTGACCTATCAAGAAAGACTGAATCAACTGGGCTTGTATTCACTGGAGTTCAGAAGAATGAGAGGGGACCTCATAGAAACATTTAAAATTCTGACGTGTTTAGACAGGTTAGATGCAGGAAGAATGTTCCCAATGTTGGGGAAGTCCAGAACCAGAGGTCACAGTCTAAGGATAAGAGGTAAGCCATTTAGGACCGAGATGAGGAGGAACTTCTTCACCCAGAGAGTGGTGAACCTGTGGAATTCTCTACCACAGAAAGTTGTTGAGGCCAATTCACTAAATATATTCAAAAAGGAGTTAGATGAGGTCCTTACTACTAGGGGGATCAAGGGGTGTGGCGAGAAAGCAGGAATGGGGTACTGAAGTTGAATGTTCAGCCATGAACTCATTGAATGGCGGTGCAGGCTAGAAGGGCCGAATAGCCTACTCCTGCACCTATTTTCGATGTTTCTATGTTTCTATCTCGGCAAGCCAGCTCCTCCCCAAAAGCGCGGGACCATTTCCCGGGACAATTCAGAGTGGCAGCCATTATGTGTGACCACCAACATTGCACTGCCTAGCACTGGGATGATCCCTTTGGTGTACATCCGTAATTGCGTGTCAATATGTTCTAGTTTGGGTCTGCTAGCTCTGAGTGGCCATAGTTTCTCGAATTGTTGGACACTCATAAGTGACTAGCTGGCCCCTGTGTCCAGCTCCATGTGTACCGGGATGTCGTTTAATAGGACTTTTATTATCATAAGTGGCGTTTTGGTATATGAGCTGTGGATGTTTGCCACATGAACCCGCTGAATTTCAGCGTGCATTGCTTTGTCCCAAGGGCCTTGCAGACCCCTCTTCTGGTTCATCTGCCTCGTAAATTAGCCTTGCTGCGGGCTTCCTGCACATTCTGGCTAAATGTCCACTGAAGTTCCATTTTCTACAGATAAATTGTTGAAACCTACAGATTTTGCAGCATGATTGCCCCCGCACCTCCAGCATGAGCTGAGATTGTTGTGAACAAAAGAGCTGTTACCAGGCATTCCTCTCTGATTGTCTCTTTGATTACTCTTGAGCACTCTGTTAGCGGGTTTCAATGGCCCCATCCCGGGACACATTGTCCACTGTGATGGCGTAAATGTCCGTTCAATCTGCCATTGTCTCTGTTGAGGACCCACTCTAGTGTCTGTTGCTGCTTGGGTGGTGTTGAATTGCCCTTGCCTGCCTGCGGGGTTCTGAGTCGCGTTTACAATGTTAACTCCCTGATCCATCGCCACGTTGGAAGCAGAATGGCGCATGTATATTATCTTAGTTTGCTCCTCCCCCGCCATGAAGGTCTGAGCCATCAACACCACCGCTTCCAAGGTCAAGTCCTTGGTCTCAATTAGCTTTCTGAAAATCCCGGCATGACCAATGCCCTCAATAAAGAAGTCCCTCAACATCTCCCCCCTGCAGGCGTCTGTGAACTTAGAGGCTGGCCAAGCGCTGAAGGTCCGCAACGAAGTCCGGTATGCTCTGTCCTTCCCGACGTCAGTGTGTATAGAATTGGTGTCGAGCCATGTGTACACTGCTCGCTGGTTTGAGGTGCTCACCGATCAGTTTGCTGAGCTCTTCAAAGGTTTTGTCCGCCGGCTTATTGGGTACGAGCAGGTCTTTCATCAGCGCGTGCGTCTTAGGTCCACAGCTGGTCAGTAGATGCGACCTTCACTTGTCAGCCGTTGCATCTCCCAGCCAGTCCTTCGTGACAAAGCTCTGCTGGAGCCTCTCAACGAAATCGTTCCAGTCCTCACCAACACAGTACCGTTCCTCTGTGCTACCGGTGGCCATTCTCGTGAGTCGTTGATTCCCGTTTCTCGTCGCCAAATGTAGTGTCCTTACACACTATTATAAATTCACACGAGGCACATTCTGCAGACAAGGTCACTTTGTGACCCGAACCTTTATTCACAGGACCAAGAAGTGATGACCCTGCGTGGGACCTCCCTTTATCTCCGTGGATGACCAGGTGAAGAGTGTCTCCCACAAGTTCACCCCCTGTGGTCAAGGTGTGCATTTCTTAAGTGTATAAAGTATGCAGTGTTGTTACATGAAGGTTACAGTTACATGAAGATTACATACATGACAGCTGGAATCTAAAATAAAAACTGAAAATGCTGCTATATAGAGTTACAAAGTTTAATGACGGTGCATTTACACTGCAAGTTTAGCGTTGGTGCAAAGTGGGCTTTGGTGTCACACCGCTAAACATGGCTGCCAAAGCTCGCGTTTACTCCGAAACAAAGTACTGCTCTTTGTTTCAGCCAGGTCAGGCCCTAACTCTGGATTCAGGCTCAATTTACGCTACCTGCACTGTCGCTGTGAAGTGGTTTTGCTTTACACCGTGCACTGCAATTAGTCTAAACTGAGACTGAATGCACTGCACTGTCGCTGTGAGGTGATTTTGCTTTGCACCACACACTGCAGTTACAGTACGAAAGCACCCTGATAGTAAGCTACATTGGGATCAATGTTACCACTAATTATTGTTTGCCCCTTTAACGAGGCCATTCAAATTTCCGCACTTGCGCTGTTTTTCCTTTTATAAGCTGTACGGGACCCCTTTAGACTGCTGCGCAGTTTACTGGGAATATTGATTGGGATGGCGTGTTATGAAGCGTTAGTGCAACAGTATGTAGCTCATTAGCGTTATTGCAGTGCTGAGATGTGTTGCTGTCTTTAGACTGTGTGATTCTGTATAATGTATAGAAAAGTATTTTATTATTGCTTTTTTTACCCCTGTGCAGTGTAGCAAGTATCCATGATCAAATGGCATGATACTGGATTAAATTTACTAACATAGAGGAATGCCGTGACTGTATATAGAATAACATGCTGTTCTCCAGAAGCCGTGGTTAAATAAGGACCATAACCCAGTTGAATGTTGTCTCAAGTGGTTTTTCAATGCGAAGTGAATCCCAGAGCATCTTGTACCTGTATTACATTGCGACCTGCTTTTCAGTTAATATTGTGTGTGGGCTGCTAATTCAAAATACATGTTAAACCTTAAAAGGGGCCAGAAATGTCAATTTAACAAGAGTTTGGCTGGGGCTTGATGGTCCAGTGTCTTTACGTTGGGTGGGCTGCTTTGATGCAGTTTGAAGGCAGTAAGCCTCAAAGGCTCTGGACTTGAATCTCCATTCTGTGTTCTTTAGTAGTTTTCATACATATTAGGGTAACCGTCAAAAAATAATTTTGAGTAACACTAAGGGCACGGTAGCATAGTGGTTATGTTACTGGGCTAGTAATCCAGAGGCCTGGATAAACAATGTAACGACCGAATTGTTGTAAAACCATCTGGTCCTTTAGGGGAGGAATTCTGCCGCCTTTACCCGGTCTGGCCTATATGTGACTCCAGACCCACAGAATGTGGTTGACTCTTAACTGCCCCTCTGAAATGGCCCACCGAGCCACTCAGTTAAGAGCAATTAGTGATGGGCAATAAATGCCTTGCACATCCTGTGAATGAATAAATCATTTTAAAATTAACTTTCTGGTTAATAACATCCCACTGGGATCTGCACAGCTGATCACTCGTGTGTGCTCGTATAATGGCTTGGTGTAAATGTGTTTTGAAAAAAAATGTTGTTGTATGAGTTGCTGAAGTAACTAAACCAGCTGGTCCTGTTTCCCTGCAGTTGGTGAGATACCTTTTCCTATGGGTATCCACAACATGGCTGTTGTGCAGGTTATGAGCTCAGTTGTAGATATTTCCCAAACACTTATATTCATAACTGTTAATTTACATTAAACTGTACAACCGTAGACAGAAACTGGGATCTGACTGTGAACCTTTAACTTTTTCTCCCCCACTGCATTATAATCTGCTGACCTGTGTTTACAAAATCTAAATGAATTCAGTAGCGTTAACTAGCTATCAAATGCGTATTATTTAGCCAATAGCACAATTGCGAAGTGACCATATTTTATTTAACACGCATTCAGCCATGGCTCAGTGGGTAGCACTCTCGCCTCGAGTCAGGAACTGTGTGTTCAAGTCCCATTCCAGAGACTTGAGCACAAAGATCTAGGCTGACACTCCCAGTGCTGAGGGAGCGCTGCACTGTCGAAGGTGCTGTCTTTCGGATGAGACGTTAAACCGACGCTCCATCTGCTCTCTCAGGTGGACGTAAAAGATCCCATGGCACTATTTCGAAGAACAGGGGAGTTATCTCCAGGTGTCCTGGGCCAATATTTATCCCTCAATCAACATCACGAAAAAAACAGATTACCTGGTCATTATCGCATTGCTGTTTGTGGGAGCTTGCTGTGCGCAAATTGGCTGCCAGATTCCTTACATTACAACAGTGACTACACTCCAAAAGTACTTCATTGGCTGTAAAGAGCTTTAAGGATGTCCTGAGTTGTGAAAGGCGCTATATAAATCAAGTCTTTTTCTTTTACATTAAACCGTACAATCTTATACAGACAAAAGGAAAACACTGTGGATGCCGGAAATCTGAAATAAAAACGGAAAATTGTGAAATACTCAGCGGGTCAGGCAGCATCTGTGGCGAGAGAAACAGAGTTAATGTTTCAGGTCGGTGACACTTCGTCAGAACATCTTGTACAAACACTGAGATCTGACTGTGAACTTTTAACTTTTTTTTCACTGCCTTATTATTTATTTTGAGCTGACCTGTGTTTGAAAAATCTAAATTAATTCAGCAGAGTAACCAGCTATCAAATGCTTATTATTTAGCATAATTGCAAAGTGACCATATTTATTGAACTGCAATTAGTTTTTGATGGTGGAAATGAAAAGGCCAATCAGAAAAAGAAGGCAATCCTTCTGGGTATATAATTCCTTTATCAAATCTGAGTACTTCACGTGCAATAAATGAATTTGAAATGCAGTCAGTGTTGTTATCCAGGCAAGTGCAGCAGCCATTTTGTGCATAGCAAGATTCCACGAGCTGCAACACGATGAATGACATTAACTTTTTTTTCGGTTGGTGTTGGTTGAGGGAGGAATGTTTGTCCGGACAGTGGATAAATTTCCTTCTCCACTTCTAATGCTGTTGTGGGCGACCTTCCCGCTAAGCTGTGCGGCCACACAGCAATCTGGTGGTCCCGTGTGGGCCACTCACCCAGTTAAAGGGTTCGCGCACTTAAAAAAAACAACAATTAGAGGGAACATTACATAAGAACATAAGAAATAGGAGCAGGAGTAGGATCTACGGCCCCTCGAGCCTGCTCCGCCATTCAATAAGATCATGGCTGATCTGATCTTGGCCTCAACTCCACTTCCCCGCCCGCTTTCCATAACCCTTGACTCCCTTATCGCTCAAAGCATTGCTCATACAATAGTTAATGTACACCTGAACCGGCAGTCTGGGCCTCTTAATATCTCAGATCAAAGATGTACTTCTGACAATGCAGCACTCCCTGAATACCGCACTGAACTCAGCTGAGCTTATGTGCTCAAGTCTAGGGTGAAGTTTGAACCCATAACCTTCTGTCTTAGAAACCGTGCTACTAACTGACCCAAGCTAAAGCACACTGTGTTTTGCAACTAGTTTATCTTCTGGTTGTATCAGCCGAAGTGGGCTAATTAGATTAAGTGTTGAATTGCTAATAGACCTGCCAAGCTCTACTACTAATGAGCGCCGTTTGCGAAACGGAGCTTAGGAATGTTCAGAAGTTATCTCAATACAGGTACAACGTCTCAAATCCGGCTGTCCGAAAATCAGAATTGTCCGAAAACCGGACATTTTTGAGAAAATCCCATTTGATATTCAGTAAAATAAAATCCGGAATTATTGTCCAAAAACCGGCAGGCCGGACTAGTTAAATGGCTTTGCTGCTATGTTTTAAATAGCGTTTAATCGGTTCGAATCTTGCCAAATGACCCTCAACCTGACCCGACTTGACCTACGCCACCATTAGTACTTTACCTGTCTTGGTAGCATACGTACGCTCTTGGTTTTCTTGTCCGAAATCCAGAAATTGGCACAGTCTCAGTCCAGAGGTTGCCGGATTTGAGACGTTGTACCTGTAGTTTCTTGCTCCTATTCTAAATATGTAGATGGGTAATTTTCCATGTCGTCATTGAATGACATATTTTCAACCTGTGGAAACTACTTGACCTCTTCATATGACTTTGTACCATTCTGTACAGGCAGTGAAGGGTTGAAAGTTGTGTTAACTCGAACCAGATGATGGAAACTTAAATTCTGTACTCCTGGGTGCTGTTAAATGGTTTCCAGCATTACAAAGATTACTAATAGCATAACAACCACCACTGGCACGGTTGGACCAGTGCTGCTTAAAGCTCAGCACAGTTTGCAAAGTAGCTGGAAGACATCAGGATTGGCAAAAATCATCATCGTCATAGGCAGTCCTTCGAAGTCGAGGGTAACTTGCTTCCACAGATGACTGTTAAGTCCAATGCGGGAGCTACAGTCTCTGTCATAGGTTGGACAGACGGTGGTTGAAAATACATTGGTTGAAGTGCCGGTTTTTTGACGTGTTTCCGCCGTATGCACTCGGTCTCCTCTTGCTCCCGGCGAAGAGACTCGAAGCGTTCGACACCCTCACGGATTATTCTCCTCCATTTTGAGCGATCTTGAGCCAGTGATTCCCAGGTGCCGGTGGGGATGTTAAACTTTTTTTCAAGGATGACTTGAGGGTGTCCTTGAAGCGTTTCCTTTGCCCACCTGGGGCTCGTTTGCTCTGTCTGAGCTCCGAGTAGAAATAAAATTAAATTAAATTAAATTAAAATACAATTGTGACTTCAACATAGAACTAGATAAACAGCTAAAGTTTGCATGGTATGCAAAAGAATCTCTCATACTCACAGGTGCCACGGAACCCCCTGGAGTCCCAAGTGTCACAGCTGAGAGCGTTGACGCACACGTCAACGGTTGGACATATTTGTGGGTGTAAGTCCACCCATGTGGGTAGGCGCAAGGGGCCCAAGTTTCGGGCCGTGCCTAGAACGGCGCAGCCCCGACCTGGACGCCCGTTTTTCGCTACACAAAGTGCGCCTAAAAAAAACTTACAGATTCTCCGACTCCCTGCTGGTCCTCTGGAGTCGGGCGCGGCGCAGCACGGGCTGTCGGGGGCGGAGCTAGGTCCCTGCGCTGAAAACTGTGCCGGGACCTCTGCACATGTGCGCTACAGTGGGCGCGCATGTGCAGTAGCTCCAAGCGCCCAAAATTGTGTGGGAGGGGCCCGAAGCACGCAGCCCCTAGCCCTGGCTGAATGGCCTCACTGGGGCTGCGTGCATAAGGCTGCCTCCCATGCCCAGCTCCTACTTCCTCCCGACCCATCTCGAGTCCCGCCCCCCGACCCGACCCCCCGGACTGGACCCGACCTCCCTCCTTTCTCCCCCCCCCCCCTCCCCGCCGTCCGACCCGACACGACCCCACCCGACCTCCCTCTGACCCACGCTCCCGACCCCGGACCCGACCCGACCCGACCCAACGCCACTTACCTTGAAATCTGGTGCTGGGGACGGGCCCTGCCCGAAGTCTTGGGCCCGGCCCGTTCAGCCTCCCTCCCCCTTCTCCTTCCCCCCCCCCACCCCCCCGCCATCTCCTCCCCCCCCCGCCATCTCCTCCCCCCCCCCTTCTCCTTCCGCCCCCTCTCCTTTCCCCCCCCTTCTCCTTTCCCCCCCCTTCTCCTTTCCCCCCCTTCTCCTTCCCCCCCCTTCTCCTTCCCCCCCCTTCTCCTTTCCCCCCCTTCTCCTTTCCCCCCCTTCTCCTTTCCCCCCCTTCTCCTTTCCCCCCCTTCTCCTTTCCCCCCCTTCTCCTTTCCCCCCCTTCTCCTTTCCCCCCCGCTTCTCCTTTCCCCCCCCGCTTCTCCTTTCCCCCCCCGCTTCTCCTTTCCCCCCCCGCTTCTCCTTTCCCCCCCCGCTTCTCCTTTCCCCCCCCGCTTCTCCTTTCCCCCCCCGCTTCTCCTTTCCCCCCCCGCTTCTCCTTTCCCCCCCCGCTTCTCCTTTCCCCCCCCGCTTCTCCTTTCCCCCCCCGCTTCTCCTTTCCCCCCCCGCTTCTCCTTTCCCCCCCCGCTTCTCCTTTCCCCCCCCGCTTCTCCTTTCCCCCCCCGCTTCTCCTTTCCCCCCCCGCTTCTCCTTTCCCCCCCCGCTTCTCCTTTCCCCCCCCGCTTCTCCTTCCCCCCCCGCTTCTCCTTTCCCCCCCCGCTTCTCCTTTCCCCCCCCGCTTCTCCTTTCCCCCCCCGCTTCTCCTTTCCCCCCCCGCTTCTCCTTTCCCCCCCCGCTTCTCCTTTCCCCCCCCGCTTCTCCTTTCCCCCCCCGCTTCTCCTTTCCCCCCCCCGCTTCTCCTTTCCCCCCCCGCTTCTCCTTTCCCCCCCCGCTTCTCCTTTCCCCCCCCGCTTCTCCTTTCCCCCCCCGCTTCTCCTTTCCCCCCCCGCTTCTCCTTTCCCCCCCCGCTTCTCCTTTCCCCCCCCGCTTCTCCTTTCCCCCCCCGCTTCTCCTTTCCCCCCCCGCTTCTCCTTTCCCCCCCCCGCTTCTCCTTTCCCCCCCCGCTTCTCCTTTCCCCCCCCCGCTTCTCCTTTCCCCCCCCGCTTCTCCTTTCCCCCCCCGCTTCTCCTTTCCCCCTTCTCCTCCCCCCCTCTCCTCCTGATCCCCCCTTCCCCTTCTCCTCCCCCCCTTCCCCTTCTGCTCCCCCCTTCCCCTTCTCCTCCCCCCCCTTCCCCTTCTCCTCCCCCCCTTCCCCTTCTCCTCCCCCCCTTCCCCTTCTCCTCCCCCCCTTCCCCTCCCCCCCTTCCCCTCCCCCCCTTCCCCTTCTCCTCCCCCACCTTCCCCTTCTCCTTCCCCTTCTTCTCCCCCACCTTCCCCTTCTCCTCCCCCACCTTCCTCTTCTCCTCCTCCCTTCCTCTTCTCCTCCTCCCTTCCTCTTCTCCTCCCCCCCTTCCTCTTCTCCTCCCCCCCTTCCTCTTCTCCTCCCCCCCTTCCTCTTCTCCTCCCCCCCTTCCTCTTCTCCTCCCCCCCTTCCTCTTCTCCTCCCCCCCCTTCCTCTTCTCCTCCCCCCCCTTCCTCTTCTCCTCCCCCCCTTCCTCTTCTCCTCCCCCCCTTCCTCTTCTCCTCCCCCCCTTCCTCTTCTCCTCCCCCCCTTCCTCTTCTCCTCCCCCCCTTCCTCTTCTCCTCCCCCCCTTCCTCTTCTCCTCCCCCCCTTCCTCTTCTCCTCCCCCCCTTCCTCTTCTCCTCCCCCCCTTCCTCTTCTCCTCCCCCCCTTCCTCTTCTCCTCCCCCCTTCCTCTTCTCCTCCCCCCTTCCTCTTCTCCTCCCCCCCTTCCTCTTCTCCTCCCCCCCTTCCTCTTCTCCTCCCCCCCTTCCTCTTCTCCTCCCCCCCTTCCTCTTCTCCTCCCCCCCTTCCTCTTCTCCTCCCCCCCTTCCTCTTCTCCTCCCCCCCTTCCTCTTCTCCTCCCCCCTTCCTCTTCTCCTCCCCCCCTTCCTCTTCTCCTCCCCCCCTTCCTCTTCTCCTCCCCCCCTTCCTCTTCTCCTCCCCCCCTTCCTCTTCTCCTCCCCCCCTTCCTCTTCTCCTCCCCCCCTTCCTCTTCTCCTCCCCCCCTTCCTCTTCTCCTCCCCCCCTTCCTCTTCTCCTCCCCCCCTTCCTCTTCTCCTCCCCCCCTTCCTCTTCTCCTCCCCCCCTTCCTCTTCTCCTCCCCCCCTTCCTCTTCTCCTCCCCCCCTTCCTCTTCTCCTCCCCCCCTTCCTCTTCTCCTCCCCCCCTTCCTCTTCTCCTCCCCCCCTTCCTCTTCTCCTCCCCCCCTTCCTCTTCTCCTCCCCCCCTTCCTCTTCTCCTCCCCCCCTTCCTCTTCTCCTCCCCCCCTTCCTCTTCTCCTCCCCCTTCCCCTTCTCCTCCCCCCTTCCCCTTCTCCTCCCCCCCTTCCCCTTCTCCTCCCCCCCTTCCCCTTCTCCTCCCCCCCTTCCCCTTCTCTTCCCCCCCTTCCCCTTCTCCTCCCCCCCTTCCCCTTCTCCTCCCCCCCTTCCCCTTCTCCTCCCCCCCTTCCCCTTCTCCTCCCCCCTTCCCCTTCTCCTCCCCCCTTCCCCTTCTCCTCCCCCCTTCCCCTTCTCCTCCCCCCTTCCCCTTCTCCTCCCCCCTTCCCCTTCTCCTCCCCCCCCTTCCCCTTCTCCTCCCCCCCCTTCCCCTTCTCCTCCCCCCCCCTTCCCCTTCTCCTCCTCCCCCCCTTCTCCTCCTCCCCCCTTCTCCTTCTCCTCCTCCCCCCTTCCCCTTCTCCTCCCCCCCTTCCCCTTCTCCTCCCCCCCTTCCCCTTCTCCTCCCCCCCCTTCCCCTTCTCCTCCCCCCCCCTTCCCCTTCTCCCCCCCCTTCCCCTTCTCCTCCCCCCCCTTCCCCTTCTCCTCCCCCCCCCCTGCGCCCCCTCTCTCCCTCTACACCCTCCTCCCCCTCCCCTCATTGTCAGAAACACAGACACTGACAGACAGAGAGTGAGAGACACAGACAGACAGACAGATAGAAACACTGACAGAGACACACTGCGAGCCAGGGGGGGTGGGGAGCATCCCAGCACGCTATTGGAGGGCTCCCAGTGCTTGTTTTATTTATTGATTAAAAAAAAAATTTTTGGTTGATTTATTGGTTGATTTATTGATGTTTTTATCATTTATTATTGATGATGGCTCTTTATTTGTAAAACTGAAGTGTTTAATGTTTGTAAACTTCCCTTTAAACCCCCCCCCCCCCCCCCCATTCCCTACGCCTGATTTGTAACCTACGCCTGATTTTCTAAAGTGTCGCCAAGGTTTTTTCGAGCATACAAAAATCTTCACTTACTCCATTCTAAGTTAGTTTGGAGTAAGTTTTCACTGCCGAAACTTTGAAAACAGGCGTAAGTGGCCGGACACGCCCGCTTTTGAAAAAAAAATTCTGTTCCAAAGTGAAACTGTTCTAACTGACTAGAACTGGAGCAAACTAAATGCCGAGAATTTGAATTTCTAAGATACTCCGTTCTACACCAGTTGCTCCAAAAAATCAGGAGCAACTGAGGCCGAAACTTCGGCCCAAGGAGTCTCACGGGTGTCTCACCGGCTGATGTGAGATTCCTTCAAACTACTTCTTCACTCCTGGAAAATTGCTGTCTTGCGCTTCATAGGGTCAGCCAAAGTTCATCTTGAGAGAAGCAAGAACTGTACGAAAGCATGGAATGAGAAACGGCTGTTCAGTCCCAAAACCTGACCTTCCCCAGACCACAAATTGTACGACATCCCACATGTTAGCGTCAGTTCCTGCCCGAGTACTGCAACTTTGCACGAGCAGCCCCAGTGGCAATGGACACACTGGCTGCTGAGTAAATCTAAATGAGCACCATGCTCTTGTCAGCCCACAGCTTGAGCAATGTTCCCGATGTTGGGGAAGTCCAGAACCAGGGGTCACAGTCTAAGGATAAGGAGTAAGCCATTTAGGACCGAGATGAGGAGAAACTTCTTCACTCAGAGAATTGTGAACCTGTGGAATTCTCTACCACAGAAAGTTGTTGAGGCCAGTTCGTTAGATATATTCAAAAGGGAGTTAGATGTGACCCTTAAGGCTAAATGGATCAAGGGGTATGAAGAGAAAGCAGGAATGGAGTACTGAAGTTGCATGATCAGCCATGATCACATTGAATGAAGTTGAAGGATCGAATGGCCTACTCCTGCACCTATTTTCTGTGTTTCTATGTAATGTGTCCAGTTCTGGCCACCGAGATCCAAGGAACATAAGAACATAAGAATTAGGAGCAGGAGTAGGCCATACGGCCCCTCGAGCCTGCTCCGCCATTCGATAAGATCATGGCTGATCAGCGACCTTAATGGAAGGCATTGAAGGTGTTCCAAAGAGCCACAAGGCTTATTCCCAGTCTTAATGGTCACAGTAATGAGGAAGGAAGGGAGCAACCCTGAGTTCTCCAGCCATGAAAAGAGCCATTTGAGAGGTAACCTGACAGATATGCAAGATTGTAAGTGGTGCGGAAAAGGAAAATCCGGATACTTTAAATATGCGAGTAGGTGTCCAAATTACTTAACGGAAAATTGAGAAATTATATCAGGAAGTTTATCTTCACAAAGAGTGATCATGACATGGAATGGCCTCCTTGGTAGAGTAGTGCAGGCAAAAACTCTGCAGTCATTTCATCAAAATCCACGATAGCTTTTCAATAGAAAGTGGGTAAATATTTGAAAAAGGGAGAAAAAAAGCAAATGGGACTATGGATAACTCAGTGAGCACAGCTGTGATGGGCTCAATGAGCCTCTCCTGTGCTGTAAAAGTATGGTTTTTAACATAAAAAATAACATATTTCGACTTTCCCTTTATTTGCGTATTAGTACCTCGTCACTTTAAAAATCTATTCTTGTTGATGAATGTGGGCATTCTGTACTTAACATAGCTCCATTTAACTTCCTCTAAGTTTACAATGTAGATATTGTTTTACTTACTGTGAACCTTTTCTACATTGGTTGGAATAAAAGGATTCTGGTGATCCTTTCTTTGTCCTGCTTTCTTGATTGAGGTTTCCTTTCAGCCGTGGCTCAGTGGGCAGCACTCTCGCCTCTGAGTCAGAAGGCTGTGGGCTCGAGTCCCATTCGAGCACAAAAATCTAGGCTGACACTCCTGTGCAGGGCTGAGGGAGTGCTGCACTGTTGGAGCTGCCGTCTTTCAGATGAGACGTTAAACCAAGGCCCCATCTGCTCTCTCAGATGGACGTGAAAGATCCCACGGCACTATTTCGAAGATGAGCAGGGGAGTTATCCCCGGTGTCCTGGCTAATATTACCTCTCAATCAGCATCACTAAAACAGATTATCTGATCATTATCACATTGCTGTTTGTGGGAGCTCGCTGTGTGCAGTTGGCTGCTGCCTTTCCTACATTACAACAGTGATTGCGCTTCAAACGTACTTCATTGGCTGTAAAGCGCTTTGGAATGTCCTGAGGTCATGAAAGGCGCTATATAAATGCAGTATCTCTTTTTATTCACACACTTGGGTATATTAAAAATTGTGTGCATGATGCACCCTTTCTGATCACAAACCTTATTTCCTGTTTTTTTTTGTTCCCACTTCGTCAACATTTACAGTTATAAATTGCTCTGTCAACATTTCCTATTCAACAACAACAACAACAATTTGTATTTATAAAGCGCCTTTAACGTAGTGAAACATCCCAAGGCGCTTCACAGGAGTGTTAGCTCAAAAATTTGACACCGAGCCACGTAAGTCATGAAAAGAATGGTTTCGGTCTTCCCAATATTCAATTGGAGAAAATTTCTGCTCATCCGGAACTGGATGTCGGACAAGCAGTCTTGACAATTTAGAGGCTGAGGAGAGGTCGAGAGGAGTGGCACTGAGGTAGAGCTGGGTGTCATATGCGTACTTGTGGAAACTGACGCTGTGTTTTCAGATGGTGTCGCCAAGGGGCAACATGTAGATGAGAAATAGGAGGGGGCCAAGGATAGAGGTAACAATGCAGGGGCGGGAAGAGAAGCCGTTGCAGGTGATTCTCTGGCTACGATTAGATAGATAAGAATGGAACCAGGCAAGTGCAGTCCCACCCAGCAGGACAACATTGGAGAGGCGTTGGAGAAGGATAAAGCGGCCAACCCTGTCAAAGGCTGCAGACAGGTCCAGAAGGATGAGGAGAGATAGTTTGCCTTTATCTCAGTCACAAATGATGTAATTTGTGACTTTGATGAGAGCCGTTGTATTACTGTGGCAGGCACGGAATCCGGACTGGAGGGATTCAAACGTGGAATTGCGGGAAAGATGAGGACAGATTTGGGAGGCGACAACACCTTCAAGGACTTTGGAGGGGAAAGGGAGGTTGAAGATGGGCGATAGTTTGCAAGGTTTGCAATTTTGCTGTGTAAACTGATAGTGTAGTAGCAGGTTCGGGCCACTATGTTCATCAGCTGACTGGGCCACGTCATAGGCAATTTACTAGTTTTGTACAGAAGTTTGTACCCAAGCCCCAATGAAAGATGTGACTTGCGTTTCTGGAATAATTTGTCTCATGGCTTCTCTTTTATACAATAGCTGGCATTTGTATAGCACCTTTAAATATAGTAAAATATCCCAAAGTGCTTCACAGATGTGTCATCAAACAAAATTTGACACTGAGCCACTTAAGGAAATACTGGGGCAGGTGACGAAATACTCGGTAGGTATGTATTAAGGAGCATCTTAAACATAGAAACATAGAAAATAGGTGCAGGAGTAGGCCATTCGGCCCTTCGAGCCTGCACCACCATTCAATATGATCATGGCTGATCATGCAACTTCAGTACCCCATTCCTGCTTTCACTCCATACCCCTTGATCCCTTTAGCCATAAGGGCCACATCTAACTCTCTTTTAAATATATCTAACGAACTGGCCTCAACACCTTTCTGTGGTAGAGAATTCCACAGGTTCACAGTTCTCTGAGTGAAGAAGTTTCTCCTCATCTCGGTCCTAAATGGCTTACCCCTTATCCTTAGACTGTGACCCCTGGTTCTGGACTTCCCCAACATCAGGAACATTCTTCCTGCATCTAACCTGTCCAGTCCCATCAGAATTTTATATGTTTCTATGAGATCCCCTCTCATTCTTCTAAATTCCAGTGAATATAAGCCTAGTCGATCCAGTCTTTCTTCATCTGTCAGTCCTGTCAGCCCGGGAATCAGTCTGGTGAACCTTCGCTGCACACTCTCAACCTCCCAGCATCTGAAAACTGGAACCCCGTACCTCCCTCCTGCAAGCCACAGGTTTTTAAAACCCAAGGCTTGGCGTTCTACATAGAAACATAGAAACATAGAAAATAGGTGCAGGAGCAGGCCATTTAGCCCTTCTAGCCTGCACCGCCATTCAATGAGTTCATGGCTGAACATGAAACTTCAGTACCACCTTCCTGCTTTCTCGCCATAACCCTTGATCCCCCGAGTAGTAAGGACTTCATCTAACTCCCTTTTGAATATATTTAGTGAATTGGCCTCAACTACTTTCTGTGGTAGAGAATTCCACAGGTTCACCACTCTCTGGGTGAAGAAGTTTCTCCTCATCTCGGTCCTAAATGGCTTACCCCTTATCCTCAGACTGTGACCCCTGGTTCTGGACTTCCCCAATATTGGGAACATTCTTTCTGCATCTAACCTGTCTAAACCCGTCAGAATTTTAAACGTTTCTATGAGGTCCCCTCTCATTCTTCTGAACTCCAGTGAATACAAGCCCAGTTGATCCAGTCTTTCTTGATAGGTCAGTCCCGCCATCCCGGGAATCAGTCTGGTGAACCTTCGCTGCACTCCCTCAATAGCAAGAATGTCCTTCCTCAAGTTAGGAGACCAAAACTGTACACAATACTCCAGGTGTGGCCTCACCAAGGCCCTGTACAACTGTAGCAACACCTCCCTGCCCCTGTATTCAAATCCCCTCGCTATGAAGGCCAACATGCCATTTGCTTTCTTAACCGCCTGCTGTACCTGCATGCTAACCTTCAATGACTGATGTACCATGACACCCAGGTCTCGTTGCACCTTCCCTTTTCCTAATCTGTCACCATTCAGATAATAGTCTGTCTCTCTGTTTTTACCATCAAAGTGGATAACCTCACATTTATCCACATTATACTTCATCTGCCATGCATTTGCCCACTCACCTAACCTATCCAAGTCACTCTGCAGCCTAATAGCATCCTCCTCGCAGCTCACACTGCCACCCAACTTAGTATCATCCGCAAATTTGGAGATACTGCATTTAATCCCCTCGTCTAAATCATTAATGTACAATGTAAACAGCTGGGGCCCCAGCACAGAACCTTGCGGCACTCCACTAGTCACTGCCTGCCATTCTGAAAAGTACCCGTTTACTCCTACTCTTTGCTTCCTGTCTGACAACCAGTTCTCAATCCACGTCAGCACACTACCCCCAATCCCATGTGCTTTAACTTTGCACATTAATCTCTTGTGTGGGACCTTGTCGAAAGCCTTCTGAAAGTCCAAATATACCACATCAACTGGTTCTCCTTTGTCCACTTTACTGGAAACATCCTCAAAAAATTCCAGAAGATTTGTCAAGCATGATTTCCCTTTCACAAATCCATGCTGACAAATCCATGCTGACTTGGACCTATCATGTCACCATTTTCCAGATGCACTGCTATGACATCCTTAATAATTGATTCCATCATTTTACCCACTACTGAGGTCAGGCTGACCGGTCTATAATTCCCTGTTTTCTCTCTCTCCCTCCTTTTTTAAAAAGTGGGGTTACATTGGCTACCTTCTGATCCGTGTTTTTTGCCCCAAACTTGATTGTTCATCATATAACCAGAAAATTTTCGCGACCACTTTTTGCAAAGCTTCTTTCTGCACGTACTGTGTTGATCAAACAGGAATGGTAGGATTTGCATTGGGAAATGTTAAAGGCGACAATGTGTGGGAGCATCATTCTTTACAACCTTTCCAAGTATTTGCAAGGGGTGTGTGGGGGAGTTGTCAAGATACTTGTAGTGACTACCGATGTTCTCTCTTTTTAAAAAAAAATTCTTCCCGGTCCCTTTAAATCTGCAGTCGCGCATGCACTGTATCTTGCAGCAACAACAGCTTGTGAGCGGCCTGCTCGGGTCCTCCTGATTGATGCGCAGCCCGTGCACCCTAGGGGGAACATTGGTGGCTTCCCCAGCCCCCAAAAGTGAATGAAGAGAAGTTTGTATTTATGCTAATTATCAGCAAGGAAAGAACTGCCATTTTATATAGTGCCTCTCACATTCTCAGGATGTCCCAAAGCATTTGACAGCCGACAGTAATCACTTATCTTTTTAGACAAACACAGCAGCCAATTTGCATGCAGCCAAGTCCCACGAACTGTGAGGAGTTGAGTAACCGTTTTAATCTGTTTTGGTGGTGTTGGTTGATGGTAAATGTTGGCCAGGACACCAGCAGAACTCCCCTGCTCCACAAAGATTCCACAAGATCTTTTATGTCGAGCAGACAGCTGGAGCCTTGCTTTAACGTCTCACCAGAAAGACGACACTTACATAGCAATACATAGGATTATATAGGATATACGGCACAACGTGAAAGTATGGGCTTGTTTTATACCACCTACAGCACGCTTGGTAACTCCATCTCCGCCCCCACCTCTGTCCAGCTGCTGCTGTAACCCTTGTCCCTGCTTTCGTTACCTCCAGACTCAACTGCTCCAGAACTCTTGTGGCATGCCTCCCACCCTCCACTCTCGATAAACTCCACCCCATCTTAAACTCAGCTGTCCCTATTCTAACTTGCACCAAGTCCCGTCCACCCATCATCCCTGTGCTCGTTGATGTCCCGGTCCATCAACTCCTCAATGTTAAAAATGGCTGCCATCTTTACATAGGATTACATTGGATATACGGCACAGAAACAGGCCATTCGGACCAACCAGTCCATGCCAGCGTTTATGCTCCACTCGAGCCTCCTCCCGTCTTTCCTCATCTAAATCTATCAACATAACCCTCTATTCCCTTCTCTCTCATATGCTTGTCTAGCCTCCCCTTAATGCATCTATACTATTCGCTTCACCCACTCCCTGTGATGGCGACTGCCACATTCTCACCGCTCTGTGATAAAGAAGTTTCTTCTGAATTCCCGATTGAATTTCTTTGTGACTCTCTTGTATTGATGGCTTCTAGTTATGCTCTTCCCCACAAGTGGAAATTTCTGTTAATGCAGCATTCCCTCAGTACTAGAAAGAAAGAACAAGCATTTATCTGTCGCCTTTCATGACCTCAGGATGTCCCAAAGTGCTTTACAGCCAATTAAATACTTTTGAAGTGTAGCCACTGTTGAAATGTAGGAATGTTGTACTGCACTGAAGTGTCAGCATGGATTACATGCTCAAGTGCCTGAAGTGGGGCTTGAACACGTGACCTTTTGAGGAGACGAGAGAATTCTGACATGATACTGAGACTCTAGGCTTGATGCCACATTCCTTCTCTTCAGGCAAGGATCTGCGTTCATAGGGATCATGGTTGAACAATCCGGTCTATAATGTTGTAACTCTACCCCTGGCATGTGTTTCCAGCAAACACTCCTACCCCACAGGGAGCTGGGAAGCACTTGTATGTAAGAAGGATATGGCTTTTCTGTGCCATGAGAAAATATTTTACTATGTATGTTGTCAGATGTTACTGCATTTTCATGAGCCAGGCAGATGTTGTTTCTTCTGCTATTCTTGAATCAGCAGCCTGAATATATACTTGGAAATAAATATGCTAAATGCCAAGGGGGACACAGCATGTTGGTGTTTCAGTGTAGGAGGTGCTGGTATGCAAGTTTACCTTACTTGAGAAAATCGTGTTAAAAGTTGAATATTTCCTCCCTTTTCACCTCCTCTGTGCTGAACACTCTTGTGTTCCTGAGTGACAGCAGCCTTCTTGTACCTTGTCCAATTGGCCTTTCTTTGTCGTGTGAGGCTAGATAGTGGACAGTCCATTTGAACAGCATCAAAGCATCCTCACCCAACTTACATACACGCACTCTTTTCAGCAACAGAATAATGCTCAAATGCAGGAATTCTTAGTCCAATTCCCCCACAGTCCAGCAATGGCGAGATCAATAGTACGGTAGCATAGCCGTTATGTTACTGGACTGGTAATCGAGAGGCCTGGACGAATGAACCAGAGACATGAATTCAAATCCCACCACGGAAGCTGGGTATTTTATATTCAGATAATTAAAATTTGGAATACAAAAGCTAGTCTCAGTCCTGGTGACCATGAACTACCAGATTGTCGTAAAAACCTATCTGGTTCACTAATGTACTCCAGGGAAGGAAATCTGCTGTCCTTACCTGATCGGGCCTATATGTGACTCCAGACCCACAGCACTGTGGTTGACTCTTCACTGCCCTCTGAAATGGCCTAGCGAGCCACTCAGTTGTTTCCACGAAGGCGGCTTACCATCACCATCTCGAGGGCAATTAGGAATGGGTGATAAATGCTGGCGTTGCCAGCGACGCCCACATCCCGTGAATGAATAAAAAACAGCATCCCGAGCCACTGCCTGTCAATCAACAGACTCGGCACAGACCAGTGATCCAATCTTGGAGCTCCAGGTTTGTTTAGTGTAGTGCCACACTGGGAAGTGCATTTCCTCACTAAACCATTGGGGGAAAATGGAAATTAACATTTCAAATTGACTAATTACTGCACGCAGAATATTTACCAGGATGAAACGGGTGGAAAGTGTCTCAAGATTGAACATTACAATCAGTTCAATGCTCCCTGGACCAGAACCTTACCAGTGTACAGTGACGGGGTTTGTGCATCAGTTGCTAAATTGTAACTTCAGTTCACTTAGTCTCAACATGCACCCTACTGAGTCTAGCCCAGTATTTGTTTCCTCAACCTCAGTGACAGGGCCTTCATCTACCATAGTAGTCTGGAATTCTGTTCCGAAACCCCATCACCTTTCTCTGTCTCTCTTTCCCTTCTTCAAAATCTATTTCTTTCACTGTGCCCGGTCACTTTGCCAAACTGTATTGTGTACAGTTTTGGTCTCCTAACCTGAGGAAGGACATTTTTGCTATTGAGGGAGTGCAGCGAAGGTTCACCAGACTGATTCCCGGGATGGCGGGACTGACCTATCAAGAAAGACTGGATCAACTGGGCTTGTATTCACTGGAATTCAGAAGAATGAGAGGGGACCTCATAGAAACATTTAAAATTCTGACGGGGTTAGACAGGTTAGATGCAGGAAGAATGTTCCCAATGTTGGGGAAGTCCAGAACCAGAGGTCACAGTCTAAGGATAAGGGGTAAGCCATTTAGGACCGAGATGCTGAGGAACTTCTTCACCCAGAGAGTGGTGAACCTGTGGAATTCTCTACCACAGAAAGTTGTTGAGGCCAATTCACTAAATATATTCAAAAAGGAGTTAGATGAGGTCCTTACTACTAGGGGGATCAAGGGGTATGGCGAGAAAGCAGGAATGGGGTACTGAAGTTGAATGTTCAGCCATGAACTCATTGAATGGCGGTGCAGGCTAGAAGGGCCGAATGGCCTACTCCTGCACCTATTTTCTATGTTTCTATGTTTCTTTGTTCGTACGGGTCCTCCGATAGCCTTTAATTGTGTGCCTTAGCTCATTGTGTTTCGTGAAGAGCGCTGCTATATAAATCAAACTACACCACGAGGTTTAATAGCGACTTGGCTATTCCAACGCACTCCTGGCCGCCCTCCCTAGTTCTACACTCCAGAGACTTGAGGTCATCCAAAACCCAGCCGCCCGTGTCCTAACTCGCACCAAGTCCCACTCACCCATTTCCCCCTGCGCTCGCTGACCGACATGGACTCCCAATTAAGAAATGCTTCAATTTAAAAAAAAAATGTCATCCTTGGCCTCACCCCTCCTTCTCTCTATAACCTCCTCCAGCCCTATAATCTCCCCATGACTTCTGCACTCCACCTATTTTGGCCTTTTGCACATCAACTATTTTAATCGCTCCACCATCGGTGGCCGTGCCTTCAGCTGCCTGGGCCCTAAGCCCTGGAATTCCCTCCCTAAACTTCCCTCTCTAAACCTCTCCGCCTCTCTACTTCTCTCTCCTTCTTTAAGATGCTCCTTAAAACCTACCTCTTCGACCAAGCTTTTGGTCATCTGCCCTAATGTCTCCTCATAGTGTCGAAAAACATAACACACCTGTGACGCGCCTTGGGATGTTTTACGTTAAAGGCGCTACATAAATATAAGTTGACGTCTTAGCAATCCTCAAACAGACACAATGAATGTCGTGATGAAGGATCATTAATCCAATCACTTTACACTGCTTCCCTGATGGCTCTGTGAGTAGCTGAGTGGTCCAAACCAAGAATGGTCCAACTTCGACCCTTGACCTGTGTTAGCTGATCTCAGCTGGGGCAGCCAGTAAAGAAAGTACAACTGATCGTAGTGTACCTAAGAGCATGCAAAAAGCAAGCGCAGGCAGCGGAAGGAGCGTACGGCAAACCAGTCTCCCTACCCACCCTTTCCTTCAACCACTGTCTGTCCCACCTGTGACAGAGACTGTAATTCCCGAATTGGACTGTTCAGTCACCTGAGAACTCACTTTTAGAGTGGAAGCAAGTCTTCCTCGATTCCGAAGGACTGCCTACGATGATGACGATGACGACCTAAGTTAGGGTTGGGCGGGGGAGAAACAGCTAAATTCAGCACTCCGCAAGACTCACGGTTAATGGCCATTATTCCTACAAGAGGTTGTGCCTTCGGGAAGAGATGAAGTTGGCAACAGGGGGAAAACATCAAAGAATGACACAGCACAGAAAGAGGACATTCGGCCCATCGTGTCTGTGCCAATGATCTTTCATCATCAATTCAAATGAAGCAACTAGTCATTCAGAGCCCAGTTAAGTATTATTTGACATTATAGAGCTGATCTCAAGTGGGGTGAAGGGTGTCAGGGTCCTGTAATTTCCCTCGGCGCCCTTTCAAAAGAAAGAAAGAGTTGCATTTTTTTAAAGCGCCTTTCATGACCACCACATGTCTCAATGCGCTTTACACTAATGAAGTATTTTTAGAGTATAGTCACTGTTGTAATGTGGAAAACGCGGCAGCCAATTTGCGCACGGGACAGCAATGTGATAAACTGTTTTTGTTACATTGATTGAGGGATAAATATTGGCCAGGGCACTGGGGAAAACTCCCCTGCTCTTCTTCGAAATAGTGCCATGGGATCTTTTACATCCACCTGAGAGGGCCAATGGGGCCTCGGTTTAAGTCTCATCCGAAAGACGGCACCTCTGACAGTGCAGCACTCCCTCAGCACTGCACTAGAGTGTCAGCCTAGAATTATGTGCTCAAGTCCCTGGAGTGGGATTTGAACACACAATCTTCTGACAAGGTGAATGTGCTGCCCACTGAGCCACAGCTGACATTTTCACTAGGAAGGGTTCCTGCTCCCGATTGCTGCTCAGCTTTCAGGCGAAGACGGGCTCAGAAGGCTCTGGGTTGCTCCCCTCTCCTAAAGATCTATTAATCTGCTAACATTCATCAGAAGTCATGTGAACAATGACTCTTGGCCGATGTACAGGAAGGTGGCCAGTGCCTCAACCTAAGTTTGGGCCTTCAGGAGAAAAAAATGGGACTAATTGCATAGTGCTTTCAAAGATCCAGCATAGACACAATGGGCTGAATGGCCTCCTTCTGCGCTGCAGCATTCTATGATGGTTTGGAAGTCAGGAAACTGATTAATAATTTTCTGATCCTAGAGTGACTTGATTCTGCCAGGAAGATTCAGTGACTTGAACTTATAACAACCTTATTTATCTTGTTTTTGTTCCATGCAGATAAAGCCACAAATCCTTTAAACAGGGAGCTGCAATGGGACTACATTCAAGCATTCTGCGATCAACTGAACACTGAATTGGAAGGGTAGGTTGGGGAGAGGGGCGGGGGTGAGGGGGAGGGGGCAGGGGGGGAACCAGCACAGTAATGGGAAGGGCAGCCACTGTTTTGAGTTGATTATTCAAAGAAAGAAAGACTTGCATTTATATAGTGCCTTTCACCTCCACCAGACATTCCAAAGCGCTTTACAGCCGATGAAGTACTTTTTGAAGTGTAGTCACTGTTGTAATGTAGGAAAAATGTTACAAAAATATTTATTTGTTGGTGATTGATCTGCAATAACCTTTGCCACCTTGTATATCTTGGCTGCTATGGTTAGTTTATTCAACATAACAAAAACAGATTATCTGCTCATTATCACATTGCTGTTTGTGGGAGCTTGCTTTGCGCAAATTGGCTGTCGCGTTTCCCACATTACAACAGTGACTACACTTCAAAGTACTTAATTGTCTGTAAAGCGGTGGTTGTGAAAGGCACTACATAAATGCAAGTCTTTCTTTAGTGGTTGAAGAAGCTACTGCGATCTGCTGATCTGAATCAGTGGGAGAAAATATTAGTCCTGTCCGGGAGCCCAGAAAAACTGGATGTTGTATTGAGGTTCGTTGTATACGAATGACACCAGTAGGTGCAGAAATAGTGTATTGTAGAACCACAGGCTCGAGCAGATCTCCATATCTGCACAGTTAGTCTAGTCTAGGTTTGCAGTATGTTCATGACTGTAATCTCTTCTGGAGTCCGCTACCTTAAACGACTCCTGCTGGACATCGCGACGGGATCGGGCTTGGCTGTGGTAACCCTTCACTCAGCTTCTGGGCTCAAGACGTAAAGAGTTGGTTGTTTGCGTGGGGTAATGGATGCTCCAGGCACCCGTGGGGAGTTGTAAGGCTATGGGATTCGCTGCCAGGGTTAGTGGTTGATCTAAAAACCAAGTCAGCATTTAAGATTAAATTGGAGAGGTGGCTGATGGAAAAGGGATATGGGGAACAGAGTGGGCAAAGTATTGAGTATATTCAAGGCTGTGACAGATAGATTTTTAGACTCTAGGGGAATCAAGTCTTATGGGGATCAGGCAGGAAAGTAGAGTTGAGGGCGAAGATCAGCCATGATCTTCTTGAATGGCGGAGCAGGCTCGAGGGGCTGGATGGCCTACTCATAGAATCACAGAAGTTTACAGCACAGAAGGAGGCCATTTTAGCCCATTGTGTCTGTGCCAGCCAACAAGAGGCTACCCAGTCTAATCCCACTTTCCAGCTCTAGGTCCGTAGCCCTGTAGGTTACGGCACTTCAAGTGCACATCCAAGTACTTTTAAAATGTGGTGAAGGTTTCTGCCTCTACCACACTTTCAGGCAGTGAGTTCCAGACCCACACCACCCTCTGCGTGAAGAAATTTCCCCTCAAATCCCCTATAAACCTTCTACCAGTTACTTTAAATTTATGCCCCATAGTTGTTGACTCTTCTGTTAAGGGAAATAGGCCCTTTCTATCCATTATATCTCAGCCACTCATAATTTTATGCACCTCAATGAGGTCTCCCCTCAGCCTGCTCCTGCTCCTATTTCTTGTGTTCTATAATTGCAATTAGAACTATTTGCTCACGTGGAGGGTAAACACTGAGACGGACTGGTTGGGCCCGAATGGCCTGTCTCCATGTTGGTACTTTTAAAATGTGCATGCAGATTATTTCTTAATTCATGGCACTGCCAAGACTATATAAACGGCAACCTTTTAACGTTCTGCTTTGTTTTTTGTTGAGTTACGCGCTGTGTTTGCCCCTCCCGTGACTTGCATATGCAATAATATTGTCTCTTTCTTCCCCCTCCCTTCCTTCAGTCCCCAGCTTGCCACAAGATTTCTGGCACACAAGATCCAGTCCCCTCAGGAATGGGAAGCTGCTCAGGCCTTGACGGTAAGGTCTACCGCATCTCTTTGTCTGAAGCCCTTTTGAGTGTTAAATGACCTTGACCGCTATCAAAGTTATGCACGAATTGAAGCTCTGAATTCTTATTTAATATACTTTCCTAGCATTGAGTACTTGCAAATAGAATTTACAGGACCAGTGTTTTTTTTTAAATAACAAATAAATTAAAAATACGGTTTTGCATTATGTTGAATTTTGTTTAGGGGTGGGGTCATTGTGTGGAAATACCCTCCACGCCCAATTTTGCTTGTACATTTTTTTGGTGCCGCGCAGCCCCTTTAAGGCGTTGCACAGGCCATGTAAAGCCAGCTGCGCAAGATCCCTAGAGCGCTGCACAGCCGCATAGCTTAAAGGGAACATTCCTCACACCCCCCCCCCCCCCCCCCCCCAACACCATGTAATTGGGGTGGGGGTGAATGTTAAAAGATCTCTCCCATATATGTCATCTTTTTTTATTGCTCTTTGCTGGAAGCCTGCTGGCTACCCCGACCCAATCTATAAAAACTAATAAGAATCACTCAGCTGAGATATTCAGTGACATTCACAGTGGAAGTCTGTCACCAGCATGGTGTGATAAGCGTCCTTTTTGGTTCCTAAATGTCAATCCAGAAATGTCACCCAATCAAAATTTAGAGTCGACTGTGCACTTAGCTTATGAGATTGTGTTTTTTTTAAATTATGTTGCTGGTACATTCTGATCGGCATTCAGGTATTAATTTGCACTTAGTCGCTCGCTAATCGTTCCATCATTTTCAAATAGACTGCACCTTTCAGATTATAGAATCATAGAAATTTACAGCACGGAAGGAGGCCATTTCGGCCCATCGTGTCCACACCGACCGACAAAGAGCTACCCAGCCTAATCCCACATTCCAGCTCTCAGTCCGCAGCCCTGTAGGTTACGGCACTTCAAGTGCACATCCAAGTACTTTTTAAATGTGGTGAGGGTTTCTGCCTCTACCACCCTTTCAGGCAGTGAGTGCCAGACCCCCACCACCCTCTGGGTGAAAAGCTTTCCCCTAAAATCCCCTCTGAACCTCCTACCAATTACTTTAAGTCTATGCCCCCTGGTTGTTGACCCCTCTGCTAAGGGAAATAGGCCCTTCCTATCCACTCTATCTAGGCCCCTCATAATGTTATAAACCTCAATAAGATCTCCCCACAGCCTCCTCTGTTCCAAGATGGTCAGGTTTTTCCAGCACTGCAGGGAGAGGCTAAAACACGAGCTTAGATTTTTCGATTAACATTATTTTAAATGGTTCCTGTCGGCATTGCCATAATCCCGATCAGAAAATGCAGGCTGTGATGTCTCCAATCAGATAAGGTTTTTTGGGGGGGGAGTAGTTAAGTGAGAAGAGGACCCTACATTGCAAGTATTGCCACTACGGGGATGTACCCTGAGCTTCCCCACTCCCCCAATGGCTCAGAGATACATTTTCTGTCTCTCAGCCATTTGGATCAAGAACACCTTGGATTTGATCCCAATGCTTTGGCTTTATAGGAGGAAGATCAGCCAGCATCTCCATCACTGATTGCTACCCAGTGACTCTTGCTAGAAGTGCATGAGCTGGACAAGGACAGGAGATGGCTTGACTGCACTGCTCCCGTCAGTGAATGGCCCATAATACTTACTGACTAAAGGCATACATGAAGAATGGCGACTAAGATTAAACACCAGCGACCAAATAATGCTCATGGAACCATGCCTCCAGCGATGGGGCTAATTTTCCGCGGGGGACTCTCCTGTTAATCCTCCATAACTTTGGTGAAACTCTGCGAAGACAGCGATTACACCATTTCCCAGGGGTTCCTCGGCTCTTCCGCCAAAATTACGGCAGGCGGGAGGGAAAAAACTCTGGCCCAGAATTTGCGGTTGGAGGCTTTCCTGGCAGATGCCTCCGAATGCAAAGATTTCTACAAAAGTACATGAGGTTCGGAGACTTGCGGTCCTGGGGCTCTACGCGAAGGCCTTCGTAGAGGCCCACGTATTCCAGGAGCGCTTGGGCTTTGTACGCATCACTGGGATCACGTGAGCCGGACCAACCAATCAGAGTAGGGGGAACCCCATTTATACTTATGGTGGTTACCAATATACGGAACCAGTATATAACCAATATGAATGGGAATACCCCCAAAAACACTGAAAATAAATTTTAAAAACATCACATATTTAAAATTAATCAAAATGGAATTTAATTAGTTATTTAAAACAAAAATTAAATTTTTTGAAAAATAAATTGATATTTTAAAGCGTCTGAAAATAAACTTACCTTATTTAATAGGATTTTAAATATTTAAATTATTGAAAAAAAAATGTAATATTCTGTGAGGAACCCCTGGGAAATGGTGTAATCGCTGTCTTCGCGGAGTTTCACTAAAGTTACGGAGGATTAACGGGAGAGTCCCCCGAGGAAATTTAGCCCCATCGCTGGAGGCTTGGTTCCATGAGCATTATTTGGTCGCTGGTGTTTAATCTTAGTCGCCATTCTTCATGTATGCCTTTTGTCAGTAAATATTACGGGCCATTCTACTGACGGGAGCAGTGCAGTCAAGCCATCTTTTATCAGTCGTAAGAATTTGAAGGACATGGTATTGGGGGTAATGTATTGACGTGGATAGAGAACTGGTTGGCAGACAGGAAGCAAAGAGTAGGAATAAACGGGTCCTTTTCAGAATGGCAGGCAATGACTAGTGGGGTACCGCAAGGTTCAGTGCTGGGACCTCAGCTATTTATAATATACATTAATGATTTAGACGAAGGAATTGAATGTAATATCTCCAAGTTTGCAGATGACACTTAGCTGGGTGGCAGTGTGAGCTGTGAGGAGAATGCTAAGAGGCTGCAGGGTGACTTGGACAGGTTAGGTGAGTGGGCAAATGCATTGCAGATGCGGTATAATGTAGATAAATGTGAGGTTATCCACTTTGGTGGCAAAAACAGGAAGGCACAATATTATCTGAATGGTGACAAATTAGGAAAAGGGGAGGTGCAACGAGACCTGGGTGGCATGGTACATCAGTCATTGAAAGTTGGCATGCAGGTACAGCAGGCAGTGAAGAAGGCAAATGACATGTTGGCCTTCATTTCGAGAGGATTTGAGTATAGGAGCAGGGAGGTCTTTCTGCAGTTGTACAGGCCCTTGGTGAGGCCACGCCTGCAATATTGTGTACAGTTTTGGTCTCCTAATCTGAGGAAGGACATTCTTGCTATTGAGGGAGTGCAGCAAAGGTTCACCAGACTGATTCCCGGGATGGCAGGACTGACATATGACGAAAGACTGAATCGACTAGGCTTATATTCACTAGAATTTAGAAGAATGAGAGGGGATCTCATAGAAACATATAAAGTTCTGATGGGATTGGACAGGTTAGATGCAGGAAGAATGTTCGTGATGTTGGGGAAGTCCAGAACCAAGGGTCACAGTCTAAGGATAAGGGGTAACCATTTAGGACTGAGATGAGGAGAAACTTCTTCACTCAGAGAGTTGTTAATCTGTGGAATTCTCTGCCACAGAAAGTTGTTGAGGCCAGTTTGTTAGATATATTCAAAAGGGAGTTAGATGTGGCCCTTATGGCTAAAGGGATCAAGGGATATGGAGAGAAAGCAGGAATGGGGTACTAAAGTTGCATGATCAGCCATGATCATATTGAATGATGGTGCAGGCTCAAAGGGCCGAATGGCCTACTTCTGCACCTATTTTCTATGTTTCTATGGGCCCAAGTTTGGGGTGGAGTTGCTCCTAGTTTTTTGGAGCAACTAGTTTAGTTTGGAGTATGTTAGAAATTGCAATTCTCGGATATTAGTTTGCTCCAGTTCTAGTGAGTTAGTTTAGGTTGGCTTTAGGTAAGGTACTTTTTTTTCAAAAGGGGGTGTGTCCAGCCACTCAGGCCAGTTTTGCAAGTTTCGGCAGTGAAAACTTACTACAAACTAACTTAGGATGAAGTAAGTGTCCACTTTTGTAAGTTCTGAAAAACCTTACCTAGAGTTAAGTTTAGTGCAGGCACAGCCAGAGACGGCGGGTGGGAAGCATTAAACACAAAGGACACATCAACATCACAACAGCGGGGGGTAAGGGAAGTTAGAGGATTTTCCATAAACACCTTCACAACAACATTAAAGAAGCAAAGTACATTTAAAGCACTAAGCACTTGATAGAGTATTCAAACAGGCTCATTTAGACAGACTGTGAAAATTCACAGACCCGCAAGTCAAGGCTGCTACATGCAGTTCGGCATGTTGCATTAACTCATCAATCAATTTGACATTTTCGGACCTTGGGTAGCGAGCCAATTAAAACGTTAAAATACTTTCAATTGAGCCAATAAGGTCAAAGAAGGCGAGTTCTTTTCTGTAAATTGATTCAGGTATAAAATACAGCCATTTTGACCATGTGTCTCAGTAAGAACAAAGACCTAGCTTGAAGCCAAACAGTTTGTTGCTCTCTGCCAAGATTAAAAAGTTAAAACTACCATCGGAGTTCGTATTTCATTGGAAATTAAGAGATCTAACAGCACTAAACAAAGCAGTACATTTAAAGCACCAAGCACTAAACGAAGCACAAAAAGTAACAAGCAATTAATTAATAAAAAATAGAAGGAACCCTGCACCTAAAGCACCAAGACCAAAGTAATAAGTAATCAATCACTAAAAATTAGAAGTCCTACCTTTATGTGAAGGGAAGGTGTCTCTGTCAGTGTCTCTCTCTGTAGTGTCTCTCTCTCTGTATCTGACAGTGAGGGGTGCGGGTGTGAGTGTGTGTGTGTGTGTGTGTGTGTGTGAGTGGGAGTGCAGGGGGGGCTGCTGGTGGGAAGGGTGGGGCGTGTGTGTGTGGGGTGGGAGGGGGTGTGAGTGGGTGGGGGGTGTAGGGGAGAGGCTGGAAGGAGGCACCCCTGCTCTCTCCTTCAGCCCTTCGATCATTGAGTGCCCCCCAACCCACGCTCCCTCCCCGGTTGCCACGTGCCCCCCACCCTCCTGGTATCCGCTCCCCCCCCCCCCCCCCCCCTTCCCGGTCTCCACACCCCCCCTCCCCGTATCCACGCTCTCCCGAGCCATTGCGCAGACGCGCCTGCGCAACGCTGCCGGCTCTGGGAAGAAGGCATGATCCCTAGCCCCGCCTCCCCCCCCTGCAGGCAGACTCCTCCCCAGGGAGACTCCGCTGCGCCACGCCACTCTACGCCATGTTCCAGGAGGACCGGAGAATTGTTGCAGAATATTCTGGCGCACCTTCGAGCCCAGGCAGGTCACGTAAGTCTCGGAGGTGCGCCGTTTTCACCAGATGCCGAAACTTCGGCCTCATGTTTCTATTACCTGGGCAGGGGTTGGGCAAATAGCCCAAGTCTCGCCTGCCGAAGCCCTTCAGTCTCGGAGGCGTGCAATCTGTCAAGTGAATTCTTGACGGATCGCAAGTTCCAGGTTTCGGCGCGTGCACTTCACGTACCTAAACCCGGAACATGAGGCGACCCCACGGGAACGTGCGCACCTCGTACCCACCCGTGGAAAGCGCGAATTCCGGCCCAATGTGTTTTTCTTCCATGAAGTAAAGGTGTTTTTAAAAATTCAATATCATCCAGTGTTAGTAAAATTAAATCCTCCCTTCCTCATTGTGTTTTTATTCAGGTCCTGGAGACATGTATGAAAAACTGTGGGAAAAGATTTCATAATGAAGTGGGAAAGTTCAGGTTTTTGAATGAATTAATCAAAGTGGTGTCGCCTAAGGTAAGTCTGACACCGGGGACTCTGCAATCTTTGTAGCATTCTTGTGTCGTGATGGCAAATGGATGGTGGCCAGAGAGTGAGTAATCCTCACCTGCCACCTGATTCTCCTGCCTAAGTAGCAAATTGTGTGACGATGGGACCGATAATGCATATTAATAGGCCTAGAAGCCTGCAACGCTTGAGATATCTGTTGTGCGTCTTTGTTGGTGGCTAGCACGAAGTTGCACTGGAAGCCTAGGCAATTCAGACCTCAAAAAATGTTAAAAATTAGGGCACCACCACAAAAATGGGATGGGAGCACCAGATCAGTTCACAAGTCTCGCAGTGCCTGTTTGGGAAAGGTACTTAAGGGGGAATCCCAATTGAAAAACCTAGAAGAACAGGATGATCAATGCCACCTTGTCCCATGTCTCTCCAGGTGCTGGAACGGATGGCCCAGCAGTCCTTTATTGGCTGCTGGTCCTCCTGGGCACATCATGAGTAGCATGCCTAAAACATGATTCAAATCAGCTGACCTTGCATTACCCTATGAAGCCAACTCATTACCGTCTGCAGAAAAGTCGGAATATAGGGGTACGGTAGTATTATGGTTATGTTATTGGACCAGTAATCCAGAGGCCTGGACTCATGATCCGGAGAAATATAAGTTGAAATCCCACCACGCAGCCGGGGAATTTAAATTCAGTTAATTAAATAAATCTGGAATTAAAAAGCTAGTATCAGTAATGGCGACCAAGAAGCTACCGAATTGTCAGAAAAACCCATCTGGTTCACTAATGGCCTTTAGGGTGGGAAATCTGCCGTTCTTACCCGGTCTGGCCTATATGTGACTCCAGGCCCACAGCAATGTGGTTGACTCTTAACTGTGTTCTGCGGTTCAAGGCGGCGGCTCACCACTACCTTCTCGAGGGCAGTTAGGAATGGGGAATAAATGCTGGCCTTGCCAGCGACGCCCACATCCCATGAACAAATAAAAAAAAATATCGGCCTTAATGTGTCTGTGACTAAGAGAGACTACTTAAACAAATTCTTAACTGTGGAGTTGCACTGTTAGAAATTCTGTTTCAAACATTGCTGTTAAGGACTGCTTTAACCTATTCATTTTTGTGTTTTCTTCATCAGTACCTGGGAACACGAGCTCCTGAGAAAGTAAAGACGAAAGTTTTAGAATTGATGTTCAGCTGGACGGTGGGTCTACCAGACGAGTTGAAGATCACAGAGGCCTATCACATGCTTAAAAAACAAGGTTGGTTCAATCTGTCCCAGTTGAGTGTGGGCCACTAGTGGGCACTTTGCTTGATGCCAACATGCCTCTAACAAAATGCTCTGATCCTGAACTATGCAACACTATGGTACCCGTCTGCACAATTATTCTAACAGGTATTGTATCAGTACATGTCCTGTGTGCACATTGCACGACTGCAGTTAAACACAGTTCATAATTTTGCACCTATTTACAAGAATGATACCAGAACTGAGGAGCTATACCTATCAGGAAAGATTGAACAGGCTGGAGCTCTTTTCTTGAGGAAAGAGAAGGCTGTATGGTGACCTGATAGAGATCTTTACGATTATCAAAGGGGTAGACATAGGGAAGAATTTTCCACATGTTGGAGACACCAAAACGAGGGGCCATAAATATAAGATACCTGTAGTCACTAATAAATCCAATAGGGAATTCAGGAGAAACTTCTTTACCCAGAGAGTGGTTAGAATCTGGAACTCGCTACCACATTGGAGTAGTTGAAGCGACTAGCAGAGATGCATTTAAGGGGAAGCTAGATAAACACATGAGAGAGAGAGAGGGAGAGAGAAAACAAAAGAAGAAAGAAAGGCTTGCATTTATATAGCCCCTTTCACGACCACTAGATGTCTCAAAAGTGCTTTACAGCCAATGAAGTACTTTTTGGAGTGTAGTCACTGTTGTAATGTGGGAAAAGTGGCAGCCAATTTGCACACAGCAAGCTCCCACAAACAGTGTGATAATGACCCAGATAATCTGTTTTTGTTATGTTGATTGAGGGATAAATATTGGCCCAGGACATCGGGGATAATTCCCCTGCTCTTCTTCGAAATAGCGCCATGGGATCTTTTACGTCGACCTGAGAAGGCAGACGGGGCCTTGGTGTAATGTCTCATCCGAAACACGGCACCTCCAACAGTGCAGCGCTCCCTCAGCACTGCACTGGGAGTGTCAGCCTGGATTTCTGTGCTCAAGTCCCTGAACCACTGAGAGAGAAAGGAATGGAAGGGTATGCTGATCGGGTGAGATGAAGGGGGAATGGCTGGAGTCTCGTGTGGAGCATAAACACCAGCATGGACCAAATGTCCTAGTTCTGTGCTGTGCATTCAATGTAATTGCTCATCAACGTGAATGGATCGGGCTTTTGGCTTTTCTGTTGGTAGTTAGTGTAAAGCCCTGTGAGATGCCAGGCTGAAGGCACTGTTGTGGTGGGGCTGGGCGGGTGTTTTTTTAATCTTGGAGGCCGGAGCTGAGGATTAGTCAGGTAGAGAATTGTCCCTTGCAGAATTCAGTAGGTTGATCATTTTTACTTTGTGAAATGCGTTTGGTTCAGAGCAGTAAGAAATTGCCCACAGATAATACAGGTCAGATCACCTTTAACCTGTACATAAATGGGTCCAAGTGACTTAAGCAGAAACTTCCCTTTGAGCAGAAATAAGTGGCTGCAAACAGTCCTCTGATACCACAGAATTTCACTGAAATACAAGGGAAGCTTCTTGTTTGCCTTGCTGTTACTGAATGGCAGAGCAGGCTCGAGGGACCAAATAACCGACTCCTGCTCTTTATGTTCTTTAAGAAACTGCCACCAACTAAATGAATGCTTCTAAGGACAAGAGTTTGAACTGGTGACCAGTTGTTGATGAGTATTGGAAGATTTTTTTTTTACTTTGAACAATACTTCCATTAACAAAAATGGTTAAAATGAATTCTTCATTTGCAATAAAATTGTTATATAAAATAACCTGAACATACGAATAATGACGGACGGGTAAAGACCCTCTGGTCCATCGAGCCTGTCCCATACAATTGTCTACACTCTCCACCTCACCCGAAAGCATGTGATCGCCTGGGAGAGGAAACAAAACAGCTTTTTTAAAAACTCATGCCACTTTGGGGGGGAAAAATCTGAGAAATTCCTCTCCGACCCATCCAGGCGATCGAAGCTAGTCCAGGAGATCACTCTGGCCCTGAATTCCCTGCAGGACCTACCTTCTGCAAGAGGTGATTTCCACCCCAACCAGAAACGGGTGCAGCTCGCGCTTGAAGGACTTGTAACCAGAGAGAGTAGCTGTTGGGAACAAATCAATGAGTACAGCCAGGTTCGGCAAGGGGGAGAGGGATTGCTATGGATTGGAGCTAGAGGGAGAACTTCACTTATAATGCTAGCAAGCTCGTGAGTGGCTTTGCACTCTAGCTTGTCCAGAGCTGCTAGTGACCCTGCACTCTTTAGTGAAGCCGTGCTTCTCGTGCTCCTGAGCCGTTCTACTGTTTGCAGCGAGTTTCCTGTTTGATATTCTGTCCCCTCTAATATTCCGCAGGAATTATAAAACAGGATCCGGTGTTACCTGATGACGAGCTGCTTCCTCCACCCCCTCCACGTTCGAAGAATGCTATGTTTGAAGATGAGGAAAAATCTAAGGTAACTCGTCGGTCTCCCGTGGCATTGTCTACAGGGAGAGCGAGACCAAGTGTAGTCGTCCAGTGAAGTAGGGTTAGAGGACACGGGCTAGTTGAGCCATGGTGTGCAGATGTAATTCAGTCTCCATTTTAAAATGCTGATTTCATATTTTTATTATTGTTAAATTGCAAAACGTAAGCAGTTTGGGAAGTAGAGTTGGTTGGAGCATTGGAATTTCTATGCATTTGTCGAAATCTCGACCTCCGGTAAACAACTCAGACAACTTCAGCTCCGGCAGAAGTTTCTTTATTTTACTTGCTAGCAAGGGAAAGGTCACACTCAGTCAATGGCTAAGTGAACACCCCCGCAATGGTACAATTTCACGAGATATTTATACAGTAAAACCCAAGTTATGGCCTCTCCCTGTGTATTGGCTCTGTCTCGCAGTCAGTGAATACAGATAAAGAGTTAATTACTACATCCTTGTCCTGACATGGTTTCCAGATATTTCCTTTTGTCAGGGTTATTAGTTGACCAGCTGGCCATTACTCGATGAGAGTGTGGTAATGAGCTATTACCTGCCTTGCATTGTGTCAGGATTGTCCAGTTTCCTGCACCCATTTGTCCGGCACCCATTCTGGATGAAGAAGTCAGGTACCCGCGAATCTTCCAAATTTGTCCATAGTCAAGTGATGCCCCAAAAGCATACCTGGAGTTGGTGTAAATATTAACTGTTTGTCCTTTAGCCAGAATACAGGCTCGAGTTAACACAAACAATTCGGCTTGTTGGGCTGAAAAGGAATCTGGAAGAGAGGCTGTTTTGACAACATTAAACTGGGTTACAATTGCATAAGCCGCTCTAGGTTGGCCCCTATCATTTCGTAAGGCTGATCCGTCAACATAGTACACTCGATCAGGGTTACACATTGGTACATCTGTTAAATTGATACGTGGTTTAGTCACTAATTCGGTTACCTTTTCACATGAATGGGGTTCGCCGTCTTCTTCCGTGGGGAGTAGAGTGGCTGGATTTAATGATATAAGGACATCTTTTAATGATCAGGTTTGGATTTGATAACAGTTCAACTTCATATTTAGTGGTTCTTGCAGGAGTTAGGGTGGGGTGGTACATTTAGTAAGTAAAATCTCGACAGAGTGTGGGATGTATAGAACGGTTTGATGATTTAGAGTTATTGTCTGAGCCTGTTGTACAGTGTAATAAGCTGCTGCCAAAGAAGGAAGACATCCTGGTAGTCCGCGTGTCACTGGGTCGAGGTGGGTACTGAAATACGCTATCAGTCGCTGCCTGTCCCTGTGTAACTGAGTCAAAACAGGTTGTGCAAAACCCGACTTGTGATGAACAAATAAGTTGAATGTCTTAGTGTAATCTGGTAATCCCAAGGCTGGTGCTGAAGTGAGGGACTGCTTAAGAGTCTGGAAAGCATTCCGGGATAATTCATTCCAAATCCTTCTTTAAGCATTGTGAGAATATAGTAGATTCATTCACAGCTCGTAGGTCTTGGACAAACCTCCATTTGTCACTATTGGGCTTCTGCACCGGAAAGAATCAGTGTGTTACACGGACTTCTCATTTATGCTTATAGTGATTCACAGATCACAGAATGTAAAGTATTTGTTTTATAATTTTATTAAAAGGCTTCCAAACCCAAGATTTTTCCAATACACCCAAAATGTTGATCAAGGAGATCACCTGAAATATCTCAAAATCCCAATTCAAATATTGTACTGCCACTCTTTATCTAAAAAAAAAACAAATCCTCTTACTGAGCTAGAAGCTTTCGCGTCAAGATTTTACACCAAGAACAATGGGAGCGTACTCCCCCAGCCTGCAGTCTCGAGAGACCCACAAATGCTTTTTTTTTTTAAAAAGGCATTACAACTTCCCAAGGCATTACAACTTCCCTTCCCCGTTCTTTATCTCACTCCTCGACTAAATTTATGTCTTTCAACCCAATGTAATCAATGATTGCGTGTCTTATTTCGACAAGTAAGTGAGCGTGTCAAATAAATTCTCTTTTTTTTTAACCACCGAGACCATGTCTCAACAAACCTATCCCTAGCTCCGTAACTTCTCATTCGAATAAATGCACACCTGCGTTTCTAACTTAAAATGTCTTAAACTTCCCACATACAGGACAACACTATGAAGGGTTAAAAAAAAACCTTCACTCTGTTTGAAAAAGTGGGTGGAGCTAAAATGAACAGGCAGTTCCACAGCCTTTCCAAACAGGTTTCCAGACACATGAGAAAAAAAATACAGAAGCACTCTCATTCGAAGACAGACATTCACAAAAGTCTCTCTTCATTCAATAAAGCTTTTTTTTGTTGGCCAGCTTTAATTTTTTTGAATCCATAAGTCACTATCAGGTTCTATTTTTTTTTTTATATTGATTTACTTCCTCTGTTAATTTTACATGGGCTTGAAGAATCGGAACCCAGGCCTTTTTTATTACTTTCCTTTTTTTTTTACCTCTTCTACCCTGGATCTCTGTTCATAAGACACTCCTCTAGACATGTTGTTCTCTCTAAATTAAATGAACCATCGGGTGGAAATGGCCTGTTTTCACCCTTAGTCCACTTTACCCATTTTTATTTTGGTGGTCAATTGAAGACTGACCACAATTCTGGAGCATGACATAGGCTAGTGTGCCTTTTTGTGGTGTTGTAACTTGCTCCGGCACCCATTCTGGATGATTAAGATTTTCCACAGTTTCTGATCTCACAATCCTTTCGGCCAACCGAGTTCTCTACGCCCACTTCTCCTGGCCGTTACGTGGCCTGAAAAGGCTCTTAATTCGGGCTCAATCTGGGTGTGTGAGATATGTTGGCACGAACCAACCGGAGTTGATCAATCAGTTACTGTTTCTTTTCTCGATCAATCCTTGTTTTTCTGAATCACAATTTTCCCTAGTGACTCTTCCCGTTTCTCTAATTGCAATGTCGCTCGAAGGTATTGAACACAACAGTATAACAAGGACAACTAGGACAAACAATATTCACGCGAGTATACAAATCATAGCCTTAAACTCTATCTAAACAAATAATCAATTCTCAGTCTGCGTTGTACGCCACTACAGACCGAATCCTTAACTTATCCTAATAAAACTTATAAAACTTATGGTCCCATTACCTTAACTCTTATCACATAAGAACCTTCGATCGATTAGCGTTTTTTTTTTCTAATCTTATCACATAAGAACCGTTTTCCTAATTAACTCTTATCACATAAGAACCTTTGATCGATTAGCGCATTTTTTTTTCCTAATCTTATCACATAAGATTAGGAAAAAAAAAGGTTCTTATCACATAAGAACCTTCGATCGACTAGCGCTGTTTTTACCATACCTACTGAAACCTTCCCCGGGCTGTTTCAAGATATTTCCAGAACCAGATCTCTTCTGCCTGCGAGCTGAGAAAGAAATGATCATTAAAAAAAAACTTTAGCTTTTAAATGTCGAGTCTCGTAGATTGCAGTACCTTCCCTGTGGACATCAGATTACATATGCGATTCAACAGTGAAGAAACCTCTTGTGAGCAAAAGGCTCACCTTGTTTTGGCCACTGAGATGCATACACTCTGCCCTGTATCCGTTTTACTCACAGGGCAGAGTGTATACATCTCAGTCGAACCGCCAAGAAGTAACTGTCGAAATCTCGACCTCCGATAAACGACTCAGACACCTTCAGCTCCGGCAGAAGTTTCTTTATTTTACTTGCTAGCAAGGGAAAGGTCACACTCAGTCAATGGCTAAGTGAACACCCCCGCAATGGTACAATTTCACGAGATATTTATACAGTAAAACCCAAGTTATGGCCTCTCCCTGTGTATTGGCTCTGTCTCGCAGTCAGTGAATACAGATAAAGAGTTAATTACTACATCCTTGTCCTGACATGGTTTCCAGATATTTCCTTTTGTCAGGGTTATTAGTTGGCCAGCAGGCCATTACTCGATGAAAGTGTAGTAATGAGCTATTACCTGCCTTGCATTGTGTCAGGATTGTCCGGTTTCCTGGTCAGTTATCTTTTTACATCAAATGGATGAGGTCTCTACAAGAGATAATGGCTGGTGGTTTGAGTACTTTGAACAGGGTGGGGTGGAGTGGAACTGGTGTTATATAGACAATAGGAGAGCACCATGGGGGGTACTTGTCTCAGCAGGACTTGCCTCCCAGCTGTCTGGTGGCTATCAGCCATTTCAAGCCAGGTTTAGCTGTTTATGCAAACCGACTGCTTGTTGCAGAAATTCCTGGAAGGACCAGGACTCCATTTTGTTTTATATTAAAAGGGCATAAAAATACCGTGTGGTATCAGCTTGGATAAAAATACATTTCCACACATTACAGAAAAAACATTGCCCAAAACTGCGGCAGGAAATGCGCACAGGTGTAAGATTTTTAAGGTATTATAGATATATAGGCCAGTGTTTGTATCTTGTTACTGTGGTGCGATGTCAAGAACTGAAACCCTTGAGCAGGACCACTGCTTAACAGTGCCTGAATAAGTCAAATTTAATTTCTATTACAAAGTTCCAGGGGCTGCATTTTCGACTTTGGTCATTTCGGGGCAGTAATGGCGGCGGGGCAATAAAGTTTGCGCCCGGGAACAGTGTGTGCCTCAGTCAGCAAAGTTCATTAGCTGGGCCCTGAGTGTGGGGCGGAGCGCTAAGGGAGGCATTGCACACCTCTTTTAGGGCGCTAGGCCGGCTGAGCAAGTGAAAATCCCGAGCTAATCATCATATCATAGGCAGTCCTTCGAAATCGAGGAAGACTTGCTGCCACTGTAAAAGTGAGTTCTCAGATGACTGCACAGTCCAATATGGGAATTACAGTCTCTGTCACAAGTGGGATGGACAGTCATTGAAGGAAAGGGTGGGTGGAGAGTCTGGTTTGCCGCACGCTCCTTCCGCTGCCTGCGCTTGCTTTCTGCATGCTCGGCGACGAGACTCGAGGTGCTCAGCGCCCTCCCGGATGCTCTTCCTCCACTTAGGGTGGTCTTTGGCCAGGGTCTCCCGGGTGTCGATGGGGATGCTGCATTTTATTAAGGAGGCTTTGAGGGTGTCCTTGAAACGTTTCCTTGCCCACCTGGGGATCGCTTGCCGTGTAGGAGTTCTGAGTAGAGCGCTTGCTTTGGGAGTTTTGTGTCGGGCACGTGGACAATGTGGCCCGCCCAACGGAGCTCGTGGCCTGGGAGCGCTCTGAGAGAGAGGCCTAGGGAGAAAAAAAAACCTGAAAAAAAAATCCTACCAAAAACATTCCCAATACGCAAAAAAAAAAGAAAAGAAAAAAACAATCACACATACTTGAGGTCGGCATTACTTACAATCTCTCCCATGTAGCGGTAATGTTTTTTTTCTCCACTGATGAGTGTCAGATGGACAGATACACTCTCCGCACTGTTGCAGCTGAAAGAACTTGCATTTCTACAGCGCCTTTCATGACCTCAGGATGGCCCGAAGCGCTTTGCAGCCAATGAAGTACTTTTGAAGTGTAGCCACTGTTGTAATGTAGGAGCTTTACAATTGTGGCACAATCACAGCCGATGTTTTCTCTAATGTCTTTTTGGGCTGCGCAGCCCATTCAAAAATCTGTGCATGCAAGGGGTTATTGCATTTAAAAGCCGATGAAACGGCTGTGTGCGAGCTCAAGACGGCTGCGGTGCTGCGCAGCTTAAAGGGAGCATTGATCACACCATTCACTCAGTTCAGAAAATGGCCCATTGATGTATATTACTGTTGTGTTCATTTCTATCACTAGATGGTGTTGTATAGTGACACAATGCACCATCTGATAGCTAGCGGGAGACATTTAGTTTTGTGACGGCACAGTACACATTACATTTGAAGTGGCTCTGGACTGTTTTGTTTTGACTGGGAGGGAAGTGACACAGAAGGCTCCCGAGCCAGTTCGCAGCCCGTTTGACATTGTCAATGCTGTAGTTACTGCCCCCATCGAATTGATTTGTGCAATTGTATGTTTTAGCTGCTGGCCAGACTTCTGAAGAGCAGTCACCCAGAGGACCTGCGAGCTGCAAATAAACTAATCAAGGAGATGGTCCAAGAGGTTGGTCTTGTTCCTTAGTTCCCAGAGTTTTGGGACTGCCAGCTTTCTGGAAAGTGTAAAGTGGGCACTAAAATCTTTTCTTTTTTAACATTGCAATCCAATTTTTTCATTTCCTTCTGTGTCTCATGATGTGGCGGTGTTGGCGTTGGGGAATGGAATACAAGTAACGTAGCTGCAGTGTGAACCATCTACAAGATGTACTGCAGCAACTCGCCAAGGCTTCTTCGATAGCATCTCCCTACCACCTAGATGGACAAGGGCAGAAGGCACATGGGAACCCCACCAGCTCCAAGCTCCCCTCCAAGTCGCACACCATCCTGACTTGGAAATATATCGGCCGTTCCTTCATTGCCGCTGGGTCAAAATCCTGGAACTCCCTCCCTAACAGCACTGTGGGAGCACCTTCACCACACGGACTGCAGCGGTTCAAGAAGGTGGCTCACCACCACCTTCTCAAGGGGCGATTAGGGATGGGCAATAAATGCTGGTCTTGTCCACATCCCATGAAATAAAAAACTCTGATCAGGTATAGCAAAGTAACCCTCTCTGCCCCATCATCAGCGGAGCATCCTCTACTTTAGTACTGGAACATTCTGCTGTGACCTGTCAACCGTCCTGTGGCCTTGAGTGAGATTGCCAGTTAGTGCCAAATTAAGGGCAGTTTTGTGGTGTGGATATGTGCGTTGAGACTGCCCAAACTTACTTTATATAATCCCCTTGCAGACAAAGGGGACTTCAATCCCAGAAATCTAGGACGGACTTGAACTCCGTCCCAGAGGTGAAAGTCCAGAATCTAACCCACCTATACAGCCGTTTTCCCCCTCCCCACAGCCCATTTCTATTTTATTTTATTTTCTCGCACCTTCGGTAAAGATGTTGCCACCTGTGGAAAAGGCTGTGTCGAAAACCCGAACCTGGTTTTTAAATCCCTAGGACCAGAAAAGAATGGAGAAGATTTCTAAACGGGTGAACGCAATCGAGGAGGTGAACAACAATGTTAAACTTCTGAGCGAGATGCTGGAGAATTACAGCAAGGACGAGACCTCGGAGAGTAACGAAGAGATAATGAAGGTGAGTGAGTGGTGAGAAGAAGCTTTCTGTGTGTACATGTGTGCATCACATCTGCAGAATAGAACTTGCACCCAGAGTCGCTATAACACTCCGCTTACAAAATAACCATTGAGGCTGCCTCTTCTGAAAGAGGTTTTCCATTTAGACCGTGTGTTATGCTGTGCAGCTTTGTATGATGAGCTCGTCATGGGCATAGTTTCAAGAAAGGCACGGCCACCAATGGTTGACCGATTATCATAGATGCTCAGGATGGCACAATTAGAGGAATGCAGACATCTCTGGGTGGGTGGGGGTGGGGTGGGCTGGAGGAGATTACAGAAATAGGGAGAGGGAGAGGGTGAGGCCATGGAGGGATTTAAAAACAAGGATGAGAATTTTGAAATTGAGGCGGAGCACAAAAATATATAAACGTGCATCATTTCTCCATGTGCTTGGCACCTTTTGAGCTGCCATGGAATTGTACAATATAATGTGCTACCAGCAGGGGAGTGTGTGTTGGGAAATCTCAGTCTGCGCCACTGTTTCCCCCCCCCCCCCCAAAGTGCATAGGCGCACGGAAATGCATTAGTCGGGAGGTCCTGCACAAGTCGCTGGAGAACATAAGAAATAGGAGCAGGAGTAGGCCATATGCCCCCTCGAGCCTGCTCCGACGCTTTGCGTGGCCGCACAGAAAATTTAAAGGGACCACGCATGAAAAAAAACGAGAGGGGTCATTGGTGTGCATCCCTACTAAAGGATTGTGGGCGTAATCACGAAAACTGATCCTCAATCTTGTGGTCCACAAGCACGTAAATTGAAACATGCTGCAGTGGGAAATATATTTGGAGAGTTTATCGTATAGTGACGATAGACCGATAGATTTTTTAATATTAAGGGAATCAAAGCATAGTACAGGAAATTGGAGTTGAGGTAGAAGATCAGCCATGATCTTATTGAATGGCGGAGCAGGCTCGAGGGGCCGAATGGCCTATTCCTGCTCCTAATTCTTATGTGACCCCTTGCCTCCTGGAACCCTGAATCAGTTTAGCATCGCTGATGGCAAGGGGAGTTCTTCGTGCCATCTGCCTCAACTGGGACGAAGTGTGAAGGATATTCCCCTTTATAACGTCTCTCAGGCACAGCAGCTGACAGTATCGCATCCTGACTCCACATGCCCTGTGAGGTGTGATCTCTTATTAATTGCTTTAAACTGAGGTACTTGGAAGATATTTGATTTTTTTTTTGCTTAATGAAATTCTTTGTTTCTATACGTGGTCGCTGCAGGAGTTGTACCAGCGATGTGAAAAGATGAGGCCCACGCTGTTCCGATTGGCCAGTGACACCGAAGATAATGATGAGGCACTAGGTAAATTCAATGAGCAATGCTGTAAACTTAGCTAATTAGTTGCTTCCCATGACCATTTTTACATTGTTAATTGTGTTAGTTCTAGTTAACCAAAATATCCAGTTATATGAAACAGCCATAATTATTCTATTAAAATGAACTGCACGGTACCGTTGTGGAAGTGAAGCATATGGGAACGATGGGATGGCTGTATGGATACGTGCAAATTGTTTCCGCTGTTTACATAAATGGAACCCACTTTTTACTTAAAAAAAAGAAAAGGAAAGACATGCATTTATATAGCGCCTTTCACAACCACCGGATGTCCCCAAGCGCTTTACAGCCAATGAAGTCCTTTTTTTGAAGTGTCATCACTTGTAATGTAGGAAATGCGGCAGCCAATTGGCGCACAGCAAGCTCCCACAGACAGCAATTTGATAATGACCAAATAATCAGTTTTAGTGATGTTCTACATTACAACAGTGACTACACTCCAAAACTACTTAATTGGCTGTAAAGCGCTGGTGGGCATGAAACGCACTATATAAATCCAAGTCTTTCTTTATTGACGGACAAATATTGGCCAGGACACCAGGGATAACTCCCTTGCTCTTCTTTGAAATAGTACCATGGGCTCTTTTACCTGAGAGAGCAAACGGGGTCTCAGTTTAACATCTCATCCGAAAGACAGCACCTCCGACAGTGCAGCGCTCCCTCAGTATCAGCCTAGATTTTTTTTTCCTTAAACTCAAGTCCCTGGAGTGGGACGTGAACCCACAACCTTCTGATTCAGAGGCGAGGGTGCTAGTAACTGAGCCACAGCTGATTGCAAGGAATGGCTTCTAATTAACCACAATTTGTGTCTGTTCATTCCAGTTAATCTTTGTCGTTGTAAAGAGACAGGCCATGATTAGTACAGCTCCCGTTAGCGCTGTAATATGTTGTGCATTGCAAGGAGAGTACATAGCATATATGCACAGAGATAAAGAGCTGTGTTAATCTAAGTAAAAACCAGCAAGTGCTGGGAACACACAGCAGGACCATCAGCATTCAAATGGTCGGCAAATTTTGAAATGTTGAGCAAGTTTTCTGTTTCCGATACTGACTGACCAACTTTTCATTTTCTTCTTGTACGTCTTCCTCATTTTTGTCAGACTTATCCGGCATCATTTTGCAGCTTTGTTTTGGACTCTTGTTAGATGCTTGCACTGTAGAAAGTTAAATGAACAGATCTTATTAAAAGTAGACTTTTGTTTACAAGCTTGCTTCCATCTCTTTTTTTTTTCCTCCCCAGCTGAAATCCTGCAAGCAAATGATAACTTAACACAGGTCATTAACATGTACAAGAAGATAGTGAAGGGGGAAGAGGTTAATGGCATGATTGACCTGCCAAACATTAAAGGTATGTGACATTATCTTGTACTTTTTCCCCCCCGCTAATGTAACTGCGGAGGCAGCAGTTCCCACCCATCCCCTACGTGTCAGGCAGCATAAAGAAAGATAGGCTTGTATTTATATAGCGCCTTTCACGACCACCAGACATCCCAAAGCACTTTACAGCCAGTTAAGTTCTTTTTTTCAAGTGTATTCACTGTTGTAATGTAGGAAACGCAGCAGCCAATTTGTGCACAGCAAGCTCCCAGAAACAGCAAGGTGATAATGACCAAATAATCAGTTTTTTTTCGGTGATATTGATTGAGGGATAAATATTGGCCAGGACACCGGGGATAACTCCCAATGCGCTCTTCGAAAAAGTGCCATGGGATCTTTTACATCCACCTGAGAGAACAGGCGGGACCTCGGTTTTTAACGTCTAACCTGAAAGACGGCACCTCCAACAGTGCAGAACTCCCCCAGTACTGCAGTGGAGTGTCAGCGTAGATTTTTGTGCTCCAGTCCCTGTAGTGATACTTGAGAACCCACTACCTTCTGACTCTGAGGCGAGGGTGCTGCCCACTGAGCCATGGCTTACACGCAAACAGTGAGGTTGAATGGCTAGACAATGGTTGGTTGAGGGGAACAATATTGGCCAGGGCACCAAAAGGCCTTCCTTCCCTTCTTTGCCAGGGAATCTTTTAAAACCCACCTGAACCAGCAGAGAAGGCAGATGGTTCCTAGTTTGATATCTCATCTGAAGGATGATGCAGCACTCCCTTAGTAGTTCACAGGCAATGACGGCCTCATTTATGAGCTCCAACCCAAGTATGAGGCTTGAACGCACGACCTTCTGACCCAGACGTCAGAGTGCGGCCAACCAAACCAAGCTGACACAGTAGACCCTTCAGTTATGGTAGGAATGTAGATTCACGTCTGCAAGTTTCCTGTATGATGAATTCCTGACCTGTGTTGCGAGGATGCCAGGAACTTGCCCACAAAGACGCGAGGAAGGGTCTATCCAAACTGGCGTGCACCTCTTTGCAGCGTATATGGGCAGAGGCGGGTGAGGGTGCATGGCATTGTGAAACTGCAAGGAAAGAATAGCACATTTCATGACCACCGGACGTCTCAAAGCGCTTTACAGCCAATGAAGTACAAAGGAGAAAGTGAGAGGTTTTGGACAGTCTTGGTCCAGTTCTTGAATTTTAATCTCAAAACTGCCCATATTTTTGGCACTTCATCGTTCTCACTTGGATCAGTTTAGGAATGGTTAGTGTAGAAATGCCGATGTCTCACTGGTACAGTCGAAGCAGCTTTTGGAGATTTGGGTCAAGTCACATTGTTGGTTAGAGTAGAGGGATTTAAGTCTGCATTTAACCAGTGCCAAATGGCTCCTTGCATTTAAGTAGAGCCAGCAAATCGTGGAAGATATTTTGCCAAACTATTTACTGCAACTTGTAGTGCACGGTAATTAGGTTTTCCGACATTCCGCGACCACGGTTCGGTCAATAATCTAGAATTAATCATTAATGAAACTGAATATCAGGCGCTGCCTATAACGGGCAGCCGATCCGATACCATCCGTTTCGTGCCACTGCCCGAGATGAATTTCTAGACCATTGACTATAGGGTAAATTCACCAATATGTGCTCCAAACTAACCAGCATTCGAAAAGAGCAGAGGCTCCACAATAACCCTATCTCTAACCCATGCTCCTGTAAGCATGGTGTAATGTATTTGCTTCATGGGTTCTTTGCTTAAGAATTCATAGCAACACATTGCTATTAAGAACTAGTTTGTTTATTAGCAAAAGGTTTAACAATCACACTACACATTACCAGTTCATCCACCAGGCTTACAACCATCTGCCTCATCGTGGTTGACTTAGACCCAACTGACTGGGGTTTTATTGAGTCTTGTGAACATCACGTGACTGGCTAAGCCACTCACAATGCAACAACTCTACAAACCCATGAGCATCCTCACAGGTACATACATTACACATGGCTCTCACTGAAAGTGTAGCGACAATGAAATTGTCCTCCTGTATAACGAGGGTATTTATTACTTGTGTCGAGGATCGAACAAAACAGTAGCTGCCTATAAACAGGACGGAGGAATAATTTATCCTGTTTATTGAATGGATTCAAACTACTTAATAAAGAGCTGGCCTTTATGTAATGGAGGTCAATAATCTTGAATGCAGCTTCGAGATATCGGAGAAGATTACATGCCACGAGATTGAACGTGTTAATTTTATTTTTTATTATTTCTAGCCAGCAGTTCTGCTCTACTAGACCTGTCTGGGTTGGACACTGGTTCAAACACTCCTTACCCTGCTGCCCCTGCCAATCAGACCTGGAACCCTGACCTGTCGCAGGATCTCAGCAGCTCTGTGTCGTTACTCGACGATGAATTAATGTCATTAGGTGAGAGTTTTTTTATAAAACGCTTCTCTCCAAATGCACCAGATCTGTCTTTTAATACCCCCTCAATAGTGCAGAATTTTATTATTTGCCTCTGCTCATCTGCTGCTGAAACCCTCATCCATGCCTTTGTCACCTCTAGATGTGACCATTCCAACGCTCTCGTGGAAGGCCTCCTATCTTCCACCATAAACCTAACCTCATCCAAAACTCTGCTGCCCGTGTCCTAACTTGCACCAAGTCCCGTTCACCTATCACCCCCTGTGCTTGCCGACCTAAATTGGCTCCCGGTCCGGCAACGCCTCAGTTTTAAATTCTCGTACTGTTTTCCAATCCCTCCATGGCCTCGCCCCCTCAGTATCTCTGTAACCTCCTCCAGCCCTACAACGCTCCAAGATATCTGCAGTCCTCCAAATCTGGCCTCTTGTGCATCCCTGATTTTAATCGCTCCGCCATTGGCGGCCATGCCTAGGCCCCAAGCTGTCCTAATATCTCCTTATGTGGCTGGGAGTCACACTTTGTTTCAATAACGCGCCTGTGCAGTGACTTGGAACATTTTACTATGTTAAAAGGCGCTATATAAATGCAAGTTGTTGTTGCCGTTTGTGCAGTGTAGGTTTGTGTTGATTCTAGAGACTAAGTGGTCCAAAATGTCACGCCTTGGTGCTCAAGTAAGATGCCACTGCACCATTATAACTAAGTTTGTTCGTACTCTAGTTCAAATGGTTGAATATTCGAGTACAGTAGGTAAGTGCTCAGCTCCCATCAAAAAAGTCATAACTTTGAGTCACAAGTATGTCCATCATTCAAACTTTCACTTTTTCTCAATTGCGAAAGGTTTGTTGGTTATTTGCCAGATCAGTAGATGGAGTAGTCGGTGAAAACTGGTAGAACGGCAAAGAGACTAATCATTTATGGTTGGAGACCAGTTGAGAAGCACAAAACTGTCCTCGTTTTCTCAACCATAGAGGTTTAACGCACAGAAGGAGACCATTCTGTCTACCTTATCTGTGCCGGTTCTTTGTAGGCCCAGTCCCACTACCCTACTCTGTCCCCACAGTCTCCTGGCTGAAGGAAGATGTGGAGTGAGTGGTCAATTTTCCAGTTGTATCATCCTACTGCAGAGCGTCACCTGAAAATTAAAATGAACGGACTGCCAATGATAGGCCACTGGGCACGATTTTCCGATATACACTCCCGGCAGGCGAGGCTCCACACCAGGAATGTGCAATCGGAAAATGTAGCTTGTATATAGGAACTGGAAAAGCAATCTTGGTCAGATCTCTGTACAAACAAATAAAAGTGTGCATCTCGCTGTTAACACTTGACTATTTGCAACGCACTGCTGGCTGGCCTCTCACATTCTACCCTCCGCAAACTAGAGCTGATCCATAACTCGGCTGCCCCGTGTCCTAACGCGCACCAAGTCACGCTCACCCATCACCCCCTGTGCTCGCTGACCTACATTGGCTTCCAGTTAAGCAACATCTCGATTTCAAAATTCTCATCCTTGTTTACAAATCCCTCCATGGCCTCACCCCTCTCCACCCCCGTATCTCCAATCTCCTCCATCTGCGCTCCCCTAATTCTTGAACATCCCTGATTATAATCGCTCAACCATTGGTGGCCGTGCCTTCAGCTGCCTGGGCCCCAAGCTCTGGAATTCCCTCCCTAAACCTCTCCGCCTCTCTACCTCTCTTTCCTCCTTCAAGACGCTCCTTAAAATCTACCTCTTTGACCATGCTTTTGATTACCTGATTTCTACTTGTGTGGCTCGGTGTCAAATTGTTTTATCTCATAATACTCCTGCGAAGCACCTTGGGACATTTCACGGTGTTAAAGACGCTATATAAATACAAGTTGTTGTTGTTAACAGGTGTTATTAGATACAGTTTGATACAGATAGCAGGATGGGATTGCTCTACAGCGAGCCGGCATGGACTCGATAGGCTGTAAGGACTCTCTGACTTCTGAAGTCAATTGATCTGTATATCCTAGAAAGTATATCGGGTTACAGCATTTTTGTACTGTTGGTTGGTCTGTTAGAAAGTAGCTGGAACAGCTTGCAGTTGTGAGGGAGATAGATCAAAAGAATAAATCAGCAGGCTTACATTTAATCTTAACGTGCCACGCGATGCAAAAATCCTCTGTTTCAATTCTTTCCTCTATTTCTCTATCTGCAGGTCTGAATGACCTAGTTCCCAATGCAGTACCTTCATCACATTCTCTTGAATCAAGCAACTGGAATACGTTTCAGGTAAGAAAATACAGGGTATGGCTCCCAGCATCATTATTCTTCATTAACATTGAAACTGAACTTCAGTAAGCATTCATGTTTTCCACTACATGATTTTCTTGAAAAAAAAACTAAGATGGCATTGTGTCTTCTGAAGGATCATCTTTCAGAATGACAGCTTTGTATAATTTTTATTCTCCGAGTTGGATAACTTTTAGGGTGTGTCATGTAAAAGCAAAACCTGCAAACCAGCCAGATAACAGTAAATCATGTGTGGGAAAGATCTGGATTTACTCTGCCACTGTACAAAGAGTTCCTGCTCCCCACATTCAACACATTGTGTAAAGATTAATCTTCATTGTATCTGAGCGTCTGTGCCTCCTATATTCTTTTTGTAATGTATGATGGATGTGCATCCTTTCCATATCAGAGCAATTGTTGTTTGATCCTCTCTAGTCCTCTGAGCCTGATGATGCTGCAGAGTCCAGTGCACTGGCCTCTGAGTTGCTGAAACCAGCTGCTTCCACCGCCTGCCAGCAAAACCCCGCCTGCGTGCCTGCATCCACTGGGAGCAAAGCCTTGGATGACTTGGATATGTTGGGGAAAACCCTTCTTCAGCAGTCATTGCCTCCAGAATCCCAACAAGTCAAATGGTAAGAGACATAGAGGGAGGTACTGCGAAAACATGTCAGTAATCGGAGCTGGCATCGTCGCTAGCCTGATCTGTCTGTGGGGAACATAGCTCCTCAGATTGCTCCCACCTCTGCCACCAGTAGCACCTCTGTAACCACCATTGGGTTGCCCGCAATACTTTGGTGGGATTTTATGTACAGTGATGGTGTCTGGATTATATTACAAATCTTTTGAGATTTCGCCTTTTAGTAGAATGACATTCTCACAGGCTTCTTCCATTGAAACATATCGGATTCTGAGAGGGCTTGACAGGCTCGATGCCGAGAGGCTGTATCCCCTGGCTGGAGAGTCTAGAACTAGGGGGCAAAGTCTCGGGATAAGGGCTCTTAAGGCTGAGATGAGGAAGGTTGTGAACCTTAAGAATTCTCCACCCCAAAGGGCTGTGGATGATCAGTCGTTGAGTATATTGAAGGCTGAGAAAGAGAGATTTTTGGACTCTCGGGGGAATCAAGAGATATGGGGACAGGGCAGGAAAGTGGAGTTAAGATTGAAGATCAGCCATGATCTTATTGGCTGGCGGAGCAGGCTCGAGGAGCCTTATGGCCTACTCCTGCTCCTAATCCTGCGTTCTTGTGTTCCAAACTTCTCTTGACTAAAACCGAATGTCTATGAAACCCCACTTGGCCTGGGAAAAGGGGGGGGGGAGCGGTCTCCATCCATAATATTTTCCTTCGATTAATAATTTGTTTACTTGCAGGTCGGCTCCACAGCAGAGGCAGACTCTTCGAGATCTCCAGAACAAATCGAGCACCAACCCTGCAGTTGCCTTGGGCACGCCGCCGCTCTTTCCCACTTCAAGCAAGGGCATCTCACCGATCTTGACAAGTGCCACCCTTTCAACAGGCCTTGCCCCTCAGCCTGAGCAGTCACTGGCTTTTGCGTACACTTCCTCTCTTCCCCCAGCTTCTGCGGGTGCACCGAGCACAGGACAACCCGGGGCTCAGCACAGTGCACAAGGAGGCCTCAGAATACCCTCAGTGCCTCAGCAGGAAATCTCACTCACTAATGTTGTCGTGCCCCTAGAATCCATTAAACCAAGTGAGTTTAAAAAAAAAAAGAGAAAACTGCATAAATCTGTACCAAAAGTCCCCTTTGCTCTTCGGTTATGTGAAGAAATGAGTTGATACCCGAGATGAAGGGGTTGTCTTATGAAGAAAGGTTGAGCACGTTGGGTTTCTACTCATTGGAGTTTAGAAGAATGAGAGGTGATCTTATTAAAATGTATAAGATTCTGAGGGGGCTCGACAGGGTAGATGCAGAGAGAATGTTTCCACTCGTGGGGGAATCTAGAACTAGGGGACATAGTTTCAGAATAAGGGGCCGCCCATTTAAAATGGAGATGAGGAGGAATTTCTTCTCTCAGAGGGTTGTGAATCTGTGGAATTCTCTGCCCCAGAGAGCTGTGGAGGCTGGGTCATTGAATATATTTAAGGTGGCGATAGACAGATTTTTGAGCGATAAGGGAGTGAAGTGTTATGGGGAGCGGGCAGGGAAGTGGAGTTGAGGGCAAGATCAGACCAGCCGTGATCTTATTGAATGGCTTGAGGGACCAAATGGCCTACTCCTGATCCTATTTCTTTTGTCCTTAAGAGAGACGTATTGTTCTCCCTGTAGCAGAGAAGGTTAAGGGGAGATTTAAGAGGGGTGTTCAAAATCAGTGAAGAGTTTTGATAGAGTACATAAGGAGAAACTGTTTTCACTGTTGGAAGGGTCAGTAACCAGAGGACACATTTAAGGTAATTGGTGAAAGAACCAGTGGGGAGATGAGGAGAATTTGTTTTACACAGCGAGTTGTTGTGATCTGGAATGCACTGCCTGAAAGGATGGTGGGAGTTGATGCAATACTAACTTTCAAATGGGAATTGGATATAATTAAAATGAAAAATTTGCAGGGCTCGGGTGGAACGAGCAGGGGAGTGGGACTGATTGGATTGCTCTTTCAAAGAGCCAGCACAGGCCTGATGTGCCTTCCAAAAGATACAGTAGCATAGTGGTTATGTTCCTAGACTAGTAATCCAGAGGCCTGGACTAATGATCCAGTGACATGAGTTCAAATCCCACCAAGGCAGCTGGGGAATTTAAATTCAGTTAATTAAATTAAAAGCTGGAATAAAAAGCTAGTATCAGTATTGATAATACTGAAACTACCGTATTGTTGTAAAAACCCAACTGATTCACTAATGTCTGCAGCGTGTTTTTCTGATCTGGAGCGCACTGCCTGAAAGGGCAGTGGAAGCAGATTCACTAGTAACTTTCAAAAGGACAAATTTTGCAGGACTCTGCAGCAAGGGCAGTAGGACTGATTGGAAAGCTCTTTCAAAGAGCTGGCACAGGCACGATGGGCCGAATGGCCTCCTGTGCTGTATCATTCGATGATTCTATGAAATATCTTTGGTTCAGAATTTTTGCTTTGTAAGGAGTCTTTTGTGGTAATTGTATTGGCAGGAATAGATTGTAACAATAGTACCACTGCAGTGAGGGATTCTGAAGAAAAATATCATTAATATTGTATTTTTTTGGGTGGGGGTGGGCGACTTTCTACTCTACTTTCTCGAAGAGATCATCAGGGCTTGGGTAGATAGGTGCAAGGTGCCCTCTAGTAGCTTCCTCAGCCAGTGACCCTCGACAGTGAGCATCAGCGGGCAATTCTACCACGAGGGTCATCGTAGTTGAGCCCAATCCCGTTGTCAGTCCAGCTTCCACACACACACGTACCTCGATGTGTGATGGAAATGAAAGGTGGAGTGGAGCAGAAGATGGTGCACAGCGTGGGGTGGGAGAGGGCGTGTGATGCAGGGTGGGTGTATGTGTCCTGGGGTGGGAGAGGGCGTGTGATGGGGGGTGGGTGGGTGTATGTGTCCTGGGGTGGGAGAGGGCGTGTGATGCAGGGTGGGTGGCTATAAGTGACATGGTTGCAGCGTGTAACGATCAGTCAGTGCAATTTCAATTGACTTTCTCTCTCTACCACACAGGTAGCATCTTGCCCGTAACGGTCTATGATAAGAATAGTTTCCGAGTTTTGTTTCATTTTGCAAAAGATCCCCCTCCCGGCCAGCCTGATGTTTTGGTGGTGGTTACATCTATGATCAGTACAGCACCACAACCGGTGAAAAACATCAGATTCCAAGCTGCAGTTCCCAAGGTAAGATGGGCGCCAATGCCCTCCCGAGTATCTACTCCTTTCAAAAGTCTTTGTGCAACTTTTGGCATTTCACCATTTAAGGAAATGCTTCCTGACATCGCCCCTGAATGGCCTGGCTCTAATTTAATCCACCTTGTTAATCCACCTTGTTCTGGACTCTCCCACCAGAGGAAATGGTTTCTCTCTCTCTACCCTATCGACTCCTTGTGAAAATCTTCAACCACCTTCATTTTACAGATCATGAAGGTCAAGCTGCAACCACCTTCCGGCACCGAGCTGTCAGCATTTAATCCTATACTACCGCCTTCTGCAATTACACAGGTCCTACTGCTAGCAAACCCACAGAAGGCAAGTGCGCTTTTTATTACTGCGTTCAAGTTACTTAACTAATAACTCGGGCACGTGATTTGACACAGCAATAACTTGTGTCCCCTGACTTTCTCACCTCACTGTTCTTCATCTTGTTGCACCTCTGCAAAGCAATTTGGTGTTTTATTTTGTTTAAAAATATTCTATAAATGCACGTTGCTTGTCATTATACAGAGGCGCAATATACAATCAATCTTGCTGCGTATGTATGTCATCCCTTGCTCAGTTGAGGACAGTAATTTAAAAGTATGGGAGTAAATTGTCATCAAAGTAAAGGGGTAATGGCATTTACTGTTGAAGCTAAATCTGCAGTAATACCTTTTTAAATGTATTAAAGTTGCAACTAAATAATCCTCTAATGAATCTAATCTATTTGGGAATATTTGTTCCAGGTATCAGATTTGCCGTCCTTTTGTTTTTCTGCCCATTGCTATTAATATTTTTAACAATATATTTTCATTTGGCTTCGTAATCAACGAATTGTCTGGCTGTGTGAGGGAACTGAATTGACGGACACAGTCGAACCTTCACCTTAATAATAATTACTGTGGCAAGGTGTATGTCTTTCTCCTCTCCCTTTCTGTGGGCTGCCTACACCACATACTATTCGCGTTTAAAACAGCTTCTCTACAGGAAAGGTTTTTTCCACTAGAGGGTCATCAATACAAGATAGTCACTAATAAATCCAATAGGGAATTCAGTACAAAATTCTTTGCCCAGAGAATGGTGAGAATGTGGAACTCGCTAGCATATCTCATTTGAAACATACAAAATTCTTACAGGGCTTGACTGAGTAGTTGCAGGGAGGATGTTTCCCCCGGGCTGGGGAGTCTAGAACCAGGGGTCACAGTCTCAGAATAAAGGGTCGGCCATTTAGGACTGAGATGAGGAGAAATTTTTTCATTCGTAGAGGATGGTGAATCTTTGGAATTCTCTACCCCAGAGAGCTGTGGAGGCTCAGTCGTTGAGTATATTCAGGACAGAGATCGCTAGATTTTTGCATATTAAGGGAATCAAGGGATATGGGGATAGTGCAGGAAAGTGGAGTTGAGGTCGAAGATCAGCCATGACCTTATTGAATAGCGGAGCAGGCTCGAGGGGCCGATTGGCCTGCTCCTGCTCCGAATTCTTCTGTCTTTATGTTCATATGAAGTAGTTGAGGTGAATAGCATAGATACATTTAAAAAAAACTAGATAAATATATAAAGGAATAGAAGGATATACTGATGGAGTTAGATGATGTAGTGGGAGGAGGCTCGTGCGGAGCATAAACGCCAACACTGGCCAGTTGGACCGAATGGCCTGTTTCTGTGCTGTAATTTCTATGTAATGCCCAACACGAGAGCAAGAGACAACCTGCTCACAGGCCTCTACCGGTGCACTAGGCAAGTGAGGGAAGACAGAGGTGCACCTCCCTCTGAATTTTCCAACCCTGTGTTGAAAATTCTGGCCCTTTTAGTGCTTCGCTGTGAGATCGATGTGTGAGAATTCCAGGCATGAACCCAAGCCCAATTTCTCCCAGGCACAAGATGTTCCAAACTCCACTCGGGCAGCTTGATATTTAATAGCGCCGATGATGGTGCGTCTCCATTGTTAAGAGGAGGTAACGTAAGAAATAGGAGCACGAGAAGGCCATTCGGCCCCTTGAGCCTGCTCCTCCATCTGATCGTGGACTCAATTCCACTTCCCTGCCTGCTCCCCATAACCCTTTTCATTCAAAAATCTGTCTATCTCCACCTTAAATATATTCAATGACCCAGCCTTCACAGCTCTCTGGGGTACAGAATTCCAAATATTCACGACCCTCTGAGAGAAGAAATTCCTCCTCATCTCCGTTTTAAATGTGCGACCCCTTATTTTGAAACTATGTCCCCTGGTTCTAGATTCCCCCACAAGGGGAAAACAGCCTCTCAGCATCTACCCAGTCGAGCCCCCTCAGAATCTTATGTGTTTCAATAAGATCACCTCTCATTCTTCTAAACTCCAATGAGTATAGGCTCAACCTACTCAACTTTTCTTCATAAGACAACCCTTTCATCTCAGGAATCAACCTAGTGAACCTTCTCTCAACTGCCTCCAATGCAAGTATATCCCTCCTCAAATAAGGAGACCAAAACAGTACGCAGTACTCCAGGCGTGGTTTAATCATTAACTGTAATCTATATGGTGAGATAATGTTCTCCATCTCACACAGACGCAGAAACAGGGTTATCCTTGATTTACATGTTTAAAAAAAAAAACTTGTTCATTTGATTTGCATAGTTTGGATATAAGGATTAATCCTACGTGGCCCAGTGGGGAAACCGCTCTCAATAAGAAGTACAGGTTAGAGAAAGGGTTCAAGCATTGTAGCCCAGAATCTCTGACACGGGTTCCTCACTGCCAGTGCAGTATCGCAGATTCAACCACGTAATATCGCCATCTAATTGGGGTTGCGATCCAGCCACCTGGTGGTGCAGGCTCGAAGGGCCGAATGGCCTACTCCTGCACCTATTTTCTATGTTTCTATGATGGAGCAGAGATGGGCTCATAACTCAGTTGGTACAGTTGGTGACTTATTTCTGTTGAGGAAGTTTTTGTATAAAAGTTTTATAAAGTGAAAGACTAAACTTCGACCTCCTTCTCCTTTACAGGATAAAGTCCGATTACGATACAAGCTCACATTTACGCTGGGCGAGCAGACCTTCAATGAGATGGGCGACGTGGATCAATTCCCAGCTCCAGAATCCTGGGGGAATCTCTAACTAGGACACAAGCAGAGACGCTACACAACGCTGCTGCTCTATTGTTAGGAGACCAATAACATTTTGCTAATAAGGTGAACAAAAGGTGGGGTGAGGGGGGGCAGGGGAGCTACATTAATTCAAATAAAACCCTGAAGCATTGATTTTCTGATTTCTAAGGCAGATCTGATTGTACAACAAGCTGGTCTGGAGCGAGATCTCTGTCCTGCTGCTGAGCGGGATGCTGTTATTCCCTGCTGGCGATGTCAAAATAGTCCCCTCTTCGGGCTTGATGGTGTCATAAAGACTCCGTTAACATTAAACAATGTGTGATAAAATTGTTAAAAAGTTTTATTCTGACTGGTTTCAAAGTCTCCTTTTTCTGAGATACAAGTTTAACTATTTATTTCGCCCCCCCCCCCCCCCCAACCCACTAATCAAGCCTGCCCCCCAAATTGGATTTATATAAGTGGCTCCATTGATGAGGCTAGTGTGCAACTGATCTACATGGGCCAGAAGGCCTGAGTCCTGCTCTTTGCTGTGTGAGGCATCCAACAGCTAGAGTAGCGACACTGCAGTTAGCTGTAGCGACCCTGGGCCAACGAGAGAGAAATCGGACAGCATTTCCCGTTCCTGAGTTCTCTCCGCTGGTCCCTCCTGAAAAGTGCTTCTCTGGGAATTGGATGAGGGCAGGGTCAGGGCTCGATCCCCACCGTCAAATACACGCATGGCTCATCTCTGAAGAGTGGTCATTTGGACAAGGTACGAGGAGCAGGGAGGAAAGCTGCGTCAGGGGAAATGTACTCTGGCATGTTTTGTTGAAAACGGAAAATATTTATTTTTTAATGTAATCTGTACGTTGAGATATGGTTCTTCACCTCACACAGATGCAGAATCAGGGTTATTCCTTGGGTTGCATGTTATAAAAACCTGTTCATTTGATTTGCATAGTTTGGATATCCAGCTTAATCCTACATAACCCAGCAGGGAACCCGCTCTCAATAAGAAGTACAGGTTAGAGATGGGATTTTCAAGCCCAGAATCTCTGGCCCGTGCTCCCCACTGCGAGTGCAGCATCGCAGATTCAACCACGTAATATCCAGGATTTTTATAGGGATTGCGATCCAGCTACCTGAAGGAGCAGAGATGGGTTTATAACTCGCATCCTTCCTTTTACTTCAAGGGAGTTCTGGGAATGTCGAGATGTGGTTCTCCTGTCATCACATGTAATGACCCAACCCCTCGTGTGCGGACCCTGTGATCTGCTGTCAGATTAGGAGCCTCCTGTTCTGGCCCGCTAAGCACACGTGATCGATTCTGTGCACACGTGGGATGACAGGAGCAGGCGGGCACACAGTGCTGACTCCACATCAGTTCCAGCTCCTTTTGAACATTTGACAGACATTCAGGCAAAAATGGCGATGCTAGCCATAATTCACACGAATCCCTGTTGAGAAAGACTGTTACACCCATCAGCCCTCCCCTCTTGTCTTTCCAAAACTATCTGTGTTTCTGTCTTTTCAGGACCAAATATTCTGATGGAATGATTGCCAGGCCCTCCAATAGACCCCAAATAAAAGCAGCACCCATTATAATGTAATCTGGGGGAGAGCGGCACACTTAATATTGAGGGTCTCTCCATTTGAATTCTGCGAACCTGCGAGGCGAACACTAAGTGCTTTCGCTTTACAAGAGTGAATTCACGGAGCCGTCGATGGGAGTGAGAGAGCGTGGCGACCGTAAGACTGTGAAAACCCTGCATTGGTCTATCAGAGGATACACCTCTGATTTACCGTGCGGGCGTGTCTGTGTTTATCTCTGTGCAATGTGTCGCACAAAGCTCAAGGGCACACTACCAACCCGAGCACTTTAGAAGTAGTTCACAATGTTATGTAGTTCGTCATTTCTGTAATCGAAGGAGCCTTATAAAGCTGCAGTCAGTTTTTTTTTAATGAAACCTATTTTTTATTTGTACTCCAGTGGAGCAGGGAAGGACAATGGAAAGTGGAGTGCTGGCTCTGCACTTCCTGTGCAAAATGGGGGTGGAAACTTTCACATCTTGACAACTTATGCTCAGTGAGTGATGGTACGCCATGTTGGAATGCCTTTAGAAGCCGTTCTACTGTTAAAAGTCACCTTGCTGGCTGACCTAGTGAAAGGTCCTAATGTCAATAAGCATCAGCTAGTTGTTACACAGCGTAGCTCCTCATCCTTCCTGTCCAAGATTTTAATGGCAGGGGCTTCGAATGCCGATTATAATCAAATCTCTTCTCTTGCAATTTCTCGGAGGCTGGTAAAACCGTTTAATATTAGAGAAGTTTTAGTTTGTCCATTGATTATCATGATGCTTTTTTGGGCGTCAGGGTGCAGTTTGTTTGAGGTGCGAGATAGTGAATTTGACAAATGTACAGTTGTACTTGCTATTAACTCTTCATTCCAGTTTGCTTAATTTGAATTGTCTGATGACTCAAATTATTTTTAAGCACTAAGTTTCCGCTTTGTGTTTTTTTATTAATATTGTTTTTATCCTTCAACCAATGTCACCTAAAACAGATCATCTGGTCATTTATCTCATTGCCGTTTGTGGGAGCTTGCTGTGCACAAATTGGCTGTGGTGTTTCCCCATATAGCAACAGTGACTACACTTTGAAAATACTTCATTAGTTCTAAAGCGTCCTGAGGTCTTGAAAGGTGCTGTATTATTTATGCAAGCCCAAGCCCTTTTCATTTGAATTATTAACACAACACAATAAATAGGAGCAGGAGTAGGCCATTCGGCCCCTCGAGCCTGCTCCGCCATTCATAAGATCATGGCTGAACTTCTACCTCAACTCCATTTTCCTGCACTATCACCATATCCCTCGATTCCCTTAATATCCAAAATCTATCGATCTCTGCCTTGAATATACTCAACAACTGAGCATCCACAGTCCTCTGGGATAGAGAATTCCAAAGATTCACCACCCTCTGAGTGAAGAAATTTCTCCTCATCTCAGTCCTAAATGGCCGACCCCTGATTCTGAGACTGTGACCCCTGGTTCTAGACTCCCCAGCCCAGGGGAAACATCCTCTGGGGTAGAGTATTGAATTATTTTAACTTTTTCTATTAACTTCAGGTGATCCCGAATAGACCATAACCTAATAAAACTACCGGCCCTCTCGCCTCGACCAGTATACCTTCGGTCTCAGTGTCACAAAACAAATTATATTTTTGTCCTTCGATAAGAAATCATTGAGTGAAATGAGGCCAATCTTTGCCTACAAGCCGCGTTGATTCCAAAAGCTGTTGCATTGGATTCTAATCGGCCTATTTAATCTCCTCGAGAGAAAAAAAGTTCTGCAGAGTTTCTCTACCTCCAGGTAAATCGAACAAAAGTTCAGAATGGCAACAAGCGCGACTGAGGTCGGGTGTAGCCTACAGTCCCGTCGCCTCGTAGCGCAGCAGTCCTGAGAATGCCCCGGGGCGGCGGGGGGAAACTGTGGCCCTATTCGGAAAGTAACTGTGGGGTAGAGTGGGGGAGAAAGAAAAATACCGCAGATGCTAGAGGCACACAGCAACTCAGACAGCACCTGTGGAGGGAAATGACATGTTCGCACTTGAAGTGCAGATCCTACTGCGAAACTGAAAAGTGAGAGGATGACAAAGCGTATTAATATCAGGGGAGGGCGATAAACATATATTTTAAACAACACAGAAGCCCAGAGAGAAATCTTTAAGTGGATCATCTGAACCAAGTAATGAGCAGAAAGATTAAGAAGTTGAAGAGACATAAAGGAAATGCAAATAGCTAAGGGTTTGGGTGACTGGGGTCAATGGGAGCGATGGAAATCTTCAGGATCTGCTATGAAATTGAAACTAGTTTAAAAATGAGGATGCGGCTAAAGTCTGCAGTTCGTGTTCAGACCAGAGTATTACAGGGGGCCGAGGAGAAAGATGATGTATTGTCCTTGGAGCTTGCGCTGAAACAGTGTACGAGGTCAATGACAAGAGGTCCAGTTTGCATTCTCATACTATCTAGACCGCTTTACTCAAAAACCGTACAGTCTATTAATAAGCTGAGAGTCTGACGTGTATTCGGTTCACTTTCCAAAATTAACTTCTCTCATGTGTGCGTGTGTGTGTGGGAGTACTGGCAGTGTGTATAGTGGCATTGAGCCAAATTAGGCTGTGCTGAAATGCATTTTATAATTACGTTTCTCTTCAATAGTTGAGGCATGGTATGCATGTCGGCTTGATTCACAGAGCATGTGAAAAATGGCTTGCCCTTTCGCTATATGGCCTGTGAAAACATAAAAGAGAGGGAGGGAAAAGTAGAAATGAGTAAAGTGGCAGTGATGGTGAGGATTCATTTTCATAAATTAAAGTGCTACAGTATAACATGAGGGGCAGGAGCTTTTGTTCAGAGTTGTATATTCCTGAACTGTTTCCTTTCTGTAATTGTAGCTGCTCTCAATCACCAATTCAGTCCTCTATATATTGTGGGGCGGATTCAGTGAGAGCCCGGGGAAACTGCACAGCCACAGGATTCACATGTGCGCGACTGTGACACTTCCACTCCGATCTTCTCGAATGTCAGGGGGTTGGTGCGTACAGGCAGCGTTGGGTGAGTCACGTTGCAGGCCTTTGCGGGCAGGCTGAGAGTTGGCCCACAGCCAGATCCAGAGTGGCAACCTGACCCTTTCTTCTCCCCCCCCCCCCCCCCCCTCCCCCCCCCCCCAAATACCGGCAGCAGCGTGACTCATATTTACCGCTGTTTGCCTTTTCAGTCAGAGGAAAGAAGAGAAACCCTCGTTCTGCCAACCTCACGTCAGAGGTGACCTGGTCATCATTTTATGAGCATTAATTTATGAGCCAGCAAAGAGAGGACTTGCATTCATGTAACACTTCAGGATGACCTGAGGTGCTCACAGCCAGAGTTAGAATCTTCCACAGCCAAAGGTTTTTTTTTTGAAGTGTAGTCACTGTTGGGTAGGTTAATATGCACAGCAAGATCCCACAAAGAACTGCATAAGTAATTACGTTCTCGCACGGATAATTAGCACGTTGGTTATTATTTAGCAACGTGTGTTTGAGCATTGATTCAAAGTAGTGTTCGATGCCCCCTTTATATTGCAGAGACCATGGGCTTCCAGTGCACCCAAATCCACTCTTATTTAATTTCAGAGTCCTGACAGCTGCGGAGAAATGACTGCGTGCGTCCACAAGAACTGCGTGCAGTTCATTAAAAGCCACCGTAACTTGCCTTTTATGGATGGTGGATTTTCCTTAGTGCCTATCTAACGGGAGCCAGCCATTTGCCACTGATAGCCTGCGGAGCAGCCTTGGAAAATCCACCTCTTGCGATGTTTCTTGGCTGCTTCACACTGAAGTTGGAGCTGCTCTAAAGTCAAGGTGTGCGAATTTTTCTGGGGTTTGGGGAGGGTGGAGGATGGGGCGCTCGTCCACAATGCACAGACTGCACCGTTGATGGTGGCGGGTTTCACCATCGTACAAGATTTGTACAGACCTTTTCCAAGGCCTAGAAATTGGCTCACGCCGGAATCATACACACCCGAGGTCGGTGGTAGGACCACAGCAATGAGAACTACCGTCCTCATTAACTTCTTGCCGGTGAGCTGCGGATGCCAGTTGCAGCCCAAGCAATAGCTCACCGGTCCTGGAGAGGAGGGGGGAGGTGGAGGTGGAGGTGGTGGGGGGAGGGCAACGAGTTCAGGCACCCGCAGGAGAGTCCAGGCAGAGGGCGGTGGTGGCTCCCCCATTTTATGTGGACCTAGACGTAGAACCCCTGTTCCTCCTGGAAGCACATCTTGCCTTTCCAGTGGCAGCCTCCAGCGGTCCATTTAAGGACTACCGGTTTGGCTTCTAAGCACCTGGAGAAACCGACCACAGCATGAATGCTGTTAGGCCCTTTGCATGTGCAAATCAGGGACCGAACGCCTGTTTCAGGCACGTGTCCTGAACACCTACAGAGGAGCCCTAACCAATATGGCAGGCGCAGAATAAGCACATGTACGGAGCCCGCCATGTTGAACCCTTATGCGCCCATTTGACACAATGCAATTGCTAGGACTTTAAGTCACTTGCGAGTTACCAATCTTCAGTAACCGTGAGGTAGCTGCAACAGCATTGTCACTGGTGTGAGATGGCTCCTGGATTATATTCAGCTTACCTCTGTCGCCAGATGGTGCCCAGTTGATTCAAGGACCCTCATTACAACGGGGTCCTCATTTCTGTCTGTCCAAAATGTGATGTACACTCCAGTGGCTGTATATCACCGGGCAAAATCGGGTGAGGTGCGCTGTAAAATGTGTAAGGAAGTGTTAATCGAGTGAACTCGCTGACTGGATGAAAAAAATTTTGCTATTCGGTGATTTAACTAAAGTCCAACAGCTAAACCCCCAACGGCATTGGCCATCGCCGAGGTGAATGGAATGATACAGCACAGAAGGAGGCTATTCAGGCCATCTTGCCAATTAGTTCCACTCCCCTGCCCCAGAGCACTGCAAAATTTGCCCTTGTGAAAGTTACTATTGAATCTGCTTCCACTGCTCTTTCAGGCAGCGCGTTCCAGATCATAACTCGCTGCGTAAAGAAAACAGATCTCACCTCTCCATGGTTCGTTCACCAATTACCTTAAATCTGTGTCCTCTAGTTACGGACCCTTCCAACAGTGGAAACAGTTTCTCCTTATTGACTCTTATCAAAACCCTTTATGATTTTGAGCGCCCCTATTAAATCTTTGCTACAGGGAGAACAATCCCAGCTTCTCCAGTATCTCCACATATTGAAGAGCAAAGGGGACGTTTGATATAGATTTATGCAGCTTTCTTTTTTACTCACTTGGTTTAATCGATTCTAGGGTGTGGCCCATCAACAGAAATTGGCTTTTTCTATAACGTTTTATATTGTCCCTTGCACGGTGATGCTAAGCTGGGACCTTAGGCGTGCGGCTCTCCTCCGCTGTTTCATCTTGCAGTATAGCCCCGGTATTTTCCTAGCCTCTTGGAGGACGGAAAGGATTGAAGCTTCATTGGCCCTCACAGCAGCTCTCAGGTCCCACAAAGATGGATAGCATCGGAGATATGGACTTGATTTCCTTTGCATAATGATTGACAGTAGCGAGAGTATCACCTGCGTGGCACATTACCAAGTGAAACTTTTTCGTTCCTAAATGGGAAAGGTGGCCAATACGTTCACAGTGGAGAACTTGCTCAAGTTGTGTTTGATCTGCCTCAGAAAGTGGAAATGTGTTTAGTCTGACCACGGACACGCTGTTTCCTTAACCTAACACTGCATATCTATTTGTTCCAATAAATCTTCATCATCTCTCCTGCTTTGGATCAGTCAAACTCACTTGTGTATATATTTATATGGTGTTTCAGAATTATGTACATTAGAGCAAAGATGTATTTATGGGAATTAAAGTTTTCTTCTCCCAGGATTGTGAGCGTCACAGTGATGTGTACTAGGCCTGCTTTTCTTTTGTGTATATTTTTCCAATAAATCGCTCAAAGTCTGTTTTATTTTTATTTTTCTGTTATATTTAGAGGGACTAGGCCTCATCACGGTGGGTTAAAACCCGAATCTTTTCCAGCTAGTAAACAGAAGCGACTTGCATCCCATCTGGCTGGGTTGGACTTGAACCTCAGTTCCGGACATGAAACACATATGTACAATCACTAGCACCACGTTGTCCCCCTATTTGTTGAGGCAGAGTAGAAGGAGCTTTCCTCTGCATCTAACTATGCTGGACCTGAGCTGGGAGTGGCTGGGTGTCTGAATTGGAAAGTGTTGACTGGCTCAAACGGGGACCAATGATCCACCTGTGGCACTAGCCCCTTCTCACTGCCACATCAGTCCTTACTGTGTCTGGTGAAGGATGGAGCCTGCATTTTGTTCTGCCTGCCAACGACGACTCTCAGAAATCGGAGCAAGCAGAACCCTGGATGTATGGGGAAAGCATAAGAACATCAGAATTGGGAGTCGGCCATCTGACTGATCTGAAAAGCATCACTACACGTGAATCCGAAGTGTTTACATGGATTGATGTGTAGTAAGTTCCCATGACAGTTTGAGTGTTCAGGTCATGAGGATTATTTAATGGGCTCGCTCAGAATATTGCAGTTTTATTTTGTGGCTAAGCCAAAATCTAAATTGCCCCTTCAAAAGTTTAAATATACCAGATTTTCACACAAGTTGAATATTTGAAACCTTTGAAAAATAAAATAGTATAATTGAATATAGAGCTGGACTGACACATGAGGAGAGACTGGATCGTCTGGGCCTTTATTCACTGGAGTTTAGAAGGATGAGAGGGGATCTCATAGAAACATATAAAATTCTGACAGGACTGGTCAGGTTAGATGCAGGAAGAATGTTCCCGATGTTGGGGAAGTCCAGAACCAGGGGACACAGTCTAAGGATAAGGAGTAAGCCATTTATGACCGAGATGAGGAGAAACTTCTTCACTCAGAGATTTGTTAACCTGTGGAATTCCCTACCGCAGAGAGTTGTTGATGCCAGTTCATTGGATATATTCAAGAGGGAGTTCGATATGGCCCTTACGGCTAAAGGGATCAATGGGTATGGAGTGAAAGCAGGAAAGGGGTACTGAGGTGCATGATCAGCCATGATCTTATTGAATGGTGGTGCAGGCTCGAAGGACCGAATGGCCTACTCCTGCACCTATCTTCTATGTTTCTATAACTCCTAGATTGTTGGAGAAGGTTTCTCTCTACAGTGCACAAGTACTCTTCTGAGGTGTGGTGGGGTGATTAGATAGCGTACCACAGCTAGTCCAATCATGCTCTCAGTATGGTCAGCTGAAGCAGACAAACTATTATCAGGTGAGATAGAGCTCACCCTGATCAGAAGGGGTTTCTGCTCCAAATGCTTAATAGTCTCCAAAAGGCAAGGATCTCACTCTTAAACTAAATTGTGTTGTCTTAATTTGATCCCTAAGCTTAGAGAATGTCCACCGATTATCCTCGCACTGCTAAGCTACCATAAGCCTAAAGGATATATACATTTATAATGCATATGAGATCTACCCAGAAGATTCTCGAGATTAATATCAAGGGGAAAAGCAATCAGTCTGAGGCACTCCCCATTGTTCTAATAATGGCAGAAGTTAGAAAAAGATTAGTAACTTCTGCCATTACAATCTCCAGTTGGCCCATCATCCCTTTTTTCTCTCAAATCTCTCCTGTCTTCCACCCTATCACAGACCTTCCCTTTTGTTCTTTCCTCCCCTCCCCCTTTCAGTGCTCCTTAAGAATCAGTTCATTTTGAACATTCGCCAGTTCTGACGAAGTGTCATCGACCTGAAATGTTAATTCTGTTTCTCTCTCCACACGCATCTCTGCTGAAATTTCCAGGAGATAATACCATCCAAGGGCTGAGATTCAAGTTCATTTATAAGAACCACCCAGTAACCAACCAAGCAGGAACTGGTGAACACAAGGGACATTGTTACCACAACCCAAAAGAAAGGTCTTCTCCCTTGGACTGGTTTCCAGTGCTTGTGGTTCGGATATCCCCTTACACGGTCAGGGATCTGGGCAAAAGATAATTTAAGACTTTTGGGGCTGATACCAGCAGCCACTTTCTCAACATCTGATTGTCTAGCTGAATCTGCTCAGCTAGTAGCCCTCTACTCCTCACCAAATTCCCCTGTTTCTAATCAGTGAGGGTTAACTGTGCCACAGTTCTAGATCTCACATGGTCATGGAAGGGTATTATGCTACCAGATAGTCCTCTAATTGCTGGTAGCAGGAAGTGGTTCCCATTTTCAGGGCAAGTGGACAATTGAGTAGTCTACCCGACTCATAAGTTGATCAGAGCATTTGTCACGCCCAGCTAAGATTAACTACCTTACCACAGACTCGGGGCTCAATTTTCTCCAAGCTCATTTTCTGGTGTATTGCCAGTGTTACGCCCATTTTTCTAGGCCAGAAATGCGGCAGAAATATTTTGCCAAAGTTTCCCCGATGTAGAATTCAAATTTAGCGCCACACAGCGTGTCCAGTCGCCTTGGGGGGGGGGGGGGGGGTGGAGTCTGTTGTCTGCGCCAAAAAACAATGCCGCACCTTCTGCGCATGCGCGGGGGGGAAAAGTTACGTTTTTGACGTTCCAATGGATGCACATGCTCGGTACAGCTTGGATTTGGCAATCGGCCATTTTTAAAGAGCTAGTTGTGTGTGTGACAAGTGCTGCGTGAGAGCATTGGAAAAATCACAGCTGCAGCAACGCGGAGCAAGGACCAAGAATTTCTTACTGGAAGAAGTGGAGGCACTAGTTACTGTGATTGAGAACAGATGGCAGGAGCTGGACACCAGCAGAGGTCACATAAAAGTTCCACCAACAGAAATAAAGAAATGCTGGCACCAAGTTGCAGAAGATTACTGCGCAGTGGTGAACACCATGAGATCTAGAGGCCAGTGTAAAAAGAAACGGCAGGACCTTGGTCAAGTAGTTAGTGTCAGTAATATTTTCATTTATTCAATGCAATTGTAAATGTGACCAGTTGAATATGTCCCACCCAGCAGAAAGACTTTCTAAAAAGTTGCATTTTCATCTTTGCAGAGGAAGGTTGGCACTTAATAAAAGGGAAAGAACTCGAACAGGAGGAGGCCCAGCAAATCTGCACCCATTGACACCCTTGGAAGAAAGGGTCGCTGCTTTGATGGGTCCTGCCTGGAAAAAAAACAATCAGTACTGCACACACTCGAGGGAGAGGGTAAGTCCTGCAAATTCATCATCGCTCTTCAAATCAACCTGCTGCCTGGCCTGCAATGTGTGAGCCTACTCATGCCACCCAACCTGCCCCCTCCTCTGCTGCTAACCATTTGACTGTTCTGTTATATTTTGCAGCACTTGAGGCCAACCCTGGCGATGCAGAAGAAGATTCAGATGCAGACGAGCCTGAAGAGGAGAATATTTTCCAATCCATCCATGGGGATGAGGGGATGGAGCTGGATGAAGCTCCCACTGTTGTACTGACTTTGGTGGAGGTGCCGCTCATGGAGGTGACAGCCCCTTCCGTGACTAGTGGTTTGAGTGTTGGTGGGACATTCCATTGTTTTACACCTTCCAAGGTTGCGGGTCCCAGTGGTGTTGTGCAGTGAGGCACACTCGGCCCCACCTTCCAAGGTTGCAGGTCCCAGTGGTGTGGTGCAGCAAGGCACACCCAGGGCCCCACCTTCCGAGGTTGCAGGTTCCAGTGGTGCGGTGCAGCGAGGCACACCCAGGGCCCCACCGTCCCAGGCTATGGGTCCCAGTGCGAGCCACACCCATGGGGAGGAGGGGAAGGAGAACTCGACCGCGCTCTCCTGAGGTGCAGGATCTAACAGATGTGGTTCAGATGTCGTTGAGTGCGGAGAGTATTGACCTTACCCGATCACTCCTGGACGCCATCACAGTGGGGTGAGTGATGAGGTGGAAGGTCTGTTGGGCGAAGTAACAACACTTTCATGAGAAATGGGAACGATATGCGGGACCATCAGTGAGGGAAAAGTGGTCATGAGGGAGGAAATGTCAGAGGTAGTGTAAACCACGTCACTGACCATAAGGGAGGGAACGTTGCAGGTCGTTGAGACACTATCAGGGCGCATGAGGGATGGCATGAGAATCAACTGTCACTCTCACTCCAATCCCCACACCAGTCTCTCAAGAGCCGAAAGCCGGGCCCTCCAACTTGCTGCCTGTCGCTGATGCCCCCCACCCACTCCCCACCCTCAAGAGGTGTGCAGTACCCGAGATGTTAGAAAGAATAAGCTTGGTATCAAGCCCAGAAACACCATGCCACTGCCTGTGGGCAGGGGTGGTGGCGTGTTCAAGACCAAGTGCAGTGGGCGGTCTTAGAATAAGGGGGATGAGAGATGGGTGCAGCCTTTATTTGCTGCTGTTGATATTATTGTTACTGTTGTAACTGTTCTCAAATTAAAAGTTTTTGTAAGTTATGTAACTTTACAAGTTTATAAGTGATCTTAAAATTTTTAAGTGATCTTAAACTAAAGTTTGATACAAGAATCATTTTATTAAAGTTAAGTTATCGTAAACTTTTGAATAAAATATATTTTACATTAAAACTAATCATGTTCCATTAACACGACATAACATTATGAAAGAGCTCCAAACAGTAAACATGTCCATGTGGAAGGCATTGTCAGTATTGCCCCCATACTTAAATTTAACCTTTGAAAGAATCCCAAAACAGCAGGAAAGCAGGCAGCACAGGTTCGCAGTTGTATCTCCCCAGGTCTGTGTGGATGGACCATACCCAAAGGTCTTTTGACTTCTCTCTCCCTCCCCACCCCCGGGCTCCAAGCCTTCTGATCGGCACCTCTCTCTCTCCTCCACCCCCCTGCCCCCCAGCTTGTTTTGTAGCCAAACCCCGAGTCGCTGTGTCCGGGCGTGGGGCCGATTCTGCCGGCCAAACCTATGACTCTCCAGCCATGCTTCAAGACGTTCGCTGATGGTGTGTGAGTGAGTTAAAAAAAAATGAGAGAACTTCTGAAATCCAACAAATTTACATTTACTACGTTGACAGGTTAAAAAAAAGTTGAAGTTTATTATTGATTTTGACAGTGTACTTGACTCCCTCCAAAATCTTCGATTTAAAATCAATGCCGTATTTCAGCGCAGATTTGTCAATGTGCGCTGGTTTTCATAACTCCCCAGAAGGTTTTTCGGGAGTGGCCAGATACGCCGACCTAAGAGAAAAAAATATTGGCTAAACTGCAAACAATTGGAAAAAAACAGCGCAGACATGTGGAAAGGTCAAAAAAAACTGGGCTAGAAAAATCGTAACTAAGTCAGTTACGCCGGCGCAGATCGCAGGGGGAAACTTGGAAAAAAATAAATATGCCAGAAAAAACGGCGCACACCAAAAAAACGGCGCAAATGATCGGGGAAAATTGAGCCCAATGTGTTGAACTTGGGGCTCCATACCATGCCGAACAATGTTTCGACCCAACTATCAGGCGAGCTGTCCTTCGTGAGCTTTTAATCATAGACCCGTACAGCACAGAAGGAGGCCATTCAGCCCATCATGCTTGTGCCAGCTCTCTGAAAGAACCGTCTAATTGGTCCCACTCCAACCCTGCTCTTTCCACCTAACCCTGCAAATTTTTCTTTTTCAAGTATATGTTTGGTTTTGATCTCTGGAATTCACATAGGTTGGGGTACAAGGGGGTTCTGCTCACTAGTGGTCCTATTGATCAGGCTAATGGTCCGAGCCGATTAATCCCAGCTCTAGAAGTTGCAAGAACATGTTGGAGAATCTTGGAAACACCGAGTCAGAAAGAACAGAATATACTGGTTCAAGATGTGTGGGGTTTTTTTTGCAAAATATAAATTTATTAGTTTATTTACAGCAATAAAATTAAAGTTCATATTCCACAAAACCAGCTTGTCAATAATCTTTATTCAAAATAAACTTTTTAATAGATAGGAATATAAACATGATCATAACAAGAAGTGTAGCTAGATAAACAAGGCATATGTTGAAAATAACTTTTTCTGTCAACGTGTAGAACCTGTTCCCTTCTCTTAAGTATCAGAAAAGGCAATAATTGGAGAAGATCAAATTCCATTGAAGCCCATTTGGGTTAAGAGTAACTTAATGTTGTTGGGTTAGTCTCGCTCACCCATCACCCCTGTGCTCGCTGACCTACATTGGCTTCTAGTTAAGCAACACCTCGACTTAAATCCTCATTCTTATTTTCAAATCCCTCCATGGCCTCGCCCTCCCTATCTCTGTAATCCCCTCCAGCCCCACAACGCCTCTCCCCCGAAATGTCTGCGCTCCTCTAATTCTGCCCTCTTGAGCATCCCTAATTATAATCGCTCAACCATCGGTGGCCGTGCCTTCTGTTGCCTGGGCCCCAAGCTCTGGAACTCCTTGCCTAAACCTCTCTACCTCTCGTTCCTCCTTCAAGATGCTCCTTTAAACCTACACCTTTGACCAAGCTTTTGGTCACCTGCGCTAATTTCTACTTAGGCGGCTCGGTGTCAAATTTTTAAATCTTATTATACTCCTGTGAAGTTTCACAACGTTAAAGGTGCTATATAAATACAAGTTGTTAAGAGTAGCTTAATGTTGCTCAAAGTTGACCTATATTGAAGGATTTCTGCTGTTCTGAATTGGGCTCAAGCCCCATTTCTAGCAGTCCCACTCCAGCTCTCCCATCACCGCCTTTGTGAAGATGAACTAATGTTTCATTGTGAAAGCATGCCTCCTCATTGAATGCCACTGAACATATGGTAGTGCTGGAGTAGTCCAGAGTCTGGACTGGCCAACCATTCAAGCTAAATTGTGACGGAAAAATTGTTTGTTCAAATGTTCGAGCAGTGCCAACCTGTAATCAGATTAATAATTAGGCTTTAAAGGAAAAGACTTTTGTTTATAAAGTATCTTTTTTGACCTCCAGGCATTCCAACGTGCTTCAGAGCCACTGAAATAATTTTTAAATGCAGCCCCAAATCGTGGCCAACTTGTTTTCAGCATAGTCGCACAAACAGCAATAAGATAAATGATCAGATAATCTGATTTTAGTGATAATTGAGGACTAAATATTGGACAGGCCACCAAGGAGAATTCCTCTGCTTTTCTTCAAATAGTGCTGTAGGAACTTTTACATCCACTTGAGAGGGCAGAAAGACAGCACCCTCCCAACAATACAGCACTCCTTCGGTGCTGCACTGAAGTGTCGGCTTGGATTATGTGCTCGGGTGTCGGGAGCGGGGCTTGATGTCATAACCTTCTAACTCAAAGGCAAGAGTGCTCTCACTGAGCAACGACAGATACTTTAAGCGGAAAATCAACCCAACTTTACTGCCTCTGCTAAACTCACCAATGTCAGTCGGGGTGGCGATAGGTAGGCTGCAATTTATTTTTTATTCATTCTCGGGATGTGAGCGTCGCTAACCAGGCCAGCATTTACTGCCCATCCCCAATTTAGCTGAGTGGCTTGCTAGGTCATTTCAGAGGGCTGTTAAGAGCCAACCACTTCGCTGGTGGGTCTGGAGTCACATATCGGCCAGACCAGGTAAGGACGGCAGATTTCCTTCCCTGAAGCGCATCAGTGAACCAAATGCGTTTTTACGACATCCGGCAGTTACATGGAGTATGGATTACCCATACGAGCTTTTTATTTCAAATTTTTTTTTATTAACTGAATTTAAATTCCCCAGCTGCCATGGTGGGATTTGAACTCTTGTCTCTGTATCATTAGTTCAAGTCTCTGGATTACTAGTCCAGTAACCTAACCACTATGCTTCCCTGTCACATCTGGAGAAGGCGACATCTCAGATCGGGCTCATGCTATCTTGTGACTCCTGCACGGAGAGTGTGCTTGTGTTGACTTTGGGTGTGATCAGAATTGGACTCGGTTGCAATTCTCCTCCTCCTCCTCTCCCCGCAACATCCCCCCACCCTTCCACACACTGTCGAATAGCTTGCCAACACTTCCTGTCTAGGCTGAAGAATGGCCAGCTGGTACATTTAGAATAGTGATCCAGCAAGAGTCAACACTTCCAGGAGAACATTTGCAGAAAACTGGAATGCAAAAAAAGCAACTTGTCCTGAACTTAAGGAAAGGTAACTTCGATGATATAAGATGTGAATTGGCTAGAATAGACTGGCGAATGATACTTAAAGGGTTGATGGTGGATAGGCAATGGCAGGCATTTAAAGATCATATGGATGAACTTCAATAATTGTACGTCCCTGTCTGGAGTAAAAATAAAACGGGGAAGGTCGCTCAACTGTGGCTAACAAGGGAAATTAGGGATAGTGTTAAATCCAAAGCAGAGGCATATAAATTGGCCAGAAAAAGCAGCAAACCTGAGGACTGGGAAAAATTTGGAATTCAGCAGAGAAGGACAAAGGGTTTAATTAAGAGGGGGAAAATAGAGTATGAAAGGAAGCTTGCTGGGAACATAAAAACTGACTGCAAAAGCTTCTATAGATGTGTGAAGAGAAAAAGATTAGTGAAGACAAATGTAGGTCCCTTGCAGTCAGAATTTATAATGGGGAACAAACAAATGGCAGACCAGTTGAACAAATACTTTGGTTCTGTCTTCACGAAGGAAGACACAAATAACCTTCTAGAAATACTAGGGGACCCGAGAGTCGAGCGAGAAGGAGAAATTGAAGGAAATCCTTATTAGTCAGGAAATTGTGTTGGGGAAATTGATGGGATTGAAGGCCGATAAATCTCCAGGGCCTGATAGTCTGCATCCCTGAGTACTTAAGGAAGTGGCCTTAGAAATAGTGGATGCATTGGTGATCATTTTCCAACAATCTATCGACTCTGGATCAGTTCTTATGGATTGGAGGGTAGCTAATGTAACACCACTTTTGGAGGGAGAGAGAGAACGGGCAATTATAGACCGGTTAGCCTGACATCAGTAATGGGGAAAATGTTGGAATCAATTATTAAAGATGAAATAGCAGCACATTTGGAAAGCAGTGACAGGATTGGTCCAAGTCAGCATAGATTATGAAAGGGAAATCATGCTTGACAAATCTTCTGGAATTTTTTGAGGATGTAACTAGTAGAGTGGACAAGGGAGAACCAGTAGATGTGGTGTATTTGGACTTTCAAAAGGCTTTTGACAAGGTCCCATACTAGAGATTAGTGTGCAAAATTAAAGCACATGGTATTGGGGGTAATGTATTGACGTGGATAGAGAACTGGTTGGCAGACAGGAAACGAGAGTCGGGATAAACAGGTCCTTTTCAGAATGGCTAGTGGGGTGCCACAGGGCTCAGTGCTGGGACCTCAGCTATTTACAATATACATTAATGATTTAGATGAAGGAATTGAGTGTAATATCTCCAAGTTTTCAGATGACACTAAGCTGGTTGGCTGAGTTGTGAGGAGGATGCAGGGTGGCTTGGACAGGTTAGGTGAGTGGGCAAATGCTTGGCAGATGCAGTATAATGTGGATAAATGTGAGATTATCCACTTTGGTGGCAAAAACATGAAGGCAGAATATTATCTGAATGGCGACAGATTAGGAAAAGGGGAGGTGCAACGAGACCTAGGTGTCAAAGTACATCAGTCATTGAAAGTTGGAATGCAGGTACAGCAGGCGGTGAAGAAGGCAAATGGCATGTTGGCCTTCATAGCTAGGGGATTTGAGTATAGGAGCAGGGAGTTCTTACTGCAGTTGTACAGGGCCTTGGTGAGGCCTCACCTGAAATATTGTGTTCAGTTTTGATCTCCTAATCTGAGGAAGGACATTCTTGCTATTGAGGGAGTGCAGCGAAGGTTCACCAGATTGATTCCCAGGATGGCAGGACTGATATATGAGGAGAGACTGGATTGACTGGGCCTGTATTCACTGGAGTTTAGAAGCATGAGAGGGGATCTCATAGTAACATATAACATTCTGACAGGACTGGACAGTTAGATGCAGGAAGAATGTTCCCGATGTTGGGGAAGTCCAGAACCAGGGGTCACAGTCTAAGGATAAGAGGTAAGTCATTTAAAACCGAGAAGAGGAGAAATTTCTTCACTCAGAGAGTTGTTAACCTGTGGAATTCTCTACCGCAGAGAGTTGTTGAGGCCAGTTCATTAGATATATTGAAGAGGGAGTTAGATATGGTCCTTACGGCTAAAGGGATCTAGGGGTATGGAGAGAAAGCAGGAAAGAGGTACTGAGGTGAATGATCAGCCATTATCATATTGAATGGTGGTGCAGGCTCAAAGGGCCGAATGGCCTACTCCTGCACCCGTTTTCTATGTTTCTATTAAGACTTCGATATCAAGGGACACTGGGCCTGAACCATTCAAAGCAATTCCACATGCATTGTTTAAAACTATTCATTTTCTATTTTTAACTTAGATTTATTAATAAGTGCATATTTTTTGTTAAAACCCACTATATACCTATATATATAAATATGTAAAACCATTCAAAAATTTAGACACTCAACTGCATGTTCAACAAAATGCTTATAAAGTACATATTTACACACCTCCATCCTCAGATGTCCTAATAGACAATTATTTACAGTTGCCAGTGTTCTCTGGTACTGGAGAACTGTTTACAAAACACATCAAAAGCCAACAGTTATCTTAATCAGTCCAAACATATTTGCTATAGCATGGGTCATGTTGAAATGTGTAAGAGTGATGCTACGAGTATATGTTTAACTAAGGGGTTTAACAACATATTGATCCACATACAAGGGACTGGTTGAAGGAGGTGCAAAGAACTCAACCATTATCCCAGACAATGTGATTAGACCTATAGATGCTTAAGCATTGGGTGTCTAGGAGAAAACCAGATGGATGTCAATGGAGCCCAAAGATAATAGTAAGAAATAGGACCATGATTTCTGTATCTGAAATAGTGGAGTGCAGTATCAGTGGATATTGTCAAGTCCTGTTAGTTTTGATGGAGACCTGATTCATTGATTTACGCAATCCCAATATCGGAATTGGAGAATTGATCCCAATAACTGATGTCGAGAAAGCATGTGGAAGTATGTGTTAATCACAATCCGGAATAAGGAAATGATCCAGGAACGTGTGCACGTCCCAATATCTGGAATGGAAGGAATGTTCAGGGACATGTGCAGACTCCAACACAACTGGAATAATTCAAGGACATGTGCAGACTCTAACACAGCTGGACTGGTCCAAGGCCATGTACAGACCCCAACTACTGGAATGGAAGAAATAGTCTTGGGACATTTGCAGACACCAGCACAGCTGGACTGGCCCAAGGCGAGGTGCAGACACCAACTACTGGAATAAAAGAATGAGTCCTGGGACATGTGCAGACACCAACAGCTGCAGTGCACATAGAACTGCTGGCTATTTCACTGTCTTATATAATCAGCCATTTAAGAGGTAAGGAACTCAGCACAACCTTCTAATTTGATTTGGTGTCCGTTAGCTTTTTCTTTCTTGCTGCCACCATGTCATAGAAAGGATCCCGAGTAATGCTGGCTCTGGAACGTAATAAAAACACAATTACTCACTTGCACTAAATTTACTTTTTTTTTAATAGGGTAGAGACAATAACTGCGATCACTTAATGTTTCAGCACTCCATATACTTCTAATCTTGGAATCCACAATTTACAATATCAAATGTTTGCATTATCTGAAGGAGCTAAAATCTGTTTGAAATTTTAATGTATAATTTTATTTAGTCTTCTATTCCATAAATAATATGTTCAGAAATTAGTCCTCAATAGAGGCATTTGATTATATTTAAACCTTTAACCAGAAAAGGTTTAAACATTTGGGGCTAAAAATTAATTTTGAGGCGCTAACATCGACTGGTCGGTAAGTTTAGCACCTGCCGATAATTAGCGCTGGCAAATGCGAGCTTCAGTATTAGTGTCCCAAGAGGGAAGTGGAGCATTAAGACACTTCTCTCAAGATGTACAAAAGTGCATTCTGATGAGCTTCACAGTCAAATTCTTCACCAGTTTGGCTCATCTCACCTTACCACAATGCCTGAGTTTTTCTTTAAACATCTGGGTCAGTTTTACCTGATTGATTTGATCCATTCATCCCGCTGTTCCCTCGAAGGGGCAGATATCCTGTAAAACTGATGATTGCCTTCAACGACACGTCCATCTGTGTCGGTTTTGCAGGCTTTAATGGTGTGGCCTTTGCTGTTGGGAGAATACAAGTCGAAGCAATTCTGCAATATAAAAATAAGTTGGTCTACAGTTAGTCTGTTATCTCTCGTCACATTTCCTATTTCCTATTGTCATAGAAACATAGAGAATAGGTGCAGGAGCAGGCCATTCGGCCCTTCGAGCCTGCACCACCATTCAATAAGATCCTGGCTGATCATTCACCTCAGTACCCCATTCCTGCTTTCTCTCCATACCCCTTGATCCCTTTAGCCGTAAGGGCCATATCTAACTCCCTCTTGAATCTATCTAACAAACTGGCCTCAACAACTTTCTGTGGCAGAGAATTCCACAGGTTCACTCCGTCCACTCGCTGCGTCTTTGCATCCTCGTCCCGACTCACAACCCCACCCAGTTTTGGGTCGTCGGCAAGCGTGGAAGCATGACGGTGTTGGTTCCTTGCCGTCCCGCGCAATGAGAGGCCAGCGAGACCAGGGTGGGAGTTTTTAATTCTGTTTATTTATTACAATGTCAGCACTCGCTCGCCATACACACTCGAGCGCGCGCGCGCGCGCACACGTTCCGCCAATCGCTCAGAAACACTTGCGATGGACAATCGCCGGACCCTTCTCGTCGTAGTCCTTGCGACACACCCACATGGACTGGAAGGTGTTGAGGCTGGCCATGATGGAGCCCCCAATCCACACCGAGAACTTGCGCTGGGGCGAGGCGTAGACGTTGAGCTTGAAGCGGCTGGGCGCCAGCTCGCCCATCTCCTTCTGCATGCGCTCGGCGAAGCCGGGGAACATGGAGGAGCCGCCCGACAGCACGATGTTGTTGAGCAGCTCGGGCCGGTGCTTGGCCTTGCACTTCTTCAGGCTCTTCATGGCCAGCATGTGGAGGCCGGGGTCAGTCAGCCCCACCGCCTCGGGCTTGAACAGCGACTCGGGGCAGTGGAAGCGCTCTTTGCCGATGGTGATGATGTGGCCGTCGGGCAGCTCATAGTCGGTCGGGTAGTCTTTCTCGTTGGCCACCATCTCGTTGAAGTCCTGCGCCACGTAGCAGCAGGTCTCCTTGATGTTGTGCACGATGTGCATCTCCTCGGGGCTGAAGGGGTTGCCGCATTCCTCCAGCAGCTTGGCCATGTACTCGCTCAGCCTGCCCCCAGCCAGGTCCAGGCGGTAGGTGGCGTGGGGCAAGGTGTAGCCGTTGTAGATGGGCGCCGTGTAGGAGACCCCCAGGCCCGACTCGATGATCAGGCCGTTGGTCCTCCCAGTGGAGTACAGCGACAGCAGGCTCTGGTGGGCCACGTACATGGCCGGCACCCCGAAGTTCTCGAACAGCAGCTCGGCCGACTTCTCCCGGTTGGCGGTGGGCGACAGCGGGGCGTCGGAGAGCAGCACCGCCTGATCCTCAGGGGCCACCCGCAGCTCATGGTAGAAGACGTGGTGCAAGAGCATCTCCAGAGCGTCCCAGTCTGTCACGATGCCTTTGGTGACCACCTGGGTCTTGGTGATCCACGGGTCACTGGGGATGGCGCTGCCGATGTAGTAGTCGGGCCCCTTGTGCGGGTCGTTGCCTGTCTGGTTGGGGATGCCCACCAGGGAGTGGACCACCACCCTGGGCTTGTCGTCGCCGGCAAAGCCAGCCTTGGTGTAGCCAGTGCCGTTGTCCATCACCACAGCCGCCGTCTCGGTGAAGTCTTCTGTGCAGGTGGGGGGCCCCTGGGGGGCAGTGGGGGAGGATTTGCTCATTCTCACAGCGAGGGCACGGACTGAGGGGATCCGGGGGTGGGCTTCTTGGGTCTGCTCTGAGCAATACGATCGGCACGCTTTTCTTCCTGTTTGCAGCCACTGGAGTGTCACCGTCTGTATGGCCCCACACCCCCACCTGCGTCCCTCTACACTGGGCCTGTCGCCGGGGGCAACGGCGCTGATCTCACAATGTCCCCTTGTTGCCTCTGACCTCTGACCCCCCACACACACAGGAAGCCAGGTTACAGACAACAGGTGATGTCACTGAGAGAGGGAGGAGGGCCGTCATCAGGAGGCCCCTCCCCCACCCTCACCCTGAACCCCCATCACTCAGCCCCCCCACGCACCCCACACCCTCTTCCCCCAACCTCCCCCTCCCCAGCCCCCCACTCACAGCCTCAGCCATGATCATATTGAATGGCGGTGCAGGCTCGAAGGGCCGACTCCTGCACCTATTTTCTATGTTCCTATCCCCCTCCCCATTACGCTGTCTGCCACCCGCAACACCACCCACATCCTCCTGCCACCTTTCCCTCGCTCACCCCTCCACCTTCGCTCCAAACCCCTCCCTCACTTTCTGGAGCCCCGTTCCCCGCCTCTGCCCAACTGCTCGCTCCCTGACTTCAGAGTGAGTCGGTGCGAATCAGTCTCTCCCCCAGCCCCCGGCTCTCCCCAGTGCTGCAAACCAGCTGCTTGATAAGAGTCAAGGGGCGAGAACCTCCACTTTTTTTTGCCATGCTTAACGCCCATTTTACCGCTGAGATGACGTATAATGCCCAGATGTCGCCCATTTTGGCACAATATGGAAACGGGCATTTTTCGCTGCCGATCTGAAAACCCTCTCGCCCATGCCGGAAATAACGCCCATTTTTTGGCGCCAAGCTCAAAAGTGGAGCTTCTAGCCTAAGGTCTCAGCTCCTCCCTGATTCTCTCAGCCATGGAGAGGCGTGTGATTCAGGCTCTCACCCACGGGGCCTGTGATTCAGGCTCCCGACCCGTGGGGCCTGTGATTCAGGGGTCTGTGGTGCAGGCTCTCGCCTGTGGGGCCTGTGATTCAGGATCTCGCCCACAGGGCCTGTGATTCAGGCTCTTGCCCACGGGGCCTGTGATTCAGGCTCTCGCCCACGGGGCCTGTGGTTCAGGCTCTCGCCCACGAGGCCTGTGGTTCAGGCTCTTGTCCACAGGGCCTGTGATTCAGGCTCTTGCCCACGGGGCCTGTGATTCAGGCTCTCGCCGACAGGGCCCTCAGGAGGAGAGGGCCTCACAAGGCATACGTTGGGAGTCTGGCCGATCAGATGGAAGTCACCAAATCCAGCCCAGACGTGGCGGTAAACGTGGAGTTCCGCCTCGGCGCGGCAGAGAAAGCCTTTGGTGCAGAACGGCCTCTATCACCCTCTGGGGTGGGAGGGACAGTGAAAGACGTTGGGTGGGGGTGAGATCTATTTGGGGCGAAAGGCCATGCCCTGTGAAGCTTCCGTTGTAGACAGGGAGGTGACTGAGTCAATCGAACAGTCCAACAAGGCCGCTGGGCCAGACGTGAGCCAAGGCGAGGCTCATTGTTGAGGGGCATGGGCAGCAATGCTGGGTATGGGCAGCCCCTCCGCCTCAGCTCATCCGTTGCTCAAACCCTCACCCATGTCGTTCTTAACTCCAACTCCGACTATTCCAATGCACTCCTGGCCAGCCTCTCCACTTTGACCCTCTGCAAACCTGAGCTCAGCCAAAACTCGACTCCTCTCCCTATCTCTGTCACACCCTCCAGCCCCAACACCCCTCCGTATCTCTGTAACACCCTCCAGCCCCTACACCCCTGCCTATCTCTGTAACACCCTCCAGCCCCTACACGCCTCCCTATCTCTGTAACACCCTCCAGCCCCTACACCCCTCTATCTCTGTAACCTCCACGGGTCCCTACACCCCTCTATCTCTGTAACCTCCACGGGTCCCTACACCCCTCCCTATCTTGTAACCTCCACGGGCCCCTACACACCTCCCTATCTCTGTAACCTCATCCAGCCCCTACACCCCTCCCTATATCTGTAACTTCCTCCAGCCCCTACACCCCGCCCTATCTCTGTAACCTCCTCCAGCCCCACAACCCCTCCCTATCTCTGTAAACTCCTCCAGCCCCGACAGCCCTCCCTATCTCTGTAACCTCCTCCAGCCCCTACACCGCTCCCTATCTCTGTAACCACCTCCAGCCCCTACACCCCTTCCTATCTCTGTAACCTCCTCCAGCCCCAATACCCCTCACTATCTCTGTAACCTCCTCCAGCCCCTACGCCCCTCCCTAACTCTGTAACCTCCTCCAGCCCTACACCCCTCCTGATCTCTGTAACCTCCTCGAGCCCCTATACCTCTCCCTATCTCTGTAACCTCCTCCAGACCTTACACCCCTCCCTATCACTGTAACCCCCTCCAGCACCGATTGCCCTCCCTATCTCTGTAACCTCCTCCAGCCCCTACACCCCTCCCCGTCTCTGTAACCACCTTCAGCCCCTATACTTCTCCATATCTGTGTAACCTCCTCCAGCCCCTACATCCCTCCCTATCTCTGTAACCTCCTCCAACCCCTACACCCCTCCCTATCTCTGTAACCTCCTCTAGACCCTACACCCCTCCCTATCTCTGTAACCTCCTCCAGCTTCTACACCCCTCCCTATCTCTGTAACCTCCCCCAGCCCCTATAACCCTCCCTATCTCTGTAACCTCCTCCAGCCCCTACACCTCTCACTCTCTCTGAAACCACCTTCAGCCCCTACACCCCTCCATATCACTGTAACCTCCTCCAGCCCCTACACCGCTCCCTATCTCTGTAACCACCTCCAGCCCCTACACACCTTCCTATCTCTGTAACCTCCTCCAGCCCCTACACCCCTTCCTATCTCTGTAACCTCCTCCAGCCCCTATACCCCTCCCTATCTCTGTAACCTCCTCCAGCCCTTAAACCCCTCCCCATCTCTGTAACCATCTTCAGCCCCTACACCCCTCCATATCTCTGTAACCTCCTCCAGCCCCTACGCCCCTCCCTAACTCTGTAACCTCCTCCAGCCCTACACCCCTCCTGATCTCTGTAACCTCCTCGAGCCCCTATACCTCTCCCTATCTCTGTAACCTCCTCCAGACCTTACACCCCTCCCTATCACTGTAACCCCCTCCAGCACCGATTGCCCTCCCTATCTCTGTAACCTCCTCCAGCCCCTACACTCCTCCCCGTCTCTGTAACCACCTTCAGCCCCTATACCTCTCCATATCTGTGTAACCTCCTCCAGCCCCTACATCCCTCCCTATCTCTGTAACCGCCTCCAACCCCTACACCCCTCCCTATCTCTGTAACCTCCTCTAGACCCTACACCCCTCCCTATCTCTGTAACCTCCTCCAGCTTCTACACCCCTCCCTATCTCTGTAACCTCCCCCAGCCCCTATAACCCTCCCTATCTCTGTAACCTCCTCCAGCCCCTACACCTCTCACTCTCTCTGAAACCACCTTCAGCCCCTACACCCCTCCATATCACTGTAACCTCCTCCAGCCCCTACACCGCTCCCTATCTCTGTAACCACCTCCAGCCCCTACACCCCTTCCTATCTCTGTAACCTCCTCCAGCCCCTACACCCCTTCCTATCTCTGTAACCTCCTCCAGCCCCTATACCCCTCCCTATCTCTGTAACCTCCTCCAGCCCTTAAACCCCTCCCCATCTCTGTAACCATCTTCAGCCCCTACACCCCTCCATATCTCTGTAACCACCTCCAGCTCCTACACCCCTCCCTATCTCTGTAGCCTCCTCCAGCCTCTACACCCCTCCCTATCTCTGTAACCTCCTCTCGACCCTACACCCCTCCCTATCTCTGTAACCTCCTCCAGCTTCTACACCCCTCCATATCACTGTAACCTCCTCCAGCCCCTACACCGCTCCCTATCTCTGTAACCACCTCCAGCCCCTACACCCCTTCCTATCTCTGTAACCTCCTCCAGCCCCTACACCCCTTCCTATCTCTGTAACCTCCTCCAGCCCCTATACCCCTCCCTATCTCTGTAACCTCCTCCAGCCCTTAAACCCCTCCCCATCTCTGTAACCATCTTCAGCCCCTACACCCCTCCATATCTCTGTAACCACCTCCAGCTCCTACACCCCTCCCTATCTCTGTAGCCTCCTCCAGCCTCTACACCCCTCCCTATCTCTGTAACCTCTTCTCGACCCTACACCCCTCCCTATCTCTGTAACCTCCTCCAGCTTCTACACCCCTCCTGATCTCTGTAACCTCCTTCACCAGACCCTACACCGCACCCTATCTCTGTAACCTCCCCCAGCCCCTATAAACCTCCCTATCTCTGTAACCTCCTCCAGCCCCTACACCTCTCACTGTCTCTGTAACCGCCTCCAGCCCTACACCCCTCCCAATCTCTGCAACCTCATCCAGCCCCTACACCCCTCACTATCTCTGCAACACCCTCCAGCCCACTCCCTATCTCTGTAACCTCCCCCAGCCCTATACCCCTCCCTGACTCTGTAACCCGCTACAGCCCCTACACCCCTCCCTATCTCTGTAACCTCCTCCAGCCGTTAAACTCCTCCCGATCTCTGCAATCTCCTCCAGCCACGACACCCTCCCTATCTCTGTAAGCTCCTCCAGCCCCTCCACCCCTCCTCATCTCTGTAACATCCTCCAGCCCATACACCCCTCCCTATCTCTGTAACCTCCTCCAGACCCTACACCCCTCCCTATCACTGTAACCCCCTCCAGCACCGATTGCCCTCCCTATCTCTGTAACCTCATCCAGCCCCTACACCCCTTCCCGTCTCCGTAACCACCTTCAGCCCCTGCACCTCTCCATATCTCTGTAACCTCCTCCAGCCCCTACACCCCTCCCTAACTCTGTAACCTCCTCCAGCCCCTACACCCATCCTGATCTCTGTAACCTCCTCGAGCCCCTATACCTCTCTCTATCTCTGTAACCTCCTCCAGACCCTACACCCCTCCCTATCACTGTAACCCCCTCCAGTACCGATTGCCCTCCCTATCTCTGTAACCTCCTCCAGCCCCTACACCCCTCCTCGTCTCTGTAACCACCTTCAGCCCCTATACCTCTCCATATCTGTGTAACCTCCTCCAGCCCCTACATCCCTCCCTATCTCTGTAACCTCCTCCAACCCCTACACCCCTCCCCGTCTCTGTAACCACCTTCAGCCCCTATACCTCTCCATATCTCTGTAACCTCCTCCAGCCCCGACACCCCTCCCTATCTCTGTAACCTCCTCCAGCCCCGACACCCCTCCCTATCTCTGTAACCTCCTTCAGCCCCTACACCCCTCCCTATCACTGTAACCTCCTTCAGCCCCTACACCGCTCCCTATCTCTGTAACCACCTCCAGCCCCTACACCCCTTCCTATCTCTGTAACCTCCTCCAGCCCCTATACCCCTCCCTAAATCTGTAACCTCCTCCAGCCCCTATGCCCCTTCCTAACTCTGTAACCTCCTCCAGCCCTACACCCCTCCTGATCTCTGCAACCTCCTCGAGCCCCTATACCTCTCCCTATCTCTGTAACACCCTCCAGACCCTACACCCCTCCCTATCTCTGCAACCTCCTCCAGCCCCAACAACCTTGCCGATCTCTGTAAACTCCTCCAGCCCCTACACCCCTATCTGTCTCTGTAACCTCCTCCAGCCCTTACTACCCTCCCTATCTCTGTAACCTCCTCCAGCCCCTACTGCCCTCCTTATCTCAGTAACCTCCTCCAGCCCCTACTACCCTCCCTATCTCTGTAACCTCCTCCAGCCCCTACTGCCCTCCTTATCTCAGTAACCTCCTCCAGCCCCTGCACCCCTCCCTATCTCTGTAAACACCTTCAGCACCTACACCCCATCCATAACTCTGTAACCTCCTCGAGCCCCTACACCCCTCCCTATCTCTGTAACCTCCTCCAGCCCCTACTACCCTCCCTTTCTCTGTAACATCCTCCAGCCCCACAACCCCTCCCTATCTCTGTAACCTCCTCCAGCCCATACACCCCTCCCTATCTCTGTATCCACCTTCAGCCCCTACACCCCTCCCGATCTCTGTAACCTCCTCCAGCCCCTACACCTCTCCCTTTCTCTGCAACCAACTCCAGCCCCGATACCACTCCCGATCTCTGTAACCTCCTCCAGCCCCTACACCCCTCCCTATCTCTGTAATGTCCTCCAGCCCCCTCCCTATCTCTGTAACCTCCTCCAGCCCCTACGCCCCTCCCTAACTCTGTAACCTCCTCCAGCCCTACACCCCTCCTGATCTCTGTAACCTCCTTGAGCCCCTATACCTCTCCCTATCTCTGTAACCTCCTCCAGACCTTACACCCCTCCCTATCACTGTAACCCCCTCCAGCACCGATTGCCCTCCCTATCTCTGTAACCTCCTCCAGCCCCTACACTCCTCCCCGTCTCTGTAACCACCTTCAGCCCCTATACCTCTCCATATCTGTGTAACCTCCTCCAGCCCCTACATCCCTCCCTATCTCTGTAACCGCCTCCAACCCCTACACCCCTCCCTATCTCTGTAACCTCCTCTAGACCCTACACCCCTCCCTATCTCTGTAACCTCCTCCAGCTTCTACACCCCTCCCTATCTCTGTAACCTCCCCCAGCCCCTATAACCCTCCCTATCTCTGTAACCTCCTCCAGCCCCTACACCTCTCACTCTCTCTGAAACCACCTTCAGCCCCTACACCCCTCCATATCACTGTAACCACCTCCAGCCCCTACACCCCTTCCTATCTCTGTAACCTCCTCCAGCTCCTACACCCCTTCCTATCTCTGTAACCTCCTCCAGCCCCTATACCCCTCCCTATCTCTGTAACCTCCTCCAGCCCTTAAACCCCTCCCCATCTCTGTAACCATCTTCAGCCCCTACACCCCTCCATATCTCTGTAACCACCTCCAGCTCCTACACCCCTCCCTATCTCTGTAGCCTCCTCCAGCCTCTACACCCCTCCCTATCTCTGTAACCTCCTCTCGACCCTACACCCCTCCCTATCTCTGTAACCTCCTCCAGCTTCTACACCCCTCCATATCACTGTAACCTCCTCCAGCCCCTACACCGCTCCCTATCTCTGTAACCACCTCCAGCCCCTACACCCCTTCCTATCTCTGTAACCTCCTCCAGCCCCTACACCCCTTCCTATCTCTGTAACCTCCTCCAGCCCCTATACCCCTCCCTATCTCTGTAACCTCCTCCAGCCCTTAAACCCCTCCCCATCTCTGTAACCATCTTCAGCCCCTACACCCCTCCATATCTCTGTAACCACCTCCAGCTCCTACACCCCTCCCTATCTCTGTAGCCTCCTCCAGCCTCTACACCCCTCCCTATCTCTGTAACCTCCTCTCGACCCTACACCCCTCCCTATCTCTGTAACCTCCTCCAGCTTCTACACCCCTCCTGATCTCTGTAACCTCCTTCACCAGACCCTACACCGCACCCTATCTCTGTAACCTCCCCCAGCCCCTATAAACCTCCCTATCTCTGTAACCTCCTCCAGCCCCTACACCTCTCACTGTCTCTGTAACCTCCCCCAGCCCTATACCCCTCCCTGACTCTGTAACCCGCTACAGCCCCTACACCCCTCCCTATCTCTGTAACCTCCTCCAGCCGTTAAACTCCTCCCGATCTCTGCAATCTCCTCCAGCCACGACACCCTCCCTATCTCTGTAACCTCCTCCAGCCCCTACACCCCTCCCTATCTCTGTAAGCTCCTCCAGCCCCTCCACCCCTCCTCATCTCTGTAACATCCTCCAGCCCATACACCCCTCCCTATCTCTGTAACCTCCTCCAGACCCTACACCACTCCCTATCACTGTAACCCCCTCCAGCACCGATTGCCCTCCCTATCTCTGTAACCTCATCCAGCCCCTACACCCCTTCCCGTCTCCGTAACCACCTTCAGCCCCTGCACCTCTCCATATCTCTGTAACCTCCTCCAGCCCCTACATCCCTCCCTATCTCTGTAACCTCCTCCAACCCCTACACCCCTCCCTATCTCTGTAACCTCCTCTAGACCCTACACCCCTCCCTATCTCTGTAACTTCCTCCACCAGACCCTACACCCCTCCCTATCTCTGTAACCTCCCCCAGCCCCTATAACCCTCCCTATCTCTGTAACCTCCTCCAGCCCCTACACCGCTCCCTATCTCTGTAACCACCTCAAGCCCCTACACCCCGCCCTATCTCTGTAACCACCTCCAGCCCCTACACCCCTTCCTATCTCTGTAACCTCCTCCAGCCCCTATACCCCTCCCCATCTCTGTAACCATCTTCAGCCCCTGCACCCCTCCCTATCTCTGTAACCTCCCCCAGCCCCTATAAACCTCCCTATCTCTGTAACCTCCTCCAGCCCCTACACCTCTCACTGTCTCTGTAACTGCCTCCAGCCCCTACACCCCTCCCTATCTCTGTAACACCCTCCAGCCCTACACCCCTCCCAATCTCTGCAACCTCATCCAGCCCCTACACCCCTCACTATCTCTGCAACACCCTCCAGCCCACTCCCTATCTCTGTAACCTCCCCCAGCCCTACACCCCTCCCTGACTCTGTAACCCGCTACAGCCCCTACACCCTTCCCTATCTCTGTAACCTCCTCCAGCCGTTAAACTCCTCCCGATCTCTGCAATCTCCTCCAGCCACGACACCCTCCCTATCTCTGTAACCTCCTCCAGCCCCTACACCCCTCCCTATCTCTGTAAGCTCCTCCAGCCCCTCCACCCCTCCTTATCTCTGTAACGTCCTCCAGCCCATACACCCCTCCCTATCTCTGTAACCTCCTCCAGACCCTACACCCCTCCCTATCACTGTAACCCCCTCCAGCACCGATTGCCCTCCCTATCTCTGTAACCTCCTCCAGCCCCTACACCCCTCCCCGTCTCTGTAACCACCTTCAGCCCCTATACCTCTCCATATCTCTGTAACCTCCTCTAGCCCCGACACCCCTCCCTATCTCTGTAACCTCCTCCAGCCCCGACACCCCTCCCTATCTCTGTAACCTCCTTCAGCCCCTACACCCCTCCCTATCACTGTAACCTCCTTCAGCCCCTACACCGCTCCCTATCTCTGTAACCACCTCCAGCCCCTACACCCCTTCCTATCTCTGTAACCTCCTCCAGCCCCTATACCCCTCCCTAAATCTGTAACCTCCTCCAGCCCCTATGCCCCTCCCTAACTCTGTAACCTCCTCCAGCCCTACACCCCTCCTGATCTCTGCAACCTCCTCGAGCCCCTATACCTCTCCCTATCTCTGTAACACCCTCCAGACCCTACACCCCTCCCTATCTCTGCAACCTCCTCCAGCCCCAACAACCTTGCCGATCTCTGTAAACTCCTCCAGCCCCTACACCCCTATCTGTCTCTGTAACCTCCTCCAGCCCTTACTACCCTCCCTATCTCTGTAACCTCCTCCAGCCCCTACTGCCCTCCTTATCTCAGTAACCTCCTCCAGCCCCTACTACCCTCCCTATCTCTGTAACCTCCTCCAGCCCCTACTGCCCTCCTTATCTCAGTAACCTCCTCCAGCCCCTGCACCCCTCCCTATCTCTGTAAACACCTTCAGCACCTACACCCCATCCATAACTCTGTAACCTCCTCGAGCCCCTACACCCCTCCCTATCTCTGTAACCTCCTCCAGCCCCTACACCCCTCCCTTTCTCTGTAACATCCTCCAGCCCCACAACCCCTCCCTATCTCTGTAACCTCCTCCAGCCCATACACCCCTCCCTATCTCTGTATCCACCTTCAGCCCCTACACCCCTCCCGATCTCTGTAACCTCCTCCAGCCCCTACACCTCTCCCTTTCTCTGCAACCAACTCCAGCCCCGATACCACTCCCGATCTCTGTAACCTCCTCCAGCCTCTACACCCCTCCCTATCTCTGTAATGTCCTCCAGCCCCCTCCCTATCTCTGTAACCTCCTCCAGCTCTACACCCCTCCCTATCTCTGTAACCTCCTCCAGCCCCTACACCCCTCCCTATTTCTGTAACCTCCTCCACCTCTACACCCCTCCCTATCTCTGTAACTTCGAGCCCTACACCCATCCCTATCCCTGGAACCTACTCCGGCCACGACACCCCTCCCTATCCCTGTAACCTCCTGCAGCCCCTACACCCCTCCCTATCCCTGTAACCTCCTCCAGCCCCTTCACCCCTCCCTATCTCTGTATCCACCTTCTGTCATCTCGGTAAACCCTGAGAGCTTATTCTTAAAGTGTAACGGTAACACCTGATATGTAGTCCTCCCACCACTGGTGGCACTGTGGCATCGGTCATCCGGGTCTGACCACCATCTAGTCCTGAAGCAACAAACACAGCCCCGCCCTTTCAGCCACCTCCAGCATGATCCCACCACCAAATGCTACAGGCGATCTCATTGAAACATGCAAGATTCTGAGGGAGTTTGACAGGGTAAATGCTGAGAGGTTGTATCCCCCTGGCTGGAGTGTCTAGGACCAGGGGGCACAGTCTCAGGATAAGGTGTCGGCCACTTAAGAACGAGATGAGGAGGAATTTCTTCACTCAGAGGGTTGTAAAGCTTTGGAATTCTCTGCCCCAGAGGGCTGTGGATGCTGAGTCTCTGAGTATATTCAAGGCTGAGATAGATAGATTTGGACTAGTGGAATCAAGGGATATGGAGATCGGGCGGGAAAGTGGAGTTGAGGTCAATGATCAGCCATGATCTTATTGAAAGGCAGAGCAGGCTCGAGGGGCCATATGGCCTACTCCTGCTCCTAATTCTCATGTTCTTATATTTATACTGCTAGCTCCTGCTTCCTTATCCCAATGGTGAATTTAGGGTTGCCAACACTTCAGGATTGCCCTGGAGTCTCCAGGAATTGAAGATTAATCTCCTGGACATTGTCGCAAGCCACCTGGGAGAAAAATCATAAGTGGCACTAGAAAATTGGGGGAGGAGGGGGTTGATTTTCTCTGAATACTTTTATTTATTAGTTGTAACTACTGGAGATGGGAGAAAAGGCTGTTTGGGCATGGGGAGAGGTCTGGGGTTGGAGACGGGAGGCCCTGTGATGAAAGCTCCAGGAATACATTAAACCAAAGTTGGCAACCCTTGTAGAATTACCGACGCAGCTTTTTTTTAATGGATCTACAATTCTGGCACTGGGAAAAAAGAGACGGATTTAATGTTGTATCTGTGGGAGTAGCTCATGTTTGCTGGTAAGGAGTTGCACGTTTTTGAGGTTCTGGTAAAGAAACATAGAAACATAGAAACATAGAAAATAGGTGCAGGAGCAGGCCATTCAGCCCTTCTAGCCTGCACCGCCATTCAATGAGTTCATGGCTGAACATGCAACTTCAGTACCCCCCTCCTGCTTTCACGCCATACCCCTTGATCCCCCGAGTTGTAAGGACTTCATCTAACTCCCTTTTGAATATATTTAGTGAATTGGCCTCAACTACTTTCTGTGGTAGAGAATTCCACAGGTTCACCACTCTCTGGGTGAAGAAGTTTCTCCTTATCTCGGTCCTAAATGGCTTACCCCTTATCCTTAGACTGTGACCTCTGGTTCTGGACTTCCCCAACATTGGGAACATTCTTCCTGCATCCAACCTGTCCAAACCCGTCAGAATTTTAAACGTTTCTATGAGGTCCCCTCTCACTCTTCTGAACTCCAGTGAATACAAGCACAGTTGATCCAGTCTTTCTTGATAGGTCAGTCCCACCATCCCGGGAATCAGTCTGGTGAATCTTCGCTGCACTCCCTCAATAGCAAGAATGTCCTTCCTCAAGTTAGGAGACCAAAACTGTACACAATACTCCAGGTGTGGCCTCACCAAGGCCCTGTACAACTGTAGCAACACCTCCCTGCCCCTGTACTCAAATCCCCTCGCTATGAAGGCCAATATGCCATTTGCTTTCTTAACCGCCTGCTGTACCTGCATGCCAACCTTCAATGACTGATGTACCATGACACCCAGGTCTCGTTGCACCTTCCCTTTTCCTAATCTGTCACCATTCAGATAATAGTCTGTCTCTCTGTTTTTACCACCAAAGTGGATAACCTCACATTTATCCACATTATACTTCATCTGCCACGCATTTGCCCACTCACCTAACCTATCCAAGTCACTCTGCAGCCTCATAGCATCCTCCTCGCAGCTCACACTGCCACCCAACTTAGTGTCATCCGCAAATTTGGAGATACTACATTTAATCCCCTCGTCTAAATCATTAATGTACAATGTAAACAACTGGGGCCCCAACACAGAACCCTGCGGTACCCCACTAGTCACTGCCTGCCATTCCGAAAAGTACCCATTTACTCCTACTCTTTGCTTCCTGTCTGACAACCAGTTCTCAATCCACGTCAGCACACTACCCCCAATCCCAGGTGCTTTAACTTTGCACATTAATCTCCTGTGTGGGACCTTGTCGAAAGCCTTCTGAAAGTCCAAATATACCACATCAACTGGTACTCCTTTGTCCACTTTATTGGAAACATCCTCAAAAAATTCCAGAAGATTTGTCAAGCATGATCTCCCTTTTACAAATCCATGCTGACTTGGACCTATCATGTCACCATTTTCCAAATGCGCTGCTATGACATCCTTAATAATTGATTCCATCATTTTACCCACTACTGAGGTCAGGCTGACCGGTCTATAATTCCCTGCTTTCTCTCTCCCTCCTTTTTTAAAAAGTGGGGTTACATTGGCTACCCTCCACTCGATAGGAACTGATCCAGAGTCAATGGAATGTTGGAAAATGACTGTCAATGCATTCGCTATTTCCAAGGCCACCTCCTTAAGTACTCTGGGATGCAGTCCATCAGGCCCTGGGGATTTATCGGCCTTCAATCCCATCAATTTCCCCAACACAATTTCCCGACTAATAAAGATTTCCCTCAGTTCCTCCTCCTTACTAGACCCTCTGACCACTTTTATATCCGGAAGGTTGTTTGTGTCCTCCTTAGTGAATACTGAACCAAAGTACTTGTTCAATTGGTCTGCCATTTCTTTGTTCCCCGTTATGACTTCCCCTGATTCTGACTGCAGAGGACCTACGTTTGTCTTTACTAACCTTTTTCTCTTTACATACCTATAGAAACTTTTGCAATCCGCTTTAATGTTCCCTGCAAGCTTCTTCTCGTACTCTATTTTCCCTGCCCTAATCAAACCCTTTGTCCTCCTCTGCTGAGTTCTAAATTTCTCCCAGTCCCCAGGTTCGCTGCTATTTCTGGCCAATTTGTATGCCATTTCCTTGGCTTTAATACTATCCCTGATTTCCCTTGATAGCCACGGTTGAGCCACCTTCCCTTTTTTATTTTTACGACAGACAGGAATGTACAATTGTTGTAATTCATCCATGCGGTCTCTAAATGTCTGCCATTGCCCATCCACAGTCAACCCCTTAAGTATCATTAGCCAATCTATCTTAGCCAATTCATGCCTCATACCTTCAAAGTTACCCTTCTTTAAGTTCTGGACCATGGTCTCTGAATTAACTGTTTCATTCTCCATCCTAATGCAGAATTCCACCATATTATGGTCACTCTTCCCCAAGGGGCCTCGCACAATGAGATTGCTAATTAATCCTCTCTCATTACACAACACCCAGTCTAAGATGGCCTTCCCCCTAGTTGGTTCCTCGACATATTGGTCTAGAAAACCATCCCTTATGCACTCCAGGAAATCTAATCGACTTTACGAACATCTAGAAACTTGTTTTACCACATACCAATTTTCTGGAATCTTCTGCGACTTTCACGCACAAATTTTCTAATGGAATAATACCTCTGGGTTCTTTATCCTGTGAAACAAAACAGTGTCTTTGTTTATAAGTGTCTGTCTTAGGAACTTTATGTTTTGCTTAAGAACAGTATTTGTTTTCCCAGTTAGGTAGCCACATCCTGTGTGAGCTGAGGACAGTGTCGTCAACCTTAGCTCACTTGCTAGCACTCACACCTCTGAGTCAGCAGGTTGTGGGTTCGAGTCGCACTCCAGAGACCTGAACACAAAATCTAGGCTGGCACTCCCAGTGCAGTGCTGAGGGAGCGCTGCACTTTCAGATGAGACGTTAAACCGAGGCCCCGCCTGCTCTCTCAGGTGGACGTAAAAGATCCCACGGCCACTATTTCAAAGAGGAGCAGGGGGAGTTATACATATTTTTTATACAAAAAAGTAGGAACTTGCATTTATTTAGCACCTTGCAGATCTGATTTTAACAACCAGTTTTTATCCCTCAATCACTAAAACAGATTCTCTGGTCATTATCACATTGCTGTTTGTGTGAACTTGCCCTGCGCAAACTGGCTGCTGCGTTTCCCACATTACAACAGTGACTACACTTCAAAAGGTACTTCATTGGCTGTAAAACGCTTTGGGACGTCCGGTGGTCATGAAAGGTGCTATATTAATGCTAGTCTTTCAGGTCTCTAAAATGCAATGCTGCTGTTGATCATTAGGAGGTGTATGGCAGCAACTCAGGGTACCTGAATTTAATGCCTCTCCACCCTCTCGCCTACCCCCAAGGAACCAGGCGCAGGGAAGGATGGAAGAATTCCCCTCATGGGGGGGGGGGATTGGGGAAAAAGCAACTCACGCCCACATTTTCCTTTACAAACTGACTTAGGGATGAGGGATTCCAGTTACCTAGATAGCTGGGGTTGTTCTCTTTGGAGCAGAGAAGGTTAAGAGGAGATTTGATAAAGGTGTTCAAAATCATAAAGGGTTTGGATAGAGTAAATAAAGAGAAACTGTTTCAAATGAGTGTAGGATCGATAACCAGAGGACACAGATTTAAGGTGATTGGCAAAAGAACCAGAGGCGACATGAGGAAAAATCTCTTTATGCAGCGAGTGGTCAGGATTTGGAATACACTGCCTGAGAGGGTGGTGGTACAGATTCAATGCGGAATTGGATAAATACTCGGTGGAGAAACATTGCAGGGATTTGGGGAAAGAGCAGGGGAGTGGGACTGACTGAATTGTTCTTCGAAACAGCCGGGGAAGACTCGATGGGCCGAATGGCTCTTTTCTGTGCTATTCGATGACTATGAATGGAAAATAACTTACGGTTGTATACTCAAAATAATACAGGCAGTTGTCTGTCAAAATGAACCACCGGCGCTTCCATGTCTTCACTCGACCCCCTGTAAAGATAGTGGGAGACGCATTACGCGGGGCGACACCTTGAGGTGTAATCACACAGCTGATTTTATCCCTCTAATTGGCTGGAACAGATCACCAAGATGGAGGGCAAAGCCAGTGGCTGAGGCCTGATTGGTTGATGCTCTTCTTCCAGCACCATGGCACTTCTCCAACACTGAAAGTATGAGCTTGTCTTACACCATCTACAGCACGCATGGTAATTCTGTCTTCGTCCCCGTCTCAGCCCGTCTGCTGCTGAAACCCTTCGTTAGCTCCAGGCTCAGCTACTCCAATGCACTTCTGGCCCACCTCCCACCCTCCACTCGCGATAAACTCCACCCCATCCAAAACTCAGCTGTCCTTATTCTAAATCACACCAAGTCCCATCCACCCATCATCCCTGTGCTCATTGACCTACTGGCTCCCGGTCCATCAATGCCTCAATGTTCAAAATGGCTGCCACCTTTACAGAGGATATAATGCCCAGAATCAGGCCATTCGGCCCAACCAGTCCATGCCGGCATTTATGCTCCACTTGAGCTGCCTCCTGTCTTTCCTCATTTAACTCTGTCAGCATCACCCTCTATTCCCTTCTCCCTCATATGCTTGTCTAACCTCCCCTTAAATGCATCTATTCTACTCGCCTCAACCACTTCCTGGGGTAGCAAGTTCCACACCTTCACCGCTCTTTGGGTAAAGAAGTTTCTTCTGAATTCCCTGTTGGATTTCTGGGTGACTATCTTATATTGATGACCTCAAGTTATGCTCTTCCCCACAAGTGGAAACATTCTCTCTGTATCCACCTTCTCAAGGGCAAACAGGGATGGGCAATAAAGGACATGTTAATTTGCAACATCTAAAGCTCTGATTGGGCCATTGATGACAAGTTCTGGTTGCTGATTGGTCCCCTTGGAGGTTAGGACACACTCAGCAGTTTCTCTTTGCAAAGTGTAATTCGAGCCATTCTGACTGCCGACTCCAGATAGACCAGAGCTCACTTGGAATAGACAGGGCTCACTCTCACGGGTTAAGACCTTCTCCCACCAAGTTCCTTACCTCCTCCCCCAGCCCAAGTTCCTGAGCTCCTCCAATCCTCCCCCACGGATTCATGTCCTTCTTCCCCCCACCCGCCCCCACCCAACCCAACAAGTTCCTGACCCCTCCCCGCCATTGATGGAGCATTGTGTGAGTCACGGATTGTTAACAGGTTTATTGGATATAGTGTCGTGACTTCCGGACTTCATCCAGACATCATCGTTCTCACTCTCAACCCCCGCTTTAGACCTGGATTATGCTCTTCCGCCATCCTCACTGTGCACTCTATACTCTTTACCTCACCCCACACCGAGTTCCTGACCTCCTCTTCCCCCCCCCCAATCCCTCTCTCTCCCTCCCGTCAATCCCCCCTCTCTCCCTCTGATTCCCCCTCCCTCCCACCGATCTCTCCATCCAATCTCCTTCTCTCTCTGATCCCTCTCTCACCGATCCCCTCTCCCTCCGTTCTATCCCCCCTCTCTCTCCCTCCCTCCGATCCCCCCTCTCTCTTTCTCCCTCCTTACCCCTCTCCCTCCAATCCTCCTCTCGCTCCCTCCAATTCCCTCTCTCTCCTTCCAATCCTCCTCTTCCTCTGATCCTTCCTCTCTCCCTCCAATCCCCCTCTTTCTCTCCCTCCGCTCCCCCCTCATTCTCACTCCGCTCCACCCTCTCCCTCCAATCCCCCTCTCCCTCCCTCTGATCTCCCTCCCTCCCTCTGTCTCCGACCTCCCATCTCTCTCTTCCCCCTCACCCTCTCTCCCTGTCTCTCCCTCTCCCCCCTCTCTCTCCAATTCCCCCTCTCTCTCTCCCTCTCCCCCTCTGATCTCTCTTCCCCAGTCTCTCCCTTTCCCCCTCTCTTTCCCCCTCCGACCTCCCCCTCCCCCTCCCCCAGTCTCTCTCCCCCTCACTCCGATCCACCTCCCTCTCTCCCCTTTTGATCCAAACATCTCACGGGCCTTGTCCCACGGAGCTGAACAAAACGCGGCCCATGCTGCCCTGCAGCCACAACCCGTGGGGTGCTGCGCATGTGCGGCCAGACCTCAGTGCGCATGCGCAGAAGGATACGAAAATGTTTGTGCAGATAATCACTTCGGGCAATAAATGCCGGCCTTGCCAGTGACGTCCACGTCCCATGAACTAATTTTTTAAAAACATACCCAGTTTCGAAAGCCATCCTTCCCGGTCTGGATTAAAAAATGTGTGCGTTAGGTCATTCCCGTCATCCTCAGGGATTTTAAATGGCTCGCTCCTGATGCTTTCATACAAATTCTGTTCAGAAGAATCAAAAAGGGAATCTTTGAAATTATTATAGCCTGATGGTTCAATTTGACTTGAAATTCCACCGACTGTCTTCAGCCATGGGCACCGCACCTCAGGAAGAGGATATTGGCCTTGGAAGGAGTACAGCCAAATCCTCCATGGCTAATATATCCCTCCTGAGGATTCACGAGAATGATACCGGTGCTAAAAGAGATCAATTATTAGGACAGGTTGCATAGACTAGGTTTATATTCCGATGAGTATAGAAGATTAAGGGGTAATCTAATTGAGGTGTTTATCATAGCAAAAAAATTACGACTCAGAAGGAGGCCATTCACCCCATCGTGTCCCTGCCAATAATTTAAGATGATTAAAGGATTTGACAGGTTAGATAGAGAAAGATATTTCCTCTGGAGGGGGAGTCCAGAACAAGGGGGCATAACCTTCAAATTAGAGCCAGGCTGTTCAGGGGTGATGTCAGGAAGCACTTCTTCACACAAAGGGCAGTGAGAATCTGGAACTCTCTCCCCCAAAAAGCAGTTGAGGTTGAGGGGGTCAATTGAAAATATCAAAACTGAGATTGTAGATAAGGATATTAAGGGATATGGGTCCACAGTGGGTAAATGGAGTTAGGGTACAGATCAGCCATGATCTAATTAAATGGCAGAACACGCTTGAGAGGCTGAATGGGCTATTCCGATGTCCTCCTCCTGCCCTGCCCCCTGTTTGTGATTTTAGGTTATTGCCCATTAAACTCAGACTGCCAGCAGTGTGTTACTGGTGAGCGCCTACCCTGAGCAGTTCCAGTGGGAGGTCTCCTCCATTGTTAATCCCACGATTCATTGCCACAAACCGCTCCAGTACTGGTTTCTCCTTCACATTTGGGTTGTGTAAACTTGTGTTCAACATAATGACCGCGAAGGACAAAACATAACAGGTATCTGCAAAGAAAGGTAGGCAATTGGTGAGCCCTTGAGGTACATTTACAATTGCACAAGCCTTGTAAAGCAATTACGTGAAATTAAGTAAAATCAATGATAACTCCAAGCAGTTGACTTGCACTCTGTTTATGTGATGGCCATGATCAATTAGCAAACGTAAGTTTTTTTTTCTATACAAGATGGTGACTGAATTGGGAGTGAGATCTTAGAAATTTACTCAACAGAGCCACCTGTGGCCACTGCTTGGAACTACATTGTGACAGTTGACATAGCAAAATTGAATGGGAAACGTTGACACAACAACACTGAGTAGTGATATAAAAGTTGTGACCAAAAATCAGGACAACAGGAAGTACGTTTTGTGGACAGGAAGTACACACCCTGTGCAAGATTTTTAATACTCTATAGGTAACTCGCAGCAGGTACAACCTTCGCCATAATGTTATTATGATCGTCTCTGCCCCTTGCCTCAGCTCCTCCGCTGCTGAAGCTCTCATTCATGCCTTTGTTACCTCTAGACTGACTATTCCAACACACTCCTGGCTGGCCTCCCACATTCTGCCCTACGTAAACTAGAGGTGATTCAAAACTTGGCTGCCCCATGTCCTAATTCGCACCAAGTCCCGCTCACCCATCACCCCCTGTACTCACTGACCTACATTGGCTTCCGGTTAAGCAATGCCTCGATTTCAAAATTCTCATCCTTATTTTCGAATCCCTCCAGGGCCTCATCCCTCCCTATCTCTGTAATCTCCTCCAGCCCCACAATCCCCCGAGTTGTCTGCACTCCTCTAATTCTGCCCTTTTGAGCATCCCTGATTATAATCGCTCAACCATTGGTGGCCGTGCCTTCTGTTGCCTGGGCCCTAAGCTCTGGAACTCCCTCCCTAAACTTCTCTACCTCTCTTTCCTCCTTCAAGACGCTCCTTAAAACCTACCTCTTTGACCGAGCTTTTAGTAACCTGCGCTAATTTCTACTTATGCGGCTCGGTGTTAAACTTTTAAAATCTCATAACACTCCTGTGAAGCGGCTTGGGGCGCTAAAGGCGCTATATAAATACAAGTTGTTGTCAGTAAAGAGATGACTGTTTCCTACCAGTTGACTGAAAGACGTCCTTGTTACACCGACAATACCGTGTGGCGAAAGCTTCCATCATTCTGTCGATCTTCTGCGCTTCTCCCGGCAATCGGAAGCTCCACAGAAACTGCCTGCAAGTTAGGGAAAATATGTACTTGGGTGTATTGGGCAGAGATGCACATGAGGTTTTATACTGAGGTTAGGACGGGGGAAATAACTGTACACAATGTGCCTGTTAAATGAGAGATGGTGCTGCTGAGGAAAGTAAGTATCATTACATTAGGTGCTGTGAAGGAGACTCTTGAATTGTCCACAGTACTGATCAGAAGTAATTCTGGAGCCCCTTATGTCACCCCAAACGTGCTCAGTGCAGGAAATGGACCCTTTATAGCATCCCTATGATTACTCCATTTTCAGCACTTCCGGCTTCTTAGAGCAATGTGAAAAGAAAGATTTGGATTTATATAGCAGCTTTCACGACCACCGGACGTCTCAAAGCGCTTTACAGCCAATGAAGTATTTCTGGAGTGTAGTCACTGTTGTAATGTGGGAAACGTGCTTGCCGTGTAGGAGTTCCAAGTAGAGCACTTGCTTAGGGAGTCTCGTGTCAGGCATACGGATGATGTGGCCTGCCCACCGCAGCTGGTCAAGTGTGGTCAAGCGAGCCCCAGGTGGACAGAGGAAACGCTTAAGGACACCCTCAAAACCGCCTTGATAAAGTGCAACATCTCCATCAGCACCTGGGAATCCCTGGCCAAAGACCACCCAAAGTGGGGCAGAGCATCCGGGAGGGCGCTGAGCACTTCGAGTCTCGTCGCCGAGCGTATGCAGAAATCAAGCGCAGACAGCGGAAGGAGCGTGCGGCAAACCAGACTCCCCACCCACCCTTTTCCTTCAACCACTGTCTGCCCCACCTGTTACAGAGACAGTAATTCCTGCATTGGACTGTACAGTCACCTGAGAGCTCACTTTTAAAGTGGAAGCAAGTCTTCCTCGATTTCGAGGGACTGCCTATGATGATGATGTGGGAAACGTAGCAGCCAATTTGCGCACAGCAAGCTCCCACAAACAGCAATGTGATAATGACCAGATATTCTGTTTTTTTGTTATGTTGATTGAGGGATAAATATTGGTCAGAACACTGGGGACAACCCCCGTGCTCTTCTTCGAAATAGCGCCATGGAATCTTTTACATTCACTTGAGAGAGCAGACGCGGTCTCGGTTTAATGTCTCATCCAAGTCCCACTCCAGGGACTTGAGCACAGAAATCTAGGCTGACACTCCAGTGTAGTGCTGAGGGAGTGCTGCACTGTCGGAGGTGCGGTCTTTTGGATGAAACGTTGAACCGAGGCCCCATCTGCCCTCTCAGGTGGACATAAAAGATCTCATGGCAGTATTTTGAAGAAGAGCAGGGCAGTTATCCCCGATGTTCTGGTCAATATTTATTTCTCAATCAACATCAGTAAAACAGATTACCTGGTCATTATCACAGTGCTGTTTGTGGGAGCTTAATGTGCGCAAATTGGCTGCCGCGTTTCCCACAGTGACTACACTCCAAAAGTACTTCATTGTAAAACATTTGGTCATCCGGAGGTTGTGAAAGGTGCTTTATAAATGCAATCTTTTTTCTTCCATAAAGTGGTAGACTTTTATTTGGAAAAAATGGCGGTGATAAACCTGGATATATTCAACAAGCAATCGGGGAAGTTTGGGATCACCCAGGATAGATGAATTAAGATGGGCCGAATGGCCTTCCTCCTCCACAATTACCTTGTGACCTTTTAACAGTTTAACGTTATGTACCACTCTCCCTTGTTGTCACATATTATGAAGCAATAGGAATTGCACCCCGATAAAGAGTGTGAGTGGGTCGGGTGGTTGGATAAATGGGAAAATGAAACATAAGACCAGGAATTGAAGTGAAAGAAATAAATGGAAGCAATTGTGAAAATCCATGAGGGGGAAAACAAAACCGTTTGAACGTTTTGTGCAGGAAGTGAAACAATGGGCAACCCCACTCAGAATTTCTCACCTTAATGCCTGCACAAGGTTGAGGTCAGAAAACTCATGCAGTTCTACGAAGGAATGTAGAATCCTGATGTATAGTGGTTCCCTGAGGAGATTTAAAAAATCAAGTCAGTGTTTCAGAGGTATTCGAGGTTGCCTACTCTACTTGGGTCCATTCTTGGAGGTTTCATCACATGACCTCTCGCCGCCAATCGCACAGTCCCCATTGATCCATCCACGCGACACCCTGCCTTGCCCCAGCCAATTGGAAAGTTAACAGAATCTGATTGGATGCCTGTCAGTCAAACGGCCTTTTTATTCCAATCTTCAATATTTTTTTACAACTAATCAAATGAAAGTGTTCAAAGAAAATTAAAAATAACACAATTTCTTTTTAATGCCCTTATTGTTGTTTTCTTTTGGAACAGAGGAAGTTGAGGGCAGACCTGATTGAGGTGGATAAAATTATGAGGGGCCGAGATAGAGTGGATAGGAAGGACCCATTTCCCTTAGCAGACGGGTCAACAACTAGATGGCATAGATTTAAAGTAATTGGTAGGAGATTTAGAGGGGATTTGAGGGTAAATATTTTCACCCAGAGGGTGGTGGGGGTCTGGAACTCACTGCCTGAAAGGGTGGTAGAGGCAGAAACCCTCACCACATTTAAAAAGTACTTGGATGTGCACTTGAAATGCCGTAACCTACAGGGCTACGGACCTAGAGCTGGAAAATGGGATTAGGCTGGATAGCTCTTGGTCAGTCGGCGCGGACACGATGGGCTGAAATGGCCTCCTTCCGTGCTGTAAATTTCTATGATTCTTATGATTTTTCTCTCCAGGTGTGTTGCGAGCAGCAGTGACCGGGAGATGAATCTTCAGTCCCTGGAGACCCCAGGACATTGCAATGTTAAGTACTTACAGAATGACAACCCTATGTTTACACGACGCTCAAAAAGGTACCAGGTCCTAAAAAAATAAGTGTAAATAAAAAGCAAGAACTGCAAATTCTGAGAAGCAAGCCGGAAATGCTGGAGGTGTGAATCAGGCCAGGCAGTGCCTGTGGAGGGAACGGGCCGGCTAATGCTCTGGGTGCGAACCTTTGATCAGAACTGGAAAAAGGAACAAGCATTTAAATAGGAACTGAGCAACCGGAAGCGGGAGGAGGAGGGGGAAAACAAAGAAAAGTGAACAAGAGAGAGAAAGTATGGGTAGAATAACCTCAAATGCGCTTAAAGGAAAAATGGATGATGGTTCGATGATATTCGCATAACATGATCATTTGAAATAATTGGCAAAGGCGGGGAGGGGATGAGGAGATTGCTTTTTTATTCATTGAGCGCTGCACTATCGGTGATTCCATCTTTTGGATGAGACATTAAACCGAGGCCCTGTCTGCTCTCTCAGGTGGATGTAAAAGATCCCACAAGAAGAAGAACAGGAGGAATTATCCCCAGTGACCTGGATGATATTTATCCCTCAATCAACATAACAAAAACAGATTATCTGGTCATTATCACATTGCTGTTTATGGGAGCTCGCTGTGCGCAAATTGACTGTCCCGTTCCTTACATTACAACAGTGACTACACTTCAAAAAGTACTTCACTGGTTGTAAAGCACTTTGGGACGTCGGGAAGTCATGAAAGGCACTATATAAATGCAAGTCCTTTTTATTCCTCTGCAATTAAAGGATATGTGTTGGGTAGAACTCTGCAGTTGGTCAATCCCATTAATTACACTGGATTGTGATCTCACCTCTCTCCGAGATAGTCTCCGATGGCTGTTTTATGCAGACCTTCACCCTTGTATAGGAACTTGGCAATGTCTTCTTCGTTCTGACACAGCAGTTTGTTCCTTATCAAGTACTCGATACCCTGAAGCAACAAGAAAGCCAGTCATTAGCATAGTTCCAAGTTCACATCAGTCTGAGCATGGTGCATGTTTGCCAGCATACCGGCACAACTGCAGAAAAAAAATTTTTTCCAGTGACCTGGGACCATTTCCAATAAAATAACGTTACATTTGATAAATTCAAAAGCGGCAACAAGAACAACTAACATTTATCGAGTGCCTTTAACGTAGTAGAAATCTGACACTGAGCCACATAAGGAGATGTAAGGGCATGTGACCAAAAGCTTGGTCAAAGAGGTAGGTTTTAAGGAGAGTCTTAAAGAGGAGAAAGGTAGCGAGGTGGAGAGGTTTAGGGAGGGTACTCCAGAGCTTAGGGTCTGGACTGCTGAAGGCACGGCCACCGATGGTAGGGCCAAAGAAAATCAGGGATGTGCAAGAGTCCAGAATTGGAGGAACATGGAGATGGTTTCTGCACTGCAGAGGTCCTTGGACGAGCCACTGTCCAGATTTGGTCCCCTCATATGGTGGATGATATAGTGGCCTTGGAAAAAGTTCAGAGGAGGCCATAAGAATGATTCTCAGCTTAAAGATAGGCTTAAGAAGCTGGAGTCTATTTACCTTGGAGACCTGATAGAGGTCTATAAAATAATGAAAGGGCTGGATTGCGTACCCACTGATAGATTATTTCAGTTTAACAGATTGGGGAGGATCAGGTGTCATGCATTTGAACGTAAGAACATAGGAAATAAGAGCATGCCTGATCTTCTACCTCAACTCCACCTCCCCACACTATCCCCATATACCTTGCTAACCTTCATTCCCAAAAATCTATCGATCTCTGTCTTGAATATACTCAACAACTGAGCATCCACAGCTCTCTGGGGTAGAGAATTCCAAAAATTCACAACCCTTTGGAGAATCTAGAACTAGGGGGCATGTTTCAGAATAGGGGGTCGCCCATTTAAAACGGAGGTGAGGATTTTTTATCTCAGAGGGTCGTAAACCTTTCGAATTCTCTGACCCAGAGAGCAGTGGAGGCTGGGTCATTGAATATATTTAAGGTGGAGATGGACAGATTTTTGAACGATAAGGGAGTCGAGGGTTATGGGGAACGGGTAGGGAAGTGAAGCTGACCCCAAGATCAGATCAGCCATAATCTTATTGAATGGCAGAGCAGGCTCGAGGGGCCAAATGGCCGACTCCTGTTCCTATTTCTTACGTTCTTATGTTGTTATGTCCCCAGCCCCAGGGAAACATCTTCTCAGCAATAACCCTAATAACACCAGAGTAGGGATAGGCTAGATGGTGGGAGGTTCTTCTTTTCTCAGAGAGTAGTGGACCGTTGCAATAAATTCCCAATTCGGTGGTCTGTGCTGACTCTCCACCCACCTTCAAAAGAGAGCTGGACCGGTTCTTGGCAGGGGTAGGATTGCATCTCAGGAAGGGTATACTTGCCTTGGAGGCGGTGCAACAGAGGTTCACTAGATTGATTCCTGGGGTGAGCAGGCTGTCTTATGATGAGAGATTGTGTAGAATGGGCCGATACTCTCTGGAGTTTAGAAGAATGAGAGGTGGTCTCATTGAAACATATAAGATTCTGAAGGGGATTGACAGGGTAGATGATGAGAGACTGTTTATCCCTGGTTGGAGAGCCAGGAACTAGGAGGCACAGTCTCAGGATAAGGGGTCGGCTATTTAAGACAGAGATGAGGAGGAATTTCTTCACTCAGAGGGTTATGAATCTTTGGAATTCTCTACCCCTAGAGGGCTGTGGATGCTGAGTTTCCGAGTATATTCAAGGCTGAGATAGATAGATTTTTGGAGTCTAGGGGAATCAAGGGATATGGAGATCGGGTGGGGAAAGTGTTGAGATTAATGATCAGCCATGATATTGAATGGTGGAGCCGGCTCGAGGGACCATATGGCCTACTCCTGCTCCTATCTCTTATATTCTTATGTAAGCAGTTGACCAGTTAGCATAAGCATCGTCAATGTGGTCTCCTGGCCTGGTTTTGATCACCTGTGGGAGTTATTGAGAGGAATTTTCATGATTTTATTTTTCCTTTGTGGCCCTGGGTTTTTTTTCTCTGTTTTGTTATCTTTGCCTCTCCCAGGAGATTACGTGGCTACTGTGGGTCGGAAATGTCTGGTCATGATGCTCCAGGCATCAAGAATGTGGGGCAGGTTTTGACAGAGCAGCTGCTCTTTTCCTGCCCATCATTTTCCTACGTTTGTGTCTTAGAAGATAACAAAGGCCATATTATGTCACCAAAGGGGATCTGTTCATTTCTAAGAATTCAGCAGCCGTTGTGCAAGCTATCGATTCATCAGCCCTCTGTGTTTGGAATAGATTTTGGCATCTTTTACGTGCATCTTTGCTTCCTGTGGTTTTTCACTGTCACCACCTACACAATGAGCTGCACTAGATAAGAGCGTTCGAACACTGATTCAACTCACTCTCTCCAGCACATTTAAACAATTGTCAGCACTTCGGCAAAGAACGCAGTATGGTATTTGCTTTGTGCAGTTTCGCTATATCTTAACCTACAAGCTCAGAAACCCAAGAGGTTCTACTGCCACGCGGTATCTCCTAAATTAACAATAAACCACCTTATTTTGGCCTTTTCCATTTCAGTTCGGTCTCTGGACAGTTGAGAGCAAAACTGAATCTTCTGTCCAATAATTATCTGGATTACCCTCATGCTTGGCAAAAGAACCTTTACCAAAGCCATTCAAGCTACATAATCATTGTTTCCAATATCTGAAGGATAGTTTATCTCTGTAACCTCCTCAACCCTCGGAGAACTTTATGCTCCTCCAACTCTGGCTTTTTGTGTATGCCCCACTTCCCTTGTCCCACCATTGGTGGCTGTGCCTGCAGCCGTCTAGGTCCTAAACACAGCAAAGCCGTCCCCCAACCTCTTCCACTCTCCACCTCCCTCTCCTCCTTTAACAACAACAACTTTTATTTATTTAGCGCCTTTAACATAGTAAAACGTCTCAAGGCGCTTCACAGCAGTGTTCGACACCTGGGTGTCCCTGGCCAAAGACCATCCTAAGTGGAGGAAGTGCATCCGGGAGGGCACTGAGCACCTCGAGTCTCGTCGTCGAGAGCATGCAGAAACCAAGCGCAGGCAGCGGCAAGAGTATGCGGCAAACCAGACTCCCCACCCACCCTTTCCTTCAATGACTGTCCCCCCACCTGTGACAGAGACTAATTCCCGTGTTGGACTGTACAGCCACCTGAGAACGCACTTTTAGAGTGGGTCCTCGATTTCCAACTCAATAACTCTACAACTATTTTGAACATAAATTTAAATCAAGTGCCCCCTTTTGGTAAGGGCACTTGAACCCATAAATTTAGAATTCTGTTCCCGGGGATAATGACGCACTCCAGTCCCTCCGGCGCCCACCTCTCGGGGAAGGCCGCGAGCGTATCGGTGAACACCACATGCTCCATCTCCAGGACACCTTGGCATGAACGTAGCCGCGGAAGAGAGGCAAGCCGTTGGGCTGAACGACCCCCTCGACTGCCCACTGCCTGGACCTGTTAATGGCCACCTTGGCCAGGCCTAGGGACAGTCCCACGAGGAGGCCTTCCGACCTGCCCACTCCCCTCCGTACCGGGTGCCCAAAGATCAGGAGCGTGGGACTGAAGCGCAGCCAAAACTTGAGTAGCAGCCCCTTTAAATAATGGAAGAGGGGCTGCAACCTCACACACTGTATAGGAGGCACGGACTCCTCCAGACCGCAGAAAATGTAGCCGGCCTGGGAGTCCATGAACCGACTTAAAAACTTATTGCATGGGACTGCCCCGTGCAACACTCTCCAGGCCAAGTCCCCAATAGATAAAGGGAGGACATCCGCATAGAGAGCCCTCCTCTGGACGGGAAGATGGTGCACCATGGCGTGTCCAAATGGCAGACAAGGATGGCAAAACGGAGGATGTGCAAGAGCAGGCCGTACAGGAATCCCCTCCGCGCAGAACTGAAAGGTTAACAGCTCTACAGACCTGTGGGCATCCTCACAAGTGCAGACATTACAGTCGTGAAAGGCACTATATATAAATGCAAGTCTTTCTTTCATGGGGAAGCACAGGTTATTTTAGCAAGGCAATGTACTAGTGCATGTATTGCAGTTTCCTGTCATTGCAGCTGAGCGTGTTACAAAAGGAAATTGACAGATATTTGTGGACAAAGACTCAATCGGCATCAGCCCAGGCATTAATCCTTTCACTACCAGAAATGACCTTCACGGTCCTTGCCACAAAATATCCGACTGGACAGCAGTGCTACTGTTAGCAAGCTAAACCTTTTTCAGGAATAGTGCGATATGTTTGCTTCATGGGTTCTTTGCTTAAGAATTCATAGCAACACATTGCTATTAAGAACTCGTTGGTTTATTAATAAAGGTTTAACAATCACACTACACATTACCAGTACATCCACCAGGCTCACAACCACCTGCCTCATCGTGGATCCCCCGAACCCAACTGGCTGGGGTTATATTGAGTCTTGTGAACATCATGTGACTGGCTAAGCCACTCCCAACTCAACTGCTCTACAACTCTTTTCCGGGGAGGGAACAAAATAAACATTAGATCGAGTGCCCCCCCACCCTCCTCCCCAATCTGGGGGACATTCCAGACACTTTTAACAGCCCTCTTTCATTTTTTTTCCTTTTTTTGGGGGCATTAAAATTATATATTTTACAAATGCCCCCTATAAAAGGGGAGGGGGACACTAAAACCCCGGCAATTAAAACAAATTAAACTTTAAAACATGTAAAATAAAATTAAATTTTGGTTGCCAGGGGTGATAATGCACTCCAGTCCCTCCGGCGCCCACCTCTCACGGAAGGCCGCGAGCATACCGGTGGACACTGCGTGCTCCATCTCTAGTGACACCCTGGCCGGGATGTAAGCATAGAAGAGAGGCAGGCAGTCAGGCTGAACGACCCCCTCGACCGGCCGCTGCCTGGACAGGCTGATGGCAACCTTGACCGTGCCCAGGAGCAGTCCTACGAGGAGGCCCTCGGACCTACCCGCTCCCCTTCGCACAGGATGCCCAAAGATCAGGAGTGTGGGACTGAAGTGCAGCCAGAAATTGAGAAGCAGCCCCTTCAAATAATGGAAGAGGGGCTGCAACCTCACACACTGTATATAGGCATGGAACACGGACTCCTCCAGACCGCAGAAAATGTAGCCGGCCTGGGAGTCCATGAACCGACTTAAAAACTTATTGCATGGGACTGCCCCGTACAACACCCTCCAGGCCAAGTCCCCAATAGATAAAGGGAGGACATCCGCATAGAGAGCCCTCCATTGGGGACCCTTGCCTCCTCTGGACGGGAAGATGGTGCACCATGGCATGTCCAAATGGCAGACAAGGATGGCAAAACGGAGGATGTGCAAGAGCAGGCCGTACAGGAATCCCCTCCGCGCAGAACTGAAAGGTTAACAGCTCTACAGACCTGTGGGCATCCTCACAAGTGCAGACATTACAGTCGTGAAAGGCACTATATATAAATGCAAGTCTTTCTTTCATGGGGAAGCACAGGTTATTTTAGCAAGGCAATGTACTAGTGCATGTATTGCAGTTTCCTGTCATTGCAGCTGAGCGTGTTACAAAAGGAAATTGACAGATATTTGTGGACAAAGACTCAATCGGCATCAGCCCAGGCATTAATCCTTTCACTACCAGAAATGACCTTCACAGTCCTTGCCACAAAATATCCGACTGGACAGCAGTGCTACTGTTAGCAAGCTAAACCTTTTTCAGGAATAGTGCGATGTGTTTGCTTCATGGGTTCTTTGCTTAAGAATTCATAGCAACACATTGCTATTAAGAACTCGTTGGTTTATTAATAAAGGTTTAACAATCACACTACACATTACCAGTACATCCACCAGGCTCACAACCACCTGCCTCATCGTAGATCCCCCAAACCCAACTGGCTGGGGTTATATTGAGTCTTGTGAACATCATGTGACTGGCGAAGCCACTCCCAACTCAACTGCTCTACAGACCCGTGAGCATACTCACAGGTGCATACATTGCAAGTAGGAACATGCTTAAGAAGCCCATGACTATTTTAAAAATCGGTCTCACCATATTCTTCAATCTGTTCTCGATCCACAGCCCATCTCATTGCCTTTGAAATCCATTTCCTTCTCTAATAACTTATTTTACAGTTCTATTATCCTTTGAATGAACAAGGTTTTGCCTGACTTCCTTTCTTGCACTTCCCGATTTCCCTTCTCTAACCTTCAACCTCTGTCCCTTGGTGTTCGAGCGAACCATTTGTACGGTTTCTCAAACACCCCATGCACCGCCTTCAACATTCACCACCGGCGCACCATGGCTACAGTGTGCACCATCTACAAGATGCACTGCAGCAACTCACCAATCTTCTTCGGCAGCACCTCCCAAACCCACGACCTCTACCGCCTAGAAGGACAAGGGCAGCAGGTGCATGGCAACACCATCTCTTATAAGTTCCCCTCCAAATCACACACCATCCTGATGTGGAAATATATCGCCGTTCCTTCATTGTCACTAGGTCAAAATCCTGGAACTCCCTCCCTAACAGTACTGTGGAAGCACCTTCACCACACGGACTGCAGCGGTTCCAGAAGGCAGCTCACCACCACCTTCTCAAGGGCAGCTGGCCATGCCAGCGATGCCCATATCCCCTGAACAAATAAAAAAAACGTTGGTGTGTCCCCACTCCAGAGACTTGAGCACAAAAATCTAGGCTGACGCTCCCAGTGCAGTGCTGAGGGAGCACTGCACTGCCAGAGGTGCCGTCTTTCAGATGAGATGTTAAACAGAGGCCCCGTCTGCTCTCTCACGTGGATGTTACAGATCCCATGGCACTATTTCAAAGAAGAACTGCGGCCAAGATCGAAAACTGGCCATGAGGAATACTTGGCATTTTATCTGTACCAGGACAACTCTCTGCAGCAACATGCTGAGTCACTAAAGTGGGCCATTATAAAAGAAAAGAATCGGAAAATGCTGGAAATCTCAGCGGGTCAGGCAGCATCTGTGGAGAGAGAAACAGAGTTAACTCAGGGTTCTGACAAAGGGTCATCGACCTGAAACGTTAACTCTCTGTTTCTCTCTCCACAGATGCTGCCTGACCCGCTGAGATTTCCAGCATTTTCTGTTTTTATTCCAGATTCCAGCATCCGCAGTATTTTACTTTTGTAAAATGAAAGGAAGTGCCTTTCACAACCCCAGGACATCCCAAAGCGCTTTACAGCCAATGAAGTACTTTCGAAATCTAGTTGCTGTTGTAATGTAGGAAACGCAGCAGCCAATTTTGCATATTGCAAGCTCCCACACACAGCAATGTGATAATGAACAGATAATCTGTTTTAGTTATGTTGATTGAGGGATAAATATTGAGCTAGTCACCAGGGAGAGCTCCCCTTACTTTTCTTCGAAATAGTGCCATGAGAACTTTTACGTCCACTTGAGAGGGCAGACGGGGCCTCGTTTTTTGTGCAGTGGGTAGCTCGCTCACCTCTGAGTCAGAAGGTTGTAGGTTCAAGTCCCACTCCAGGGACTAGAATAAATAAAAGTGCATAGATCGCATGGTACTATTTCGAAGAAGAGCAGGAGAGTTATCCCCGGTGTCCTGGGACCAATATCTATCCCTCACTCAACATAACAAAAACAGATTATCTGGGTCATTATCACATTGCTGTTTGTGGGAGCGCTTCCCACATTACAACAGTGACTACACTCCAAAAGTACTTCATTGGCTGTAAAGCGCTATGGGATGTCCGGTGGTTGTGAAAGATGCTATAAATGTAAGTCTTTCTCATCCGAGAGACAGCAGCTGCAACAGTGCAGCACTGTCAGCCTAGATTTCTGTGCTCAGGCTCCTGGAGTGGGACTTGAACCCACAAACTTCTGACTCAGAGGTCAGCGTGCTACCCACTGACCACGATGGGAGTACTATGGTTGATGGTGGCCTGGCGATGACTATCCTTTCCATTCCCTCTGCTCATGGGGATAGCACCCAGCCTCTGCTCATCACCTTCCCACGGGCAGGATGGCTGAGAACTCAGCGTTCATGTGGGTGCAATGAGATGGAGACAGGCATGATGCCACCTACCAGCACTTAGTGCATTGCTTCTTTTTAAGCACTACATCTCTGTTTGATTAATGTTAGTCCTTTTACTTACATTTTGCTACAACTGCACTACAGCAACTCGCCAAGGCTTCTTCGGCAGCACCTCCCAAACCCGTGACCTCTACCCCCTACATTAACACAGAGGGTGTATGAATGAGAGTTAATTGTCGGTGTATGCTTGAATACAATTATAGTAACACATATTTGTTTTGCTGCTTATTAGATGATGAATCTGACTAAATGGTTAATTAATAGTAATATATGATCCTGACTTGGAAATATATCGGCTGTTTCTACATCGTTGCTGGGTCAAAATCCTGGACTGTAGCGGTTCAAGAAGGTGTCTCACCATCACCTTCTCAAGGGCAATTATGGACAGGCAATAAATATCAGCTTTGCCAGCAATGCCCACATCCCATGAACGGATTGACAAAGGAACTCAATTTTGGAAAATGTCTGCTCCTTAAGGATTGTAGCATTTCTTCCCTGAGACAATGGAAATGAAATCCATGTCACAGGCTGCGGCAATGGTGTGCTACTTTGCGGTGCCAACTGCCAGGTGGTATGCGTGAGTGATTTCCATTGTCGGTGAGTTCCCAATCTCAACTTTACCACTGAAGCTGGCTCAAGATGGAGAGTATGGGCTTCCCCACAGGAAAGAGAGAGCAGGGAGAGGTAACTTGCTGTATGTTCAGTCATTTCCCAGCAGAGAGCAGAAGATGGGAGGGAATTGGAACAGGAGTAGGCCACACGGCCCCCTCGAGTCTGCTCCGCCATTCGATTTCATGGCTGATCTGATCTTGGCCTCAACTCCACTTTCCTGCCTGTTCCCCATAACCCTTGACTCCCCTGTAAGAACATAAGAAACAGGAACAGGAGTAGGTCATTAGGCCCCTCGAGCCTGCTCCGCCATTCAATAAGATCATGGCTGATCTGATCATGGACTCAGCTCCACTTCCCCGCCCGCTCCCCATAACCCCTTATCCCCTTATTGTTTAAGAAACTGTCTATTTCTATCTTAAATTTATTCAATGTCCCAGCTTCCACAGCTCTGTGAGGCAGCAAATTCCACAGATTTATAACCCTCTGGGAGAAGAAATTCCTCCTCATCTCTGTTTTACATGGGAGGCCCCTTATTCTAAGATCATGCCCCCTAGTTCTCGTCTCCCCCATCAGTGGAAACATCCTCTCTGCATCCACCTTGTCAAGCCCCCTCATAATCTTATACGTTTCGATAAGATCACCTCTCATTCTTCTGAATTCCAATGAGCAGAGGCCCAACCTCCTCAACCTTTTCTCATAAGTCAACCCCCTCATGCCCGGAATCAACCGAGTGAACCTTCTCTGAACTGCCTCCAAAGCAAGTATATCGTTTAAGAATCTGTCTATCTCTGCCTTGAATACATCCAACGACTCAGCCTCCATAGCTCTCTGGGGTAGAGAGTTCCAAAAGATTCACAACCCTCTGAGAGAAGAAATACCTGAAGGAGAAAAACTTGCAGGGCTACGTTAAAGAGCGGGTGAAGTGCAACTGACTGGGCTGCTCTTCGAAAGAGCTGGCATGGACTCGATGAGCCGAATGTGCCTCCTTCTGTGCTGTACTGTTCTACGATTCTACGACATGGTGTGGTATAATAAAATGGAAGATTTCTAATCATTGCATATATATTCCTTGAATATGGACATCCCTAGAAGCAGAAAGAGACAATACAGCAGGAAATGAGGGCACAGCGAATTAAAGGGCAGGAGCGGAAGAGAAAGAATATGGAAATAAATTAGTTTAGAACTGTGGTATATGCTCTATGACATCACAACACACAGACTTTACAAGATGGCTCTTCACACAGGAACTTGTCAGGTGACCTGTCATCTGATGCCTTTATTGTATTCCCAGGTGCCGGTGGGGATGTTGCACTTTATCAGGGAGGCTTTGAGGGTGTCCTTGAAACGTTTCCTCCGCCCACCTGGGGATCGCTTGCCGTGTAGGAATTCCGAGTAGAGCGCTTGCTTTGGGAGTCTTGTGTCGGGCATGTGGACAATGTGGTCCGCCCAACAGAGCTAGTCGAGTTGCCTCGCCAAAGACCGCCCTAAGCTGAGCACCTCAAGTCTCGTCGCCGAGAGCATGCAGAAAGCAAGCACAGGCAGCGGAAGGAGCGTGCGGCAAACCAGACTCCCCACCCACCCTTTCCTTCAACCACTGTCTGTCCCACCTGTGACAGAGACTGTAATTCCCGTATTGGACTGTACAGTCAGCTGAGAACTCACTTTTAGAGTGGATGCAAGTCTTCCTCGATTTCGAGGGACTGCCTATGATGATGCTGTATTACAGCAATGGCTGCTTTACCAGTTGTCCACTAGGTGAAGCAGTAGTCCACTAGGTGGCGCTCTATATTACAAAAACAAAGGGAGGAAATAACTCCTGCCGGAGAGAGATGCAACATGGAAGACTCACAACGGAAGTAAGGAGAGAATAATTGGTACCTTTTTGGGATCCATGTTGAACTTCTTTTTTCCCAGTGACATTAGTTTGTCCCTTTCAGCCGTTTTGCTAAATAAAAATAAGATGACAAATTTAATAAACATGCATCATTCAACTCGAATATGAATTTGGGCCTTTTTTAAATAAACCGGTCCTGGAGCAAAAAAGTTGTATAATATTAAGCTTTTTTGTTTCTTCATACATTTCAAAGAAGGTAACAGTAAAAGGTTTTCTGCTATTGGCTTCTTTCATTCTATTATGCTATATGAGGGATTATTTTTATTTGTTCACGGGTTATGGACATTGCCGGCAAGGCCAGCATTTATTGCCCATCCCTAATTGCCCTCGAGTGTCTTGAAAACCCATTTCAGAGGGAAGTTAAGAGTCAACCACATTGCTGTGGGTCTGGAGTCACATATCGGCCAGACCGGATAAGGGTGGCAGATTTCCTTCCCTAAAGGTCATTCGTGAACCAGGTGAGTTTTTACGACAATCCGGTAGTTTCATGGTCACCATTACTGATACTAGCTTTTTATTCCAGATTTATTTAATTAACTGAATTTAAATTCCCCAGCTGCCGTGGTGGGATTTGAACTCATGTCTCTGGATCATTAGTCCTGGCCTCTGGACTACTGGTCCAGTGACATTACCATTATGCAACCGTTACCGTAAAAATCAGCTTCACTCGCAGATGTTGCGCGGATGACTTTAACCCTATCCGCCCAGCGGAACCGGGCAAGGTGGGCAGTTAAAATCGCACGGTTTATTTACCCCTCGAGCAACCCAGATCCCGCTGGCCATGAGTTTCACACAGGATTCTGGAAGGACGACTAAGCCAGCCTCGCAAAGCCAGGAGGGGGTGGGGGTTCCTTCTTTAAATATGCAGGCCGGGATCCGCTGACGTCATCGGGCCCCGGCTGCAATTTTAACTCAGGCCTGAGCAGAGTTAGGGCCTGAGGCAGTCCCATCGGGCTGAACAGAGTCCGGATCTTGCTGGGAAGATGACAAGGGCGTCCAACCAGGCAAGTTCTTTACTGCTCCTGCTCCTCTAGTCCCACAAGGAATATGTAGGCCTCCCACAAGGAATATGTAGGCCTCCCACCCCACTTCCTTCCCACGATACCCTGCCACTCCAGGCACTTGAGTGCAGTGCTGAAGGAATGCTGCACTGTCGGAAGTGCCGTCTTTCGGATGAGACGATGAACTGGTACCCGTGGCCATCCTCTGGCACTCTCAGAAGTGTGGGGAAGGTGGTTCCGGAAGATTTGCGTTTATAAAGCACCTTACATGACCACCAGGACGCCTCAAAGTGCTTTACAGTCAATGAAGTACTTTTTGGAGTGTAGTCACTGTTGTAATGTGGGAAACGCGGCAGCTAATTTGCGCAAAGCAAGCTCCCACAAACAGCAATGTGATAATGACCAGATAATCTGTTTTTTGTTATGTTGATTGAGGGATAAGGGGAGAACTCCCCTGCTCTTCTTCGAAATAGTGTCATGGGATCATCTACACCCACCTGAGAGGAAAGACGGCACCTCCGACAGTGCAGCGCTCCCTCAGCACTGCACTGGGAGTGTCAGCCTAGATTTATGCGCTCATGTCCCAGGAGTGGAACTTGAACCCACAACCTTCTGATTCAGAGCCGAGTGTGCTACCCACTGAGCCATGACTGACATGCCTCCATTGCATCATGGGAATACCAGGATGGTAGAAGGTGAACTAGTTGGGCCTGGGCCTTTTTCCTTCGAGCAGTACCTAGTGTCCTATGTTTGCACGCGCTTCCAATATGGGGTCATTGCATCAAGATGGAACCTTTAGGGAACCCTTCACGTTGGTAACTATGAGGGGCTGGTATACCAGATATTCTGGATACGGTCAAAGTGTCCTCTGCTCACCTCTCCTCTGTGTAATTGAAGTTCCCAAGCTCAGCGATAACTGTTGCAATTTCCATCTTCAATCTCTGCAAAAGGAAGTAGTCACAGTTAGGATAGAAAACCTGACAGGGAAAACTGCCAGAGCTGGATTCAAGCAGAATACTTTTTTGTCTATCAATATAACCTAAGGGTTGTTTTCATTAGGTAACAGTATCAAATGTTATGGAAAGGCTGATACGGTAGTACAGTGGTTATGTTACTGGACTAGTAATCCAGATTCCTGAACTAATGATCCACGAGTTTTGGTCTCCGTATTTAAGGAAGGATATACTTGCATTGGAGACTGTTCAGAGAAGGTTCACTGGCTTGATTCCAGAGATGAGGGGGTTGATTTATGAAGATAGGTTGAGTAGGTTGGGCCTATATTCATTGGAGTTCAGAAGAATGAGAGGTGATCTTATTGAAACATATAAGCATGAGAGGGCTCGACAAGGTGGATGCAGAGAGGATATTTCCTCTCATGGGGGAAACTAAAACTAGGGGGCATAGTCTCAGAATAAGGGGCCGCCCATTTGAAACTGAGGTGAGGAGAAATTTCTTCTCTCAGAGAGTTGTAAATTTATGGAATTCTCTGCCCCAGAGAGCTGTGGAGGTTGGGTCATTGAATATATTTAAGGCGGAGATAGACAGACTTTTGAGCGATAAGAGAATAAAGGGTTATGGGGAGCGGGCAGGAAAGTGGAGCTAAGTCCATGATCAGATCAGCCATGATCTTATTGAATGGTGGAGCAGGCTCGAGGGGCCAGGTGGCCTACTCCTGCTCCTATTTCTTATGTTCTTATGAGACATGAGTTCAAATCCCAACACGGCAGCTGGGGAATTTAAATTCAATTAATTAATTAAATCTGGAATAAAAAGCTAGGATCATTAATGGTGCTCATGAAACTACGGATCTGTTGGATGCAACCCATCTAGTTCATTAATGTCCCAGTCTGGTCTATACATGACTCTAGACCCGCAGCAATGTGGTTGACTCTTAACTGCCCTCTGAAATGGCCCAGCGAGTGACTTAGTTGTATCAAAGGGCAATTAGGGATGGTCAATAAATGCTGACGTGAATGAACTAAAAAAAATAGAGTTGAGGTACGGATCAGCCATGATCTAACTGAATGGTGGAATAGGCTTCAGGGGCTGAACGACCTCCTCCTGTTGCTAAGATTTTTCCCAATTTTACTCTGGGGAATTGTGTAACCAAAGACAATGGGTGAATTATTCCCAGGCGATGGAGCGAAACTACTTCCGCTGGTTGGGGAGTCTAACACTAGGGGGCATAGCCTAAAATTTAGAGCCAGGCCTTTCAGGAGGAATGTTAGGAAACACTTCTACACTCAAAGAGTGGTAAAAGTTTGGAAGTCTCTTCTGCAAATGGCAATTGATGCTGGATTAATTGTTTATTTTAAATCGGAGATTGATAGATTTTTGTTAACCAAAGGTATTGAGGGATATGGGGCAAAGGTGGGTGTATGAAGTTGGGTCGAAGATCAACCATTGAATGGTGGAACAGGCTCGAGGGGCTGAATGGCTTCCTCCTGTCCTATGTTACTGTGAGTCAAAGGCTGATCTAGGTTCTGTAGGTGAGGTCAACTTGGTGCTAAAGATCTCAATGCAAGAGGTAGAGTTCCAGGTGATGACACTGGGAGAGAATACCACAAGCAGAAGAGGCAATGTCTGAACGTTCGGCATTCATTATCATTCGGACAGATTCAGAACATTGATGTGCTCTTGCAGCAGGTCTATATCATTAAGAGGAGTGAGAAGTTTTGACTTATAAAGGTTTTAAATCCTTGCAATATTGTTCCACCCATGAGGAAGGATCGACAGGTTGTATTCCCAACCTCATGATCCAGGAATGGATTGATTCTCGTGATGGCCAGCAAGACGTTAGAGCTCGGGCCAGCAGGGAGATCGGGGCCCAGGAAAGGTACAGCATGGGCCAGCAGCAAGATTGGAACCTGAGGCCAGTATATGCGTGGTCACTAGTAAAGGCCCGTGCAGCAGAGCCTGTTCTCCAGTCGTCTTGGATCCCCTTGCCATTGGACCAAGACCTTGCTCCATCAAGCCCGTGTGGTGGCTGGTGTGCAATAGCCACCCCACCTTAAAAGAATTCACGCACAGGCATCTTCCACCCTTTAAAATGAAGTCCGGGAGCTGGCATCAGTCATCTTAGAACTCATTTTATTGTGGTAGCAAGTCATCCTCGACACCAGGGGGACTGCCTAAGAAGAAGAAGAGAGCTTCTGATGGTCCCAGAGCAGCCTGTCCTTTGGTTTGGTGTATCTAGTGAGCTGTTGAAGTGGACACACGACTTACTCAGAAGGTGCCACCTTGATTAATGGATATGGGGCTTAGCATAACACCTTCACAGCTAACCATTGGTGAAGTGGACCTGGGACATCTCTATGGCTTCATCTATGACCTGGTGCTTGCTATCAAAGGTTTTGTTCTTTACCGGTGACACGACATGCAGCGTGACTAGCTCCCAATCAAAGTCAACAGGGACCTCATCACTGCAGCTAGATAGAGGTAGACTTGGATAGTGGTGTGTCATTTTCAAGGCGGAGAATTCCAAGTCATTTACTCTCGGCAGCGCTGCTGATGTTGGCTTCGAGAAAACCAGCCCCTTCTCATCAAGGTTAATTGTTTTTATGGTTTTGGATTGTAATGGTGGCTCAATCCTCCATCACTGGCCAGACATACGTTCTGTAGATCAGTGCTGTACCAATCTCTACTCTATAAGGGTAGGAACATCCATCTCCTGAGGCACAGAAAGCAACCAGGCAGTGACAATAGCTGGAAAATATGGTGTACGGAAGCAAATGCTCAAGAACATAAGAAGTAGGAGCAGGAGTAGACCATTTGGCCCCTCAAGCCTGCTCCGCCATTCAATAAGATCATGGCTGATCTGATCTTGGCCTCAGCTCCACTTCCCTGCCCGCTCACCATAATCCTTGACACCCTTATCATGCAAAAATCTGTCTATTTCCAACTTGAATATATTCAATAACCCAGCCTCCACAGCTCTCTGGGGCAGAGAATTCCACAGATTTACAACCCCCTGAGAGAAGAAATTTCTCCTCATCTCAGTTTTAAATGGATGGCCCCTTATTCTGAGACTATGTCCCCTAGTTTTAGTTTCCTCTATGAGTGGAAATATCCTCTCTGCATCCACCTTATCGAACCCCCTCATTATTTTATAAGTTTCAATAGGACCACCTCTCATTGTCCTGAACTCCAATGAGTACAGGCCCAGCCTGCTCAACCTTTCCTCATAAGACAACCCCTTCATCTCAGGAATCAACCGAGTGAACCTTCTCTGAACTGCCTCCAATGGCAGTTATCCCTCCCTAAATAAGGAGACCAAAACTGTATGCAGTACTCCAGGTGTGGCCTCAAAAAAAGGTGGGCTTGTTTGCCAATTGCAGTGAGATAATCCGGATCGCCAAGTGCCCTCAATCTACATGTCCGTCCACAGTGATTTTGTCAACAATCCTCATTCAGATGGGTGGCTAACCACTTTATAACCAGTGGTGTCATCACGAAAGAAAACAATATAATTGCCAGAAACTGCTCGGATGCACCCAGTGCATGGATGCTGCAAACAAACGGTGAATGGCTATTTACCGTGTCCCAATGTGGTGGATATAGCTTCAACAGCAACCTTCACAAGGGAATTGCATAAATACTTGAAGGAGACAAAATTGCAGGGATACGGGAAAAAAGCGGGGGGAGTGGGACTAACTGGATTGCTCTTCGAAAGAGCCGCCGCGGACTCGATGGGCCGAATGGCCTCCTTCTGTGCTGTACTGCTCTATGATTTTATTATATTGCCTGTGCAGGTTACACACCCAATTCAGGGAAATTTGCAGTCTCTCTTGCAATAATTTGTATCTTATCTGCAGGTACAGATGATATCACTGGGGAATTGGCTGGGAGGAGTTATCCTGGTAACTGGTGAGAGGGAACTGAGTTTACATCAGTAAAAAAATAAAGACTTGCATTTATATAGCGCCTTTCACGACCACCGGATGTCTCAAAGTGCTTCACAGCCAATGAAGTACTTTTGGAGTGTAGTCACTGTTGTGAAACGCGGCAGCCAATTTGTGCACAGCAAGCTCCCACAAACAGCAATGTGATCATGACCAGATCTGTTTTTGTTATGTTGATTGCGGGATAAATATTGGCCCAGGACACCGGGGATAACTCCCCTGCTCTTCTTCCAAATAGTGCCATGGGATCTTTTACATCCACCTGAGAGAGTGTTTTGGTTTAACGTCTCATCCGAAAGTCATCATCATAGGCAGTCCCTCGGATTTGAGGAAGACTTGCTTCCACTCTTAGCATGAGTTCTTAGGTGACTGAACAGTCCAATACAAGAACCACAGTCTCTGTCACAGGTGGGACAGACAGTGGTTGAAGGAAAGGGTGGGTGGGGAGTCTGGTTTGCTGCACGCTCCTTCCGCTTGATTTCTGCATGCTCTCAGCAATGAGACTCGAGGTGCTCAGCACCCTCCTGGATGCACTTCCTCCACTTAGGGCGGTCTTTGGCCAGGGACTCCCAGGTGTCAGTGGGGATGTTGCACTTTATTCAGGAGGCTTTGAGGGTGTCCTTGTAATGTTTCCTCTGCCCACCTTTGGCTCATTTGCCGTGGATGAGTTCCAAGTAGAGCGCTTGCTTTGGGAGTCTCGTGTCTGGCATGCGGACTATGTGGCCCGCCCAGCGGAGCTGATCAAATGTGGTCAGTGCTTCAATGCTGGGAATGTTGGCCTGGTCTGTTATGTTGGCACTAATGTTGGTGCGTCTGTCCTCCCAAGGGATTTGTAGGATCTTGCGGAGACATCGTTGACATCGAAATACGGTACCTCTGACAGTGCAGCACTCCCTCAGCACTGCAGTGGGAGTGTCAGTCTAGATTTCTGTGCTCGAGTCCCCGGAATGGGACCTGAACCCACAACCTTCTGACTCGGAGGTGAGTGTGCTCCCCACTGAGCCATAGCTGACACAGTAAGGATGCAACCATTGGCAAAAGGTGCTCCAGTGGCTCTACACTTCAACTGCCTGCATTCAGCTAAGTTCTTGTCACAGGAGAACTCAGCACTTCAAATTTATCGTGTTAACACAACCAGCACTACAATGAAAATATTCTTAAAATCCAAACAGTCAGCGAAAGGATGTTAAAGTTGGCCTGGTTTACCATGTAAAATCTTATCAGCCAATGGTCTGACAGCTGTGACTGAGTGGATAGCAAACTTGTCTCTGAGTCAGCTGGTTTTGGGTTCACTTCCCACTCCAGAGACTTGAGCACAAAGATCTAGGCTGATACTTCAGTGCAGTGCTGAGGAAGTACTGCACTGTCGGAGGTGCTGTCTTTCGGATGAGACATTAAAACCAAGGACCTGTCTGCTCTCTCAGGTGGGCATAAAAGGTCCCGCGGCTCTATTTCGAAGAAGAGCAGGGGAGTTATCCCCGGTGTCCTAGGCTAATATTTATCCCTCAATCAACATAACAAAAAAACTAATTATATGGCCATTATCATATTGCTGTTTGTGGGAGCTTGCTGTGCACAAATTAGCTGCCGCATTTCCCATATTACAACAGTGACTACACTCCAAAAGTATTTCATTGGCTGTAAAGCACTTTGTGATGTCCTGAGTTCATGAAAGGCGCTATATAAATGCAAGTCTTTCTTTCTGTGATTGGGCGGAGGCACTGAGGGCAGAAGAGCACATGGCCTCCCTCTCCGACTGTAACCAGTTCCATCTCAAGACCTCAGAACTGTGGAGCAAATTCCCCTCATCACCTCCAGGCTTTTAAAACCAATGCTTGCTGACACCGAAACACTTTACCTGAAGAAAGACTTGCATTTACATAGCGCCTTTCACAACCTCACTACAGCCCAAAGCGCTTCACAGCCAATGAGGTACTTTTCAAGCAATTGTCACATTGCTGCTTGTGGGAGCTTGCTGTGCACAAAGTGGCTGCCGCGTTTCCCACATTACAACAGTGACTACACTTCAAAAGTACTTCATTGGCTGTAAGGCGCTTTGGGACATCCTGAGGTCGTGAAAGGCACTATATAAATGCAAGTCTTTCCGTCTGTAATGTATATTGCAGTGTGGCGTCGTGTAGGCGGGTTTACACTCTGCAATATGCTTTTGTGGTGTACATGTTTCTCATCCTACCTGAATGTCGTCCAGTAACTCCTTTTTATGCAGGCGAACACTCTGGATCTCTTCCTGTTCCTGTGGGTTAAGGTCTGAAAGTCCTGAGAACGGGAGCAAGGCAGTGCAGTTAGATTTTATCCACAAGGGCCTTTTCCTTCAATTAAAAAATTTACATGATTGCAAATACGGGATAAGTGTCTTCTGCAAATACAACATCGACCATAAAACCAGCTGCAGGGAAGGTATTAAACTCAGCAATGATGGGTTTGCACATAAACCGCTGAATAGAATAAGTCTGCCCGGTGATCTCTTTTGTTTCACAACAACTTATATTTATCTGAGGATTTGAGTAAAGACGTCCTATATAAGGCCCTGGTGAGACCACAGCTGGAGTATTGTGTACAGTTTTGGTCTCCTTACCTAAGGAAGGATATACTTGCCATAGAGAGAGTGCAACGAAGGTTCACCATCCACAAACAGCAATGTGATAATGACCAGATAATCCTGTTTTAATGATGTTGATTGAGGGATAAATATTGGCCAGGACACCGAGGATAACTCCCCTGCTCTTCTTCGAAATAGTGCCATGGGATCTTTTACGTCCACCAGAGCAGACAGGGCCTCGGTTTAACATCTCATCCGAAAGACGGCACCTCCGTCAGTGGGTGTTACCCACTGAGCCACAGCAGGCACGTTCAACCTTGGCTGATGATGAAAGGAAAGCCAGTTGCCAGCTAGCAGAGTGTATTCTAATACGTGGTGTAACTTGTGCTCAATGACACTGTGTTGCCCTACAGACCTCTCACTCATTTGGAGTTAGGTTCCCTCATTTCGGCTGACAACTCAATGGCGCTCACTGTGAAACACTGCTCCGAGTATTTGCAATCATTCTCCCTCCGATTGAGTGAGCTTCACTCCTAACTCTTGGACTGCGTTCTTGCTCTTTATCTTTTTTTTTGCTTTAAACGTCAGATTACAACACACTCAGCTGTAGTAATGGCAGGATCAGGGCTTTATTTAAACCTCATACTACACACAAAACCGGTATGAAAGTTACTGAGACATACACTTCACAGAACCAGTGTATGCTCTCTGCTTGAGAAACACATTGCAATGCCAGTGTCTCTGCTCAAACAGTCTTCTCTCACAACTCTAATACAAAATCAGGTCTTGAATGGCTGAGCTCTCCATCCCATACATACCTTCAATGGTACATCAACAGTACGTACAAATACTTAACAAACAGACAATGAAGACTATACGACCAGCTACCCAGTGTCCTGAAATCACATCTTATTGCGGCAATCGACCCTTGCCACGAATTACTGTAAACACACAGACGAGCAGATTGACACATTTGAAAATGCTGAATGGCTCTCACACCCGTCCAGCATCTTGTTTCCATGGCAACATCCTCTGCTTTGGTCCAAGCTTCAGTAATACTCCATGTTCATCAGAAAAGCTGCTTCAACTTTTAACCCAGTGTGTGTGTCATCTCCAGACTGCGCGGTATTTGGGTAATACTGGCCTGCGCACCCACACAAACGTTTGCCTAAAGTTGACTGCAGACTTTACTAAGTATTAGAAGCCTGTAGCACGCACTTTCTAAATGACAGGTTTTAAATATTTCAGTAAGCAGCACTTTCCTCTTCTGTCATCCAAGTTTCATTGCCTTACTAACGACGCCTGTGCCTGAATAACACAGCAACAAAAAGGCACTGTCAAAGGTACGGCTAGTTCACTGATTAACATTTAGCCGCAGAGGTGACGGATGGTCCATTAAAGGCACAGCTTTTTATATTCGCCATGCCAATAAATTGTTGTCCGCGCAGACTTAGTTGCTGAAACAAAATAGCCAACAGGGAACTCACTGAGCATGTCAGAACATCCAAGGTGCATTCCAGGACACGTTCATAACTGATCACACGTATAATATCCAACCCGGGGATGAATACTGATCAGGACGGCGCTTTGTACAGTTGGTATCCCCCAAAATCAACAATCGTTAACTGAAGAATGGGCAATGCCAGGGATCAAGGTCGGTGGTTCGATGATCTGAAACCTCAGACGGTACATAAACCCGCCCCCCGAGATCTCGCCCACAGCCAGTTCCTGGAACTGATGCATCCTTTTTTATTCAGCAGAAATCCAGCTTCGTATTTAACCCTTTTTATGCTGTATCAGCGTGATGCAGTGGGTAGCACCCTCGCCTGTGAGGCACAAGCCCCACTCCAGGGACCTGAGGACAAAATCCAGGCTGACTCTCCCAGTGCCGTGCTGAGTGAGTGCTGCACTGTCGGAGGTGCCGTCTTTTGGATGAGACGTTAAACCGAGGCCCCGTCTGCTCTCTCAGGTGGACGTAAAAGATCCCACGGCCACTATTTCGAAGAAGAGCAGGAGAGTTCTCCCTGGTGTCCCGGCCAATATTTATCCTTCAACTAACATCATTAAAAACAGATTATCTGGGTCATTATCACATTGCTGTTTGTGGGAGCTTGTTGTGCACACATAGGCAATGTATTTCCTACATTACAGCAGTGACTACACTCCAACAGTACTTCATTGGCTGTAAAATGCTTTGAGACGTCCGGTGACCATGAACGGCGCTATATAAGTGCAAGTATTTCTTTCTGTGATGGGGTGGAGGCACAGAGGGCAGAAGAGCTTGTGGCCTCCCTCTCCAACTATAACCAGTTCCATCTCAAGACCTCAGAACTGTGGAGCAAATTCTCCTCCATCACCGCCAGGCTTTTAAAACCAATGCTTGGTGTCACCAAAACACTTCACCTGAAGAAAGACTTGCATTGCTATAGCGCCTTTCATCATCTTAGTACATCCCAAAGCGCTTCATAGGCAATGCAGTGTAGTCACTGTTGTAATGTGGGAAACATGTCAGCCAATTTGGGCTCCATCATCATCATCATGGGCAGTCCCTTGAAATCGAGCAAGTCTTGATTTCACTCTAAAAGTGAGTTCTCAGGTGACTGTACAGTCCAATATGGGAATTGCAGTCTCTGTCACAGGTGGGACAGGCAGTGGTTGAAGGAAAGGGTGGGTGGGGAGTCTGGTTTGCCGCACGCTCCTTCCGCTGCCTGCGCTTGTTTTCTGCATGCTCTCTGTCATGTATGCAACCATCATGCAACGATAATCTTCATGTAACTGCAACCTTCATGCAACTCCTGTACACTACTTATACCCTAGAAATTCACAACCTGACCACAGGAGATGAACTTGTGGGAGACACTCCTCACCTGGGTTTCCAGGTATAAAAGGGGAGGTCCCACCCAGGGTCAGCACTCCTTGGTCCTGGGAATAAAGGTTAAGGTCACGTAGTGACTGTGTCTGCAGTACATGCCTCGTGTGAGTTTATAGTACGGTGCAGGGACACCACATTTGGCGACGAGAAACGGGAATCACCGAACCACGAGGATGGCCACCGGTAGCACAGAGGAACGTTTCTGTGTGGATGAGGACTGGGCCGACTTTGTGGAGAGACTCCAGCGGAGCTTTGTCACGATGGATTGGCTGGGAGCGACAGCAGCTGACAAGTGGAGGGCGCATCTACTGACCAGCTGCAGACCACAGACGTATGCGCTGATGAAAGACCTGCTCGTACACCAAAAGCCAGTGGACAAGTCCTTTGAAGAGCTCAGCCGGCTGATCAGTGAGCATCTCAAGCCGATGAGTACCGTACACATGGCCCGGCACCGGTTCTACACACACCGGCGTCGGGAGGGACAATACATCTCGGACTTCATTGCAGACCTGCGGCACTTGGCCAGTCTCACAGTTCACAGACGCCTGCAGGGGGGAGATGTTAAAGGACTTTTTCATTGAGGGCATTAATCATGCCGGGAATTTCAGGAAGCTCATAGAGGTCAAGGACTTGACTTTAGAAGGGGCGGTGTTGATAGCTCAGACCTTCATGGCAGGGGAAGAGGAGACCAAGCTAATTTACGCACGCAGCCCTGGTCCCAACATGGCGATGGACCAGGGAGTTAACTTTGTGAACGCGGCTAGGGACCCCGCAGGCAGGCAAGGGCATTTCAAAACTGCCCAGGCAGCAACAGACTCTAGGGTGGGCCCGCAATAGGGACAATGGAAAGGGGATCGGCAATTCATGCCATCACAAGGAACAATGAGTCCCGCGATGGGACCATTAACACCCACCATCAGAGTGCTTAGAAACAACCAAATGGGCAATCAGAGAGGAATGCCTGGTAATAGTCCTTTTGTTAACAACAATCTCAGCTCATGCTGGAGAGGCAGGGGTAGACATACTGCAAAAAGCTGCAGGTTCCAGCAATATACCTGTAGGATTTGTAATGTCAGTGGACACTTGGCCAGGATGTGCAAAAAGGCTTGGGCGAAGCTAATCTGCGAGACAGAGGAACCAGACGAGGGGTCTGCAATGCAGGATGATGCCTGGGGAAAAGCCATGGATGCTGAAGTTCAACGGGTTCACGTGGCTGACGTCCACAGCTCATACCCTAAAACGCCACCCATGGATGAAAGTTTTACTGAATGGCATTCCAGTGTGCATGGAGCTGGATACGGGAGCTAGCCAGTCACTTATGAGCGCCCAACAATTTGAGAGACTATGGCCACACAGAGCTAGCAGGCCCAAACTGGAACGCATTGACACGGAGCTACAGATGTACACCAAAGGGATCATCCCAGTGCTGGGCAGTGCAAACTTGGTGGTAACGTGTAATGAATCACAGAATCGGCTGCCACTCTGGATCATCCCGGGAAATGGCCCCGCGCTCTTGGGGAGGAGTTGGCTAGCCAAGATGAATTGGAAATGGGGGGATGTCCACGCCATTTCATCTGTGGAGCGAAGTTCATGCTCACAGGTCCTACAAAAATTCGGGTCACTGTTTCAACCCGGTGTCGGAAAGTTCAAGGGCACTAAAGTAGCGATACGCATCACTCCGGACGCCAGACCAGTGCACCACAAAGCCGTATGTGATGCGTGAGAAAATTGAAAGTGAATTGGACAGGCTGCTCAGAGAGGGCATAATTTCGGCCGTTAAATTCAGCAACTGGGCAAGTCCCATCATTCCTGTCCTTAAAGCAGATGGCTCGGTCAGGATTTGTTGCGACTACAAAGCCACCATCAACCGAGTGTCACTGCAAGACCAATACCCGCTTCCGAGAGCGGAGGACCTTTTTGCCACGCTGGCAGGTGGCAAGCTGTTCACGAAGCTGGACCTCACTTCAGCCTACATGACTCAGGAACTGGCTGAAGAATCCAAGCTTCTGACCACCATCACGACGCACAAGGGATTATTTATCTACAACAGGTGTCCGTTTGGCATTCATTCGGCGGCAGCTATCTTTCAGAGGAACATGGAAAGCTTGCTCAAATCCATCCCTGGAACAATCGTATTCCAAGACGACATCCTTATAACGGGTCGAGACACCGAGGAACACCTCCACAACCTGGAGGAGGTGCTATGCCAACTGGACCGGGTAGGCTTGCGGCTGAAAAAGGCCAAGTGTGTGTTCTTGGTCCCAGAGGTCGAGTTTTTGGGCAGGAGGGTTGCCACAGACAGGATCCGGCCCACTGAATCAAAAACGGAGGCAATCCGCCGAGCGCCCAGGCCCGGCAACACGTCGGAGTTGCGATCATTCCTGGGACTTTTGAACTATTTCGGGAACTTTCTGCCGAACTTAAGCACATTGTTGGAGCCGTTACACGTGCTCCTGCATAAAGATTGTGAATGGTTTTGGGGGGACTGTCAAGAACAGGCTTTCAATAAGGCGAGGAACCTGCTGTGTTCTAACTAACTGTTGACTTTGTATGACCCCTGTAAAAAACTCATTTTAATGTGCGATGCATCGTTCTATGGGGTTGGGTGTGTGTGGCAGCAGGGTAATGACGACGGCCAACTCCAACCGGTGGCTTACACCTCCAGGTCACTCTCCCAGGCAGAGCGTGGATATGGCATGGTCGAGAAGGAAGCACTCGCTTGTGTTTACGGTGTGAAAAAGATGCAGCAGTACCTTTTCGGTCGACAGTTCGAGCTAGAGACGGACCACAAGCCGTTAACATCCCTGTTGTCCGACAGCAAGGCTGTTAATGCCAATGCATCAGCTCGCATACAGCGATGGACTCTCACACTGGCTGCTTATGACTACACCATACGGCACCGGCCAGGCACCAAAAATTGCGCTGACGCGCTCAGCAGGCTCCCTCTGGCCACCACTGAGGGGGCAGCGGAGCAAAGCGCGGAGGTGGTCATGGCCGTTGAGGCTTTTGACACCGCAGGCTCCCCCATCACAGCCCGCCAGATCAAACTCTGGACCCCTCCTATCCATGATAAAGAAATGTGTCCTGACTGGGGATTGGGCGCCCGCACACAGGGCGTGCCCCAAGGAGGTCAGACCAATTCAGAGATGGATGGATGAGCTCTAGGGTATGGGGTAGTCATGCGTTCATCAGGGAACTCCACAGTGAGCACCCAGGCATCGTGTTAATGAAGGCCATTGCCTGGTCACATGTATGGTGACCGGGGATTGACTCAGACCTGGAACACTGGGATCGCAGGTGCACGACGTGTGCCCAGCTGGGAAATGCCCCCAGGGAGGCCCCACTCAGCCCGTGGCCCTGGCCCACCAGGCCATGGTCACGTATTCACGAAGACTATGCAGGCCCGTTCATGGGGAAAATGTTCCTGATCGTTGTCGATGCATACTCGAAGTGGATCGAGTGCATCATATTAAACTCGTGCACGACATCTATCACTGCGTACGGTTTTCGCGACCCACGGCTTGCCAGACATCCTGGTCAGCGACAATGGCCCGTGTTTCACCAACCATGAATTCCAGGAATTTTTGTCGGGCAATGGTATCAAACACGTCCGGACAGCGCCTTTCAAGCCGGCTTCCAATGGCCAGGCGGAACGTGTGGTCCAAGTCATAAAACAGGGCATGCTACGCATCCAAGGACCCTCCCTTCAGTACCGCCTATCGTGCCTCCTGCTGGCCTACAGGTCCCGCCCGCAGTCACTCACGGGAGTCCCGCCAGCGGAACTCCTCATGAAACGCACGCTTAAAACGCGGCTGTCCCTCATTCACCCAGCCCTGGCAGACATTGTTGAGGGCAAGCGCCAGTCCCAAACCGAGCTCCATAATCGAAACTCAAGGGGGAGGTGTATAGAATTGGTTGACCCGGTATTTTTTCTTAACCATGCTTTGGGACCCAAGTGGCTTGAGGGCACCGTAATTGGCAAAGAAGGGAATAGGGTCATAGTGGTCAGACTAAACAATGGGCAGATATGCCGCAAATACTTGGACCAAGTAAAGAAAATGTTCAGCATAGACATGGAGGAACCTGAAGAAGAGCATGAGATGTCACCCACACCACCGCCACTGGACAAGCAACAAGGACAATCCACAGCATGCACAGTCCCTGCGGCCAGCCCGGACAGGCCGGAATCACCCCAGGTGACAGAGACGCATACCGAGGCTCAGCCACCAGAGCCACAACTGCGGCACTCCACGAGAGAGCGTCGACCACCTGACAGACTTAACCTTTGACACAAAAAGACGTAAGGGGGGAGGTGATGTCATGTATGTAACCATCATGCAACGGTAATCTTCATGTAACTGTAACCTTCATGCAACTCCTGTACACTGTACTTATACCCTAGAAATGCACACCCTGACCACAGGGGATGAACTTGTGGGAGACACTCCTCACCTGGGTTTCCAGGTATAAAAGGGGAGGTCCCACCCAGGGTCAGCACTCCTTGGTCCTGGGAATAAAGGTTAAGGTCACATAGTGACTGTGTCTGCAGTACATGCCTCGTGTGAGTTTGTAGCACGGTGCTGGGACACTACACTCTCGGCGACAAGACTCGAGGTGCTCAGCACCCTCCCAGATGCATTTCCTCCACAAGGCGGTCTTGGGCCAGGGACTCCCTGGTGTTGGTGGGGATGTTGCACTTTATCAGGGAGGCTTTGAGGGTGTCCTTGAAACGTGTCAACCAACCTGCAAGCTCCCACAAACAGCAATGTGATAATGACCAGATAATCTGTTTTTAGTGCCATGGGATCTTTTACGTCCACTTGAGAGAGCAGATGGGGCCTCGGTTTAATGTCTCATCCGAAAGACGGCACCTGCGACAGTGCAGCACTCCTTCAGCACTGCACTGGGAGTGTCAAGCCTCTGGAGTGGGAATCTAATCCCACAACCTTCAGACGCACAGCGAGGGTGTTACCCACTGAGCCACGACTGACAACATCTTCCTTCAAGGCTGGTGCTCTCCTGCAGTCTGAGCCCTCTCCCTTCTGCCCACCCCCTCACTTCCCCTCCCTCCCATCGACCGGTTGAGTGAGTGATTAATTGGCTTGCTGGCTATTGGCCAGAGGTGCCATAGAAGTCGCAGCAAGAGGAACTGCCTGAGGCAAATGCAACCTCTGATTGTCTCTTCTTCCGTCTTGCGAAGTTCGAGAAATCCTATCAACAGTTGTGGCTGCCACATTACAACAGTGACTGCACCTCAAAGGTACCTCATCGGCTGTGAGGCATTTTCTGACGTGGGTTTAGACAGGTTAGATGCAGGAAGAATGTTCCCGATGTTGGGGAAGTCCAGAACCAGGGGTCACAGTCTAAGGATAAGGGGTAAGCCATTTAGGACCGAGATGAGGAGAAACTTCTTCACCCAGAGAGTGGTGAACCTGTGGAATTCTCTACCACAGAAAGTTGTTGAGGCCAATTCACTAAATATATTCAAAAAGGAGTTAGATGTAGTCCTTACTACTCGGGGGATCAAGGGGTATGGCGAGAAATTAGGAATGGGGTACTGAAGTTGCATTTTCAGCCGTGAACTCATTGAATGGCGGTGCAGGCTCAAAGGGCCGAATGGCCTACTCCTGCACCTATTTTATGTTTCTATGTTTCTATATAAATACAAGCTCATTCTTTACATAGTAGTTGCGGACAGCCACTAATAATGAAAGTGAGGAATTGCTCACTCCTCTGACGGACGGCCAGGACTGCTATGACTCAGTTGAGCATCGTCTGCTCGTCTCAGCCTGAGTGAAGAAGGAAACAGCTGTTGGCTGACTGTGCTCAGGAGGAACTCACTGCTAAAAGCGATTTCTCCAATTCCCCATTCCTGCTCACAACCAGCCGTGCACTTATTGCCAATACAGGAAGCAGCCTTATTAAAGCACGACAGAGAAAAATGAAAAGAAAGACTTGGATTTATATAGCGCCTTTCACAACTACTGGACGTCTCAAAGCGCTTTATAGCCAATGAAGTACTTTTGGAGTGTAGTCACTGTTGTAATGTGGGAAACGCGGCAGCAAACTTGTGCACAGCAAGCTCCCACAAACAGCACTGTGACAATAACCAGATTATCTATTTTTGTTATGTTTATTGTGGGGTAAATATTGGCACCTGTACACCAGGGATAACTCCCCCTGCTCTTCTTCGAAATAGTGGCCATGGGATCTTTAACATATGCCTGAGAGAGCAGAAGGGGACCTCGAATTAGCGATAAGGGAATAAAGGGTTATGGGGAGTAGGCATGGAAGTAGAGCTGAGTTCATGATCAGATTAGCCATGATCGTATTGAATGGTGGAGCAGGCTTGAGGAGCTGAATAGCCGACTCCTGCTCCTAGTTCTTATGTTCTTATGTCTCATCCGAAACGCAGCACCTCCGACAGTGCAGCACTCGTTCAGCACTGCACTGGGAGTGTCAGCTTAGATTTATGTGCTGAAATTGCTGGAGTGGGATTTGAACTGGTGGGACTTTCGAGCTCTGCTATAATTAAAGGGTTAAGAATGGGTCCCGGGACCAAAAAGAGCTAAATAGGCTTTTGTAGTGGTCAGCTTTCTAAGTTGCTGAATGGGCAGAAGAGACAACGCTGAGAATAACACATGGGAATGATTAACTGTTGCAAGCTGTGTAACCGGAGGACAATTGCAAATAGCCAAAGTGTTGAACCACAGGAGGCCCAGAGAGGCAGTTAAACAGGGCAAGGGGTCAAAGGTGACACGTTGGAGACATAGGCCAATGGTGTGAGACATAGGTCAATGATTGTGTGACGCGAAAGGGAATGAGTCAATCAGCAACTGTGCACATGGGCTTTGGGTCAATTAAACGGTATGGGGGGATCGTGCATGGGGCTGACATGCACCATTAAGTGTATGAAAGGTTGCTTGGAACATTGTATCATCGGAGAAGCCCGGCTACAGACAGAGAGCAGGCGGTCTCCCCACCGGTGCGAATAAAGACTACTTGAATCTTCGAACCCGTACCTGGTGTTGAGTGTTTATTTTAAATACTTCACTGCAGAACCCACAACCTTCTGACTCAGAGATGAGCAGAGACTGACACTACCTCTTGAGCTAAAACCTCTTTTAAAGATGTTTACCGCCTCGTTCGTTGTGCAAACTACTTTGAAACATTTTAGGACGGTGAGAAAGGCTCCAGGCAACGGCGAGCATTTCTTTAATTTATAAACCATTTCATGTCAGCGGAAAGGGGGTGAAGTGGTGAAGCACGATCTACTTATCGAAGACTTACGCAGATAACCACAGACTCTTCAGCTCATGCCTGTTGAACCTGCGAGGAGCGATAGGAAAGGTCATATGAGCTGCCCCCTCGAATTTGAACAGTGGATGCCTCCCACTCGAGAGTACATGCACCCTTCCTCATATACCACAACCGCAACAATAAATCACATCTCTTATCCCTCTATTTTCGACGAGGTGCGGAGGAGCTAATCTCCTCCCAGCACTGCCAAGTCAACGCGACACAGTCTGGGGCCAAGATTCAGCCAATTGGTCTTTTTGTTTCATGGCTTTAAGCACCTGTATTTACACATTCAGAGAATTTTGGTCACAGGGTACGCTGGCGTAGTGATTCCGTTACTGATCCATGGGTGTCACTAACACCACGTCAAAATCACAATGTGATCTGGTTCGAACAAACCGGCATTTATATAGCACCTTTCAGCTGTGGCTCAGTGGGTAGCACCCTCATCATCACAGGCAGTCCCTCGGAATCGAGGAAGACTTGCTTCCACTCTAAAAATGAGTTCTCAGACGCCTGTACAGTCCAATGCGGGAATTACAGTCTCTGTCACAGGTGGGACAGATAGTCGTTGAGGGAAAGGGTGGGTGGGGAGTCTGGTTTGCGCCTTCCGCTGCCTGCGCTTGCTTTCTGCATGCTCTCGGCAACGAGACTCGAGGTGCTCAGCGCCCTCCCGGATGCTCTTCTTCCACTTAGGGCGGTCTTTGGCCAGGGACTCCCAGGTGTCAGTGGGGATGTTGCACTTTATCAAGGAGGCTTTGAGGGTGTCCTTGATGTGTTTCCTTTGCCCACCTGGGGCCCGCTTGCCGTGGAGGAGTTCCGAGTAGAGCGCTTGGTTAGGGAGCCTCATGTCGGACATGCGGACGATGTGACCCTCACCTCTGAGTTAGAAGGTTGTGGCTTCAAGTCTCACTCAAGGGACTTGAGCATTAAACTCTAGGCTGACACTCCAGTGCCATGCTGAGGGAGTGCTGCACTGTCGGAGATGCCGTCTTTCGGATGAGTCGTTAAACCGAGGCCTCAAGTGGGCATAAACGATCCCATGACACTATTTTGAAGAAGAGGAGGGGAGTTACCCCCAGTGTCCTGGGGCCAATATTTATCCCTCGATCAAAAAAACAGATTATCTGGTCATTATCACATTGCTGTTTGTGGGAGCTTGCTGTGCACAAATTGGCTGCTGTGTTTCTCACATTTCAACAGTGACTACACTCCAAAAGTAATTCATTGTCTGTAAAGCGCTTTGAGGCAGGTGGTCATGAAAGGCACTATATAAATGCAAGTCTTTCTTTCATAATCTGAGGATATCCCAAAGCACTTTACAGCCAATGAAGTACTTTTGGAGTGCAGTCACTGTAGGAAAGGCAGCAGCCAATTTGCATACTGCAAGGTCCCACAAACAGCATTCAAATGATGACCTGATAATATATTTTATTTTCGATGAAGTTTGCCTTAACTATGCTATAAAAACTTAAAAGTAATGAATAGGATTAACACAAGTAGTGCGTGTCATTTGTGCCTTTTAGTCAGCTCGAGAGGCAGCCATTCTAACCGGCTCACTTCCGCCTTTCCTGGGAACTGTGTGGCCAACATATTCGCCCACTGCATCATCTATTTCTAGATGTGTTTTATCAGCAGTCACTCAGGATAACGTTCAAAGTGTCATTTAAAAAAATGATCTCCAGTCATCTCAGGAGCTATGTTCAGCAAGTTCATGCTCCCACCTCGGTAACATATCAACAGAAGAAATAGGAGCAGGAGTAGGCCCTATGGCCCCTCGAGCCTGCTCCACCATTCAATAAGATCATGGCAAATCTGGTCTTTGCTGCAACTCCACTTTCTGGTTCCAAGCATTGAAATCGGAGCTTTATTTTTAAATGACAACAACTTATATTTATATGGCGCCGTTAAGGTAGTAAAATGTCGCAAGGTGCTTCACAGGAGTGTTATGAAAAAAGATTTGACGCCGAGCCGCATAAGATATTAGCGCAGCTTGGTCAAAGAGGTAGGTTTTCAGGAGCGTCTTAAAGGAGGAAAGAGAGGCGAAGCGGATTAGGAAGGAAATTAACCGGTACCCTGGCCAATATTTCATCATCATCATCATAGGCAGTCCCTCGGAATCGAGGAAGACTTACTTCCATTCTAAAAATGAGTCCTCAGGTGGCTGAACAGTCCAATACAAAAACCTCAGTCCCTGTCACAGGTGGGACAGATAGTCATTGAGGGTAAGGGAGGGTGGGACAGGTTTGCCGCACGCTCCTTCCGCTGCCTGTGCTTGATTTCTGCACGCTCTCGGCGACGAGACTCGAGGTGCTCAGCGCCCTCCCCGATGCACTTCCTCCACTTAGGGCGGTCTTTGGCCAGGGACTCCCGGGTGTCGGTGGGGATGTTGCACTTTATCAGGGAGGCTTTGAGGGTGTCATTGTAACGTTTCCTCTGCCCACCTGGGGCTCGCTTGCCGTGAAGGAGTTCCGCATAGAGCGCTTGCTTTGAAAGCCTCGTGTCTGGCATGCGAACGATGTGGCCCGCCCAACGGAGCCAATATTTATCCCTCAATCAACATAACAAAAACAGATTATCTGGTCATTATCACATTGCTGTTTGTGGGAGCTTGCTGTGCGCAAATTGCCTGCCGCGTTTCCCACATTACAACAGTAACTACATTCCAAAAGTACTTAATTGGCTGATGGTCGTGAAAGGAGTTATATAAATACAATTCCCTCCCTCCCTCTCTCCCTCCCTCCCTCCCTTCCTTCCTTCCTTCCTTCTTTCCTTCCTCCTTTCTTTCTTTCCTTTCTTTCTTTCCTTTCTTTCTTTCTTTCCTTTCTTTCTTTCTTTCTTTCTTTCTTTCTTTCTTTCCTTCCTTTCTTTCTTTATTTCTTTCTTTCTTTCTTTCTTTCTTTCTTTCTTTCTTTCTTTTGTTCTTTCTTTCTTTCTTTCCTTCCTTCCTTCCTTTCTTTCTTTCCTTCCTTTCTTTTTTACGCTCTGTGTGACAAAAGTGCTTCCTGATTTCACTCCTGAACGGCCTAGCTCTAAATTTATAATTATGTTCTGTTATTCTTGATTACCCAGAGGAAATAATTTCTCTATGGAGGTGAGGTAGAAGATCAGCCATGATCTCATTGACTGGCAGACCAGGCTCGAGGAGCCTGCTCTTAATTCTTATGTACCCTATCAAACCCTTTTCAAATTTTAAGAACTCGATCAGATCACCCCTCAATCTTCTGCACTCAAGGGAATACAAGCTATACCTGTCCAATGATACAACTTTCTGGGCCCTGGTATCTCGTGTACCTGTGACTATCTTTCCTTCACCAGCCTAGCTGCACCAGTTAAACTGTCCTGAGGCTGAGACAAGCCATGTGCCACCCTTGCTTTCTTGTCGGGAGTGGAACCCTTCTTCTCGAGAAGCCATATTGCGCAGGATGACTGGGAATCCACCACAGACTGGAAGCAGGACATGTCGGTGGGAGCAAAAGTGCGTATTACCCCAATACCTCGCTGTTCGCTCTGCGCAGTCTGTGGGATTAGCACATAAGAACATAAGAAATAGGAGCAGGAGTAGGCCATACGGCCCCTCGAGCCTGCTCCGCCATTCAATAAGATCATGGCTGATCTGATCATGGACTCAGCTCCACTTCCCATAACCCCTTATCCCCCTATCGTTTAAGAAACTGTTCATTTCTGTCTTAAGTTTATTCAATGTCCCAGCTTCCACAGCTCTCTGAGGCAGTGAATTCCACAGATGTACAACCCTCTGAGAGAAGAAATTTCACCTCATCTCTGTTTGAAATGGGCAGCCCCTTATTCTAAGATCATGCCCTCTAGTTCTAGTCTCCCCCATCAGTGGAAACATCTCTCTGCATCCACCCTGTCAAGCCCCCTCATAATCTTATACATTTCGATAAGATCACCTCTCATTCTTCTGAATTCCAATGAGTAGAGGCCCAACCTACTCAAACTTTCCTCATAAGTCAACCCCGTCATTCCTGGGATCAACCTAGTGAACCTTCTCTGAACTGTCTCCAAAGCAAGTATATCCTTTCGTAAATATAGAAACCTAAACTGCCTGTACAACTGTAGCAAGACTTCCCTGCTTTTATACTCCATCCCCTTTGCAATAAAGACCAAGATTCCATTGGCCTTCCTGATCACTTGCTGTACCTGCATACTATCCTTTTGTGTTTCATGCACAAGTACCCCCAGGTCCCGCTGTACTGCGGCACTTTGCAATCTTTCTCCATTTAAATAATAACTTGCTCTTTGATTTTTTTCTGCCAAAGTGCATGACCTCACACTTTGCAACATTATACTCCATCTGCCAAATTTTTGCCCACTCACTTAGCCTGTCTATGTCCTTTTGCAGATTTTTTGTGTCCTCCTCTCACATTGCTTTTCCTCCCATCTTTGTATCGTCAGCAAACTCGGCTACATTACACTCAGTCCCTTCTTCCAAGTCGTTAATATAGATTGTAAATAGTTGGGGTCCCAGCACTGATCCCTGCGGCACTCCACTAGTTACTGATTGCCAACCAGAGAATGAACCATTTATCCCGACTCTCTGTTTCCTGTTAGTTAGCCAATCTTCTATCCATGCTAATATATTACCCCCAACCCCGTGAACTTTTATCTTGTGCAGTAACCTTTTATGTGGCACCTTGTCAAATGCCTTGTGAAAGTCCAAATACACCACATCCACTGGTTCCCCTTAATCCACCCTGTTTGATACATCCTCAAAGAATTCCAGCAAATTTGTCAAACATGACTTCCCCTTCATAAATCCATGCTGACTCTGCCTGACCGAATTTTGCTTTTCCAAATGTCCTGCTACTGCTTCTTTAATAATGAACTCCAACATTTTCCCCACCACAGATGTTAGGCTAACTGGCCTATAGTTTCCTGCTTTTTGTCTGCCTCCTTTTTTAAAAAAGGGCGTTACATTTGCAGTTTTCCAATCTGTTGGGTCCTCCCCAGAATCCAGGGAATTTTGATAAATTACAACCAATGCATCCACTATCCCTGCCGTTACTTCTCTTAAGACCCTAGAATGCAAGCCATCAGGTCCAGGAGACTTATCTCTGCCTTTAGTCCCATTATCTTACTGAGTACCACCTCCTTAGTGATTGTGATTGTGTTAAGTTCCTCCCCCCCTATAGCCCCTTGACTATCCACTATTGGGATATTGTTAGTGTGCATCTGTCCTCCCAGGGGATTTGCAGGATCTTGTGAAGACATCGTTGGTGATATATGTCCAGCGATTTGAGGTGTCTTCTATACATCGTCCATGCCTCTGAGCCTTAAAGAAGGGTGTAGACCATGAGCTTGGTGGTAGAGTTGAGGGCCTGGTCTTTGAACACTCTTTTCCTCAGGTGGCCGAAGGCTGCACTGGTGCACTGGAGGCGATGTTGAATCTCCGCATTAATGTCTGCTTTTGTTGATAAGAAGCTGTCAAGTTTGTAACTACAATGTAACACCACTGTATTACTGTATACACTCAACTCAGATGCACACCTTGAACACAGGGGGTGAATTTGTGGGAGACGCTCCTTACCTGATCACTCAGGTATATAAAGGGAGGTCCCATGCAGGGTCATCACTTCTGGAGTGCTATAATAAAGAGTTAAGGTCACGGAGTGGCCTTGTCCCTGGAATGTGCCTCGTGTGGTTTCATGCTGTAGAATAAGGACTTTACATTGGCGACGAGAAACGGGAATTCACGACCCACGAGAATGGCCACCGGTAGCACAGATGAGTGGTACTGTGTTGGGGAAGACTGGGACGATTTTGTTGAGAGGCTTCAGCAGAGCTTTGTCACGAAAGACTGGCTGGGGGATGCAGTGGCCGACAAGCATCGGGCTCATCTTTTGACCAGCTGCGGGCCAAAGACTTATGCGCTCATGAAGGACTTACTGGCCACCCGAAAAGCCATCGGACAAAACCTTTGAAGAGCTTAGCAAGTTGATTGGGGAGCACCTCAAACCGGCGAGCAGCATACACATGGCTCGACACAGATTCTACACCCACTGACGTCGCAAAGGTCAGAGCATACCGGACTTCATAGCGGACCTCAAGCACTTGGCCAGCCTCTGTAAGTTCACAGATGCCTGCAGGGAGGAGATGCGAAGGGACTTCTTTATCGAGGGTATCGGTCATGCGGGAATTTTTCGCAAGTTAATTGAGACCAAGGACTTGACCTTGGAAGTGGCAGCGTTGTTAGCTCAGACTTTCACGGCGGGGGAGGAAGAGACGAAAATGATTTACGCGCGCAATTCTGTCTCTAACGCAGCGATGGATCAGGGAGTCAACGTCCTCACTGCTACTCAGAGCCCCACAGGCAGGCAGGAGCAGTCCAACATTCACCAGGCAGTAATAGACCCCAGAGTAGGACCTCAACACAGACAATAGCAGGCTAAATGGACGTTTATGCCATCACAGTGGACAATGCGGCCCGGGATAGGGCCATTGACACCCACTAATAGGGTACTTAAGAGCAGTCAAAGAGAAAGTCAGCGTGGAATTCCTGGCCACAGCCCTTTTGTCCCCAACAATGGAAACTTTAACTCGTGCTGGAGGTGTGGGGGAAAACACTCAGCCAAATCTTGCAGATTCCAAAAGTTTGTCTGCAGAAATGCAACCTCAGTGGCCATTTAGCTCATATGTGCAGAAAGCCTGCAACCAGACTGATATATGAGGCAGCTGGACCAGAAGAGGGTTCTGAGAGGCAGGATGACTTTTGGGGCAAATCGATGGACGCTGAGGTTCAGCGGGTCCATGTGGCGAATATTCACAGTTCATACACCAAAACGCCACCAATGATGATGAGGGTTTTATTGAACGGCATCCCAGTACACATGGAGCTAAACACAGGGGCTAGCCAGTCACTCATGGGCATTCAACAATTCGAGAAGCTATGGCCACTCAAAGCCAGAAGACCCAAATTAGCACGTATCGAGACACAATTAAGGACTCACACCAAAGAAATCATTCCGGTGCTAGGCAGTGCAATGTTGGCTGTCACACACAATGGATCAGTAAACCGGCTGCCGCTCTGGATTGTCTCGGGCAATGGTCCCGCACTGTTGGGGAGGAGCTGGTTAGCCGAGATGAACTGGAAATGGGGGGATGTTCACGCAATGTCCTCGGTGGAGCGAAGTTCGTGCTCACAAGTCCTACAACAATTCGAGTCACTTTTCCAACCGGGCGTCGGGACTTTCAAAGGCACTAAAGTAGCGATACACATCACCCTGGACACCAGGCCAGTGCACCACAAAGCCAGAGCGTTGCCGTATGTGATGCGGGAGAAAATCGAGAGCGAATTGGACCGGCTGTTGCGAGAGGGCATCATCTCACCTGTTGAATTCAGCGACTGGGCGAGCCCCATCGTCCCCGTTCTCAAAGCGAATGGTTCTGTCAAGATCTGTGGCGACTACAAGGCCACCATCAATCGGGTGTCCTTACAAGACCAATACCCACTCCCAAGAGCGGAGGATCTCTTCGCCACGCTGGCAGGCGGCAAGCTGTTCACCAAGTTGGACCTCACTTCAGCCTACATGACCCAGGAACTGGCCGACGAATCCAAACTACTGACCACCATCACCACGCACAAGGGACTGTTCGTTTATAACAGGTACCCGTTTGGCATTCGATCAGTGGCAGCGGTTTTTCAACGCAACATGAAAAGCCTGCTTAAATCCATCCCTGGAACAATTGTATTCCAGGACGACATCCTCATCACGGGTCAAGACACCGAGGAACATCTCCACAATCTGCAGGAGGTGCTACACCGACTGGACCGGGTAGGCCTACGACTCAAGAAGTCTAAATGCACGTTCTTAGCTCCCGAGGTTGAGTTTCTGGGCAGGAGGGTTGCTGCAGATGGGATTTGGCCCACCGAATCCGAAACAGAGGCGATTCGACGAGCACCCAGGCCCGACAACACATCGGAACTGCGTTCATTCCTGGGATTGTTTAACTATTTCGGGAACTTTGTGCCGATCTTGAGCACATTGTTGGAGCCGCTACACGTGCTCCTGCGTAAGGGTTGCGATTGGTTTTGGGGGGACTGTCAGGAACGGGCTTTTGATTGGGCGCGAAACCTACTGTGTTCAAACAAGTTGTTGACACTGTACGACCCCTGTAAACGTTTAGTTCTGACTTGTGATGCATCATCCTATGGGGTTGGGTGCGTAGGGTAATGCTGAGGGTCAGCTACAACCTGTGGCTTATGCTTCCAGGTCGCTCTCTCAAGCAGACGGGGTTATGGGATGGTTGAAAAGGAAGCGCTTGCATGTGTCTATGGTGTAAAGAAAATGCATCAGTACCTCTTTGGTAGGAAGTTTGAATTAGAGACGGACCATAAACCACTCACATCCCTGTTGTCAGACAGCAAGGCTGTCAATGCCAACACATCAGCTCGCATACAGCGATGGGCTCTCACGCTGGCTGCTTATGACTACTCCATCCGGCACCGGCTCGGCACTGAAAATTGCGCTGACGCGCTCAGCAGGCTCCCACTGGCCACCACCAAGGGGGCAGCTGAGCAAAGCGCTGAGATGGTCATGGCTGTCGATGCCTTCGACAGTACAGGCTCCCCCATCACAGCCCGCCAGATCAAAATCTTGACAAACAGAGATCCCCTCCTATCCCTGATTAAGAAATATGTCCTGACTGGGGATTGGGCACCCGCACACAGTGCATGCCCTGAGGAGGTCAGACCGTTCCACAGGCGGATGGATAAGCTCTCCATCCAAGCTGACTGCCTACTATGGGGCAGCCGGGTAGTCATGCTCCAGAGGGGCAGGGAGGCGTTCGTCAGGGAACTCCACAGCGAGCACCCAGGCATTGTGATGATGAAGGCCATTGCCCGGTCACACGTTTGGTGGCCCGGAATTGACTCAGACCTGGAACACTGTGTTCAAGGTGCACGACCTGTGCCCAGCTGGGTAATGCCCCCAGGGAGGCCCTGCTCAGCCCGTGGCCCTTGCCCACCAAGCCATAGTCACACATTCACGTTGACTACACTGGCCCGTTCATGGGGAAGATGTTCCTTATCGTTGTAGCTGTGTACTCGAAATGGATCGAGTGCATCATCCTGAATTCATGCACGTTATCCACCACCGTGGCAAGCCTACGTGCGATCTTCGCAACCCATGGCTTGCTGGATATCCTGGTTAGTAATAATGGCCCGTGTTTCACGAGCTATGAATTCCGGGAGTTTATGTCGGGCAATGGCATCAACCACGTCAGGACTGCGCCATTCAAGCCGGCCTCCAATGGCCAGGCGGAACGTGCTATCCAAATCGTTAAGCAAGGGATGCTCAGGATTCAAGACCCTCTCTACAATGCCACATATTACGTCTCCTGCTGGCCTATAGGTCCCGCCCGCACTTGCTCACAGGGGTCCCGCCCGCAGAGCTACTCATGAAACGGACACTCAAAACTCGGTTGTCCCTCATCCACCCAGTCCTGACCGACATGGTTGAGGGCAAGCGTAAGGCACAAAACGAGTACCTTGACCGTAATTCGAGGGGGAGATGTATAGAAATAAATGATCCTGTACTCATCCTCAATCACACCATGGGGCCCAAATGGCTCGAGGGTACTGTAATTGACAAAGAAGGGAATAGGATCATTGCGGTAAGACTCAACAATGGACAGATATGCTGTAAGCATCTGGACCAAGTAAAAAAAAGGTTCAGCAATGACACGGAGGAACCTGAAGAAGACCATGAAATGGAGTTCACACTACCATCAGTGAACGTGCAACAAAAGAATCAGAGGAATGCACAGTCCCTGCGGCCAGCCCGGACAGAACAAGAAAGCAGAACAAGAAAGCAGTCCAGCAACACCCAAACCCAACTCATCCCTTGGGGCAGTTTGCAGTGCAAATCGGGGAAATATTTTTTAATAATTAGACCTGACCCAAGGCCTACTGAAAGTGACAGGACAGAGGATGCATCCTTTTCTAGTCGGGCATGTCATATTGGTATGCTCTGTGTATGCTTCCACGCAAAAAAAAAAGGATGAGTTCACAGGTGTTTCGAATGAAGAACCTGAACTACATGTTGAAGGGTGGAAGATGCCTGTGCGTGGATTTTTTTAACGTGTGGTGGCTGTTGCACACCAGCCACCATACGGGCTTGACAGAGCTAGGTCTTGGTCCAGTGGCAAGGATTCCCCAAGACAACTGGAGACCAGCTCTGCTGAGAGACATATTAAGGCGCAAGAGGTAACCAGCGTGGTCTTGCTACGACAGGGCTGTGGCCCTTTCTCCAACCTGCACTCCATCAGTCTTAGATTTTTCTTTTTATTCGTTCCTGAGGTGTGGGCATCGCTGGCAAGGCCGGCATTTATTGTCCATCCCTAATTGCCCTCGAGAAGATGGTGGTGAGCCGCCTTCTTGAACCGCTGCAGTCCGTGTGGTGAAGGTGCTGTTGGGGAGGGAGTTCATGGATTTTGAGCCAGCGGCCAATATATTTCCAAGTTAGGATGGTGTGTGACTTGGAGGTGGTGGTGTCCCCATGCGCCTGCTGCCCTTGTCCTTCGAGGTGGGTATGAGAGCTGTAGTTGAAGCTTGTATCCTTGGACGCCCCAAAAGGGAGAGTGTTCCATTCTGTAACACTATACATCTCAACTCAATGACCACGAATCTCACATACAATAAAAAAAGTAAGCATAAAATTACAAACTATTGCAAATTTGCGATTATTACACATCACGCTGAGGAGGTAGCAGAGCAAAAATATTTGGGGAATGGGGTCCTTATTTCAGGTTTCACCTCAAACCCGGTGACCAAACGCAAGGCTCAAAGCCTGCCATCTCTTTTGATTGCTACCTTGGCTGGAGTCCTGGGATAGACAGCCAGAGCGCTTGCCTGTTGCAGGCGGAAAACCACTTGTCATACGCAAACCGGCATCCCAAGACTTACACAGGACCCCGATTGCATATTCGAGATCAATTAAAAAATGGGCAGAGTGTTTTGCCGGCCACGCTCCACCCACAGTGTCAGCCGTGGCTCAGTGGGCAGCCCCCTCGCCTCTGAGTCAGGAGGTTGTGGGTTCGAGTCCCACTCCAGGGACTCTCACACAAAAATCCAGGCCGACGCTCCCAGTGCAGTGCTGAGGGAGCGCCGCACTGTCGGAGGTGCCATCTTACGAATGAGACATTAAACCGAGGCCCCGTCTGCCTTCTCCGTTGGACATAAAAGATCCCACGATATTATTTCAAAGAAAAGCCAGGGAGTTATCCCCAGTGGCCTGGTGCCAATATTCATCCCTCAATCAACATAACAGAAAAACAGATTATCCGGTCATTGTCACATTGCTGTTTGTGGGAGCTTGCTGTGCGCAAATTGGCTGCCACGTTTCCCACATTACAACAGTGACTGCATGGCAAAAGTACTTAATTGGCTGTAAAGCGCTTTGAGACGTCCGGTGGTTGTGACAGGCGCTATATAAATGCAAGTCTTTCTTTATTTGTACGTGCCAGTGAGGGCCTCGTCCATTGTCCTTAAAGGGAGCACTGGGAGCTGCTCAGAAGATGGCCCAAGAAATGTTACAAAACAAATATTAGGCAGCAGTTGGTGAGAGGGGAGCGACCTATCAAAAGCCCAGCGGGAGATCGAGAGCCAGCGGCAGTTGGTGAGACGCGGGAGCAGCCTATCAAAAGGCAGCTACAGCGGGAGAGAAAGCAAAATAGAAGTAGAAAGTAATCAAAAAGTGACGTCACAGCCAATGAGGTAAGTGATTGGCTGGTGATTGGTGAGTAGCTTTTCTTTTATTTTTTATATCAGTAAGTGAACTGTAACATTGTTATTACCAATTTAAGGGTATCTAAGGTTAAGACATGGCAGGAGAGCTCGGCCATGTGATATGCTCCTCCTGTACCATGTGGGAACTCGGGGACACTTCCGGTGTCCCTGGGCGCTACGTGTGTGGGAAGTGTATCCGCCTCGAGCTCTTGACGGTCCGCGTTGCGGAATTGGAGCTGAGGGTGGATTCACTCTGGAGCATCCACGATGCTGAGAATGACGTGAGTATCACGTGTAGTGAGTTGGTCTTACCGTAGGAGAAGGGTCCACAGCCAGATAGGGAATGGAAGACCAGCAGGAAGAGCAGTGCAAGAAAGATAGTGCAAGGGTCCCCTGTGGTCATCCCCCTGCAAAACAGATACACCGCTTTGGGTACTGTTGGGGAGGATGACTCATCAGGGGAGGGCAGCAGCAGCCAAGTTCATGGCACCGTGGCTGGCTCTGTTGCACAGGAGGGCAGGAAAAAGAGTGGGAGAGCGATAGTGATAGGGGATTCGATGGTGAGGGGAATAGATAGGCGTTTCTGCGGACGCAACCGAGACTCCAGGATGGTATGTTGCCTCCCTGGTGCAAGGGTCAAGGATGTCTCGGAGCGGGTGCAGGACATTCTGAAATGGGAGGGAGAACAGCCAGTTGTCGTGGTGCACATTGGTACCAACGACATAGGTAAAAAAGGGGATGAGGTCCTACGAAAAGAATTTAATGAGCTAGGAGCTAAATTAAAAAGTAGGACCTCAAAAGTAGTAATCTCGGGATTGCTACCAGTGCCACGTGCTAGTCAGAGTAGGAATCGCAGGATAGCGCAGATGAATACATGGCTTGAGCAGTGGTGCAGCAGGGAGGGATTCAAATTCTTGGGGCATTGGAACCGATTCTGGGGGAGGTGGGACCAGTACAAACCGGACGGTCTGCACCTGGGCAGGACTGGAACCAATGTCCTAGGGGGAGTGTTTGCTAGTGCTGTTGGGGAGGAGTTAAACTAATATTGCAGGGGGATGGGAACCTATGCAGGGAGACAGAGGGAGACAAAAATGAGGCAAAAGCAAAAGACAGAAAGGAGATGAGGAAAAGTGGAGGGCAGAGAAACCCAAGGCAAAGAACAAAAAGGGCCACTGTACAGCAAAATTCTAAAAGGACAAAGGGTGTTAAAAAAGCAAGCCTGAAGGCTTTGTGTCTTAATGCAAGGAGTATCCGCAATAAGGTGGATGAATTAACTGTGCAAATAGATGTTAACAAAAATGATGTGATTGGGATTACGGAGACGTGGCTCCAGGATGATCAGGGCTGGGAACTCAACATCCAGGGGTATTCAACATTCAGGAAGGATAGAATAAAAGGAAAAGGAAGTGGGGTAGCATTGCTGGTTAAAGAGGAGATTAATGCAATAGTTAGGAAAGACATTAGCTTGGATGATGTGGAATCTATATGGGTAGAGCTGCAGAACACTAAAGGGCAAAAATCGTTAGTGGGAGTTGTGTACAGACCTCCAAACAGTAGTAGTGATGTTGGGGAGGGCATCAAACAGGAAATTAGGAGTGCATGCAATAAAGGTGCAGCAGTTATAATGGGTGACTTTAATTATAGACCGGTCAGCCTGACCTCAGTAGTGGGTAAAATGATGGAATCAATTATTAAGGATGTCATAGCAGCGCATTTGGAAAATGGTGACATGATAGGTCCAAGTCAGCATGGATTTGTGAAAGGGAGATCATGCTTGACAAATCTTCTGGAATTTTTTGAGGATGTTTCCAATAAAGTGGACAAAGGAGTACCAGTTGATGTGGTATATTTGGACTTTCAGAAGGCTTTCGACAAGGTCCCACACAGGAGATTAATGTGCAAAGTTAAAGCACATGGGATTGGGGGTCGTGTGCTGACGTGGATTGAGAACTGGTTGTCAGACAGGAAGCAAAGAGTAGGAGTAAATGGGTACTTTTCGGAATGGCAGGCAGTGACTAGTGGGGTACCGCAGGGTTCTGTGCTGGGGCCCCAGTTGTTTACATTGTACATTAATGATTTAGACGAGGGGATTAAATGTAGTATCTCCAAATTTGCGGATGACACTAAGTTGGGTGGCAGTGTGAGCTGCGAGGAGGATGCTATGAGGCTGCAGAGCGACTTGGATAGGTTAGGTGAGTGGGCAAATGCGTGGCAGATGAAGTATAATGTGGATAAATGTGAGGTTATCCACTTTGGTGGTAAAAACAGAGAGACAGACTATTATCTGAATGGTGACAGATTAGGAAAAGGGAAGGTGCAACGAGACCTGGGTGTCATGGTACATCAGTCATTGAAGGTTGGCATGCAGGTACAGCAGGCGGTTAAGAAAGCAAATGGCATGTTGGCCTTCATAGCGAGGGGATTTGAGTACAGGGGCAGGGAGGTGTTGCTACAGTTGTACAGGGCCTTGGTGAGGCCACACCTGGAGTATTGTGTACAGTTTTGGTCTCCTAACTTGAGGAAGGACATTCTTGCTATTGAGGGAGTGCAGCGAAGATTCACCAGACTGATTCCCGGGATGGTGGGACTGACCTATCAAGAAAGACTGGATCAACTGGGCTTGTATTCACTGGAGTTCAGAAGAGTGAGAGGGGACCTCATAGAAACGTTTAAAATTCTGACGGGTTTGGACAGGTTGGATGCAGGAAGAATGTTCCCAATGTTGGGGAAGTCCAGAACCAGAGGTCACAGTCTAAGGATAAGGGGTAAGCCATTTAGGACCGAGATAAGGAGAAACTTCTTCACCCAGAGAGTGGTGAACCTGTGGAATTCTCTACCACAGAAAGTAGTTGAGTCCAATTCACTAAATATATTCAAAAGGGAGTTAGATGAAGTCCTTACTACTCGGGGGATCAAGGGGTATGGCGTGAAAGCAGGAAGGGGGTACTGAAGTTGCATGTTCAGCCATGAACTCATTGAATGGCGGTGCAGGCTAGAAGGGCTGAATGGCCTGCTCCTGCACCTATTTTCTATGTTTCTATGTTTCTAGGACCGGTAGGAGCAGGATTGCATTCTCCTAGTCCCACAGAATAAATCTCGCATCTCAGCCAGTCCCACTCCCCCGCCATTTCCCCATAGCCCTACAATTTATTTTTCTTCAGGTACTTATCCAATTCCCTTTTGAAAGCCACGATTCAGTCTGACTCCACCACCCTCTCAGGCAGCGCATTCCAGATCCTAACCACTCGCTGCATGAATATGTTTTTCCTCGTGTCGTCTTTGGTTTTTCTGCCAATCACCTTAAATCTGTCTCCTCTGGTTCTCCACCCTTCCGCCAATGGGAACAGTTTCTCTCTCTCTCTACTCTGTCCAGGCCCCTCATGATTCTGAACACCTCGATCAAATCTCCTCTCAACCTTCTCTGCTCTGAGAACAGCCCCAGCTTCTCCAGTCTATCCACGTCACCGAAGTCCCTCATCCCTGGAACCATTCTCGTAAATCTTTTCTGCACCCTCCCTAAGGCCTTCATATCCTTCCTAAAGTACGGTGCGCAAAATTGGACACAATACTCCAGTTGAGGCCGAACCAGCGTTTTATGAAGGTTCATCATAACGTCCTTGCTTTAGTACTCTATCCCTTTATCTCTGTGGCCCAGGATCCTGTAAGATTTTTTAATCGCTTTCTCAACCTGCCCTGCCACCTTCAAATAATTTTTTTTTGTCTTATAACACTCCTGTGAAGCACCTTGGGATGTTTTACTACGTTAAAGGAGCTATATAAATACAAGTTGTTGTATATGTTCAACAATTTGTGCACATATACCCCGACGTCCTTCCGTTCCTGCACCCCTCTTTAGAATTGAACCCTTTAATGTGGAGAAGACTACTGTGTTTCATATCTGGTTCAGGAATTGGGTTTTGACTCTGGTCTGAACAGAGCTTGATGTAAAGGGAAGTGATGCCCTTTGAAGAGAATCAAATAACGTAATCTTACATTTCCATTCCACGTATTTTCCACGAATCACTCAGAAGGTCGTCAGCTCTAACCCATTCTCTACCACAGAAAGTTGTTGAGGCCAGTTCGTTCGATATATTCAAAAGGAAGTTAGATGTGGCCCTTACGGCTAACGGGATCAAGGGGTATGGAGAGAAAGCAGGAATGGGGTACTGAAGTTGCATGATCAGCCATGATCATATTGAATGGTGGTGCAGGCTCGAAGGGCCGAATGGCCTACTCCTGCACCTACTTTCTATGTTTCTATGTTTCAGTTCCACTCTCTGAATTCATCTGGAGCAGTGAGTAGCAGTTGAATGAGCCATCAGTCTGAGGTGTCAGCCGTGGCTCTGGGTATCACACTCGGCTCTGAGTCAGAAGGTTGTGGGTTCAAGTCCCACCCCAGGGGCTTGAGCACATAAATCTAGGCTGGCACTCCCTGAGTGCTACTATTGGAGGAGATGTCTTTCAGATGAGACATTAAACCGTGGCTCCGTCTGCTCTCTCAGATGTGCATAAAAGATCCCACGGCACTATTTCGAAGAAGAGCAGGGGAGTTATCCTCTGGTGTCCTGGCCAATATTTATCCCTCAATCAACACAACAAATACAGATTATATAAGATGCAGGAGCAGGCCATTTTTCTCCCTCGAGCCTGCTCTGCCATTTAACAAGATCATGGCTGATCTACTCTTGGGCTCAGCTCCGCTTCCCTGCCCGTTCTCCATAACCCTCGACTCCTTCATCGTTCAAAAAACTGTTTTTCTCCACCTTAAATATATTCAATGACTCCAGCCTTCACAGCTCTCTGGGGCAGAGAATTCCAAAGATTCACAACCCTCTGAGAGATGAAATTCCTCCTCATCTCAGTTCTAAATGAGCGGCTCCTTATTCTGAAACTATGCCCCCTAGTTCTGGATTCCCCCACAAGTGGAAACATCCTCTCTGCATCTACCTTATCGAGGCCCCTCAGTATCTTATATGTTTCAATAAGATCACCTCTCATTCTTCTAAACTCCAATGAGTATAGGCCCAACCTGCTCAACCTTTCTTCATAAGTCAACGCCTTCATCTCCGGAATCAACCGAGTGAACCTTCTGTGAACAGCCTTCAATGCAAGTACATCCCTCCTTAAATAAGGTGACTGAAACTGCATGCCGTACTCTAGGTGTGGTCTCACCAATACCCTGTACAGTTGTGGCAGGACCTCCCTGCTTTTATACTCCATCCCCCTTGCAATAAAGGCCAACATTCCATTTGCCTTCCTGATCACTTGCTGTACCTGCATCCTAACTTTTTGTGTTTCATGCACAAGGACCCCCAGGTCCCTCTGTACTGCAGCATTTTGTAATCTCACTCCATTTGAATAATAACTTGCTTTTTTATTTTTCCTGCCAAAGTGGATAACCTCAAACTTTCCCACATTATACTCCATCTGCCAAATGTTTGCGCACTCACTTAGCCTGTCTATATCCCTTTGCAGATTATTTGCGTCCTCCTCACAACTTGCTTTCCCACCCATCTTTGTATCATCAGCAAACTTGGCTACATCACACTCGGTCCCTTCATCCAAGTCATTAATATAGATTGTAAATAGTTGAGGCCCCAGCACTGATCCCTGCGGCACCCCACTAGTTACTGTTTGCCAACTGGAAAATAACCCATTTATCTGACTCTCTGTTTTCTGTTAGTTAACCAACCTCTATCCATGTTAATATATTACCCCCAACCCCATGAGATCTTATCTTGTGCAGTAACTTTTTATGTGGCACCTTATTGAATGCCTTCTGGAAATCCAAATACACCACATCCACTGGTTCCCCTTTATCCACCCTGCTTGTTACATTCTCAAAGAACACCAGCAAATTTGTCAAACATGATTTCCCTTTCATAAAACTATGCTGACTCGGCTTGATTGAATTATGCTTTTCCAAATGTCCCGCTATTACTTCCTTAATGACGATTCCAGCATTTTCCCAACTACAGATGTTAGGCTAACTGGTCTATAGTTTCCTGCTTTCTGTCTCCCTCTTTTTTTAAATAGGGGCGTTACATTTGTGGTTTTTCAATCCACTGGGACCTCTCCAGAATCCAGGAAATTTTGGTAGATTGCAACCAATGCATCCACTATCTCTGCAGCCATTTCTTTTAAGACCCTAGGATACAGGCCATCAGGTCTACTCATGCTCCTATTTCTTATGTTGTTTTGGCCTGATCGTCATCACTGCAAAGCAAAAGAAATGTAAATGTGGTAGATACAAAAGAGAGGTCGTGGAAAAAAAATCACTGGCTTTAGATTATCACTAAATTGAACTTCCAAAACCGCAGAGGGACCTTCTTCAGATGAGAAAGCTTTTGCACTGCACTCGTTTGCAAGCCCGCAGATGGTGTGGTTGAAATATTCAGCAGTGTGTAGCCCCTAATATCGGTGACCGCATCCTGCCCAATGCAGGGACCTTATCAGCAAGTGACTCAGAAGAGTGAAGGGAAGTTTCTTCGGTGTCAATGCAAAGCCTTCTGGACAGTGCTGGCCTTTGCCACAGCACAGATAGTTGGCTGGCAAAAGCGCCATTGGTTTCGAGCTGCAGCGAACTTATAAATAAATACAGAAGCCAGAGTGGTTGTTTGAAATCCGCTCACAGAGAGGGTGCCTGCAAGTTGGCTTTGGTGCAGGCTCGGATCAGGACAGTTTGAGGGATCTGTCCATTTGATCATTTGCTTAGAACATAGAATCCTAGACATTTACAGCACGGAAGGAGGCCATTTGGCCCATTGTGTCCGCACCGGCCGACAAAGAGCTATCCCGCCTAATCCCACTTTCCAGCTTTCGGTCCGTAGCCTTATAGGTTGCAGCACTTTAAGTGCACATCCAAGTACTTTTTATATGTGGTGAAGGTTTCTGCCTCTACCACCCTTTCAGGCAGTGAGTTCCAGACCCCCACCACCCTCTGGGTGAAGAAATTTCCCCCCAAATTCCCTCTAAACCTCCTACCAATTACTTTAAATCTATGCCCCCTGGTTGTTGACCCCTCTGCTAAGGGAAATAGATCTTGCCTATCTAGTTCTCTCATAATTTTATACACCTCAATAAAGTCTCCTCTCAGCCTCCTATGTGCCAAAGAGAACAAACACAACCTATCCAATCTTCCCTCATCGCTAAAATTCTCCAATCCAGGCAAAATCCTTGTAAATCTCCTCTGTAGCCTCTCCAGTGCAATCATATCTTTCCTGTAATGCAGTGACCAAAACTGCACGCAGTACTCCAGCTGTGACCTAACTAATGTTTTATACAATTCAAGCATAACCCCCCCTGCTCTTGTATTCTATGTCTCGGCTAATAAACGCAAGTATTCCGTATGCCTTCTTAACCACCTTATCTACCTGGCCTGCTACCTTCAGGGATCTGTGGACATGCACTCCAAGGTCCCACTGTTCCTCCACACTTCTCAGTGTCCTACCATGTGGGGGTGGGGGCAGACAAGGAGGTAGGAAATAAGAAATAGAAACAGGAGCAGGAGTAGGCCATGGTGCCCCTCGAGCCTGCTCCGCCATTCAATAAGATCATGGCTGATCTGATCTTGGACTCAGCTCCACTTCCCCGCCCGCTCCCCATAACCCTTGACTCCCTTATCGTTCAAAAATCTGTCTATCTCCACCTTAAATATATTCAACGACCCAGCCTTCACAGCTCTTCGGGGTAGAGAATTCCAAAGATTCTCGACCCTCTGAGAGAAGAAATTCCTCCCCATCTCAATCCTAAGTGGCCGACTCATTGCTGGCAAACTTCACCTGCTTGCTTCCTCCGATGAGCCGATGAAGTCAAACAGCCATGTGATAATGAGCAGATAATCTGTTTTTTCGTTATGTTGATCGAGGGATAAATATTGGCTCTGGGACACTGGGGATAACTCTCCTGATCTTCTTCAAAATAGTGGCCGTGGGATCTTTTACATCCACCCAAGAGAGCAGACGGGGCCTCGGTTTAACGACTCATCCGAAAGACGGCACCTCCGTCAGTGCAGCACTCCCTCGGAGAGTCAGCCTAGATTTTTGTGCTCAAGTCTCTGGAGTGGGACTCGAACTCCAGAAATTTCTGACTCAGAGGCGAGGGTGCCACTGCTGACACTAAAAGTCAGCACTGTCAAGGAAGATGGGGGATAATAAAATGGCGAGACCAAATGACGAGTTCACTAACTGTGGATCAGTCATACTCCCCCATCTCAATCCCTGACATGGATTGAGAACTGGTTGTCAGACAGGAAGCAAAGAGTAGGAGTAAATGGGGACTTTTCAGAATGGCAGGCAGTGACTAGTGGGGTACCGCAAGGTTCTGTGCTGGGGCCCCAGCTGTTTACACTGTACATTAATGATTTAGACGAGGGGATTAAATGTAGTATCTCCAAATTTGCGGATGACACTAAGTTGGGTGGCAGTGTGAGCTGCGAGGAGGATGCTATGAGGCTGCAGAGCGACTTGGATAGGTTAGGTGAGTGGGCAAATGCATGGCAGATGAAGTATAATGTGGATAAATGTGAGGTTATCCACTTTGGTGGTAAAAACAGAGAGACAGACTATTATCTGAATGGTGACAGATTAGGAAAAGGGGAGGTGCAAAGAGACCTGGGTGTCATGGTACATCAGTCATTGAAGGTTGGCATGCAGGTACAGCAGGCGGTTAGGAAAGCAAATGGCATGTTGGCCTTCATAGCGAGGGGATTTGAGTACAGGGGCAGGGAGGTGTTGCTACAATTGTACAGGGCCTTGGTGAGGCCACACCTGGAGTATTGTGTACAGTTTTGGTCTCCTAACCTGAGGAAGGACATTCTTGCTATTGAGGGAGTGCAGCGAAGGTTCACCAGACTGATTCCCGGGATGGCGGAACTGACCTATCAAGAAAGACTGGATCAACTGGGCTTGTATTCACTGGAGTTCAGAAGAATGAGAGGGGACCTCATAGAAACGTTTAAAATTCTGACGGGGTTAGACAGGTTAGATGCAGGAAGAATGTTCCCAATGTTGGGGAAGTCCAGAACCAGGGGACACAGTCTAAGGATAAGGGGGAAGCCATTTAGGACCGAGATGAGGAGGAATTTCTTCACCCAGAGAGTGGTGAACCTGTGGAATTCTCTACCACAGAAAGTTGTTGAGGCCAATTCACTAAATATAGTCAAAAAGGAGTTAGATGAAGTCCTTACTACTAGGGGAATCAAGGGTTATGGTGAGAAAGCTGGAATGGGGTACTGAAGTTGCATGTTCAGCCATGAACTCATTGAATGGCGGTGCAGGCTAGAAGGGCCGAATGGCCTACTCCTGCACCTATTTTCTATGTTTCTATGTTTCTATGTTTCTATGACCTGATAGCATCAGGAGGTATGTAAGTAATGAAGCTTATCCAACAGTCTGAGACGTCAGAATCCAGTGAAGTTGAAAGCTACTGGGGATAAACATCAGTTCTATTCGAAAGATCGATTGGCCACAGAATGCTCGTGATAATGTCTTACTGAGTCCACTATCTGAAGGGTGCGTGGGTGATCTCTTTTGCCATTATGGCTCGCTGGTTGCTATGCATATCTTGGTGCAGTTAGGACCATCAAAGTTCGCAACACAGAAGGAGGCCATGGTTTCTGTGCCAAGTTCTTTACTGGAGCAACAAAACAACAACGTGTATTTATATAGCGCCTATAACGTAGCGAAACGTCCCAAGGCGTTTCACAGGAGTATTATGAGTTGAAAAAATTTGACACCGAGCCGCACAAGTAGAAATTAGCGCAGGTGACCAAAAGCTTGGTCAACGAGACAGGTTTCAAGGAGCGTCTTGAAGGAGGAAAGAGAGGTAGAGAGGTTTAGGGAAGGATTTCCAGAGCTTGGGGCCCAGGCAACAGAAGTCACGGCTGCCAATGGTGGAGCGATTATAATCAGGGATGCTCACGGGGACAGAATTAGAGGAGCGCAGACATTTCGGGGGGTGTTATGGGGCTGGAGGAGATTACAGAGATAGGGAGGGGGCGAGGCCATGGAGGGATTTGCAAATAAGGATGAGAATTTTGAAATCGCGTTGCTTAACCGGGAGCCATCACAAAACTATTCCCACGCCCCTGGTGCAGTAGCAAGGAGCTGCAATTATGGGAATGTTTCCTTCCTCCTGGTACGAGCTGATGGGATGTCGGCCCTTAGGACTGTCCAGAGATTGGAACCGTTCCATTCTGTTGGCCGCTTTCGGTGCTGCGGGTCTCCATGTTTGCCTGGATGAAGAAACCGCTCAGTTGCCTTGGCAACGTCCGTTGAGCAGAAGGAATGAGTGTTGGCTATCTACCTCTTCTTTTCTTATGGCAGTATCAAAGCAAATCAAATGGCAATATCTAAGTCAGATATCCAGACCAAAGCTTCCGGTATAACAGCGTGGATATCTTGTAGTCAAATATATGGGCACCACTCCCACTCTGATCTCTCCATCCTCGGTCTCCTACACTGTTCCAGTGAAGCTCAACGCAAGCTCGAGGAACAGCACCTCATCTTTCGTTTAGGCACTTTACAGCCTTCTGGACTCAACATCGAGTTCAACAATTTCAGACCAGAACCTCGGCCCATATTTTGTTCCCTTTCATTAATTTTTCTGAAAAACCCCCGCCCCCCCCTCACCCTTTTTATTTTTATATTTTCTCTGTTTCCCATGCCAGCTGGAAATTATACTGCCATTCACACTCTATCCAGACTCATCTTTTGTTTCCTAATTTGTCCTATTACCATCTCCTTTTGCCTCACACCGACATCCCTTGTGTCTCTCTAATCTCTCCTGCCTTCCACCCTATCACAGACCTTCCCTTTTGATCTTTCCTCCCCTCCCCTCTTTCCCTGCCCCTTACACTTCCTTAAGAATCTGTTGCATCTCGATCTTTTGTCGGTTCTGACAAAGGGTCACAGACCTGAAACGTTAAC